>NC_066580.1:102447311-103090947 GCF_024323335.1 Lathyrus oleraceus
ATTCAAGCAAACTCAATCAAAAGGAATTGGCCTCATTGGTCATTTGTTGGTCAACCTGAAAACATGAGCTCAAAGGTGAGTAACAGGACCACTAGGGCAAGCCTAGGGTCAAAAGGGAATGAAAAAGTTCAAACAGTAAGTGGAAAGCATCCAAAATCATGTTCAAACAATTAAGAAACACAACCAATTGGGTTCACATGCATATCAATTATCATCATCATTTCATGAACAATTTATGTCAAAGCAATGCAAACAGACGCTCATAGGAGTCAACAGCAAGACTTGCATCAAAAGTAAACTCAAACATTTTCAAAAATCACCAAATAAATCATGATCAATTATAACACATAGCATGGTAATCATGTCAAATTTCATCTCATTTGGACAAATGGAAGGCAGTCAATGAAAATCAGAAATCAAAGCAATTTTGAACATGCTCAAAGAAGTCAACCAATCATGCATCAACTTGCAAAAATCATAAATCAGGGATGGCATATGATAAATGAATGGGACTAAAACCATGTCAAGGATTAAGATGTCTAGTAATCACATATAAAATTTCATGTCCATCTAATAAAGTATGAGCATTTCACAAAACAAATGGGCACATGTGTCACAGAAAGTCAACATAAGACCAAGCAGGGGACAAAAATCTCAATCAATTGGAAAATGCCATAAACAAATCCACAAAAAATCAAATGTAAACTAGACATACTCAAGTGAATTCATGCAAAAAATGAAAGCATTTTGAGGTCAAGAAGCATGGTCTAGAAAATCATGAAGTTGTACAACAATGGTGTGACACAAATTGTCACACCCTAATTCAAAAATTCATAACTCACAAACCAGATAAGATAAATTCATGATCTTTATATCAAAATCACCAGGGACGTGTCTAGTTTATGCACAAAAAATTTCAAGTCCATAGGATAAAGCATGACTATTTCACAAATGATTTGGTGGAATGTGCAAAATGTGGATACATGTTACAAACCAATATTCCAAATAAAATCCATTCATCACAAAAATCTGGAAAAAATATGACAATTAGGTAGAGATCGTGATGAAAAGAATTCAAAAAATCCCATGGAAATTGGACTAAAAACAAAGGAGTTATGATTTTTCAAAGTTTGTGATCAAAAGTGAAATTAAAATGAAAAAAACAACATAATTCAATGTGTCCCATGCCACGCCAGTGGCAATTTTGTAATTCCCAGGGTCATTAATCTAAACGCGGCCGTTTTGGACAAGAGGACGAAATAATTTCATTGGCCAGTATGGAGCTACAGGACCATGCACGCACGTGGAGATTCAAAATTCTAGGCAAGGCAACATGAACTAGGGTTTCTGGGAACAGTACACAACCTTCATCTTCCCCAATCGATTCAACAAATTTTTTTTCTAGAATTTGCAATTGGATACACCAAACGACTCAGCAAGCAACAAGCAACATGAATCCATCATTTATTTCAACAAAATCAAACCACACAGCATGAATCGAGCAAGAAATCATTTCAACATCAAACTTAAAAACAGCATATCTTCACAAATAATCAACCATTTTCTTCAACTCAAAGCTTATAATAACCAGGGCAACAAGATCTACACATTGCATATCATGATTTTGAGAAATTAGAGATTCGTGTTCTTACTTGTTTTTTGAAGAAATTTGAGAAGCAGTGGTTGTTTGGTGCTGCAAGCTTGAAACAGGTGCTCTATAACCCTCCAAATGGTGAATGATGCAAAGGGCTTAGCTCAAAGAAGCTTGTAATGGATGCAAACGATTTCTGCCATTAGAGGAGCTTTGAAGAAACAGTCGAGCAACAGCTGCTACAGATGGTGTGTGATGGTTGCAATAGGCTCTAAATGGTGAGTAATGAGGAAGCAAACAAAGCCAGGCTCGAGGGTTTCACAATTTCTCAAGAAAATTTCAAATGTGCAAAAAATGGAGATTTGAGAGAGTGAGAGAATTCTGTTGGCATGGAGGCAGCTAGGGTTTAGAATGACAGAAAAATCAGTTTATATTTGCTGTTTATGGTTTACTTAATGAGTGCTAAACACAAATTGGTTTAATAAGGGTTTTTGCTAATTGGCCATTTTCACTTGAGTGGTGGGGTGTATGGTGCTGCAGCTCGAATTGGGCTTGCAAACATGTCACAAACAACATTTCAGATCAATTTTGAATAGCCAAAATGGTTGGAAGTGCATAAATCAAACGTTCACTTTTTTACCTCACTTAAAAATAATTCAAGTAAGTCAAAAAATGCCATTTTGATCCATGAGGTTTTGGTGCATGAGGGTTACATTTTTGGAAAGAGGAGGTCATATATGACTTGTTGGAAAAAACCCCACCAAATTTGGCCAAATGGTTTGAGAGATATGGCCTTTTGAAGTTCAAGAATTTTTGAAAATGAATTGATCATATCTTGCCAACCATACATGGGAATTGAGAGTTCTTGGACTTTTTGGAAATGGGAGAACAAGATCTTCAACTTTCATGTTGGGAAAAAATTCATTTGAAGCTTGTATCATGATGTAAGTTTAGGCTCAAGAAGTTTCCATTTTTGGCAAGTTTCAATTACAGGTCCAGTTTCTATTTTTGGAAATTTCTGATTTGGCTTCAAATTCTTCAATGATGATGTTTGCCATGATATATGAGGCCTATTTGGACATGAATAAGCTCTCTCAAACCAAATCCATCCATCAAAACCATAAAATCAATCACAGTTGACCAAGTTTGACTTTTCAGGGTTTCTGACTGACTGTGCATTGCCTGATGACTTCTGAGCATCCCATCTTTGACTTAAACACTTCAAATGGATCCCCAAGTCATGTGAACATGTTGGACCAACCCTAGGGCCTTGGCTCCTTGGAAATTATGCTTGCTTGCTTGATTGACTGATCTCCTGACCAGTTTGACCTAATTCTTCTGACTGGCTTGCACTTGAGGCAAAAGGGACAATGCAATGCTATGCAGTGGACCATGTTATGTTATGACCTAATATGAGAATGTATGTACAATGATAGGTGCAAATTTGAGGTGCTACAGCTGCCCCTATTCAATCAACCGGGAACCCGAACGGATGATAGCAACGGCTGTCAGACTTTCAGGGTAAACAGGGATTGAATACTAAGAACCGTAGAATTTGCACAATGCAGGGATCCAATAATGGAAACGTCCACTGGGATCTGATACTTATTACTGGGTTTTTTTTTTTTTTTTTTTTTTTCAAAGGATACGGCCACATCCAGACATCACAACGATGATAAATGGGAATAAAAATCACAACTAGATGCCGACGGACAACTAGGAAAAACTCAACGTTTACCAAGACCAACGGAGAGGTAACCAAACATTAATGAATGACTGGAAGGGATACAACCATACGTCAACGGACGAAATGGGAAAAACTCAACGTTTACCAAGACCAACGGAGAGGTAACCAAACATTAATGAATGAATGGAAGGGATACAACCATACGTCAACGGACGAAATGGGAAAAACTCAACGTTTACCAAGACCAACGGAGAGGTAACCAACTGGGGACGACCAGGAAAAACTCGACGTTTATCGACACCAACGGAGAGGAGAACAACTGGGGACGACCAGGAAAAACTCGACGTTTACCAAGACCAACGGAGAGGTAAGCAACTGGGGACGACCAGGAAAAACTCGACGTTTATCGACACCAACGGAGAGGTAAGCAACTGGGGACGACCAGGAAAAACTCGACGTTTATCGACACCAACGGAGAGGTAAGCCAAGCATCAACGGATGAATGGGAAGACTCAACCAGACGTCAACGGACGAAAGGGAGAAGCTCGACGTTTATCGACACCAACGGAGAAGGAGAATCAACTGGGGACGACCAGGAAAACTCGACCAGACGTCAACGGACGAAAGGGAGACTCGACCAGACATTAATGAATGACTGGGAAGGGGTATACAATCTAACGTCAACGGACGAATGAGAAAAACTCGACGTTTATCGAAACCAACGGAGAGGTAAATCCACTTGGGGAAGGGTACAACTAGACGTCATAGGACGAATAGGAAAAACTCGACGTTTATCGACACCAACGGAGAGGAGGAGACTTTTCTGGGAGAGCGAACACAACCAAATCATCAACAGATGATCGGGAAAAACTCGACGATTATCGACACCAACGGAGAGGAGTAATCTTCACTAGGGAAGGGATAGCGACGTTATGAACATCGAAAGAGGATGTTTACCGACATCAAAAGAAGACCAGACACTTACGCATGACTGGAAATCACCGAAAGATGGTGTTTACCGACACCAAAGAAGACCAGACACTTACGCATGACTGGAAATCACCGACGGATGGTGTTTACCGACACCAAAGAAGACCAGACACTTACGCATGACTGGAAATCACCGAAGGATGGTGTTTACCGACACCAAAGAAACAACACACGCGGGTGCTGACGGGATACTGACATCCACAAGATGACAGGGCAAGGCTGAACACTTGCAGGGGGTCTCACTGGGGAGAAGCAGGCTTTCCTTTCACCAACGGATGAGGAAATAAACCTATGTGGGGATTATCAACACCAAATGTTGACTGGAGCAACTGTAGCAAATGTGTTGTACAAGTTGAACAAAAATCCGTCGCTACAGGGGATACGGTTTGATGGGGTTTCGAACACATGAATGCATATGTTTGAATTTTTCTATGGCGTAATGCTCCATATGGAATGGAAATGCTACGCGATTTGAGGATGCGATGATCACTACATGCAAAATGCAAAATGATGAGAACTCCGCCGGGGAATACACAGGACGACTGTGCTGAGAAACCTTCAATACAACTCCACTGGGGGAAGAACAAGGCAACTGTCGGGGAACCAATCAATACAACTCCGCTAAGGGAGGACAAGGCAACTCGCTGGGGAGTAATAAAGCAGCTTGCTACTGACAAAAGTAAAATTGCTGGGGATATCCCAATCAATCCACAGGTAGGATAAACTCCGCTTGGGGAAATAACTGCTCCGCTGGGGAAGATAAACCAGGCAACTCTCTGGGGATAAGGCTCATACAAACCTCAGGTATGATAAACTCTGCTTCGGGGAATATTTGTTACTCCGCCAGGGACGACCCATGCAATCCACAGGTAGGATAGACTCAAGCTGGGGATGCACACACTGATCTGATACTGAAACCTGTCCAATCCACTGGTAGGATGAACTCTGCTGGAGAAATATTTCGTGAAACCCGCTCCACTCGGGGAAGACTCGACCAATCCATAGCTAGGAGAATAGCTTTGTTCTGGGAAATAACTGCTGGGGAATACTCACAAGTGACGACCTGTAAAACGAAATAACAGATGCCCCAGGGGATACATGGACAAGATACGCTCAAGTGTCCTCAACATTCAAAATGATTTTCCAATGTTTTCATCTTTTGCACGTTATTGTTTAGCCTTCATGTTTTTATATGCAATGTTTATCAAAAATTTGGACGTTTTTGCAAACAAAACAGTAAAAGTAAAAAACAGGAGAGCAATTTATCTGAATAACGACTTTTATTGATTGAAAATGTGCCTGAAAAGGCAAATACATTGGGAAGCAATTCCTAGGAAGAGGTAATTGCGCACAAAAGGAAAATAAACTATCCTAATGGCAATGTGAACACGGCATCCACTGTTTCCCAACTCTGTTATAACTCATAGATCATCAATTTTCCTCCCAACTCCTTGCTTTCTAAGAAGACTGACTCGACTGATCACATCTTTCGAGATGGTAGCTGACGAAGCGCGATGAAGTACAGATAACTCAGACTGTAGTCTTCGCTTTAATCCCTCTTTTGGCTGGATTGCCCTTTCGGGTTTTCAATCCACCGGGATACCCATTTTTGCCTAAGCCGCCCTTGCGGGTTTTCGACTTACCGGGTGTACAATTTTTCATTTTTATCCCTAACTTTTGCCCGAACCTTTTCTTTCTGTTTTTTGGTTCGCCGGGATGCCCATTTTTGCCTGGACTCTTTTATTCTTTTTTGTCCAGCGGGTCAATTTATGCGAAGTATTTTTTGACTACATCTGAGTTAACAGGGGAAGGAAAGTCTTCACCATCCATAGTTGTAAGCATCAAGGCTCCACCGGAGAAGACCTTCTTCACAACATATGGACCTTCGTAATTAGGAGTCCACTTGCCCCTGTTATCTGTACCGGGAGGAAGGATCCTCTTCAAAACTAGATCACCAGTTTGAAATGTCCAAGGACGCACTTTCTGATCAAAGGCTCGCTTCATCCTTCTCTGATATAACTGCCCATGGCACACAGCTGCTAACCGTTTTTCTTCGATGAGGTTTAACTCATTAAACCTTGTACGAATCCACTCGGCTTCGTCCAGCTTGACATCCAATAATACCCTCAGAGAAGGGATCTCCACTTCAACAGGCAGGACTGCTTCCATACCATACACAAGGAATAGGGGGTTGCCCCGGTCGACGTACGTACTGAGGTACGGTACCCATGTAAAGCAAAAGGCAACATCTCGTGCCAATCCTTGTACGTAACGACCATCTTCTGCACAATTTTCTTGATATTTTTGTTAGCTGCCTCTACAGCACCATTCATTTTTGGTCTGTAAGGAGAAGAATTGTGATGTTCGATCTTGAAATCTTTGCAAAGTTCTTTCATCATCTTGTTGTTGAGATTCAAACCATTATCAGTGATGATTCTCTCAGGGACTCCGTATCGACAGATGATTTCTTTCTTGATGAACCGGGCAACCACTTGTTTGGTAACACTGGCGAAAGAAGCTGCTTCTACCCATTTGGTGAAGTAATCAATCGCAACCAAGATGAAGCGATGTCCATTCGAAGCAGTAGGCTCAATCTTCCCAATCATGTCAATGCCCCACATGGCGAACGGCCAAGGCGAGTTCATGACATTCAGCGGGCTTGGTGGTACATGCACCTTATCAGCATAAATTTGACATTTATGGCACTTCCGAGCATATTTGAAACAATTGGATTCCATAGTCATCCAGTAATATCAGGCTCTCAGCAATTTCTTCGACATTGCATGACCACCAGCGTGGGTACCAAACGAACCCTCGTGCACTTCTTGCATTAACATGTTTGCTTCGTGTCTATCCACGCATCTGAGCAAGACCATGTCAAAGTTCCTCTTGTACAACACATCATCCTGATTCAGATAAAAGCTTCCAGCTAGCCTTCTCAGGGTCTTCTTATCATTCTTTGACGCACCCTCAGGATACTCTTGAGTCTTGAGGAAGTTCTTGATGTCATAATACCACGGCTTCTCATCAATCGCAACAACAGACTCGGCTGCAAACACATACGCAGGCCTGTCGAGTCGATTCACCGCAACATGTGGCACATGATTCCACCAATGAACCTTTATCATAGAGGATAAAGTAGCCAATGCATCAGCCATCTGATTCTCATCCCGGGGGACATGATACAACTTCACCGTTTTGAAGAACGTCAGTATTCTTCTGGTGTAATCTCTATACGGAATCAAATGCGGCTGGTTCGTATTCCAATCTCCATTGACCTGATTGATCACTAGAGCTGAATCTCCAAATATGTCAAGTGTTTTGATCCTCAGATCAATGGCTTCTTCTATCCCCATGATACAAGCCTCGTACTCAGCTTCATTGTTGGTGACGTCAAAAGTCAATCTGGCAGAGAAAGGTATATGAGCACCTTTGGGATTGATCAACACTGCCCCAACACCGTTGCCGTTCATATTCACAGCCCCATCAAACATCAATGTCCACTTGTCATCAGGATCCGGTCCTTCCTCGACAAGCGGCTCTTCGCAATCTTTCATCTTCAAATACATGATGTCTTCATCAGGGAATTCAAACATCATAGGCTGATAATCATCAATGGGTTGTTCAGCGAGATAGTCTGACAGAACACTACCTTTGATGGCCTTCTGTGACGTGTACTGAATGTCGTATTCTGTTAAGATCATCTGCCAACGGGCAACACGTCCGGTGAGGGCCGGCTTCTCAAAGATGTACTTTACTGGATCCATCTTAGAAATCAACAGAGTAGTATGGTTCAACATATACTGCCTTAGTCGGCGAGCAGCCCAGGCCAAAGCACAGCAAGTTTTCTCGAGCAGTGAATATCTTGTTTCACAGTCGGTAAACTTTTTGCTAAGGTAGTATATGGCATGCTCTTTTCGACCAGACTCGTCATGCTGCCCCAATACACACCCCATCGAAGTCTCGGTAACTGACAGGTACATTATCAATGGTCTCCCTGGAACTGGAGGAATCAGGATTGGAGGTTTCTGTAAATACTCCTTGATTTTGTCAAAAGCTTTCTGACAATCATCATTCCATTTGATCGCCTGATTCTTTCTGAGCAGTTTGAAAATTGGTTCGCATGTGGCAGTTAGATGAGATATGAACCTTGCAATGTAGTTCAACCTCCCTAAAAACCCACGGACTTGCTTTTCCGTTTTCGGTTCAGGCATCTCTTGAATAGCTTTGACTTTTGCTGGATCAACCTCAATCCCTTTCTCACTGACAATGAAGCCCAACAGCTTCCCTGATCTCACCCCAAACGTACTCTTGTTCGGATTCAGCCTCAGTTTGAACTTGACCAATCTGTCAAACAACTTCTGCAGATTAACCAGGTGCTCCTCTTCTGTCTGCGACTTCGCAATCATATCATCCACGTACACTTCAATTTCTTTGTGCATCATGTCATGAAAGAGAGTCGTCATTGCCCTCTGATAGGTAGCACCGACATTCTTCAACCCAAATGGCATTACTTTGTAGCAGAACGTGCCCTAAGGTGTAATGAATGTCGTCTTTTCCATGTCTTCTGGCGCCATCTTGATCTGGTTATAGCCTGAGAAACCGTCCATGAAAGAGAATACCGAGGATTGAGTCGTATTATCAACCAATACATCAATGTGAGGTAATGGGAAATCATCTTTCGGACTCGCCCTGTTCAAATCCCGGTAATCGACGCACATTCTGACTTTTCCATCCTTCTTCGGCACAGGAACAATGTTGGCCACCCACGGTGGATATCTGGTAACAGCCAGAAAACCTGCATCCCACTGCTTCTGAACCTCTTCCTTGATCTTGACAGCCATATCAGGACTTGTTCTGCGAAGCTTCTGCTTGACCGACGGACACTCTTCTCTAAGAGGTAACCGATGCACCACAATGTCTGTATCCAGCCCAGGCATGTCTTGATATGTCCAGGCGAATATTTCCACATATTCTCTTAGCATCTCAATCAGCCTCCTCTTGACAGAGTCTTCTAAAGCAGCCCCAATCTTGATTTCTCTTCTGGCGTCCTCAGTACCCAAATTAACAATTTCCAACTCCTCCTGATGAGGTTGGATGACCCTTTCCTCTTGCTTCAGCAATCTGACCAATTCTGCAGGGAGTTCACAGTCTTCCTCACTCTCCTCTTCAGCTTGGTAGATGGGATTATCAAAATCATACTGAACCATAACAGAGTCGTTCACAGTGGATGCCAAAATATCACTTCTGCATGTTTAATGTTTTGTTTTTAGAAAAGATTTCAATAAAGTCACAAAAAACAAAAACATTGCCATTTTTATTTTTTTGAAAAAGAGTGAAAACAGAAAATAGAAAGACAAAGATCTCAAAATTTGATTGCAAAACGTCCTTTATTTATGATAATCATTTTAAACATGATGTGGCCCTACAATGAACCACTACGCCTTGGGCAGAACGTAGGGTTTTCATGCAAAATGAAAAAACAAAAGAAAATTACTCTGTCAGAAGAGTAACTTGGACCACTTCTTCAGCCGTCCAATTGTTGATAGACTCCCCTGGTGCACACGGGCGGACCCAGACGTCTACATCACAATCACTGTCAATATCTTCACCATCAGTAGCAAAAACATCCCCATGATTCATCAGCCCAGCGCTGGTAAAGGTGCTCGGACCCGCATTCTGCTCTGTTTGAAGAGGCTCATAACCGATTCCGAACTTGTCTTCTTTAACTGGCAAGTCAACCATCTTGCCCCAGCCCTCAGCCTTGCCGGAGTTAACCACCTCCTTGGCCTGCTTGTAGGATGCAATCGAAGCACCTGGCTTCCTCTGCTCAGCATAGGCTACTTTCTCAAGCGCCACGGTCTCAAATGCCTGGCACAGTGTTTCATGGATCTCACCATCCACCTCGACATACTTGAACGAGGAGAGGTGGCTCACCAGAATCTCTTCTTCGCCACATACGGTCACAATCTGACCGTTCCAGACATACTTGAGCTTTTGGTGGAGAGTCGACGAGACTGCCCCTGCTGCGTGAATCCACGGACGCCCCAACAGACAGCTGTAGGCAGGCTGAATGTCCATAACATAGAATATGATGTCGAAAACCTCGGGACCTATCTTAACCGGCAAGGTAACTTCACCAAACACAGACCGTTTGGATCCGGCAATTGCACGCACAATAAGGTCACTGGGAGTGAGCACAACTCCCTCAACATCAATCTTCTTCAAGATCTGCTTCGGTAGGACATTCAGGGACGACCCGGTGTCTACCAACACGTGAGACAGAACAGCACCCTTGCACTCCATAGTGATGTGCAAGGCTTTGTTATGATTACGACCCTCAGGCGTCAAGTCTAGGTCAGTGAAACCTACACCATGCCTGGTACTCACGTTGGCTAGTACGCCCTCCAGCTGGTTGACAGAGATCTCTTGCGGTACGTATGCCATGTTCAACATCTTCAGCAAGGCATCACGATGTGCTTCCGAGCACAACAGCAGAGAGAGTATTGAAATTTTAGACGGAGTCTGGTTGAGCTGATCTACTATCTTGTAGTCACTCTTCTTTATAATCTTCATAAATTCCTCAACGTCCTTTTCAAAAGAACCCTCAGCCTCCTTCTGAGCCGGTTCCTCGTCAACCACAATTTGTTTACCCTTAGCCCTGGCAGATGCCTCAGCAGTAGCATCTCTCAAAGGCTGAGGAGCAAACAGTCGTCCACTCCTGGTAAAACCTCCTGGTCCACCGACATTGTCCACCACAGGACTTGCAACCACAGGAGTTCTTACTGGAGCACTGATTGTCACAGGCACTTGACTTACTGGCCTCATCTGATGATCAGCCCTCCGATTACTGCGATAGGCATTGTCATACCTCCAAGGCACAGCCCTACTATTCTCAACTTGTCTTCTGCCAGACGCAACGATAGTAGCCGGAGCACTGATGGTTACTGGAGTGCAAATGGTAACTGGAGCATTACTTGTTGCAGGTGCATTAACAACTCCTTGTCCTCGTCTTTCAGACGGCTTGAAGTAGATGGTGACAGTCGACACCGACCCATTGTCTTTGGCAACCCGACTGAACTGGAGACAACCTTCATCAATCAACTTCTGAATACCAGCCCTCAACTGGTCACAACCATTATCAGCTTCAATACAATCCAAACAGCCTTCATCACAGCCCGGGTAGACACCCCCCTTCAACAGACGGCCCTTCACAACTGATAAAGAAGTCTGAACATCATCAACATTATCAACCAAATCTTCAGCTTCTCCCTCTTCAACATTGTTTACCCTATGCCCGCCATGCTGAGGCATAGGATTGTTCACTACATTGGGTACCGGAGCAAAGTTGATCGCCTTAGCATCGATCAAGTCTTGTACCTTGTGCTGGAGAGCCCGGCATCTCTCAGTATGATGGCCTGGTGCCCCGGAATGAAAGTCACAGCGGACGTTCGCATCATACCCAAGCGGCAATACTGTTGGTGGAGCCATGGTACGCAACTCCACGAAACCCAAGCTGAGCAACTCAGGCAGAAGCTCAGCATACGTCATGGGTAACGGGTCAAATCTTCTATTAGGCTGCAAACCCTGTCTCGGCTGATAGGGACGTTGCTGTTGTTGTCGTGGTTGTTGTTGTGGTTGTTGTTGTGGTTGTTGTGGTTGTTGAACCCTTTGTTGTTGTTGACGAGGCTGAGGTGCAGGAATGGTCACTGCAGCAACCGGACGATACTGTTCTCTACCCACACTTCCTCGGTACCCATTCCCTCGGTGGACAACATTGGTCTCTCCTTCTCTACGGCGAGGTGCCCCAGAGAAAGGTTTCTTCGATGACGAAGAAGAACCCACATCTCGAATCCTACCGGCCTTGATCAGACTTTCGGTTCTCTCGCCACAGATGACGACATCAGAGAAACTTCCGGGTCGGAGCCATATCCATATTATGCTTGTACTGTCTGAGGAATGCTTCACCCAAATCCCTCCAGCATCTGATCGATTCTCTTTTCAATTCCATGTACCAGTCCAGAGACGCCCCAGATAGGCTGTCTTGGAAAAAATACATCCACATCTTCTCGTCGTCAGTATACGCCGAGATCTTTCGATAGTATGCCTGCACATGGGTGCGAGGGCAGGAAGTACCGTTGTATTTATCGAATGACGGTGCTTTAAACTTGTGCGGGATTCTCAAGCCTTCCACTAATCCCATATTGGTAACATCAAAACCGAGGGAGTTCTGACATTCCATTGCCCGGATCTTCTCAGCAAGGGCCTCAACTTTACGATCTCTCGCATCATTTCTTCCTAGAATATCTTCATCTTCGCTGAGCAAAGTAAACATATCCTCTTGTCTGTCAACAATCGGAATTCTGTTACGGGCCGGAGCATGGATGACTCTGGCATTAGCAGCATCTGGAGCAATTGGTTGACCGTCAACTCGGATACCCCTCAACTCTTCACCTACAGCATAGTTGTTGACGGGAATAGCAACGGCAGGAGTGTCATTAATCGGGCCTCCCTCTGGCAGAGCCTGGTTGGGCGGTGGAATTACAGCTTCTTGCCTCTGAACTAGAGCTCGGAGTTCTTCTTGTCCTTGCGCAACGCCTTGCATCATGTGAATAAATTGGGCCATGTTAGCTCTCATCTCAGCTAACTCGGCTTGTACTTGATCCATATTCCGTTGATGGTTGAGTCTCGTTGAGTAGCGATGCGGTCTCTGATCAACTATCCTGCCTGGACACAGGAACCAAAGTGAGAAGTCGGCACAAGAACACCTGTTATGCAAATGAGATGAGTATGATGTTTTAATGATGCGTATGATGCACATGATATGTTCATTTCTCAGGCATTCAAAGAGCCTGATCCATCCTCAAAAAATGGCAACCTGCAACAACAAAAGAACAACAGGATACAAGGGAAATGAGAACAACAGGGAAAAACTGATAACCTTATCTACATAAGGGTAAAAAGGTCATACAACCAAGTCAACAGAATATTCCAATAAACAGAGTACAAAGAAATGAATCCCATCCAACAAGCCTGGAGGTGATTCTCAACAACAAAGATCCAAAAGACGGAGTACAAACAAATGAATCCCATCCAACATGCCTGAAGGTGATTCTCAACAAATACATCAAAGATACAATCTAAGACAAACGGTCCTCCGGAATGAGGGTCTTCAGGTACTGGCATTGGTCTATCAACAGTGTGCATTCTGAACATTCTGGTAGAGGGGTGATCTTCTCTTTCAACTGTCTTCTAAGCTCCAAGACTTCTCCTCCAAGATAGTCCTCTGATTTCTGTCTCAAATCTATCTCCTTCTTCAACTGAACGTCTTTGTCTTTGAGTTGCTTCTCCAAGTCTCTGATCTTCTTCTGATAGTTGACTTCTGCTCTCTGTAATCTCAGGCACTCCCTATGCTCTGCATCTAACATGGATTCCATCTCCTCATATGATCTCTTCCTGCTTCTTGCTCTGCCAGCATCCTCCCCTTGCACTTCCCTGAGTTGATGGGCCAAGTGCAACCTATCAGCTTTAGCTTTGTATAACTCCATCTGGGTGTCCTGCTGTTTCTCCCTCAAACGGCGACTCTCCATCAGGGCTTGCTTATAGTGCTCAGCAGGCACACTATCAGCAAGGATCAAGGGTGGTTGCTCCTGCAACGGCTCCATCCTATCATAGGGTAGCAGCAAGGTTTCCACTCTCTTCTTTACCCAATCGGTGTAATCGGGCAATGCAATGGCAAACTTCTTCCCTAAGACGGACCCATCCTTCACTCCAACAGATCTCCAGGCTCTTCCTACTTGCTCCAACTTAACAGGGTCATCCTTCTTCTCAAAATACACACTCTCAGCTATCTCAGCTTCGAGTGGTCTTCTACTCATAACGAACCCTAACTGGCGGAGGGAAAGAACTGGGTTGTAATTGATGCAACCCTTGGTACCCACAAGTGGCACGTTCCGGAATTCACCACAACTCATGATAACATTCTTCACATCCATCCGGTATGACTGCCACCTGATGTCATAAGAAGTGAGTGACATGACCCTCTGAGTCCACTTAACAGTGCTCTGGGTATCCACAAAGGGTCCACTAACTGGCAGGAGCGACATAAACCATCTGAACAGGAGAGGTAGACAGCACCTGATGGCTCCACCCTTACCATGCCTACTGTGGATGGCATAGTAAGTATCAGCTAACAAGGTGGGGACTGGATTCCCTCTGATGAAAATGCTGATGGCAGCATGGTCAACAAAATTTGGCATACTGGGAAATAGGATGATTCCATATATCAAGGCGGCAAGCTGTGCGTGAAAAACTTCCCAATTTCCCTTCTCTGCTTCATCTCTGGCTACTCTCAGAAGAAACTTCAATGGCAGACCCACTACTTCCCCACAGGGCTTCCAATTCTCACCAACCTCCTTGACACTCATCCGGAGAGCTCTGGCAATAACTCTAAAGTCAATCTCTTTTGGGACGTCCAAAAAAGGAACCTGATGCTGAATAGGGACACCCAATAGGATAGAATACTCCTCGAGAGTAGGCGCCAACTGGTAGTCTTGGAAAGTAAAACATCTGAGCTCCGGGTCATAGAACTGAAGAAGTGTCTGCAGCGGCACTGGATCAACTACTGTCTTCAACACTGTCAGGACGTCTCCATACTGCCGAACAAAACCCTTCAGACGATCATCAGTCACAAGGCTACCCAACTCTATCAATGAAGTCAACGGCTCACGATAAAAACTGTAGGAACAGGTCTTCCGCTTCGGCTCGGGGACTGTTGCCATCTCTATCAGTAGACCAAGCTCTGGAATGTACCTGAGAAATGATATGCATGCAGGGATTAGTTTTTTTTTTCTCTTTTTTTTTCAATTTTTTTCAATTTTTTTTTCTTTTGAAAAATAAATATGCTATGATGCACATGATGCAGACTGGACTGGCTGGCGGTGCATCTCTGAACACAAATTCGAAGCTTCGGTCTAAACTCAGAACCCAAATCCAACTTGAAAACCCAAGGTCAACTGAGACACTGTCGTCTGAACCCAAAGTCACCAACAGAACCACAAGTCACCAACGGTACCTGTAATAAAGATCAACCCTTCCCCACTCACGGGTGTCGTCTAGGCCAGGGTAAAGTCGAGAGAAACACAGCATAAATAACCTTTCGCAGAATACCATCATATACACACCTGAAGTATGCAACGACAATATCCCACCAGGGTCTGAACTGTTCGTGATATCAATGTTCCGCTGAGTGGCGCAATACCACCCGCTTCCCATGAATCACTCTATTCCTAAGCATCCTAGATTTCACTCATGGTCTGGGTATTGGACCTTTTACCTCAAGTGACTCCCACCCCAACAAAGGAAAACAGACAACCAGCCAGGCAGATGAATAATGAATGAATGCAAACATAATTACAAACATAAATGCAAACAATAGACAATGAATGCAAACAGTAAATAATGAATGCAATAAATAAACACAGCACAAAGCAACCAAAACCCTAACCTAGAGAGCGCTAGGAGAGACTCGCTTAGGGAAGATGGACCAGCACAGGTCAACTTCTCTTTCGATCCCCAGCAGAGTCGCCAGCTGTCGCATTACGCGAAAAACCGGCGGGAAAAGAAGAACAACAGAGCCGCCACCGTGCGTTATTTATCCCAAAAGAGGGAAAGGAAACGCTCAGAGTAAACCTAGGAAAAGACATGGTCTCGCGACCAAAGAGAATGGGTTCGGGAGTCGGTTATGCGAAGGGAAGGTATTAGCACCCCTACGCATCCGTCGTACTCGACGGGATCCACGCACAGAAGGAAGGAAATTGGTTGCTAAAACACTGCTCACACACACACACACTGGCTGAAAGAGACACAAGAAACTGACTGAAACCGACTCGGCAAGATGTCGCATCCTGGGCCTACTTAGTCTATCAGGCATAGACATCAGAGTCGAAGTAGTTCGGACCGGGGAAACGACACATGCTCGCTAGGATATCGCATCCTATGCATACGTATCTCCTTTGGACGAAGGAGAATCAGAGCATTCGTAGCTCGGCTGACACGCACACAAACAAACACAGGCAAAGGCAAACGTGGAGCCTGAATGCCAATCACTGGACTTACATCAGCATCCGAACCAGAACACACACACTGGAACCCGAATGCCACTCGATGGACTTACATCAGCTTCCAAGCACACAACGACACAACAAGTTAATAGGGAGTCGGGGACTCGAGCCTATAACTGTCAAGCACACACACTCAAACAAACAGACAACAAATTGCTAAGGAGTCAGGCACTCGAGCCTAGCAAATGTCAAACAACACACAAAAAAGAAAAAGGGCGCCCGGAGAGATCAGCTCATCTCCTGCCTACGTACCTCATCTGGTATGAGGATCAGGGCGACGTAGTTCCCCTACGTAGGAAAAAGGACTAGTCTAACCAGATAACAGAGGGAGACACAACTCTAGGGAGACTACGACTCGAGCCTAGATGTTGTCATGCAAAATCGTCCCTAAGTTAAGGTTTCTAGCTAACTGGCACAGGGAGCCAGACTATCCTAATCATGACTTGCACAGGAAGCAAGCCACACACACACTTAACTTGCACAGGAAGCAAGTCAAGCAAAACCTATCTTGCACAGGAAGCAAGTCTAAACTAACCCTAACTTGCACAAGAAGCAAGTCAAACAAACATACAAGCACAGATAGCACACACTATACACAAGCAAGTGGCTCAAACAAGGGTTAGGTTTTAGTCGAGGGGTCATATCAACCTCAACAAACAAACCTCTGGGACTGGGTTAATGTGCTCTTAACCTTGACATTGAGAGCCAAGGTGAAGCAGATGAAAGGAGATGAGGGGTGTGCCTCATTGCTCTTATCCCTGGCCAGGGAGAGCATTTGAATATCAGAAGGTGTGGGAGTTCAGAATGGGGGAACTCTCTCCACAAATGACTCTATAGATCTTGGGCTTTTACCCACTATGCATCAACACAGGTAGTGTGAGCAATGTGAGTGACACACAGACTAGCAGAGGATAGGTTGCTTATCCCTTGGGTTCTGCCAATTGCCTCTTCACTTAGGAGGACTTTGCATATGTACAGGGACAAGATTTAAACATACACAAACATTGCCTCTTAAGGAGGACTTCAGACAGTTGCCTGGCCAAGTAACAGGCCAGGTCTTCCAGACTACATGAAGATTAGAAATATACCTCAATGCAAATTGCTTATATAAGCAAAGCAAAGCAAAAGTTCACAAGGAACTGAGCAACTAAAAGCACCTGAAATAGTCAAGCAGATGTTAGTATGCAACTTCAAAACAAAGCAAAAGGAAACAGACATTAACAGTTAATCATAGGCAAATGGATGTGCAAGGCACAAGGCTCAAGGCATGTGAGCCAAGCCACCTACAAAACAAAACAGGTTAATCAATGATATTCAAGCAAACTCAATCAAAAGGAATTGGCCTCATTGGTCATTTGTTGGTCAACCTGAAAACATGAGCTCAAAGGTGAGTAACAGGACCACAAGGGCAAGCCTAGGGTCAAAAGGGAATGAAAAAGTTCAAACAGCAAGTGGAAAGCATCCAAAATCATGTTCAAACAATTAAGAAACACAACCAATTGGGTTCACATGCATATCAATTATCATCATCATTTCATGAACAATTTATGTCAAAGCAATGCAAACAGAAGCTCATAGGAGTCAACAGCAAGACTTGCATCAAAAGTAAACTCAAACATTTTCAAAAATCACCAAATAAATCATGATCAATTATAACACATAGCATGGTAAGCATGTCAAATTTCATCTCATTTGGACAAATGGAAGGCAGTCAATGAAAATCAGAAAGTCAAAGCAATTTTGAACATGCTCAAAGAAGTCAACCAATCATGCATCAACTTGCAAAAATCATAAATCAGGGATGGCATATGATAAATGAATGGTACTAAAACCATGTCAAAGATTAAGATGTCTAGTAATCACATATAAAATTTCATGTCCATCTAATAAAGTATGAGCATTTCACAAAACAAATGGGCACATGTGTCACAGAAAGTCAACATAAGACCAAGCAGGGGACAAAAATCTCAATCAATTGGAAAATGCCATAAACAAATCCACAAAAAATCACATGTAAACTAGACATTCTCAAGTGAATTCATGCAAAAAATCAAAGCATTTTGAGGTCAATAAGCATGGTATAGAAAATCATGAAGTTGCACATCAATGGTGTGACACAAATTGTCACACCCTAATTCAAAAATTCATAACTCACAAACCAGATAAGATAAATTCATGATCTTTATATCAAAATCACCAGGGACGTGTCTAGTTTGTGCACAAAAAATTTCAAGTCCATAGGATAAAGCATGACTATTTCACAAATGATTTGGTGGAATGTGCAAAATGTGGATACATGTTACAAACCAATATGCCAAATAAAATCCATTCATCACAAAAATCTGGAAAAAATATGACAATTAAGTAGAGATCATGATGAAAAGAATGCAAAATATCCCATGGAAATTGGACTAAAAACAAAGGAGTTATGATTTTTCAAAGTTTGTGATCAAAAGTGAAATTAAAATGAAAAAAACAACATAATTCAATGTGTCCCATGCCACGCCAGTGGCAATTTTGTAATTCCCATGGTCATTAATCTAAACGCGGCCGTTTTGGACAAGAGGACGAAATAATTTCATTGGCCAGTATGGAGCTACAGGACCATGCACGCACGTGGAGATTCAAAATTCTGGGCAAGGCAACATGAACTAGGGTTTCTGGGAACAGTACACAACCTTCATCTTCCCCAATCGATTCAACAAATTTTTTTTCCAGAATTTGCAATTGGATACACCAAACGACTCAGCAAGCAACAAGCAACATGAATCCATCATTTATTTCAACAAAATCAAACCACACAACATGAATCGAGCAAGAAATCATTTCAACATCAAACTTAAAAACAACATATCTTCACAAATAATCAACCATTTTCTTCAACTCAAAGCTTATAATAACCAGGGCAACAAGATCTACACATTGCATATCATGATTTTGAGAAATTAGAGATTCGTGTTCTTACTTGTTTTTTGAAGAAATTTGAGAAGCAGTGGTTGTTTGGTGCTGCAAGCTTGAAACAGGTGCTCTATAACCCTCCAAATGGTGAATGATGCAAAGGGCTTAGCTCAAAGAAGCTTGTAATGGATGCAAACGATTTCTGCCATTAGAGGAGCTTTGAAGAAACAGTCGAGCAACAGCTGCTACAAATGGTGTGTGATGGTTGCAATAGGCTCCAAATGGTGAGTAATGAGGAAGCAAACAAAGCCAGGCTCGAGGGTTTCACAATTTCTCAAGAAAATTTCAAATGTGCAAAAAATGGAGATTTGAGAGAGTGAGAGAATTCTGTTGGCATGGAGGCAGCTAGGGTTTAGAATGACAGAAAAATCAGTTTATATTTGCTGTTTATGGTTTACTTAATGAGTGCTAAACACAAATTGGTTTAATAAGGGTTTTTGCTAATTGGCCATTTTCACTTGAGTGGTGGGGTGTATGGTGCTGCAGCTCGAATTGGGCTTGCAAACATGTCACAAACAACATTTCAGATCAATTTTGAATAGCCAAAATGGTTGGAAGTGCATAAATCAAAAGTTCACTTTTTTACCTCACTTAAAAATAATTCAAGTAAGTCAAAAAATGCCATTTTGATCCATGAGGTTTTGGTGCATGAGGGTTACATTTTTGGAAAGACGAGGTCAAATATGACTTGTTGGAAAAAACCCCACCAAATTTGGCCAAATGGTTTGAGAGATATGGCCTTTTGAAGTTCAAGAATTTTTGAAAATGAATTGATCATATCTTGCCAACCATACATGGGAATTGAGAGTTCTTGGACTTTTTGGAAATGGGAGAACAAGATCTTCAACTTTCATGTTGGGCAAAAATTCATTTGAAGCTTGTATCATGATGTAAGTTTAGGCTCAAGAAGTTTCCATTTTTGGCAAGTTTCAATTACAGGTCCAGTTTCTATTTTTGGAAATTTCTGATTTGGCTTCAAATTCTTCAATGATGATGTTTGCCATGATATATGAGGCCTATTTGGACATGAAAAAGCTCTCTCAAACCAAATCCATCCATCAAAACCATAAAATCAATCACAGTTGACCAAGTTTGACTTTTCAGGGTTTCTGACTGACTGTGCATTGCCTGATGACTTCTGAGCATCCCATCTTTGACTTAAACACTTCAAATGGATCCCCAAGTCATGTGAACATGTTGGACCAACCCTAGGGCCTTGGCTCCTTGGAAATTGTGCTTGCTTGCTTGATTGACTGATCTCCTGACCAGTTTGACCTAATTCTTCTGACTGGCTTGCACTTGAGGCAAAAGGGACAATGCAATGCTATGCAGTGGACCATGTTATGTTATGACCTAATATGAGAATGTATGTACAATGATAGGTGCAAATTTGAGGTGCTACAGTTGGTCTGAGTCGACATCTTCCTGGCATACATGACCAGGTGGCTGAGAGGGCAAGTATTTCCCTTGTACTTTTCAAAGTCGGGTACCTTGAACTTTACATGGATTTTGACATTAGGGACCAAGCAGAGTTCAGCAGCGGACTTGCCGAAAAGGTCTTTTCCTATGAGAGTTTTTAATTCCTTGCGGAGCTCAAGAAATTGATCATTTATAGCATCCATCTTTTCATAGACATCTGGGCCCTCATACGACTTAGAATGATAGATGGTGTCGTCTACTCTGGGAATAGTATGCACGACAGGAGGAGGAACGGCTAGGACCAGGCTAGATGCCGACAGAGAAGCAAAGGTGAGTGCAGGACCCTCAGGCATGAAGGTGGGAGGCATCCCCCACGAAAACCCGGCTGGCATGGTTGTTGGTGCGAAGTGGGCGCTGGGCGCAGGCACGGTTGAAGAGACAATCTCGGAAATGACTGTCCTCTAGGGAGAAGTTAAAGGTGTCGGAGACGACTGGCTCTGGGCAGCCATGAATGACTCCATCAGGGCAGTCAATCTGGCTACTTCCTCCTTAAGTTCACGGTTCTCTTGTTCCAAATGATCCATTAGTCTTGATGCGTTGGCTCGGGTGTAGTACCGGTGAGTCAGCTTGTCTTCAAAATAAATGAAGAACACAGAGTTAGACCATAGAACAAGAAACCTGGAACAAAACCTGCTTATGCACATGATGCATGCAATGCATATGATTTAATTTTTATATCAGAGGAACTTTAGAGTCCTATTTGGAAATATTGGAACTATTAATCATTTATCATATATGGAAATATCATATCAATAATATTCGGAAATTTTTTACACCAAAGAAGTGCAGTTTTGGTAACCAAATACAATACAAGAGAGAAGGAAAATGAACATCCTATGGAACCCTAGAAGCAATCATCTAAAGCTCTAGAGACTGGAAGACAAGATGCATGAAGCCTCTTCACCTCCCTCTCGTAGGCTGCCTCCATGTTTGCCTTCTCTTTGGCAAGTCAATCATACTTCCTCTTCCAAAACATGGAAGACTGAGGAAGTAAAGAAGTCCATGCATCATCAGGATCGTCTATAACCTGGTGTTCAAGGAACTCTATCAAAGCATCCTTCTCCTTGATCTGCTAAAGCAACTCCTCTCATTCACGAATCCAAGCACGTGAACGGTCTTCGTCTCTCAACTCCTCTACTCCTTGGTCAGGGAGGGTTGAAGGCCCAGCCACAACCAAAGGTGTAGGTATTTGATACTCATAAGGCATGAGGTACTCAGAAGCTCTCCTCCTAACCCAAGAAGTATAAGGCTCCAAAGCGATACAGTTCTTCGGACCCAGCTCCTTCCTTCCCTTCCTATGGATCTTGCGCCAAGCGCGGACCATCCTGCCCTTCAAGCCTTGTGGATCTTTACCCTCTTGAAAGAATACACCTTTTAAAAAATGTTATTAGGTTTATCCTATAAGGGGAATTCACCACAAGATTCGATAATCTGCACACCATCATATACACGGTTGTACCAAAAGATATCATCATTAGTGAGAGACATAAGTCTCGTGGACCACCGTAGACATCCTTTGTTCTCCTTGAAGGCGACCGTTAGTGGCAAATGCGAAACAAACCACTTCTACAATAGAGGCAAACAGAACACAATGGTACCACCACCCTTTGCATTCCTCATATGCAAAGAGAAATAAGTGTCACCCAACAGAGTAGGAACGGGATTAAGAATATAGAAAATGCTAACAACGTTCACATCCACAAACTTGTCGATGTTGGGAAATAACACTAGCCCATAGATGAGAAGTACAAATATGGCCTCAAAGGCATCCTCACTCATGGCCTTCCCATACATAGTAGCTTGAGCAATGAGGAAATCAGATGGGAGACCTTGAATTCCACCTTTGGTAGTCAGATGAGCACCAATAATAGATTCATCTATATGCAACAGATCAGCAATCTCTTGAGAAAAAGGAACCCTCTCCAAGCCACTAAACGGCAACTGATCTAGAATAGGTATACCCACAAGATAGGCATACTCCTCAAGCATGGGCAAAAGCTGGAAATCCGGAAATGTGAAGCAACGGTACAAGGGATCATAGAATTGCACCAATACACTCATCAGACCTTCATCCACCTGAGTAGCAAGAATAAACAGAAGCTTCCCATGATGAGCCTTGAACTCCAAGGGATTTAATACATAGGATGTCAAACTCCTTAACTCTTTCAAGTCGGGTTTTCTGAAACTGTACTTCTTTGTATTCCTTCTTTTTCTATCCATGTTTGAAAATTTGCAAATAGACCTCTTAAGTTCCTTGAAAATTTTCTCATTGTTGATGATATGGATGCAAATGGGTGCATGAATGCATGGATGCAACAATGACACTCAAGGATCAAGCAAAGCACACCACACAAAGTTCATGGGATGGATCAAGTCATCCTTAATATCAATCATCCATTTCGGTGGATTATGGTTTACACCTTATCAACACCCAAGGTCCATTGATATTAAGGATATACAAGAATGGATCAACCATGAATCAAGGGTTTGTTGCAAGTCCCGAGCATGGAGTCTCGGTTGAGAACCACCCAAAGGGAGTGTACTAGGGTTAAACCTGCCAATCATGTTCTACAAGAGGTTCCCATAGTCATCATCCCATCTTTCGGATATTATCGGATAAACGACTACTCGTATTCCAAAAATATTCTCAAGAGAGACTCTTATGAGTGTAGTATCGCGTAACAATCATATCAAATCTTACACTTGAACGAGCTTCGCACTACGTCTTAAAAAAAATAGGCCAAGATGGGCTTGGTAAACTAAGGTCCTTGGCTTCTAAGGCATATATTGGAAAGAGTAATGCCTAACCACGACTACTCATGTGACATTATTGATCCCAACATAACCTCGACCAAGTGAATGGGCTTGCAAGTCAACTTGCTAAGGAATAACTCCACACAAGTCAACAAGACTATGCCATTCTCCTATCATAAATGCACTCGAGTTAGGGTATAAAACTCATCTCACAAGAGACCACCAAGCACATAAACAATTAATATATCAAGCAATTCATACATTACAAACAATACAGTAATCCCAAATTTGCACAAAAATATGTCGCAAAAGTAATATAAACAATACAATACAACAAATGTGAAAAGTAGGAAAAACCCACTAGGCAAATACTCCCCAACAGAGTCACCACTTTTCTGTAGTTAGGTATTCGTTACCTTTAGATTTGTTGAATAAATCAAAAGTAAATCATACAAATCGAGTCGTCACCGCACTTCTATTTATCTAAAGGAAAGGTTAGAAAGCGAACAAAAACGAGAAGTTTTATCCAATCAAAAACTAATAAAAATGTCAGAGATCAGAGTAAGGGGGTTGGTTATGTAATGGGAAGGTTTTAAGCACCCAAAACATCCTAGGTACTCCTAGGGAGCCATTTTCACAATTGTTGTAAGGTAGGATGGTATTTGTGAAAGTTATTTGTGCAAACATGATTGGGGATATGAGAGAGGAATGTACAAATTATTTACAATTTTGTGTTTGAATGGATAAACCCATTGCGTAGGTACCATCTTAAAAAAGATTAGGATCAAAACCTCGTAGTTCGGGGTAAAAATATCAAAAGAAATTGGTGAATTAATTGGTCCAAAAGCCTTAAGGTCTTTTGTTATCCAAGGGAGAAAACTCAACCTAAAACCACAAATCCACCATGTGAGGATAACTTCAGCATGCTATTGAGGGGTTAACCCTATAATAAGCATGGAAGACTCATTGTCCATCACTAAGGATATAGGTGAGTATTATATCAACCTCAAGGATAACTCAAACCTAATAGCTAATGTTTATGAAAAGTTTTGGCAAGAAGTGGCCATTGAAACCACAAATGGAGTTCCCTTCTTGAGACCATAGTGATGATCCATGTAGCTCCCATTCTTTGGAATAAGCTAGCAAATAAGCAAATACTCAAGAAATCAATCAATCAAACAAAGCTCTTTGGAATCTTCCAATGGCTCTTGTATCTCTCACCTTGGATGCTCATGACAATGGTTCTTCAATTTGGCTCAAATGGGAATCCCTAGCACAAGAACACACATATCAAAAGGTTCTACAATGCATCCAAAGAATGGACAAGAGTGAGTGTAGAGATTAGGTCCTTTCAATTCATCTTCCCCATTGACTCCATTTTTGCATAGGGAATATCCTAAAGTCTAAGTCCTTTTGTCCATGTGTATTTGGTTCATATCAATCAAAACAAAACACAAGCACAATAGTATATACACAAGTATGTGCTCAAGTGAGCAAAAGGAAAATTGCATTAACATAAACATGAGCTCAAGTGAGCAAAGGGAAAAAGCAAGTGAATAATATGTACAAGAATATTAAATTGCATTAATGTAAACTGCAAGAATTAAAAGTTAATGGTCAATAGTTAGAGTTAGTGTGCCATAAGGCAATTTAGTGCTATGTTAAGCAATCGTAAGTGGACTAATGTAGTAGTCACACCTATCTTAGGCCGGTCAATAAAAATATAGGCAACAAACACAAGTTAGAGACCTTGACTAGTAAGCCAAGCTCCTACAGCTTGCCATGCCAAAAGAAAATGAGAATGATCTTGTATTGATTTAGGTTTTTTGCTTGATTAGGAAGCAACCTATCCTCAATGAAAAGTCATTCACTTGATCTATGATCAAGATGAATTAGATTTGAATCATGGAAGGTTAAACCTCCCATACATCAAGGCTAACCACCAATCTTCAACTCATTGATAAAAAAAAAAAGATGAAGAAGAAGATGAATAAGAATGTACATTAATAGAATTCAAATGAAGTAAGTGAAGCACATTGACCAAAGATAGATGGAATCAAGGTCAAAAAAAAAGTAAACAAAAGCAAAATGAAACTTAGAAGTCAAGAAACAAATAAAATATTATTGGTATTTTTCAAAATTTAAAATAATACTTGAATTAAAATAAACAATTAAAGGTCAAACTTCAAATCCATTTCAAATCAACTTTGAAAAGTCCAAATGGATCATCCTAAGTTCAACAAGGTCAAACAAAGTTTGACAAAAAATTTCAGCATTTTTAGAAACCAGAAATTATTTTTAATCAATTAAAATGCATAAAAAATAACCTAATGGAACTAAAATCTCAAATAAATCTCAAATCAATTAATAAATTGATGAGAATAATTTTCATAGACCCATCATCATTCAAAGAGATTAAGAAAATATTTTGGTATTTTTTGAATATTGAAAACTATTTAAAATGAATTAAAAATGACCAGAAAAGAGAAAATTCATAAAAAATATCCAATGAAAAAATAAAAAATATTAAAAATCGTTTTTAGAAACTAGAATAAAAAAAACAAATAATGCAATTGGTCCCATAATTTTTAGAATTAAAATGAGAGAGATATGATTTTTTAAAATAAAATGAAATAAAAGAAATAAAATGGATTAAATCAGAAAATAGAAAAAACCACACGTGTTGGATTCAATTCATTAAATGATCTGGGAGATCAAATGACTGTGGCATGCGCGCGCATCATGGACCTAAGTCAACTGAACAACACAAACTATTAAATAAAGTCATAAGATCCAAGAGCCCTGATTCAATCTGGGAATCATCATCAACGGTCTGGTTCAAAACTGGCAAACGGACGGCGGTGTACACCACCGTCTTCTCCGGCGAGCAAGGAGATTCCGACCAAAGTTGCAGAGAACAAAATATTAACCAAATGAAGTGATCCTCATATCATTGGAAAGCTAGGGTGATGTACATCACCCATGTACCATTGGTTTCTCCTCTAGATCCTCATAGAGAGAGAAATCAGAGAGATAAAAGCATGGTGTTCAATCTGAACTTCATGGATTTGAAAAATTAAAAGCACATATCAAATGCCTTTGATGAGAGGACTTCATCCAAGCCAAGAAACACAAGAAACAAGCAATAATCAGTGAGTTTCGAAGATGAAAAGATTGAACATCCACCTCTGAGATGTGGATCTATGAAGCACGATTCCTCTCAATTATTGATTGCAGTCTAATCTAGAGGTGAAGTTGAAAATTATATCTGAAATTTTGAAATAAATGAGAGAATTCCTTTAGGTGTGGTTATGGATTCAATTGTGCAGCATATCAGACGCCTTCAGGTTGGAGAATGATGAAGCCAAGCACACTTATTTATAGTGAAAGGCAAAGGCAAGCATGAGAATTATGTGTGCATGAATGATAAAGGCCTCCATGCATGGGCATGTACAGGCGCATGGAGGGCCCAAATATGATTGGTTTGGCAAGCTGAGATCATACGAAGAAGAAATGGTCGTGAAAATGCAATTGATTTGGAATGTGCAATCAGTTTTCAAGTGGTTTCCATAAATGAACCAAAATCTTCTCCTCTTCGAAAATGCCTCTTCCAAAAATAAAACATGGCCTTACGGGTAATGGTTGGAAAGGTCTTGACATGAGGATAAATTGTTATTTCGAGCAAAACTTCATTTGGAATTGGAAATTAGTGAAAATTGGTCATAAAGTTCAAGGTGCAAAATATGTGTATGTGAAAATTTCTAAAATGGGCCAACTTCAATGTTCCGAGCCTCAAATGATAAAACCTTCAACATCAAAGTTGTATATCTTTTCAAGACAATCAATTTGGACTCAAAGTTTGCATCATATGGATTTTTGATGAGAAATATATGGGCCCTTGAAGTTGGACTTTTTCACATTTGAATGCCTTTGGTCTAAACTGACCTATAATGTTTTGCATTATCACATGTATTTATTTTAGGATTATGAACATTCGTTCAACATAACAAATGAAATAGACATCTTAAACTTTCCAATTCATTTTATCCCACATCAAAATCATAAAACATGAGTGATTTATGTCCTTGGGAAGTTGACCTAAAATTAGGGTTTCAGTCAAAATGACCTATAATGTTTTGAAATGGATGATGACCTTCCAAGCTTCAAATCAATTTTTGATGAACATGAAAGTTGTTCATATGGTTCTTAAGAACATATTGTATCTTGAGGTCATCTTCATTTGACAAACACATTAAAAGTAAGGTCTCAGTGGATTTCAGAATAGTCAGATGAATTGACTGATAAACTTCTCATGTCCATACCTCAAATCTTGATGACTTGATGATTGAGGACACTCAAATAAGCTCAAATATGCACAAAATGATGAATGAAATAACTTCCCTTGATTATATTTGATCATGGGTTGTGGTTGCTTCATGAGCAAGGCACAGTTGAAGCACTGATGAATGAGGGTTTCCTTGGGAAACAAGCCTTAAGCCCTTTGGTTTGCTTTGGTCAAATTGACAAATTGAGAACTTTGGGAGGCATATATGATAAATGAGAGCCTTGTGAACCATTTTCATGTTTGCTTTCACCTTCACGTGGCCATATCAATGAGCATAGGGTCTCATAGGAGCCTTGGATCTTATGATTGCTCAAGCTACACAACAAAAGATGTTAGTGACATATTTTTGTGCTTTTGGTTAGTGAAAAAAAAGAAAAGAAATAATATACAATTCAAGCATGCTTGGGGGTCTCAAACCAACTCACACAGGTTCCCACCCAAAGATGAAGGAGCCAAGATGCTATGATCCTTGAGGCAAATGCAAAGTGCAATGATATGATGCCATGAGGGATCTTAGGGTCAAAATTAGGGTCATACAACGAGGAAATAGCTCAGTGGGGAAAAGAGAAAGGTTAATGTCTTTCTGCTTAAATGGATGACACTCTACAATTGAAGGAGGACAGACACCAAACTTGTATGGGGATAAAGTACCACCATAACAGAGACTCAAATTCATAAGTGTGATGATGCAATAATGAAATTATATGACTGTATATGTACATGTATATATGATGATTATGTTGGCAACAATTGCAAAGGATACAAAGATGTCGCAAATTTAAATCATCAATACAATTTCTCGGCCAATCCACAAAAGAGGGAAACAACTGCTGGAGAAAAAAGAGAGATCATCATCCCAAAAGCTCAACCCTTGTTGGGGAAGGAAGAGATATGCTGAGGAAAAGTACTATCAGGTCTGCGGGGAATTTTAGATCAACACTATATCAAATGGGAGACAACCCTATAGGAGAACAAACGCAGATAACTGCTCAGAACCCGTGGGGAAACTCTGACTAGGAGCGGATTTGACAACGACTAGTGAGGAAACCAAGGTTATGCTGGAATCATGCAAACTGCTGCAACGAAATGTCCAAACTCTACTGGAGACCAAATATAAATTTGGCTAGGGAATAATCAACCAACTCAGCTGTAGACAACGGAGAAATAATTATTTGGAGAAATCAACAAACACCGAGTGCTTTACAATGCTTCCAAGGGATGAAAGAGATACCGCGCCCACTGCTTGGGGAGAACCAATAATGTTCCACATTTAGGGCTTACTGCTTTCGAGCCGCTGTTGATATTCCTCTTAAATGAAAATGATTGCTTAAGATTCATGCTTTTATACGTTTAAGAAAATATTATTTTGATTAAAAAAGTTAATTTCAAAAATGATCATAATAAAATTTAAAGTTATTTGGCTGAATCAAATAAGAGTAGAAATAATTGGATAAAGGCTCAACTTTATTAAATAGAATGGTAGTCTGTAAATGACAAGACTCCATATATGTTTACAAAGTTGAAAATGGTAATTTATCTGGAAAAGGGTTACATTGAATACAATGATCACTAATCCTTCTACCAATTCTTGATATCCATTATGCTCTTGACTGCTACTGGGATCAAAATCAAAACCGACCGTTGTGCTGAAGAATGTCTTCAAGACTGAAGATCAGCATGATGCAGTTACTTGCCTATAATCCCTAATTTTTGCATAAATTGCCCCAAGGCGAAGTATTTCTTGACTACATCATCATTCACAGGACGAGTGAACTCTTCACCATCCATAGTTGTAAGTATCAAACCACCGCCTGAAAAGGCTCTCTTAACAACATACGTGCCTTCATAATTGGGAGTCTATTTGCCTCTAGAATCTGGTTTGAAAGATATAGTCTTCTTGAGGATAAGGTCACCTTCTCTGAAAACACGAGGTCTGACCTTCTTATCAAAAGGTTTCTTCATCCTCTGCTGATATAACTGACCATGACACATGGCAACCAACCTCTTCTCTTCAATCAAATTCAACTGATCATACTTGGTCTAACACCATTCATCCTCAATAAACTTGTCTTCCATGAGCACACGCAATGATGGGATCTCAACCTCTACGGGGAACACAACTTCCATACCATAAACAAGAGAGAAAGGGGTTGCCCCTGTTGAAGTGTGGATGGATATACGATACCCGTGCAAAGCAAATGGTAGCATCTCATGCCAATCCTTGTGTGTCACAACCATCTTCTGAATAATCTTCTTGATGTTCTTGTTTGCAGCTTCAACAACCCCATTCATTTTAGGTCTGTAGGGAGAAGAATTATGATGTGCTATCTTGAGTTCTTTGCAAAGAGCTTCCACCATATTATTATTCAAGTTCGATCCATTATTAGTAATGATCTTACTTGGCACACCATAGCGGCATATACTCTGATTCTTGATAAACCTTACAAGAACTTGCTTGGTTACATTTGCATACGATGCCGCTTCAACCCATTTTGTTAAGTAATCAATAGCCACCAAAATGGAACGATGTTTGTTCGAAGCTTTAGGCTCAATCATACCAATCGTATCAATTCCCCACATGGAGAAGGTCCATGGGGAGGAAATCACGTTCAACACTGTCGGAGGAACATGGATTTTATCTGCATATATTTGACACTTGTAGCATTTCTTCACAAACTTGCAACAGTCAGATTCCATTATCAACCAATAGTAACGTGCTCGCAACATCTTCTTTGCCATTGCTTGTCCATTGGAATGAGTACCAAAGGAACCTTCATGGACTTCAGTCATCAATAGGTCTGCTTCGTGTCTATCCACGCATCTGAGAAAAACCATATCGAAGTTTCTCTAATACAAAACATCACCATTTAGGTACAAATTGCCAGCTAATCTTCTCAAAGTCTTCTTATCTTTCAAAGATGCCCCAGACGGGTAAATTTGACTTTTGAGCAAACACTTGATGTCATAATACCATGACTTTTCGTCTTTGATCTCTTCAATAGGAAATAGATGAGCTGGCATATCAAGACGGCTCACAGTAAGTTTGGGAACCTAATTCCAATATTTCACTACGATCATTGAAGCCAAATTTGCAAGAGGATCTGCCATCCGAATTTCATCTCGAGGGATATGATGAAACTCAACCTTTGTAAAGAAAGTTGAAATCCTCTTTGCATAATCTCTATATGGTATTAAATCGGGTTGATTTGTCTCAGATTTACCTTTGATTTGATTCACAACCAAAGTTGAATCTCCATATACGTCCAAATACTTGATTCTGAGATCAATGGCCTCTTCAAGCCCCATAATGAAAGCTTCATATTCTTCCATATTGGTTGTACACTTGAAAGTTAATATAACTGTAAATGGGAAATGCGTGCCTTGAGGAGTAATAATCACTACCCCAATGCCATTTCCATATTGATTAACAGCTCCATCAAATACCATGCTCCAACGGGAACCAGACTTTGGCCCTTCTTCAAGCAATGGTTAATCACAATCTTTCATTTCCAAGTACAAAATCTCTTCATCAGGAAAATCATATTATCCTAACTGATAATCTTAATTGGTTGGTGAGCCAAATGGTCAGCCAAGATACTACCTTTGATTGCTTTTTGAGATTGGTATTTGATATCATACTCTGATAACAACATCTGCCAACGGGCAATCCTCCCAATTAAAGAAGGCTTCTCAAATATATACTTGATTGGATCCATTTTGGATATCAACCAAGTGGTATGATTCAACATCTATTGACGCAGACGCTTAGCAGCCCAAGCCAATGTGCAACATGTTTTCTCAAGCATAGAATACCGAGTCTCACAATCGGTGAACTTCTTACTAAGGTAGTAAATGGCAAACTCTTTCTTTCCAGTTTCATCTTGCTGACCAGGAACACAACCCATACTCTCTTCAAGCATAATCAAATACATGATTAACGGTCTTCCTTCAATAGGTGGAGACAGAATCAGATATTCAAGCAGATACTCTTTGATACTATCAAAAGCTTTCTGGTAATCCTCGATCCAATCCCAAGAATGATCTTTCCGAAGAAGCTTGAATATAGGTGCACATGTGGCAGTCATGTGTGAAATGAATCTTGAGATATAATTCAAGCGGCCGAGAAAACCTCTGACTTGCTTCTCAGTTTTGGGCGCAGACATCTCTTGTATTACTTTGACCTTGGCAGGATCAACTTCAATACCATTCTCGCTAACCATAAAGCCCAATAACTTACCAAAGCGAACACCAAAAGTACACTTATTGGGATTCAAGCGGAGTTTATACTTCCTCAAACGCTGGAATAGCTTCAAAAAATGCTTAACATGCTCTTCTTCGTCAATAGATTTGGCAATCATATCATTAACATACACATCAATATCTTTATGCATCATATCATGAAAAAGAGTAGTCATTGCTCTCTGGTAGGTTGCACCAACATTCTTCAAACCAAAAAACATCACTCTATAACAAAATGTTCCCCAAGGTGTAATGAATGTGGTCTTCTCCTTATCTTCGGGGGCCATCTTAATTTGATTATAACCGAAAAATCCGTCCATAAACGAAAAGACTTTGAATTTAGCTTTATTATCTACCAACATCAGGACACAGTCCAGACCCAACCTTGACTTCCTTCAAATCATCCTCGGAACCCAAGTTGACTAGCTCAATCTGCTCTTTGAACGGTTGAGGGCTTTTCCTTCATGCTCAAGAAGACGAGACAATTCATCACTCACTTCTTCATCACTTTCCTCCTCAGTCTCAAACACAAGGAATTCAAAATTTGGAGAAGGAGAAGGATCGTTGTATTCAATGGGGTTAGAAACCAACCTCCATAATGATTTGATATTTTGATTTTTGAGAAGTGAATTTGTGACCAAATATTATGCAGATGGACAATTATATTATTTATTTATGTTTTTTTGTGATTACCATTTTCAGAAAAAACAAAAAAGGTAAAAAAAAAAACATCATAGATGTGGATGAATAGAATTATGTTTTCTTGATGATAAATCTGAAATGCCCAAACAATGTTCACTTCTCCTTTAGGCATAGGAGAAGGATTTTCAAAAACAAATAAAAGCAATTACTTAGATCAATGCATAATAACAGAAATATCAACAACGGTCCAATTGTTGCAAGCTTTTCCATGCGTCACAAAATTCGTGCAGTCTTCCTCTTCATCATCCTCTAGCACATCAGCTAAGTGTTGTTCATTACCATGAATGAACCCGCCACTATGGAAGTTGAGTTGTACATCTTCAGATCTGACTGCTGATGAACCTTGTTGGAAACCCAAACCAGCTCTACTCTTGTTATCGGATACCTCTACCATCCGGCCCCACTGATCAGACTGACCATCTTCAACAATCTTCCTTGCATCCTTGATGGAGGACATAGGTGCCCCAACTCTCTTTTCAACAGCAATAGATAAGGCTTGGAACGGAGTTCTAACCTCATCCTCAGCTTCAACATCAGAGAAAGATGACAGATGGCTGACTAACAATGCTTTCTCCCCGCCAATGATAACTAGCTTCCCATTCTTGACAATCTTGAGCTTCTGAAGCAACGTGGAGGTAACAGCTCTGGCCTCGTGAATCCATGGACTTCCCAATAAAAAACTATAGGCCGGGTGGATTTCCATTACTTGAAAAGTAATCTGGAAGTCACTCAGACCTATCTTTACTAGAACATCCACTTCTCCAATCACAGTCTTGCGTGAACCGTCAAAAGCTTTGACGATTACGCCGCTATATCTCATAGGCGCTCATTGATATGACAACTTCGACAATGTTGACTTTGGGATTACATTCAAAGAAGATTCAGTGTCTACCAATACATCCGACAGAGCGTCCTCCTTAAAGTTCATTGAGATATGCAAAGCCAAGTTATGATTCCTACCCTTTTCACAGAAACTGAGATTATTGCAGGAAGTGATGTTAGCTACAATATGATCGAATTCGTCCATCGTAACATCATGTTCCCCATAATCTTGCTCAAGGACTCTTTGCAGCTCTTCTCTGTGCGCTTCTGAATTCATTAATAGAGATAGTACTAAGATTTTTGAGGGGGTTTGGAGCAGCTGCTCCACCATATTGAACTCACTTTTCTTAATCAGTCTAAGTACCTCATCATCGTTATTAGGACTCAAGCTGCTGGATTCACCAGAATGACACCTGGATCACTAATTGATTCTACAACAGGCACATCCACCTTCTTACTGACAATCGAATCTTCTACATTGCTTGGGAACACCGGCCCAAACACACGACCACTACGGGTCACCTTGGTAACATCAGCAATGCTTACAATAGAACTGGTCGTAGGTAATGGAACCTTCTTGACCATCCTTCAACATATTTGCATTATACTGATACGGGACAACTTTATCGGATGCATACGGGACGGGACCCGCCAACCGTATAACCAACGACGATACCTATCTTTTGCTGACGATGTTACTGTTGTTGCTATCATACTGAATAACCACTCTCTCAAGATTCTTGAAAACCGGTACTATAACATTGACATCATCGTCTATGTGACGGGATTGAACAATCTGGATCAAGCCTTCATCTATCAACCGTTGGATGTCTCTCTTCACAATCATACAACCTCTAGGGTTGACACTGCAGATAGCACAACCATCATGGTCATGTTCATAATCACTAACCAAGCAAATATCCTTTTGCATCCTCACCAAGGATCTTCTTATGAAGCGTACATTGAATACCTTGAACTCCCCTGGACAACCGTCCACCATATTAATAGATGAATTTCAATGGGCAGGCAGTGGGTTAGCTTTAACATTTGGTGCATGGTCCTCAAAGAACACCATTCCACTCTTTACCAGCTTCTGAACTTCATACTTGAGAGGGTAGCAGTTTTCTATATCGTGGCCAGGGGCTCCTTGATGAAAAGCACAATGTTCTAGTTTGTCCCACCAAGGAAGTGGTTCGGGAATTTGCGGAGGCATTCTTGGTTGTAGTAGGTTCTTAAGAACCAAAGAGGGATATAGCTCTACATACATCATAGGAATTGGGTCGAAAGGGACCTTCTTCCTCTCAAAATTTTGTTGTTGATGATTGTTGGTATTGTTGTTGTTGTAGGTGTTTATTCGTTGCGGTGGTTGTTGTTGTTGACGTTGTTGTTATTGAATTGGTCCTGATTGATTTGCTGAAAATACCAGGATTACTGATGAGACTTCACGATGATGTTGACAGGGTGGTTGATTTCTTCTTACCTAAGGCCTTCTCTGCCTCCCAACTGAAACTGTATTAATCTCGTTCTCTTTCTTCTTGCTAAAACTGTTGCCATATCTCTTGTTGGATGACACCTCCTCTCTAGACAACCGTCCTTCTCGGACACCTTCTTTGAGCCTCATCCCCATGTTTACCATTTCGGTAAAGTTAGGGTCTTAATAAAAATCTTGGTCATCTCCTTTTCCTCTAAAGGAGGACTAATCTGAGTAGCAAGTTCTCTCCATATTTGCGCATACTCCTTGAATGTTTCCTTATCTCTCTGAGACAATAATCTCAACTGGTCTCTATCTAGAGCCATATCAACATTATATTTGTACTGCTTCATAAATGCTTCGCTCAAATCGTTGAATGTGCCGATGCTTGCACTATCCAAGCCCATGTACCACCTCAGAGCGGCACCGGTCAAATTGCCTTGAAAATAATGGATCAACAGCTGATTATTATTTATTTGTGTAGACATCTTTTGGGCGTACATCACCAAATGACTGAGTGGACATGTATTGCGCTTGTATTTTTCAAAGTCAGACACTTCGAATTTCACCAGAATCTTCACATTCGGAATCAAACACAGTTCCGCAACACTCTTTCCAAACAAGTCCTTACCCCTCAAAGTTTTCAACTTCTTTCGCATCTCAAGGAATTGGTCCTTTATCACATCCATCTTCTCACACACATCATGTCCCTCACACGACTCCAAATGATAGATGGTGTGTTCTACACGAGGTAGGGTATGCACAATAGGCGGTGGCACAGACATGACCGACCTAGATGCACTATTTGATATATATATATATATATATATATATATATATATATATATATATATATATATATATTTAACAGTAATTGCAACTATTTGATATGACCATAATTGGAAGGATTACACTGAGTACAATTTGAGAAACCAAATGAAAAATAGAAGAGAAAAGGAGACTAGTCATCCTAAGGATCCCTAACAATGATATTAGAAGATCTAGCTGCAAGCGCGTACTTCCTTCGAATGCGTCGGATCTCGGACTCAAAGGAAGCCTTCATCTGAGTCTTCTCGAGGACAAGTTGATCAACAATCCTCTTCCAAGCAACGAAAGGCTGAGGCATACTAGAGGAAGATGAAACCTCTGGCTCTTTATATCTCTTTGTCACTCGGTTTTCAAGTAGCTTAGTTAGTGCATATTTGTCCTTAGACTCAAGCTGTAACTCCTCATGCTTTCGGCTCAAACCATGGAAATGCTCTTCCCACATATCCTTCTCTCGCTTCATCTTGGTGAGTGTGTGTTCCAACTCCTCTATATCTTGGTTAGGGAGAGTTAATGGCTCAACCACAACCATAGACATAGGACCCTCACAAGGATAAGGCATCTTCAACTCCAAAGCTCTCTTCTTCACCCAAAAAGTATAACCTTCCAAAGCTACACAATTGCACGGACCAAACTCGGATCTTCCTTTCCTATGAACATTATGCTAAGCATGCACAATCTTCTGCTTGAAATGTTGGGGATCTTTACCCTCTTAATAGAAAAGACCTTCTAACAAAGTGTTATTAGGTTTGTCTCTCAAGGGGATCTTTATCCTCCTTGTGCACTAGTGATAGGCATATTAGAGAATTCACCACAATTATCAATAATCTCCAAACTGCTCAAATAAGGATCATACCAAGCTATATCATCATTAGTGAGAGACATGAGTCTTTGAGACCACCGTATACATTGTTTGTTCTCTACAAAAGCAGGCGTCTGAGGCAGGTGCGAAATAAACCACTTCTACAGAAGAGGAACACAATAGACAATTGTTCCACCACCTTTAGAATTCCTTAGATGCAAAAAGAAGTACATATCTCCTAACAGAGTAGGCATAAAACTGAACCAACACACTCGAGAGTCCTTCCACTACATCAGCAGACAAGATAGATAGAAGCTTCCCATGACTTTATTTGAAGTCCAAGGGATCTAATACAAAGGATGATAGGTTCCTTAGTATTCCTTCGTCCATAACCCATGGTCTTCAAATATTTGCAAATAACACCTCAGTTCCTTGAAATTTTCATGTGATGAATGTTATGATGCGCATGAATGATGAATGAAACTATCACAAATAAGGGATCACACACAAGGAAAACAAACAAAGGTAAAGGGATGAATCAAGTCATTGTCAAGATCAATCATACATTTTGGTGGATTCTGGTTTACACCTTATCAACACCCAAGTTCCATTGATATTGACAAGACTTGATTGGATCAACCAAGAATCAAGGGTTTGTTGTGAGTCATGAGCATGGATTCTGGGTAAGAACCATCCCAAAGGAGTGAACCAAGGATAAAACCTATAGATCATGTTCTAAAAAGTTCCCAGAGTCTATCATACCACAATTTTGTCATAGAATTGATTTCATTTTTATTTTTGCATCATCTGCATAGCATGACATACATTCCATCATGAATAATACCTAAAATGTCAGTCAGAATGAATTTATTGAAAAAGCAGACAAATCAGTTAAATCGTTTCTCAAGAATATGCAAAATCAGCGGGTAAAAAGTTTCAGAATTAAGATTGCAAACACCAGTATTATTAATCTACGGTTCACGTAATTTAACCTAGTGTGCTCGTTGTATTTTTCATCGGCTGTTTCGGTTGCATTTTAACCCGTCTGAGCTTTTTAACCGGTGCAAATTTATTTCAGAATTTGGAGAAACGCTGCATTTTTTTAATAAGTACATTTTGTACTGATCATTTTAACGCATCCGATTTAATTTTTTGAGCAAATTTTCGCCCGACCTTTTATTTTATTTTATTTTTTAATCCATCATTGACCCATTTATTTTTATCCTTTATCCAAAATAACCATTCCATTTTAATTTTTCAAAACATCTCATTTTAATTTTAGTAGCATTTTTATTCTTATTTAATTATATCATCTCATGTTTTTTAGTAACTATTTTTCATGCTCATTTAATTTAATTTCATATATAAATACATTGTTGTCATTTAAATAACTCTCTTATATTATATAACTATTAGAGAAACTAAAAAATTGCATTAATAAATGCAAACAAAAAATAAGGTTACACCATTAAAAAATGTTACATTCGGTAGAAATAATATTTGATGGAAATTCTCTTTACAGTTGGCACAACATCTTCGTTCCGTTGAAAATCCCATAAAATCAGGGTAATTCTTTCATAAATCTAACAATTTTTCATCATTCGTATCCTTCACATGATTTCCCCACGCCTCACAGAATCCTCTCTCCACTCACGTCCCTCTCACGCCTACCTTCTCCCTCACTCACAAGATTCTCTCTCACCCCTCATTTATTACCTACAAAAGGAAACGTCTCTCTACCCACTCAAAAAAAGAAATTCTCTCTAGTATCCATCTACCACCAACTACCCCTCATTCCCTCACGGTCATTATTCATCACCTCTCCAACAGAAATAAAATTATAAAAAAAACTTTTCCTCTTCACATCCCTCACTCTCTCACACAAACCCCTTCATCTTCTGTCACACTCACCTACCACCTTCATCCTCACCGTTAAACAACCACCATCATCGTTTTTACCACCACGAATACACCACCAACAACCACAACGACCATACGTCTCCTCACTTCACACCATCACCTTCAATACTCCCTCCGATTTGTCAAAACAACTCGTCGGAGCAAACAACCAAACCCTCCACCGAGCTTTCCCTCGCCGCCTCCGCAAACCACCGTTACTCACCTTCCGAGCTTCAACCGGACACCTACAGCAAAAAAAAAACCTCGCCAAACCCAACCTTCCACAACGCTTAACCCTATCAAAACCCTCATTCGAAACTCTCAAACACCAAACTCCACACTCGACGCCGACAACCCCAACAACCGCCGTCAGTTCCAGCTCGAATCGCCTTTAACAAACAACACATTATCTTCAACTCAAATTTGTTTTGTCGGTTTCGATTTCAAGGAGTTTATTTTCCGTTTTTAGTTGTCTCTGTTGTTGATCTGTGCGTAGGTTGTGAGTATCATTCAAGATTTGGGAACAATCGTCTCGACATGGCCAGATCCCGTTTCAATTGCGCCGACAAAAACGAAATATAACAACAACATCGCCGTAAAGAATCTCAACGGTAACAATCATTTTTAATACAGTTAATAAGGAAGTTTGTCCAAGAATGGGTATCAATTGATTGGTTGTATAATCGCTATAGTGTGAATGTATATTTTGTGTCAATATTACAATGGCCCTATATATAATCACAAGTTGTGGTGGTACACTTTGTTACCATTATGATATCCATGCCGATTTCCATTTTGTTGTACATAGTCAATGTATATCATGATTCTTGATTATAAGATGTTTTGGCTATGTCGCAACTATGTAGGAAGATAATAATAATCAGGATTTGTTTTGTATTGCCGTTGAAATTTGTGGCTACTGTAATATCTCGTTCATTTTTATTTGAATTAAGAATTGGTTATTAATACCAACATGCTTCTACATAACTTCTGCAAGTTTCAGTTTAGATTGTATTTGGGGGATATTTTAAGTGGAACCATATTAAAATTATGCTCCTAAATTCCTAGATTAGTTTATGGTTGGATCACTTTGTTGGTATCAAATGAAAAAGAGAGAGAGGCGGGATTATGTATTATTAGCCTTTGTTTGTACTGATAGTACTGATAAATGATAAAGAGGAAAAGATGTTCATGGTAAAAGTATAGGGTGGGTCTTTGAGAAATCTATCCAGTTTTCTTTTAGTTTTACTGTAAACACTTTGTTTTATCAATTTTCTTCTAAAGAAAACTTTATGATCATCTAGAATTATTATTATTGTTCTGTCCATGTCATGTAGGTGTTAAAAGGTGTGGACTTGGGTCATTTTGAGTGTTAGAGAACACGTCCATTATGTTCTTTACATATTGTGCACACTGTTTTTTTCAATGCGCATTTTTTATTTAAAGAAAAAAAGCAATTGACTTGCATCACTAATAGTTTCAGTAATCATTATTGTAAACCTTTATTGTAAACCTTGTAAACCGTCAATTTCATTTTCTAAGCAAACCCAAATCAAACTTTTTTTATTTAAATTCAAATCATGGAAATTTAAATCATTATTTTCCTAACTAATTAAAATTTCTAAAGACTTTTTATTTCTAAATATTAGAGCTATGAGCGAAAAGGAGCATAATATGTGCACGCTTAACTATCTCTCGAATATTCGAATAATTGGCGTTCGCCATATTGCTCGAATTCTTGTCGTCTAATTAAAACATCAAACCATAATACTTCAAATCATAATATCTGAAATCATTTCTACAAATTCCAAATCCTTTTAATTCCATATTTCAGATGAAAAGAGGATGGGAGGCGCTCACCTCACTATCTTTCGATTATTCGAATAATTGGCGAACGCCACATTGCTCGAATCTTCGTCATCAATTCAAAACCATAATCAAATAAACTCAAATCACATTTTAGATCAAACACAATTTCACAAAAATAAACTATTCAACCTAAACTTCAATAGAGAATGGGAGGCGTACGCCTCACCATTCCTTGATTATTTGAATAATTGGCGTACGCCACATTGCTCAAATCGTCTTTCGATCAAAACCTACCAATTCAAATATAAACTATTTTCGTAAATCAAATGCAACATCCACACATATCTTTTAAAATTTAAACCTCGGATGATAAAAGATGGGAGGCGTTCGCCTCACCATCTCTCGATTATTTGAATAATTGGCGTACGCCATATTGCACAAATTATCGACTTCCGACTAAAACACGCTAAAAAAACTTGGATAAAGAATAAGTGGCGTACGCCTTATTATTCTTTGAATAAGAAAGTAGGGGGCGTACGCCTCACTACCATGCATATTCAACATCCGCAAACAAACTTTCAAAATAATTCGAACGAAAAAGGAATAGAAGGCGGTCGCCTTATTATTCCTCGAAAGAATTGGACGATTGGTGTACACCACATTGCTCAATCTTTCGTCGTTCTTCAAAAAACATCTCCCACATTAAACCTAACTTCTCGCCCCCGAGCGATCGAAACCAAAACACCCAAACACATCAATTCAACTTGTTACCCCTGCGTGACCAAAACCCTTTTAAAAGAACATTGTCAATCCTTTCTAATGCGCACAACAAACCAGTTCTAGAGCCTCCACTGAGAGTAGATAAGCCAGCGTTTAGCCGTTAGAATGCCGACCTACACAGTCGTTCATCAAAACAAAACCCACCAAATATTCGTAGTAGCCCGAACTACAAATGCTCTGATTTCCTTATTGCACCATAAAGATACGTAGGTAGGAGATTGTTGTATCTTCGCGAGCACACTAATAAAAAACCTCTCATTTCCCCTGCCTGAGGTCTTCATCCATATGTATCATCAATTCTAATCACTCGAAGCAAGAAAGTAACAGTCAGTTAACAATCAAATAGCAAAATCAGACTAAGAGGTTCCCGTTGAGTACAACGGATGTAAGGGGTGCTAATACCTTCCCCTTTCGTAATCGACTCCCGAACCCGAATATGGTTGCGACGACCATTATTCTATTTTTTAAAAGGTTTTCTCGATATTTTCCTATTCCTTCATCGAAATGAATAAAGTTCGATGGCGACTCTGTTTCGAACAACATTTTTCCACGTTCCATCGCGAGGGATCGCATTATCATTTTTGAGGTGCGACAGACTGGCGACTCTGCTGGGGAACCTGCTCCAAGCAAGAGAGAGTCTAACCTAACTTAGTCTGATTTTGCTATGACTGTTGGAAGATATTCTTTCTTTCCACGTTTATCTCTCTGTATTTTATATTGATTATGTTGTATGTAATTTGTCTCGATACTTTAATATGGGACTTAATGTTTGCTGTGAGATAAGCTCCATACCGAGCTTCGGGAAGAACTTAGAACCCGGAGTTGTGTAGTATTGAACCGGGGGGTGTACACCTCATTGGGACAATACAAAGACTCCACCTAGAGTAGATCTGTTTGGAGTTTCCATCACAATATGGCTAGCCCATTATTACGGGGAGGTTCTAAAACACGATCCGTGACTCTAGGGACCTCGCCTTAAACCCAAGCTTTGTTTTCATGATCGGTGATTATGTAGTATTGAACCAAAGGGTCTACACCCTGTTCAAACAATACGAGAATCCCACTTAGATTAGATCATTTCAGAACTCCCATCACGATGTGGCTTGCCCACCATTGCGAGGACGTTTTGAACTTGATCCGTGAGTCTAAGTTCCTTCCTTGAAAGCATAACTTTAGAACCTACCTCTAGGGAATTTCTAATCAGAGAAACCCAGGCTTCTTCCTTTTATCCTGATGTACCCGACGTGTGGATGGTCTTGAGTATTTGTATTCCTTTGTGAAAAACATGGCATAATTTCATGCATTTGCATATCATAAACATGCATTGCATATCATTATCCAGAAACAAAAACTTACATCATACTCTAGCCTTTGTCCAATAATGCTGACTACTCGACACTGGTACGAGACATGCCGCAATTACAAGATGACACTTGAACAGCTAGAAGCAAACCAGGTTTCGATGAGAACCGACATTGACTCCATGCAGGAAAAAATGGATCGCTTGCTGGAAACCATGTTACTCTTGGCCCAAAAGGAAAAGGATGTCGAGACTAACGCCGAAGCCAGGAAAGTTGTTGCTCAGTTTGGATCGCCATCACTTAGCATTCCTGGGGTAACTGAACTTAATGGTAATCCTGCCCAGCCTAGAGGAAGACCAATCCCTATTCCGATCCCAATAGTCAATGTAAACCCTCATGAGCATTCTACTACATCTGCTCGCCATGGATCCATGATGGGTGATGAAGATCCATATGACGCCTTCTTCATGCCTTAACCCGCCAAACCTGCTATTGGAGGTCTCCCAGACCCATCTGTTGATAGACTCCATGCTTTGGAGGAAAAGTTTAAGTCCTTTGAGGTTCACACTACTCCCGGTTTGGATACTGATGATATGTGCTTGGTGCCAGGACTCGTGATTCCACAGAAGTTCAAAGTCCCGGACTTTGACAAATACAAGGGAATCAGCTGCCCGAGAACTCACCTCAGAGCCTACTGTCGCAAAATGGCTGCCCACATCAGTAATAATCAACTCCTGATTCATTACTTCCAAGATAGCCTCAGTGGGGCATCCTTGGAGTGGTACATGCAACTAGAGAGAGGTCAGGTCCAATCATGGAGAGATCTGGTTGAAGCCTTCCTAAGGCATTATCAGTACAACACTGATATAGCGCCCAATCGCACCCAGCTGCAAGACATGAATCAACGCAATAATGAGTCATTTAAGGAATACGCACAGCGGTGGAGAGAGCTAGCAGCTCGTGTCCAACCTCCTCTCCTTGACAAAGAACTAATGGACATGTTTATGGGGACTCTGCATACCCAGTACATGGAGAAGATGGTAGGATCCAGCTTACCAACTTTCACTGAGGTAGTCTCTGTAGGAGAACGGGTTGAAAGTCAAATTAAGAAAGGAAAGCTATCTTGTACTGCCAATGCTTCAAGTGGGATGAAAAAACCCTATCCCAACCTCCCAAAAAATCCAGAAGGTCAGACCAACGCCATAATGAGAGGAGGATGATACAGGGCACCTCCGTATGCGCCTTACCCTCAGGCTGCTGCAATCATCCCAACGCCATATTAGCCTCCACATCAGCAACCATATCAACAACAGTATCAACAGCCTTATCAACAGCCGACTTACCAACAACCACAACAAAATCAACAGCAACGTGTTCCACAACGTCAACCTAACCAACAGAGGGCAAGGAGGCCAGAAAGACATTTTGATCCTTTGCCAGTGTCATACAGCAAGATCCTTCCCTACCTGCTAAAGGATGGATCGGTTGTTCTGAAGGAGATGACACCTGCAACTCCACCATATCCTCCAGGCTACGACGCCAATGCTCACTGTGAGTATCACATGGGTGCCCCAGGGCACACAATAGAGAACTGTAAGGCTTTCAAGCACAAGGTCCATGACCTGATTGATAGTAATGCACTTACATTCACGCCAATAAGGCCAAACATTGCAACAAATCCCATGCTAGCGCATGAAGAGTCGAGTGAAGCTCGAAGATAAAGTTCCTCACCAGCCTAAACAAGCAGAACAATTCCGCCGAAGAATCCAAAGATGAAGGCCTGTTCATTTGAATGAAGGCGATCATTATGCCCTTCTTTACCATTTCACATTCTTGTAATTTGATCTTGTTTGTTTAAGTACAGTATGCTTTGAACATTGTTGTTTTTATTTGGTCTTATTAATGGGATGGTTATGCATGCTTTGAATCAATCTTTCATATTCACTCATCTATCACATTTACAAATCACAAACACATACTTTTTCACTTCACCTCCTTTATCCCACTATTGTTAGTAAATGTTGGAAGGAGGATGACGAAAACAAAATACTTATAACTATTGATCGTATGCTTTCGGATAAAACCATGCTGATGATGTACAGGCATTGTTTCAAATCCCCAAACACTAGAGAGATAAGGAGTTAATCCCTAGTCAACCACTTCGAGCCTAGAAGTAGGAGTTTCTTTCATATCTAAAAAACCCTTACGTTTAACCTGGGGCAGGGTAGTGTTAAGTTAATCTGACTACACATTCGAATTACAAAAATGAAAGATCCCATACGAGGATCAACCATATGACACTCTTCACACACATCCTGAAGTGTCGAAGGGACCATACAAATCCAAATTTTATGTCAGTTGTTCTTCAATGACCAATGACTTGGCAGTCGCAATTTCAAAAAAAATGGAGTCAAAGAAAAAGCCCGCTAAGTCCAACACCCTAAAAGGAGACTTAGGCAAGAACAGGGGCAATCCCGATGGATTAAAGCTTCAAACAAAGCGGTCCATGCAAAAATTAGGTATCAAAACAAAAATCGAAAGAGATAATGAAAGTCCTCAACAAAAGCAAAACAAGATTCAGTGACCACCATACCAAAATCAAAGGGTCACCGACATCCAAAAAACGAAATAAGGTGGATGCCATTCCAAGAGACCTTGAATCACCATCTTTATCCTTACACTTACAAAAGACGAATGTGTGTGAGTTAACTGAACGTAGGATTGGAGATCATCATGAAGAAGGGGTGGGTTAAAATAAACTTTGAACCTTATATCCTTTTGTTTCAATAACCATGAACCAAGCCACGTTACAACCTTCAAAAGACCTAATTGAAGTAAGCTTTGTTCTGAAAGCATACTATAGCAAGGTTGAGTAAACTGACTCCTAGAGATTTGCTAATATTCTATTCTCACTACATCATTCACACACTAGCTAAATCAAGCATCGCGTTTGGACTCATGGTCCATTCGCCATACACTACCACGACACTCCCAAGTGAATGATTGTTTTTCAAAACTTACATAACTGTTGCATTAAAATCACCATTTCTTGAATAACAATTCTTAATTGTCAATAAGTACTTGACATCGAGTAAATTCCAACAACGGGCAATTCAAGAGGTACTTGATCGTCGGCGCTGACATGAAGCAAAATCATCTCATAATCCTATGGATCAGGGGAACGACATCTTTTGATCATATTGACCTAAGAAGTAGTCAACATGAGACAAATCTCCAAGCATCAGTTGATCAGGGAGGGAAAAACACTTCAGTACTCAACCCATCTGAGGCAAATCCTTCAAAGGCTAATCAGGGGCAGACCATGGCAAGATTCAGGAGCTAGGAAAAACAGAATTAGACCACGTCATCGGATAGTCACTCCTAAAGTTCCCTTTCAAGGAGAATTCCTTTGAACACCCTACAGTCAGGGGCAAGACAAGTTGCAAGGGGCAAAATTACCTTCATATCTTCAAGTCAGTCAAGCAGATTGCATCAGACATTAGTGACTGCTTGAAGTCACAATCAAAGTGTCGAAAGTTCATACCAGTAAAATATCATGTCTTGACAATAATCCTTAGGGCACGTCAAAGGCATAATCATCATGCGTTGATTACATCTCTATGCTCAGTTACAGGATGGTCGGATGCATTAGAAGAAGAAATCAAGATCTTCTCAAAGACAAATACACAATATATCAGCAAGAGATCAAACTTGGGGCACCAAGAATATCCACACCTATTGCGTGTTCATCACATCATCAACTACCGAGTGTCGGGAAGTTAGATCCTTTCCACCAACCAATGGTCCAATCTACATCGACTACTACAAAGGACCAAAGTCCACCTTGCTGGCACCCACACAAAAACAAATACAACCAACACTGGTTTCCAGAAAACACATTGCCTTTGAAAAGGGGGGCCAAACCCAAGCAAACCAATCATCATTTGCATTCAAACATGCATCACATGCGCCGCCTCATACATAACGCATACATGACATTTATGCATATAGCACGAATCAAACTCCAAGGTTTAGTCGTAGGCGTCCAGACCAACCCTCAGTTGAGTCATTGTTTTTCTCTGAGTAAGTTCTTACCCTACTATCGGGCGTTCCCCATCGAGTTACATCCTTCAACCTTTTGTTGATAAGACGTTATCCTCATCTAAGTCACAACATTGTTTCTTTAAACACCTACCTTGTTTCACATTGAGCGTCCCTCAATGAGTCGTTTCCTGCAACCTTTTGTTGACAGAAACTACATCTACCCAGAGAATATTGTTCTGCAACCTTTTGTTGTCGATATCCTGAGCAAATCTTACCCAGCAATATTCCAATACTACCCAGCAAATCAGGTTTACTGAACTTTGACAGTAGCCTTATTTTTCCAATATTTTTCTCGCTATCATCCTTTTGGTGAATGTCCATTGAGGAATAGTATTGATCATCGTCCTGTTTACGGTAACCGTTATCCTTTTGGTAAATGGTAAATCCTTGACGTTTGTGATCTTACCGTCATCCTTTTGGTGTCGAAGATCCTTGAAGTTTTGGTTCAACCATTATCCTTTTGGTGATGACATCCAGTTCAATCTAAACATCATCCTTTTGGTGATAGAGATTATGGAGTTTGGTTTAAACTATCATCCTTTTGGTGATGGTGACATTTTGAAAGTCCAACCCCACTGTCATCCTTTTGGTGTCAACAATATTTGAAGCCATTATAACTTATTATCATCCTTTTGGTGGTAACAAGTTTCGAAGTTATGATTCCACCTTCATCCTTTTGGTGACGGTGATTGTTGATTCATTATCATCCTTTTGGTGAGAACGAGTTTTGTTGTTTGTAGTACCTTCATCCTTTTGGTGATGGTGACTATTGACTTATTATCATCCTTTTGGTGATAACAAGTTTTGTTGATTGGTCTTACCTTCATCCTTTTGGTGACGGTGACCATTTGAGTTATGGGCTCATTATCATCCTTTTGGTGATAATGAGTTTTGTTTTGATCTTACCCTCATCCTTTTGGTGATGGCGATCATTGAGTCTGTTTCAACTTATTATCATCCTTTTGGTGATAACAAGTTTTAAAGTTCTGTCCTTATTATCATCCTTTTGGTGATAACAAGTTCGGTTTGTTTGATCTTACTGTCATCCTTTTGGTGTCAGTGATATTTAAGGTTGTTGACATATTATCATCCTTTTGGTGATAACAAGTTTGTGTCTTGATCCTACCTTCATCCTTTTGGTGATGGTGATCAATTGCGTGTGTGCTTATTATCATCCTTTTGGTGGTAACAAGTTTTGTCGTTTGACAATACCTTCATCCTTTTCGTGATGGTGATTGTTGACTTATTATCATCCTTTTGGTGATAACAAGTTTTTTGTCTTGATCTTACCTTCATCCTTTTGGTGATGGTGATCAATTGTGTTGTATGCTTATTATCGTCCTTTTGGCGATAACAAGTTTTGTCTTTTAATTATACCTTCATCCTTTTGGTGTGGTGATTGTTGACTTATTATCATCCTTTTGGTGATAACAAGTTTGTGTCTTGATCCTACCTTCATCCTTTTGGTGATGGTGATCAATTGCGTGTGTGCTTATTATCATCCTTTTGGTGGTAACAATTTTTGTCGTTTGACAATACCTTCATCCTTTTGGTGATGGTGATCAATTGCGTTATATGCTTATTTTCATCCTTTCGGTGGTAATAGGTTTTGTCTTTTATTATACCTTCATCCTTTTGGTGTTGGTGATTGTTGACCTATTATCATCCTTTTGGTGATAACAAGGTTTTGTTTTGATCTTACCTTCATCCTTTTGGTGATGGGGATCCTTTGAGTTATGTGACTTATTATCATCCTTTTGGTGGTAATAAGTTTTGTTTTTAATTATTACTTTCATCCTTTTGGTGATGGTGATTGTTTTGACTTATTATCATCCTTTGGTGGTAAAAAGTTTTATCTTGTACTATACCTTCATCCTTTTGGTGATGGTGATCATTGAAGTTATTCGACTTATTATCATCCTTTTGGTGATAACAGGTTTTGTTGTTGTATCTTACTTTCATCCTTTGGTGACGGTGATCTTTGAAGTTGACGAGTTAACTGTCATCCTTTTGGGGATAACCTTGATATTATACTCTCTGTAATGGGAAAATTTATCAGAATAACCATCATCCTTTTGATGACGGACATCATCCTTTTGGTGATGGAAATCTTTGAATTGTGTCTAACTTTCATCCTTTAGGTGATAGCGAGATTTGTTGTTGATCTTACCATCATCCTTTTGGTGATGGTGATCTTTGTTGTGACACAGTAAACCATTATCCTTTTGGTGATGACTACTTTTGAAAGCTCGGTTTATCCATCATCCTTTTGGTGATGACAATCCTGACAATCATGTTGAATTACTATCATCCTTTTGGTGATAGCAGTTAATTCTACGGTCATCCTTTTGGTGCCAGAAAACATGTACAGTTTTGTCTTTACATCAGAAACGACCTTTGCAAGATTGAATGTTGACTCGAGGGCTGGCTTTGATCTGGCATTCTACGCTAACACCTTGGTGTTGTTAGAATCCATTGCATTTTCTTTCTGCATATCTCATTGCATTTCAAAGGACAAAATTTGGGTCTTTTCGTATTTGATTACCTTCCACCACGAATGTATGAAGACTGTCGTCACTCTTACTTTCTAGTTCAAGATAATTAAATAGGGGCAGCTGTCATACCCCAATTTTGTTCGGGCATATTTAAATTTTCATAGAATTGATTTCATTTTTATTTTTGCATCATATGCATAGCATGACATACATTTCGTCATGAATAATACCTAAAATGTCAGTCATAATGAATTTATTGAAAAAGTAGACAAATCAGTTAAATCGTTTCTCAAGAATATGCAAAATCAGCGGGTAAAAAGTTTCAGAATTAAGATTGCAAACACCAGTATTATTAATCTACGGTTCACGTAGTTTAACCTGGTGTGCTCGTTGTATTTTTCAGCGGCTGTTTCGGTTGCATTTTAACCCGTCTGAGCTTTTTAACTGGTGCAAATTTATTTCAGAATTTGGAGAAACGCTGTATTTTTTCAATAAGTACATTTTGTACTGATCATTTTAACGCACCCGATTTAATTTTTTGAGCAAATTTTCGCCCGACCTTTTATTTTATTTTATTTTTTAATCCATCATTGACCCATTTATTTTTATCCTTTATCCAAAATAACCATTCCATTTTAATTTTTCAAAACATCTCATTTTAATTTTAGTAGCATTTTTATTCTTATTTAATTATATCATCTCATGTTTTTTAGTAACTATTTTTCATGCTCATTTAATTTAATTTCATATATAAATTGAAATTCTAGTTATCAGACTTTAGATGTCATAACAACCCGTGTGAGGGCTACAAGTAATTGTTTACCCAGTTCAGTCCAACATGACCTACGTCTGGGGGCTACCAAGCCAGGGAGGAAATCCACTATCAATAGTATCAATTCAAAGCTAAACTCACCCGTTTACAGCTTATCACTTAATCCCTACCCAATGCAATTTCAATCTTACACTAAGATCAGAGTTCCTACTCACTCCCCCTCAATCACCTTAGTGATTACTAAAGACAATTTTGAAGTCACACTTCAAACAACTCTTGATTGTGCTTTACAACTTTAATCAAGATACACAGCACTCACGCTTAAAAGCTTTGAGTGACACAACACTTACAATTCAATGAACACCCTATGCCACAACAATCATCCACTTGATAATGGCTTGGCTTACAAGATACGTCTAATACAAGACTCACAAAAATACAGCAGTGAAGTATGATGGACACACTAAATCTTCACGCCTCAAAATCCCTGAAAGTGAATGAAGGAACGCCTTCCTTTTATATTGCAGTACCTGGGCTTTTGCACTTGTATTCTCCTGAATTTAAGGTCACGCGAGTTCCCATAAATTCAACATCTAGGTTACTAACAAATAGGCTATTTGTTAGGTTCATTAAATGTAGCTTGGTTGTTGATTTCCTGGATTTTCTCTAAGCTGTTGAATCCCTGAAGAATAGCCTGAGAAAAAGCTGAAACAGAAAACTAAACAACCTACAATATAGCATATGCTGTCAGGAATGAATGTCACGACATTCAGCTTGACATCAAGGACCATATGCTGAGTCTGTTTTTCCAGAAAACAGACTGTACAATTTTGCTGACCTGTACATGACCAAAATGACCATACTACAGTAACAACTTACATTAATAAATGACAAAGTGTCCAATTTGACATTTACACATTTGGCCTTAAGTTAGTTCTGTTATTCTCTTGAAGAACAGACTAAGTAACATGCTGAAGTATAGCAGAACACCACTCTGTCTAATGTTCAGTAAATGTTGTCAATGATGAATGTCATAACATCCAGTTTTGACATTCAGTCAGTAGGCCTTATGCCAGGTCTGGTCTTTCCTTGATAACCAGACTGGGAATAAATACTAAGTTCTAACAGAACACCATCTGTTCTATTCCTTAGTATCTGCTGACAGGTATGAATGTCACAGCATCCAGTTTGACATTCAATAAATCCTGTATTAGCTAATCCTGCAGTAACTACTCCAGTGTGTCATGACATCAGTCAAGACATCAGAGCACAGTTAGATATTCTAACCTACAATGTAGTCACTCATACATCCCATGTCATGACATCAGTCAAGACATTAGTACCCAGCTAGTGTTTTATCATATAATGCAGCCAATTAAACACCTACAAACTCCCCCTTTGGCAAATTTTTGGCTAAAACACTTTGATCCCCATAACAGAGTTCTTAGCAGCGGAATCACACACCTAGTAGGAAATAAACCTAGCTAATACACGCAGAGTGGCAGCACACTCACACATATGGAAGTTAAATCCAAACTTCAACACACAACAGCTGCAGGGGAGGGAAGTAAAAAAAACTTCACACACACAACAGCATACAACCAGAAGTTAAATACAAACTTCATCACACATCAGCTGCAGAAGAGGAAAACTTGAATCTGTCACGAACCTGGTTTAACAAAATAACTTTCTGTTGTCCTGGGGTATCACTTGCCACTCCCCCTTTTTGTCAAAAATGTTGCCAAAGCAACACTTTAAATTACATACAAATGACAGAAAACACAAAACAAACAAGTCTTTAATCCTTAGCCTCATCATCAGCCTCCTCTTCAGAGCTGGCCTCCTCCTCATCCTCAGAACTTTGCCTATCCGCTCCATTCGGGTCCTCAGCAGACGTCTCCAATTGCAAGATAAGCTTTTCCAAAGCATGCTTTCTAGCCTTCAGCTCTTTGCAGGTCTCTCTGAGAACTGCAACAACAGCAACTTTGTCTGGTTAGTTGCCAGCTTTGGAGGTTTCTCCCGATGTCAAGACAATGTCAGGGACATGCTTTCCTAGGAACAGTTTGTAACTGAAAGCCAATGGACTCTCTCTTCTTCTCATAAAGTCATTATCTGTCAGGATGTGTGGAAATTGATTCAGCACTATGCCACATATGAGAGACGGAAAGGCAATAGGTCCTTTCACACTAAAACTCCCAGCATGTTTCATGGTCTGATCAAAGATGTAAGTACAATAGTCCACCTTTGCCTTGGTTCCCACTGCATAGATGAACTTTCCTAACATCACAGACACAGTTGACTTGTGATTTGTGGTTACCCAGTTGGCTGCTCCAACTTTGTGTAACATGGCATACTTTACACTTAGTTGGCTGGCCACCAGCTTCCTTTGAGAGGCCATCTCCGAACTTGCATTGCTGTGATGACTTGACAGATTGTATTGTCAGTCACTTCAAGCTCTGGTTGCACTTCATCTGCTCTTCCCAAATACAGATTAATTATTGAGGGGGAAAAGGTCACACACTTGCCACGCACATAGACCTTTCTAAATTCTCTGGATTTTCCATCAGCACACTCCTCAGACAGATTAACAATGAACTCCTTCACTAAGGTCTCATAGCATTTAGGGAGTTGAGTCACAGTTCTCATCAGCCCTGCCTCTTTGATGAGATCCACAATTTCCTTACACTCCAATGCATTCTGAGCCAGTTCTCTTTCCAAGGCCAGCCTTTTGTGGTAGACATACTTCCATCTGTTAACACTGGAGGCAAAGTGGAAGGACACATTGTCAATAGGAACTTCTGGGACACTAGCAGCCAACCTGCTAGAAGAAGGCTTCTTCCTGGACATGGATGGTGTGACATCACATGGGACATCAGATTCAGACTCCACCACCACAGCCTTGGTCTTCAACTTCTTGGGCACCTCTTTGCTCCAAGATTTTGCAGGTACATAACCTTTCCTTTTGTGTGCACTTTTTGTCACTGTTTGCTTGTGAGGAGTTGTCTCATCAACTTCCTTGGATGGAGACCTTTGCATCACTGTCTTTTTCCCTCTCCTAGTCCTGACCCTCTTGGCTATGCTAGGGATAACTGAGGCCAACAGTTCGTTATCAGAGAACTCTTCCAGGTTGACTGTGTCAGCACTAGGGTTGGCCTCAACATCTTGAGGGACACTTACCTTCTCACCTCTCACCTTGCTTACATGTTTATCATTCTTAGGGTTCTCTTCAGGTAATCCAGACACATTTTCCCTTAACACAACTGCAGTTTCACGACATGCACCATCATCGGGTACGATAGTGTTCAAGGGAACAGAAACCCCTGGAACATCCTGATCCTCGAACAGAATCTTAGTGACCATAGAGGCAATGGCATTGTGCACATACCTCGATCCTTCCTTGGAAGGGTTGTCCAGAGCGATAGCTGAGGTGATTCTGGAGACCGCCTCTTTTGGTCTTCTTGCATGGGACGACGTTGCAGCGTTGACACTAACTTCCTCCCGGTTGGGATGGCTGAGCTCCGTGCTGTGAGAATCGGACACGGTAGTATAGGAGGTGGTATCGGATTGATGAGCCATGCTGAATATCTCAGAGGGAAGATGAACCGTTTCTCTGGAAGAGGGTTTGCACGAATGGGGTTTGAAGCGACGGAATGTGAACCGCTTTATGCAAGAGTAAGGTCTATTAGATTTTGACCACTCAGAGCTCACTATTTGTTGTTTAATAATTTGACTTACTAAACAGTAGCTAACTAACTTCATTAGTTGCTATAACTTTTCAGACGCATGCATTCCCTCTTTGCCCTTACTATTGTCACACTTAGTAGCGTACAATGTCATGACATTCCGGGTGACATTGTACTTTGTCTGCATCAGGTTCCTCCATACTAGGTACTGAGTTTCTGCAAACGACACTAATACACATCTCTGTCCATCCCGTTCTATCATATCATTTGTATGATGACCAATAGGTGCCAATGGCTTATTACTTTCAATCAGACATTTTCCACAGTCTGTCCGTTTATCTAAAGACACATATGAGACTCTTCTCATAGCTCCCTTGGAAAATCTCTTCTTCATTCCTTTTCCCTGAAGGAGACCAAGTCTTCCAAGTCCCAGCTTCCCTTCCTGATCTCCCTTGGCTAGAGGACACTTGGGAAAGTTGAGAGAGTCTTTAGATTTCCATCGATAGCAATTATTGTAGGTGTTTGATTGGCTGCATTATATGGTAAAACACCAGCTGGTTACTAATGTCTTGACTGATGTCATGACATGGTGTGTATGTGTGACTGCATTGTAGGTTAGAATAACTAACTGTACTCTGATGTCTTGACTGATGTCATGACACACTTGAGTAGTTACTGCAGGATTAGCTAATACAGGATTTATTGAATGTCAAACTGGATGCTATGACATTCATACCTGTCAGCAGATACTAAGGAATAGAACAGCAGGTGTTCTGTTAGAACTTAGTATTTATTTCCAGTCTGGTTATCTTGGAAAGACCAGACCTGGCATAAGGCCTACTGACTGAATGTCAAACTGGATGTTATGACATTCATCGCTAACAGCAGATACTGAATTACAGACTAATCAGTTTTCTGTTCAGTATTTAGTTCAGGCTGATTTTCTGCTATGTTATGACAGTCATTCAATACAGGATTTACTGAATGTCAAACTGAATGTTATGACATTCATTCCTGACAGCAGATGCTGAACTATAGGCTAGTTGGTTTTTCTGTTATAGTTCAGTATTTATTTCAGGCTGTTTTTCAGGAGAGTAACAGACCTGGCATAAGGCCTACTGTCTGAATGTCAAACTGGATGTTATGACATTCATCATTGACAGCATATACTGAATAATAGGCAGTTTGGTTTTCTGCTGCAGTTCAGTATGTATCTCAGTCTATTTATCAAGGGAATAACAGACCTGGCATAAGGCCATTGTGTAAATGTCAAATTGGATGTTTTGACATTTATTACTGTAAGTTGATACTGAAGTATAGACTGGTTGGTCTTTTACAGTACAACATATTGTACAGTCTGTTTTCTGGAAAAACAGACTCAGCATATGGACCTTGATGTCAAGCTGAATGTCGTGACATTCATTCCTGAAAGCATATGCTATATTGTAGGTTGTTTAGTTTTTCTGTTTCAGCTTTTTTCTCAGGCTAAAATCCAGGAAACCAACAACCAAGCTACAATTAAGGAACCTAACAAATAGCCTATTTGTTAGCACACTAATATGTGGAAATTAGTGAGAATCCTATGTGGCATTATTTGTGGAGGTCTTGAGATATTTTAGGAACTAAATATGGAGATATTTTAGGAACTAAAAGATTGAAGACCTTGTTTGTAGCAGAAATTTTCTGCTGTATTTGTAACAGCAAAGAACAAGTTTGCTGCGATTTCTGAAGGCCCAAATTCAGTTGGGTGATTAGGTTATATATAGCATGTTGTAACCTAGTTTTTGTAAGCCTCCTAGAATGAATGTTTAGGGGTGTGTGTAAGGTAAACCTCCCAATCTGTGGGAAGGTTACCATGTGTTTCTCAGTGGTAAAACCTGAGAGTTTTTGTAACTCAAAGCCTGTAGGCAAGAGTGATTTTGTTCTTGAATGAAGCTGTGAAGCAAGTTCAAGGTGTTTGAACATTACAGTGTAATTGTAGTGAGAGGAATGGAAATTGGAGGTTTCTATCTAGGAGTTCCTAGGTATAGATTGCATTGGGTAGGGATTAAGTGAGAAGTTGTAAACGGGTGAGTTTAGCTTTGAATTGATACTACTAATAGTAAATCTTCTTCCTGGCTTGCTAGCCCCCAGACGTAGGTGATGTTGCACCCAACTGGGTTAACAATTACTTGTGTTTTTACCTTCTGCATGTTATAATTAGGTGTGATATAAAAGAAGGTTAACCTGTAATGCTGTAACAGGTGATGTTCAAATCAATGTTGAGACATCATGCTGATAACTGTGCAGGATCAACAGAAGCAAGTGCTATGTTTGATCTCTGCTGTGTCCTTGTACCAAATGGACAGAACTGGGTGTTCTTCCATTCTATGGTGATACAGTAGCAGATGCCGTGACATCTGTGAATATGTGCATATCAGTACTGAGTTTTAATTTGTATAACTGTCTTGCTGTATTTAGGTACAATGTTAGATCAGATGTCATGACTTCGTGTAGAACATCTGAACTCTGACTACGCCAGAATTTCAATTGGTATCAGAGCAGGCATCCTGTTCTGTCTCTGGATGAGATCCATGGGCGATACTTTCTGGTAGCCGGGAAGGAGTTATGTTAGTACTGATGCTGGAACCTGTGTAAGGTTCTGTAATTCCCTGAATGGTCCCTTGAAGTAGGTGGATGGACTGTTTATGACAGGAATGGTGTGTACCTGTCTCTGGAGGTTGGCAATTGGCCTGTGTGTGGGACAGCTGTGCCAGTACTAAATCACATTCAAACCTGGTATGGTCTTGGAGGCCAATCTGGGGAAGTGTGTGTTCATAGGTTGAGTTGTATTATGATTTCCGCTGCATAATACCTGGCAAAAGTCAAACTCTGATGTAGTTTCCCCTCATGTGGATGAAAGGCTGATGTGTTCAAGATCTCATCATAATCTACTGAAGATGTCAAAGATACTTGAGTCTCCTCAAGTCCACTCATCATGACGTTCTCACTTCAGGATGGTAAGAATCACTTAATCACTGATTCTTTTACTCTCTTGAGTAGTGTATATGAAGACCTTGAAGACCTTCAAGGAAGGTTTGTTCCAAGGAGGTGGAACTAATGTTCTATGTGATGTTAGAACATGTTGTTCAACAAGTATGCAGCTACTGGTTGAAGAGCAGATGTTTTTAGGTATCAAACAAAGGGATAATTCTGTTTGGAACCTACTCCTGACCTGGAAGAGGAGACATCTGTGTGTGCTAAGTTGACAAGAGCAGGGTCAACTGTGTGTGTGCTCAAGAAGGTCATCTTTAGAAGTCTGATCTCTAGAAGTTGAGCTGGTTGAGATGTGACATTGTGCAATCTCCTACTGCTTGGCATATTCCTGCAGATTGATCAGGGTTGGATAGTGGCTCCCTGAAGTACTATGGTGTGTTGGAAGACAAGTCTCCTGGGTGTTAGCAGTCAATAATGGGGTAACCTGATTGTGATATCATTTAAGGGGGTTGGAACCATGAATCTTGTTATTCAAACACCACATTCAGAAGTGGCAGTTCTTACTAGGAGTGAGAATATGAAGATTCAGAGGTTGGTTGAGGTAATATGCTCTGGCAATGCATATCTACTATTGACTGGTGTTGTTTGTCTCACTAGTACTTATGGTCAGCTGAAGTCTGATTGGTGTGATTGGAGGAGTTAGTTGCCACTGGTAAGGGATGGTGGATGTCATGTTGAGACATTTCTGTACAATGCATGGATATTGGTGTGGAGTTTCCATGATTGTTAATTTGAGGGGGAGTTTTGGTTAACCTCCTCACGTTTGGTCAGCCTAGGGTCTGGTTGGCTGTTGACCTGTGTCACAAGGGTTTTGGTTGTTGTGTGACACATTTGCAAGGAAGGATTCATCTCTCTCATTCCTAAGGGTGAATCTAATCTGGAAAGAGTCTCAAGACTATTGAGGTGCTTACAAGCAGAAGATGTTGACACTAGAAGAGTGTTTTCAAAGTATTCTTATGGTGGAAGTATCTGAAAGGATAATTGGGAAAGGATTTAAGATCAATGTCTACTTGTGTCAAGAACAAGTATTTAATTGATTATCCTTGGAGCTCAAGATAACTGATGTTCTTAAAGATGTTGGAACATCTCTTCTTCAAGACCCTGTGCAGAATCATAGGAAGGATAGTGCATTGGGGTATGATCTATCTCTTTGGTGGCAGCAAAAGCATATGATCTATGAAAAGGTTTCCTGGCAAGAAACATGTTCAGCCTTGGTGTGTACAAGAAGAAGAAGGCATCATAGTCTTGATGGTGGTTACTTGGATCAGTTTATTTCTGATCTAGGTGAGGAAGTGCATTGGCTAATGCACACTGTGGAGTTAAGAACAAGTGGCAGCATTCTTAACCTCATGGAAACAGCCTTACTTTAGGAAGTGGATTCCTTGTTATAGCTGAAGGGTCAGTCTCTAACTGGTCCTTCTAAAGGCTCATACATCAGAGTGTTTGATGTCTTTGGAGAAGAAGTAGGGATTCATCAAGGTGTGAGCTTGGATGACTTAACTGTAAACCTGCAGGATGGAGGTTGTTTACTCAAACTTGGTTCCACAATCAAGTCTATGAGAACATTGAACTCTTGTTCTGTGAAGGGAGGAAGTTCTTTCAAGTGGCAGAAGAAGGAGCTGAATTCAACAGCCGGATGTCAAAACACAATGTTGTGACATATGGTTCAGCATCAGATTCTTAGTTGGTGAAGTGGCACATCAACTTGAGATAGAAGGATCTACACGGTTGTAGATTGGACACTTTAAAAGGCTTGAAGTTCAAATCTCACCTGAAAGGTCAAAATATCTTTGGGAGAAGTCTGATAAACGTGGAGAGGTCAAAAAGCAGCATTTGACCTTTTCATAGGAGGATTCATGAAGGAGGTAACCAACCAGTGGCATGTGGTCTATCTCAGAAGTGAGTTCGAAGAATCAAGATAATGGCAGCTGATTATTCTTGAGGAAAGTCTGAGACAAATTACTTTTGAGCAGAAAAGTAGTTAGTTGAAGACAAAAGGAGATGTTTTCTATTCATCCCTTGGAGCTTGTGGTAGGAGTTCTGAGCTATCTATGGAAGACTGTCTCTTGTAATGGGATGATAATGTATATGTCCCAGTGTATGTCTGGGTTCCTCCGGCCAAAGCTGGTGACTCAGTAATATCTGAAGTCTATCAGATAGTGCTCCTTGTTATGCTGTGAAGGATGTCCCAGCTGATGTTAGAACATCTGGTGAAGTGGTCTTCTGTTCTGGTTAGAAGAGAGATTGACACAGAGTGTGGATGTGTTCAGCCAAGAGGGTTGAACAAAGGGTGTGCTCTTGAAGACATGAAGATGCGTCTTATGTTTTCCATTCATCAAGTGGTCTGGAATCTCTTTGAATCAGGAAGTTTGTGAAGGTCCAAGCTTGGGGTGTTGGATATGATCATGTGTGACTTCCAAGAGAGTAGGTTGTCCATGACAGGGGGAGTTTGTCCGTGTGCTGCAAGTAATCATCAAGCTTGTGGTCCATGTGTTCTCAGATAACAAGGTATGACACCTGATACACCTACTGTAAAGCAAAAGTGGGTGATTACTTGATCAAAGCTGTGAAACAAGATCAAGTGAATGCTAACTTGGTTGAAACTGTGAAGTAAAACCAAGTCTGTAACTCTGTCACTGTTCTCTGGTTTTGTTGTTGTCTTTGGCAACATTTTTGACAAAAAGGGGGAGTAATAACCACCACCCCTGACTAACAGAGTGGGTCTCTACAACAGACTCTCGTGACAGATTCCCTCCCCTCCCCTGCAGCTGCTGTGTGTTGAAGTTTAGATTTAACTTCTGTATGTGTGAGCTGCTGTGTGAAGTTTTTACTTAACTTCCATGTGTGTGAGTGTGCTGCCACTCTGAGTGTATTAGCTAGGTTTATTTCCTGCTAGATGTGTGATTCCGCTGCTATGAACTCTGTTATGGGGATCAAAGTGTTTTAGCCAAAAATTTGCCAAAGGGGGAGTTTGTAGGTGTTTAATTGGCTGCATTATATGGTAAAACACTAGCTGGTTACTAATGTCTTGACTGATGTCATGACATGGTGTGTATGTATGACTGCATTGTAGGTTAGAATAACTAACTGTACTCTGATGTCTTGACTGATGTCATGACACACTTGAGTAGTTACTGCAGGATTAGCTAATACAGGATTTATTGAATGTCAAACTGGATGCTATGACATTCATACCTGCCAGCAGATACTAAGGAATAGAACAGCAAGTGTTCTGTTAGAACTTAGTATTTATTTCCAGTCTGGTTATCTAGGAAAGACCAGACCTGGCATAAGGCCTACTGACTGAATGTCAAACTAGATGTTATGACATTCATCGCTGACAGCAGATACTGAATTACAGACTAATCACTTTTTCTGTTCAGTATTTAGTTCAGGCTGATTTTCTGCTATGTTATGACAGTCATTCAATACAGGATTTACTGAATGTCAAACTGAATGTTATGACATTCATTCCTGACAGCAGATGCTGAACTATAGGCTAGTTGGTTTTTCTGTTATAGTTCAGTATTTATTTCAGGCTGTTTTTCAGGAGAGTAACAGACCTGGCATAAGGCCTACTGTCTGAATGTCAAACTGGATGTTATGACATTCATCATTGACAGCATATACTGAACAATAGGCAGGTTGGTTTTCTGCTGCAGTTCAGTATGTATCTCAGTCTGTTTATCAAGGGAATAACAGACCTGGCATAAGGCCATTGTGTAAATGTCAAATTGGATGTTTTGACATTTATTACTGTAAGCTGATACTGAAGTATAGACTGGTTGGTCTTTTACAGTACAACATATTGTACAGTCTGTTTTCTGGAAAAACAGACTCAGCATATGGACCTTGATGTCAAGCTGAATGTCGTGACATTCATTCCTGACAGCATATGCTATATTGTAGGTTGTTTAGTTTTTCTGTTTCAGCTTTTTTCTCAGGCTAAAATCCAGGAAACCAACAACCAAGCTACAATTAAGGAACCTAATAAATAGCCTATTTGTTAGCACACTAATATGTGGAAATTAGTGAGAATCCTATGTGGCATTATTTGTGGAGGTCTTGAGATATTTTAGGAACTAAATATGGAGATATTTTAGGAACTAAAAGATTGAAGACCTTGTTAGTAGCAGAAATTTTCTACTGTATTTGTAACAGCAAAGAACAAGTTTGCTGTGATTTCTGAAGGCCCAAATCCAGTTGGGTGATTAGGTTATAAATAGCATGGTGTAACCTAGTCTTTGTAAGCCTCCTAGAATGAATGTTTAGGGGTGTGTGTAAGGTAAACCTCCCAATCTGTGGGAAGGTTACCATGTGTTTCTCAGTGGTAAAACCTGAGAGTTTTTGTAACTCAAAGCCTGTAGGCAAGAGTGATTTTGTTCTTGAATGAAGCTGTGAAGCAAGTTCAAGGTGTTTGAACATTACAGTGTAATTGTAGTGATAGGAATGGAAATTGGAGGTTTCTATCTAGGAGTTCCTAGGTATAGATTGTATTGGGTAGGGATTAAGTGAGAAGTTGTAAACGGGTGAGTTTAGCTTTGAATTGATAATACTAATAGTGGATCTTCTTCCTGGCTTGGTAGCCCCCAGACGTAGGTGATGTTGCACCGAACTGGGTTAACAATTACTTGTATTTTTACCTTCTGCATGTTATAATTAGGTGTGATATAAAAGAAGGTTAACCTGCAATGCTGTAACAGGTGATGTTCAAATCAATGTTGAGACATCATGCTGATAACTGTGCAGGATCAACAGAAGCAAGTGCTATGTTTGATCTCTGCTGTGTCCTTGTACCAAATGGACAGAACTGGGTGTTCTTCCATTCTATGGTGATACAGTAGCAGATGCCGTGACATCTGTGAATATGTGCATATCAGTACTGAGTTTTAATTTGTATAACTGTCTTGCTGTATTTAGGTACAATGTTAGATCAGATGTCATGACTTCGTGTAGAACATCTGAACTCTGACTACGCCAGAATTTCAATTATCTTTGGATCTGTCTCCTCTCATCACTTCTTGATTGCACCCATTCAACACCACACATCCTCCCTTGGTAAATTCCACCTTGCAGCCTTGATCACCTAGTTGTCTTATGCTTATGAGGTTCACAGTTAGTCCTTTTACTAACAATACACCACTCAATTTTGGAGCTTCAGGACAGTCCAGCTTACCAACCCCCTTGACTTCTCTTTTAGTTCCATCACCAAATGTCACAAACTTGGTGGTAGGAGGATGTAGATTCACCACTAGGTTGCTCATCCCAGTCATATGCCTTGAGCAGCCACTATCAAGGTACCAGTCTTGTCTGATATGTGCCCTTGAAGATGTGTGAGCAAGGTTAGCAACACACTGTTGATTCTCAAGAGAGAAGTGAAGCTTAGATGCCTGCTTCTTAGGATTGACCTGAGGAGTCTGCTTGGCCGCCCATGTTTGTTTCTTAGTGGGGACATTATGCGTAGACACCTTCATTTTAGGCCTACCATGTGAGGTCTGGTTTGGGTAACCATGCAGCCTATAGCAGAAGGGTTTTATGTGACCGAATCTACCACAGTAATGACATCTCCATCTCTTGAATTTCTTCTTCTGATGATTGCTCATTCTGGTTCCTCGATGTTGAGACATTGGATGTGACTTTCCTTTGGATTTCTGAACTTTAGCCTTTGGGCGTTTGTGTTCAGCTGAGGATCTTTTCCCAAAGCCTAAACCAGATGTGGTTCCAGACTTGTGTCCTATCTTCAGGATCTCTTCCAAGGTGTCAGATCCCTTATTCAACATTTTGATGGATTTGGTCATTTGGTCTAGCTTAGAGGTCAGCAGAGAAATCTCACCCTTCAGACCCACTATGACTTTCAGCTGCTCTAGTTTATCAGCTTCTAGCTCTTTGATGAGTTTCTTATGCTTTTCCCCTTGGATACAAATTTCTGCACTTTTGACACATAGTTCTTTATATGAGGCAGCAAGTTCATCCAAGGTGAGCTCATCTCCACTTGAGTTATCCTCTGAGCCACAGACACTGGTCAGAGCAGTGACATGTTTGGCAGATTCTCCTTCAGATTCACTCTCAGTGTATTCTTCTGACCAGGTGATAGATAGCCCTTTCCTTTGCCTCAGGAGAAAGGTAGGGCAGTCAGCCTTAATATGACCATATCCTTCATATCCATGGCACTGGATTCCCTTGCCTTGGTTGAACTTTTCTTCAGAAGTTGATTTTTTCTATATGTCAGACGGGATGTTCTTGACATTAGGTCTACCCAGTTGATCAAATTTCTTTGTGAGCTTGTTGAACTGTCTCCCAAGCATGGCTAAGGCTTCTGATATACTTTCATCACCTTCAGTATATCCTGCTTCTGCCTCTTCTTCGGCATTAGATACAAAAGCTACGCTTTTGTTCTTCTTTTCAGCATTCTCACACAGGCCCATTTCAAGGGTTTGGAGAGAACCAATGAGCTTATCCACCTTCATGTTGCAGATGTCCTGCGCCTCCTCTATGGTTGTGACCTTCATAGCAAATCTCTTAGGCAAGGACCTGAGAATCTTTCTGACAAGTTTCTCTTCAGCCATTTTCTCACCTAGTCCACCAGAGGTGTTTGCAATTTCAGGAATATTCATGTGAAAGTCATGAATAGTCTCATCCTCTTTCATCCTCAGATTTTCAAACTTGGTGGTCAGCATCTGAAGTTTGGACATCTTCACCTTGGAAGTACCTTCATGAGTTACTTGAGGGTATCCCAAACTTCCTTAGCTAGTTCACAATGGTGCACCAGTCTGAAGATGTTCTTACTGATTCCATTGAACAATGCATTCAAGGCCTTGGAATTTCCAAGAGCTAATGCCTCTTGCTCCTTGTCCCACTCTTCTTCAGGAATCTGCACACTGGCTCCATCTTCACCTGTCTTCGTTGGATGTTCCCATCCTTTGTTGACAGCTCTCCAGACTTTGCTATCTAGAGACCTTAAGAATGCTATCATACGAGGCTTCCAGTCATCATAATTAGAGCCATCCAACATGGGTGGTCTATTTGAGTGTCCTATATCCTTGTCCATGGTACTAGAAAGTAACTTCCCTAGATCTCACCCAGAAATTCACAGGCAGGGTGCCTGCTCTGATGCCAATTGAAATTCTAGTTATCAGACTTTAGATGTCACACGGGTTGTTATGACATCCAATTCTGCACAGACAAGAATTATGCAGAACTTAAACGTAAGTGCAGTAAATAACACAAGTAATTGTTTACCCAGTTCAGTCCAACATGACCTACATCTGGGGGCTACCAAGCCAGGGAGGAAATCCACTATCAGTAGTATCAATTCAAAGCTAAACTCACCCGTTTACAACTTATCACTTAATCCCTACCCAATGCAATTTCAATCTTACACTAAGATCAAAGTTCCGACTCACTCCCCCTCAATCACCTTAGTGATTACTAAAGACAATTTTGAAGTCACACTTCAAACAACTCTTGATTGTGCTTTACAGCTTTAATCAAGATACACAGCACTCACGCTTAAAAGCTTTGAGTGACACAACACTTACAATTCAATGAACACCCTATTGTCGCATCTCGAAAAATACGATTCCTCGCGATGGTCGCGGAAAAAATTGCGTTCGAACAGAGTCGCCACCGAACTTTATTTATCCCAATGAAGGAATAGGAAAATATCGATAAAACCTTTAAGAAATAGAATAATGGTCATCGCAACCATATTCGGGTTCGGGAGTGGATTACGTAAGGGGAAGGTATTAGCACCCCTTACGTCCGTTGTACTCAACGGGAACCTTTCAGTTCTAATTTGTGTTTCGAGTGTTAATTTATGTTTGTTTGTTATCTTTGGGTTATAGAAATTAATAAAACAGAAATGGATGAGAACCTCAGAAATGAGAAAGGGGAGGTTTTTATTAGTGTGCTCGCGAAGATACAACAATCTCCTGCCTACGTATCCTTAAATAAGGAAATCAGAGCATTCGTAGTTCGGGAACTACGGTTGGTTGGTGTGTTTTTTATGAACAACTGTTTAGATCGCGTTCTAAAGGCTAAACACTGGCTTGTCTACTCTCGGCGGAGGCTTAAGCATTGGTTTGTTGTGCGCATTAGAAAAGATTAACAGTGTTCCTTTTTGAAAAGAGTTTTGGTCACACGAGGGTGACAAGTTGGATTAATATGTTGGATATTTTGTTTGACCGGTTTCGATCGCACGAGGGCGAGAAAGGATAAACTTGGTAGGTTGAGATATTTTTGGTTGGATGACGATTACTCGGATAGTTGAGTAAGACAACTCGTATCCTAATAGTCGGGAAAGGGAATAGAAGACTCTAGACCACTTTCTTTTTCATCCTTAATTATAGGAAAGATTTGATAATAGTTAAGGTGCTTTGGGAGGATGACAAATACTCGGATAATCGAGTAAGACAACTCGCATCCTAATAATCGGGAAAGAGAATAGAAGACTCTAGACCACTTTCTGTTTCATCTGAATATTTATGAAAATAAGGTTGTATATGGTTGATGTATTTTTAGGATAAACGACAAGTGCTCGAATGACTGAGTAAGACAACTCATATCCAAGCATTTGAGAAGAGGAGTTGAAAGCTCAAAACCATCTCCTTTTTCGTATAGTTTGTTACGAAAATAATTTGATTAAGTTGTACGTTTATGGAAAAATGACAATTGCTCGACTGACCGAGTAAGAGAACTCGTATTCAGACAATTGAGGAGAGAAGTTGAAAACTCAAAGTCATCTCCCTTTTCATTTAGTTCATTATGAAAATAATTTGATTTAATCGGGTTTAGAAGTTTGTAGAGGAACGACAATTATTTGACTGACCAAGTAAGAGAACTTGTATTCAAATAATCGAGGAGAAAAATTGAAGACTCAAAGTTATCTCCCTTTTAGTTTCTTGTTATAAAAGGATTTGATTTATTTCTTCTTAAATGGATTAGAAATGACGACCATTTGACTAACCGAGTAAGAAAACTCGTATTCAAATAATCGAGGAGAGGAGTTGAAAACTCAAAACCATCCCCCTTTTCATTTTCAAAATAGAGTGTCGTTTAGAGGTGATTAAGTATTTTAATTTAACTTTCGATGTCGGATCGAGGTTTTAAAAATTGCATTCTTGTGAATGAATTGAATTTATTTAGTGAATGGTTCATTTAATCGATTAATTAAAACCGAGTAGGTCTCATTGTAAGAAAGCCCAAGAGTAAGCCACGTGAGGTTGATGGCGATGCTTTTACAAGCGATCGACTTACATAGTTGTTTTGAGAAATGGGCTCGACTTTGAATCGAGAGGTTTTATTTGTTTTTTTTAAAATTGGTTTGAATTGATGGCATGAGAATTATAATCTTTTTTGTATTTTTTAAGTCTTTATCATTTTTAGGTTCATTTTAAGATGAGATGAAGGATGTACAATGATATAAAGTAAATATAAAAAATAAATGTTAGAAGCGGAATTTAAAAGAGTTAGATGCTAATTGCGGTAATTAAAAAAAATAGCGTTAATCGTTAAATGTTAGGTGGTAATTGAAATCAACATGGAATAATCGAGAGAATTGCAATAAAAATATTAAATCTAAAACAAATAACTAAAGTTTAGTTAATAAAAATATCATTAAATTAAAACTCAAAACAATATTAAACTATCAAAAATCTCAATTCTAAACTATTATCCAAAATATTAATTTTAAAATATTAATAAAGATTTAAATTCTAAAATCATTCTAAATTAAAGTTCTAAAATAATTCTAAATTAACTTATAATTCTAATTAATCTACAATTATTTTTTTAAAAAAAAGTCTAATTAAATTCTAAAATATTTTCAAAGATTAAAATCTAAAATAATTCTAAATTAAATTAAAAATTCTAAAGTAATTTTAAATCGACTTATAATTCTAATTAATCTACAATAATTTCTAAAAAAGGAAAACTAATTAAATTCTAAAATATTTTCAAAGATTAAAATCTAAAATCATTCTAAATTAAACTAAAATTCTAAAATAAATCTAAATCATAATAGGATTCTAATTAGTCTGCAATTATTTCTAAATAAAAAACTATCTAATTAAATCCTAAAATATTAACAAAGATTTAAATTTTAAAACCATTCTAAATTAAGTTAAAATTCTAAAAAAAATCTAAATCACAAAAGAATTCTAATTAATCTATAATTATTTCTAAATGAAAATTATCTAATTAGATTCTAAGATATTAACAATTAAATTCTAAAGTCATTCTAAATTAAACTAAAATTCTAAAATAAATATAAATCACAAAAGAATTCTAATTAATCTATAATTATTTCTAAATAAAAATTATCTAATTAGATTCTAAGATATTTTCCAATTAACATTAAAAAAATCATTATGGTCTTAACAAAAAAAAAACAGCCAATCGTATGGGGGGTGCTGATAGGGATTAATGGGCCAAATCTGGAAGGCCCGAAACAGACCCATCTAGGTTAAACCTAAAACAGAAAAAGGAAAAGGCATCGTTGCTTTCTCAATAGCCTTTCTCTTTCTGCAGTTTTCAATCGTTCCAAACTTAGCAAACCCTAAAAGTTTCTTCCTCCCGGAGAAGACCGCCGAAGCCGACGACTTACGGTGGAGCCTCCCTTCTTCTCCAGCCACCCTCTACCCAAAAAACCTAACTTCAAACACTAACTCCCTCTCTTTTTGGCCGGAGAATCAAAATCCGGCCTTCCTTTCCCCTAAATCGTCCTCAATCGACCGGATCGAGACGAAAACGAGCCTAAAACTCAACCAACCGAAAACCCAAACAAACGACCAAAACAAAACCTAAAACTCCTTTCAAACAGCCAATAGAAACCACATGGAGACAAAACAGTTTAAACCTAAACCCTAAATTTGAAATTAAACCTTCAGTAGTTGCATTTCAATGAAATCATAAAGGGGTTTTACTCAACTCACAAAGACGAATGCAATAGTATGGAGATTTTTGGAAAAGAAGGGAGAAAAAGACTACTTGATCGGAGTCGGTCCGGCGATGAAGTCTCCTCTGACACGATCCAGATAAGCCTTCTTCTACTCTTTAAACTCTCTTTCCCTTCCTCTGTTCTTCCTTCTTCTTTTTGTTTTTGGACTATGTTGATGTCTTTTTTAATCTTAGGGTTTGGATGTTTTTTGATTTACTGTTGAATCTGGCTTCGTGTTAAGGAAATATTTTTTGAGTTTAACAGAGAAAAACAATTTTAATTGCTTCTCTTAGATTTCCCCAAAACGTATGTTGTGTTGTTTTTGGATTTTATGCTTACAAAGAAGTATCTCCGTCCCCCTGGATTTTTAGACGTGTTCTTATATATCTCCTGATCTCTTCACAGATGAATTTTTTATCCTCAAAAGAAAAACCGTCTGTTATGCCTTTCCATTCCCGGTTATTGTGGATTCCATTTTTGTAAATGTGTTACTGTTTTAAGTTATTTTCGAAGTGCTTTTTTGAGTATTCATGTTAATCTGTTGGGTAAAGCTTTGAGCCAAGTAGTTTATTTTGTTGTTTTTTCAGTTTCTTAAATGCTTCTGAAAAGTGCTTTTTATTTAAGCTATTTTTTTTTCTTTGCAGGTTACAGGAAGTTACAGGAATGAAGTGACTTTGATGGATAGTTTGTGGGCTGTAATACAGCAAGGTTGGAGGGCCCCCCAAGTTCAAAGAGATTTCAATTTGATTACCTGACTTTGGTCTTTAGGATTTATTCCCATTTGTAGCAAATTTCACTGTAATTACATTGGTTTTTTTTAAAGACAAATGTGTGCCTGGATTATGTAACTTATTGAATTAAAAGTCTAATAACCATTAATAATTATGTATTCAACCTTTTAATCTTTCAAAATTTAATTCAATATTTATTTATACTAATCAATTTCAACTTTTAAAAACAACAAATTTCTAACTTAAGTATAATGAATTAATCTAAAAATAAATTTCTAATTTAAGTATAATGACTTAATTTTAAAAACAAATTTCTAATTTAAGTATAATGATTTAATTTAAAAACAAATTTCTAATTTAAGTATAATGATTTAATTTAAAAACAAATTTATAATTTAAGTATAATGACTCAATTTAAAAACAAACTTCTAATTTAAGTATAATGACTCAATTTAAAAACAAATTTCTAATTTAAGTATAATGATTTAATTTAAAAACAAATTTCTAACTTAAGTAAAATGACTTAATTTTAAAAACAATATATTTCTAATTTAAGTATAATAACTTAATTTAAAAAAAAAACAAATTTCTAATTTAAGTATAATGATTTAATTTAAAAAAAAACAAATTTCTATTTTAAATACAAAAATCTAAATATGGGACTTTTAATTTAAAAATAATATTATTTTATTTTAAATACAAAAATCTAAACATGAGATTTTTAATTTTCAAAAAACACAATTCTACTTTAAATACAAAAAATCTAAACATGGGACTTTTAATAAAAAAACACAATTCTATTTTAAATACAAAAATCTAAAAATGGGACTTTTAATTTAAAAAAAACACATACATGTTTCTAAAAAATGCAAATTCTAAATATGGGACTTTTGAAACAAAGAAATCTCATGGGTTAAACCAAAATGGCCGGACAAAATTGGGGTATGACACCTATGCCATAGCAATCATCCACTTGATAATGGCTTGGCTTACAAGATACGTCTAATACAAGACTCACAAAAATACAGCAGTGAAGTATGATGGACACACTAAATCTTCACGCCTCAAAATCCCTGAAACTGAATGAAGGAACGCCTTCCTTTTATATTGCAGTACCTGGGCTTTTGCACTTGTATTCTCCTGAATTAAAGGTCACGCGAGTTCCCATAAATTCAACATCTAGGTTACTAACAAATAGGCTATTTGTTAGGTTCATTAAATGTAGCTTGGTTGTTGATTTCCTGGATTTTCTCTAAGCTGTTGAATCCCTGAAGAATAGCCTGAGAAAAAGCTGAAACAGATAACTGAACAACCTACAATATAGCATATGATGTCAGGAATGAATGTCACGACATTCAGCTTGACATCAAGGACCATATGCTGAGTCTGTTTTTCCAGAAAACAGACTGTACAATTTTGCTGACCTGTACATGACCAAAATGACCATACTACAGTAACAGCTTACATTAATAAATGACAAAGTGTCCAATTTGACATTTACACATTTGGCCTTAAGTTAGTTCTGTTATTCTCTTGAAGAACAGACTAAGTAACATGCTGAAGTATAGCAGAACACCACTCTGTCTAATGTTCAGTAAATGCTGTCAATGATGAATGTCATAACATCCAGTTTTGACATTCAGTCAGTAGGCCTTATGACAGGTCTGGTCTTTCCTTGATAACTAGACTGGGAATAAATACTAAGTTCTAACAGAACACCATCTGTTCTATTCCTTAGTATCTGCTGACAGGTATGAATGTCACACCATCCAGTTTGACATTCAATAAATCCTGTATTAGCTAATCCTGCAGTAACTACTCCAGTGTGTCATGACATCAGTCAAGACATCAGAGTACAGTTAGATATTCTAACCTACAATGTAGTCACTCATACATCCCATGTCATGACATCAGTCAAGACATTAATACACAGCTAGTGTTTTACCATATAATGCAGCCAATTAAACACCTACATAAATACATTGTTCTCATTTAAATAACTCTCTTATATTATATAACTATTAGAGAAACTAAAAAATTGCATTAATAAATGCAAACCAAAAATAAGGTTACACCATTAAAAAACGTTATATTCGGTAGAAATAATATTTGATGGAAATTCCCTTTACAGTTGGCACAACATCTTCATTCCATTGAAAATCCCATAAAATCAGGGTAATTCCTTCACAAATCTAACAATTTTTCATCATTCGTATCCTTCACATGATTTCCCCACGCCTCACAGAATCCTCTCTCCACTCACGTCCCTCTCACGCCTACCTTCTCCCTCACTCACAAGATATTCTCTCACCCCTCATTTATTACCTACAAAAGGAAACGTCTCTCTACCCACTCAGAAAAAGAAATTCTCTCTACTATCCATCTACCACCAACTACCCCTCATTCCCTCACGATCATTATTCATCACCTCTCGAACAGAAAGAAAATTATAAAAAAAACTTTTTCTCTTCACATCCCTCACTCTCTCACACAAACGCCTTCATCTTCCGTCACACTCACCTACCACATTCATCCTCACCGTTAAACAACCACCATCACCGTTTTTACCACCGTGAATACACCACCAACAACCACAACGACCATACGTCTCCTCACTTCACACCATCACCTTCGATACTCCCTCCGATTTTTCAAAACAACTCTTCGGAGCAAACAACCAAACCCTCCACCAAGCTTTCCCTCGCCGCCTTCGCGAACCACCGTTACTCACCTTCCGAGCTTCAACCGGACACCTAAAGCAAAAAAAAACCTCGCCAAACCCAACCTCCCACAACGCTTAACCCTATCAAAACCCTCCTTCGAAACTCTCAAACACCAAACTCCACACTCGACGCTGACAACCTCAACAACCGCCGTCAGTTCCAGCTCGAATCACCTACAACATATAACGCACTATCTTCAACTCAAATCTATTTTGTCAGTTTCGATTTCAAGGAGTTTATTTTCCATTTTTAGTTGTCTCTGTTGTTGATCTGTGCACAGGTTGTGAGTATCATTCAAGATTTGGGAACAATCGTCTCGACATGGCCGGATCCCATTTCAATTGCGCCGACAAAAACGAAATATAACAACAACATCGCCGCAAAGAATCTCAACGGTAACAATCATTTTTAATACAGTTAATAAGCAAGTTTGTCCAAGAATGGGTATCAATTGATTGGTTGTATAATTGCTATAGTGTGAATAAATTGACGTCTGTTGCATATACTTTTAGGCCGGGATGTGTTTTAGGGTAAAAGTTTGGATCTATTGTCATTAGAATAACATTGTAAATGATCATAATTCGTTCTGTTTTTGCATTTGATTTAATATTGTTATATCCATTTATGTTTTGATAGAATTCTATTGTCATGTTGGCTATGTGGTGTATAAATCTGTTTCAATTCCGTATACTTTTATGTCGAAGTACATTTCGGGATGAATGTATATTTTGTGTCAATATTACAATGGCCCTGTATATAATCACAAGTTGTGCTGGTACACTTGTCGCATACGCGAAAAACAACCGGCGGGAAAAGACAAAGAGCCGCCACCGTGCGTTATTTATCCCAAAGGAGGGAAAGGAAACGCTCGAAGTAAAACTGAGAAAGGGAAAGGAATGGTCTTACGACTAGAGATTGCAAGGTACGGGAGTCGGTTACGTAAGGGGAAGGTACTAGCACCCCCTCACGTGTGTCGTACTCGACGGGATCCACGCTCAAAAGAATATAATAAGGTTGCTAAGGAAACTGCTCAAAATTGCACAAACTTGAATGAAACATGTGAAGGAAAACGGAGAAAGCGGACTCGGCAGGATGTCGCATCCTGGGCCTACGTAGTTTGTCAGAAACAAACATCAGAGTCGACGTAGTTCGGGGAAATGGGAAACGTGCTCGCTAGGACATCGCATCCTATGCATACGTATCTTCTCTAACCAGAGAAAGAATCAGAGCACTCGTAGCTCGGCTAACGCACGCCGAAACAAAACACTGAAAGGAGACGCTGAGACGTCAAAGCAAACTCACAACAGGAAACGGAATGCCAATCAATGGTCTTACATCAACTCCACACGAACAAACACAAGCAGGAAACCGAATGCCAACAGCTGGACTTACATCAGACTCTGAACAAACAGACAAACGAACAGGAAATAGAATGCCAATCGCTGGGCTTACATCCAACTCCTAACATACAAAACAAATAGGAAACGGAATGCCAATCGCTGGGCTTACATCCAACTCCAAACACACAACAAACAAACAGGAAATGGAATGCCAATCGCCGGGCTTACATCCAACTCCAGACACACACAAAAGGGTTAAACAGAAAAAGGGTGCCCGGAGAGATCAGCTCAATCTCCTACCTACGTACCTCATCTGGTATGAGGATCAGGGTGACGTAGTTCCCCTTAACATGGGAAAACTGTCCTAACCAGAGACTAGGGAGATAACAACTAAAAGGGAGACTACGACTCGAGCCTAGAAGTTGTCATGCAAACGATCCCTAAGTTGAGGTCTCTAATCAGAACCTAACTCGCACAGGAAGCAAGCTAGCCTAAACAGCAAGTAAACAAGCACAAGCACGGGTGAACAGGTATCACACACTATATGCAAGCAAACGGCTCATAAAAGGTCGGGCTTTAGTCGAGGGGTCATGTCAACCTCGACAAACAAGCCAATAATGGAAGGGTGTGATGAAGCTCTTAACCACTGACATTGACCGTCAGGGTGAGCAGATGAAAGGTAATGAGGGTTGGACCTGATAGCTCTTCACCCGGGCCTGGGTGAGCTTAAATCATGAAGGTGTGGGGATCCAGAATGAGGGACCCTACTCCACTTGACTGACTCTATATACAATGATCTTGGGTTAGGTTCAAGAGCCTCAGCACGTAGTGCGAGCATAATGAACGACTCAAACGATTAGCAGGGGATTAATTGCTAATCCCTTCTATCTGCCAATTGCCTCTTCACTTAGGAGGACTTGAAGTACATGGCACAAATATAAACAAGCACAGTCATTGCCTCTTAAGGAGGACTTCAGCCAAATGCCTGCCAAAAGAAACGACAGGGCTTCCAGACTACATGGAGTTAGTGGATGATTACCTAGGTGGTATGCCAACCACAAGCAAAGAAAAGCTCAAGCAATGAGCTAAAAGCGACTAAAGTACCTGTAAGAAGGTCAAACAAGTCAATATTCATATTCAGACCAACCAAATAGACAGTCAACAGTGTTACAACCAATAGGTTCACAATGCAAATCCTAAGTGTGAACAACTCAAGTGAGTTCAACACCAATGAACCTACAACACAACAAGGATTAGTGTACAATGTAATTGGCATCTCAAGTCATGAGATCAACATCAACCATTAGGACTAGAAGCTAGAACCTGAAATACAAAGCTCAAAAGGTCAGTACAAACCACTAGTATCAAGACTAGGGTCAAAGGCTAAGCAAAAAGTCAAAACAGAAGTTGATTTTCAACATGAAGCACATTTAATCAAGCAAGAACATGTCCTAAAAAGGACCAAATCTAAATCATAAGGCAAATCCATCTAATGATCATGTTAAGGCAAAGGCATACAAGGTGACCAACAATTGGACATACAAATGAGAAAATGCACATTAAATCAGAAATGAATCTAATGATCATGAAAATTTATATACAAGCTGAACATGTTAAACACAAGCATCATGCAAAAAATTGGAATCATAAGAGATCAATTGACATGTATATGAAAATGAACAAGATCAACATCAAAATGTGTGACACACATTGTCACACCATGCATTCATGTGCCCAAAACAGAAATGAAAAATGCTAAATATTCCAATCCAATTCTCAAAAATCAGGCAACATGTTAGGATCAAGCATGTTAAATTTTAAGGCATTTGGAGAAAGTGTGAGCATTTCACAAGACAAATGGCACAACATATCACATTTTGCATCATGTTCAAACATCACCTAACAATTGAAAATCCAGCAATGATAAAATCAGGAAATGAACATCATAAAATACTAGACATCAAGATGAACATGTAGGAAAAAATTTGAATTAAATTGGACTTGTTTTCAATTTGTTATGCATTTTTGAATTTGATGAAAATAAATGAAATAACATGAAAATTGTATGGAAATGATATTGTGAAAATGAATTGGAACATGTCCTGGCTGAGTATTGAACCCAGGTTCAAGAGGTTCAGGGCGCGCTTCAGAAAAATGAATGAAAAATAAAAAAATCCATTGTCCAGGATCGAACCAGGGATGCCATGGTCAAAGAGGCGCGTTTCAGCAGTGAAACGCTGCGTTTGGACCTAGGTGAAAAATAGAATTGAATTTTCCAAAACGTCCTGGCGAGGAATCGAACTCACAACGCGAAGGTCACGGGTGCTTACACAGCAAACCCTAGCGCGCCGAACCAGGAGCGCTTTGCAGTGTTCATGGACGGTGGAACACGGTGGTTTCCACCGTCTTCTTCCTTGAGTCCGGCGAAGCTACAGTAGCGTCATGCATTTTTTTTTGCAGAATTAAGCGAAATTGGTATGGATCAAACCGTCTCATCGAGTAGAACATGAATCCACAAATAACTAAGCCTAACAGTCCATAGATAATGCAAATTGATTGAAAACATAATGCATAACAAAATTTCATCTCAACATATCTCACTCATTATTCCACCATTTTCAATGAAATTTGCATCAGAATTCTCAGCACGGAAAGATCTATAATACTATGGCAATAAAATCAAGAATCATGAGGTTCGATTTCAAACCTCTTGAAGAACAGAATGTTGATTTGGTGGATTCAAGGCTTCAAAAGTCTCTAAATCTTATCCTCTACTCTTTCTATGAAGCTTTGTGCATGATTTGATTCTTGAATTGTCCTGGATCTGGCTCAAATTGCAACCTCCATGTTCATCTTCATGAGTGCAACTTGCTTGATTCTTGATGGAATTCATCAAATCAAAGCTTGATCCCTACTAAATGATGATCAATGAACACAAATATGCAATAAAATTCAGGTGTTATGTGGAGAAAATTCAAATTTGGATTGAGAGAAAAATTGGAGGGAAAAGAGATTCTAGATCTAGAACTTGCAAGAATGAATAACTCTTTTACAATTAGGCTTTTATATGACAGGTTAATTATGTTGTAATCATGATTAGGCATTGGCTAATGAAAAATTAAGAAGATATGAGGTGTATGACCAAATTGCAAAATTCCTTATGCATGGAAAAATGGACGTGAACAGTACACATGCATGATTCAAATACACTGAAAATTAGCTCATGAGCATAATTGGCTTGGAATTTATCATGTATGATTCACCAAATTTAAATTCTTCATTTTCCCTCCAAAACACTCATGTATGCACCAATGGTCATGTGATGTGATTTCATGCAATGCAATCATAGATTTGGAAAATATTGGTCATGACAAGCAATATGCAAAAAGAGTGGTTCAAATTGGAGTTTTGAATCAAAAGTTATGGCACTTTGACGTTTCATGCACACTTGGTGATCATTTGCTCATAACTTCTCAACCCTTAATCAGATGCTCATGATCTTGGACTTTTTGGAAATGGGAGACAAAGATCTTCAACTTTCATGTTGACCAAAATTTCATTTGAAGCTTCTTTGATGTTGGAAAGTCAAGTTGAATGTGGTCCAAAAACTTGCCATTTTTGGAAACTTGAAATTACATCCCCCTTTTCATTTTCAAAATAGAGTGTCGTTTAGAGGTGATTAAGTATTTTAATTTAACTTTCGATGTCGGATCGAGGTTTTAAAAATTGCATTCTTGTGAATGAATTGAATTTATTTAGTGAATGGTTCATTTAATCGATTAATTAAAACCGAGTAGGTCTCATTGTAAGAAAGCCCAAGAGTAAGCCACGTGAGGTTGATGGCGATGCTTTTACAAGCGATCGACTTACATAGGTGTTTTGAGAAATGGGCTCGACTTTGAATCGAGAGGTTTTATTTGTTTTTTTTAAAATTGGTTTGAATTGATGGCATGAGAATTATAATCTTTTTTGTATTTTTTAAGTCTTTATCATTTTTAGGTTCATTTTAAGATGAGATGAAGGATGTACAATGATATAAAGTAAATATAAAAAATAAATGTTAGAAGCGGAATTTAAAAGAGTTAGATGCTAATTGCGGTAATTAAAAAAAATAGCGTTAATCGTTAAATGTTAGGTGGTAATTGAAATCAACATGGAATAATCGAGAGAATTGCAATAAAAATATTAAATCTAAAACAAATAACTAAAGTTTAGTTAATAAAAATATCATTAAATTAAAACTCAAAACAATATTAAACTATCAAAAATCTCAATTCTAAACTATTATCCAAATATTAATTTTAAAATATTAATAAAGATTTAAATTCTAAAATCATTCTAAATTAAAGTTCTAAAATAATTCTAAATTAACTTATAATTCTAATTAATCTACAATTATTTTTTAAAAAAAAAGTCTAATTAAATTCTAAAATATTTTCAAAGATTAAAATCTAAAATAATTCTAAATTAAATTAAAAATTCTAAAGTAATTTTAAATCGACTTATAATTCTAATTAATCTACAATAATTTCTAAAAAAAGGAAAACTAATTAAATTCTAAAATATTTTCAAAGATTAAAATCTAAAATCATTCTAAATTAAACTAAAATTCTAAAATAAATCTAAATCATAATAGGATTCTAATTAGTCTGCAATTATTTCTAAATAAAAAACTATCTAATTAAATCCTAAAATATTAACAAAGATTTAAATTTTAAAACCATTCTAAATTAAGTTAAAATTCTAAAAAAAATCTAAATCACAAAAGAATTCTAATTAATCTATAATTATTTCTAAATGAAAATTATCTAATTAGATTCTAAGATATTAACAATTAAATTCTAAAGTCATTCTAAATTAAACTAAAATTCTAAATAAATATAAATCACAAAAGAATTCTAATTAATCTATAATTATTTCTAAATAAAAATTATCTAATTAGATTCTAAGATATTTTCCAATTAACATTAAAAAATCATTATGGTCTTAACAAAAAAAAAACAGCCAATCGTATGGGGGGTGCTGATAGGGATTAATGGGCCAAATCTGGAAGGCCCGAAACAGACCCATCTAGGTTAAACCTAAAACAGAAAAAGGAAAAGGCATCGTTGCTTTCTCAATAGCCTTTCTCTTTCTGCAGTTTTCAATCGTTCCAAACTTAGCAAACCCTAAAAGTTTCTTCCTCCCGGAGAAGACCGCCGAAGCCGACGACTTACGGTGGAGCCTCCCTTCTTCTCCAGCCACCCTCTACCCAAAAAACCTAACTTCAAACACTAACTCCCTCTCTTTTTGGCCGGAGAATCAAAATTCGGCCTTCCTTTCCCCTAAATCGTCCTCAATCGACCGGATCGAGACGAAAACGAGCCTAAAACTCGACCAACCGAAAACCCAAACAAACGACCAAAACAAAACCTAAAACTCCTTTCAAACAGCCAATAGAAACCACATGGAGACAAAACAGTTTAAACCTAAACCCTAAATTTGAAATTAAACCTTCAGTAGTTGCATTTCAATGAAATCATAAAGGGGGTTTTACTCAACTCACAAAGACGAATGCAATAGTATGGAGATTTTTGGAAAAGAAGGGAGAAAAAGACTACTTGATCGGAGCCGGTCCGACGATGAAGTCTCCTCTGACACGATCCAGATAAGCCTTCTTCTACTCTTTAAACTCTCTTTCCCTTCCTCTGTTCTTCCTTCTTCTTTTTGTTTTTGGACTATGTTGATGTCTTTTTTAATCTTAGGGTTTGGATGTTTCTTGATTTACTGTTGAATCTGGCTTCGTGTTAAGGAAATATTTTTTGAGTTTAACAGAGAAAAACAATTTTAATTGCTTCTCTTAGATTTCCCCAAAACGTATGTTGTGTTGTTTTTGGATTTTATGCTTACAAAGAAGTATCTCCGTCCCCCTGGATTTTTAGACGTGTTCTTATATATCTCCTGATCTCTTCACAGATGAATTTTTTATCCTCAAAAGAAAAACCGTTTGTTATGCCTTTCCATTCCCGGTTATTGTGGATTCCATTTTTGTAAATGTGTTACTGTTTTAAGTTATTTTCGAAGTGCTTTTTTGAGTACTCATGTTAATCTGTTGGGTAAAGCTTTGAGCCAAGTAGTTTATTTTGTTGTTATTTCAGTTTCTTAAACGCTTCTGAAAAGTGCTTTTTATTTAAGCTATTTTTTTTTCTTTGCAGGTTACAGGAAGTTACAGGAATGAAGTGACTTTGATGGATAGTTTGTGGGCTGTAATACAGCAAGGTTGGAGGGCCCCCCAAGTTCAAAGAGATTTCAATTTGATTACCTGACTTTGGTCTTTAGGATTTATTCCCATTTGTAGCAAATTTCACTGTAATTACATTGGTTTTTTTTAAAGACAAATGTGTGCCTGGATTATGTAACTTATTGAATTAAAAGTCTAATAACCATTAATAATTATGTATTCAACCTTTTAATCTTTCAAAATTTAATTCAATATTTATTTATACTAATCAATTTCAACTTTTAAAAACAACAAATTTCTAACTTAAGTATAATGAATTAATCTAAAAATAAATTTCTAATTTAAGTATAATGACTTAATTTTAAAAACAAATTTCTAATTTAAGTATAATGATTTAATTTAAAAACAAATTTCTAATTTAAGTATAATGATTTAATTTAAAAACAAATTTATAATTTAAGTATAATGACTCAATTTAAAAACAAACTTCTAATTTAAGTATAATGACTCAATTTAAAAACAAATTTCTAATTTAAGTATAATGATTTAATTTAAAAACAGATTTCTAACTTAAGTAAAATGACTTAATTTTAAAAACAATATATTTCTAATTTAAGTATAATAACTTAATTTAAAAAAAAAAAACAAATTTCTAATTTAAGTATAATGATTTAATTTTAAAAAAAACAAATTTCTATTTTAAATACAAAAATCTAAATATGGGACTTTTAATTTAAAAATAATATTATTTTATTTTAAATACAAAAATCTAAACATGAGATTTTTAATTTTAAAAAAACACAATTCTACTTTAAATACAAAAAATCTAAACATGGGACTTTTAATAAAAAAACACAATTCTATTTTAAATACAAAAATCTAAAAATGGGACTTTTAATTTAAAAAAAACACATACATGTTTCTAAAAAATGCAAATTCTAAATATGGGACTTTTGAAACAAAGAAATCTCATGGATTAAACCAAAATGGCCGGACAAAATTGGGGTATGACAGTTGCCCCTATTTAATTACCTCAAACCGGTAAGTGATAATGACAGTAGTCTTTACGCATTCATGGTGGGAGATAATTAAATACAAGAAGACCCAAATTTTGTCCCAGGTAATGAAAGGAAGAAAATGCGGTGAGAAAGGGCAAAAGACATCATCCCACAGTAAAGTGGAACAGTCAAGACTTTTTAGGAGTCGTTAGAACAATATATTGGACGTCACAGTCGAGATACGGTAGCAATGAAATGACATCCCTAGCTAAATCTCGAGAATTTTCCAGGATGCTAGAGCAGTATAAAGAAAATCTGGCATGAGACTCTTCATATTGATGAAGCAGCCTCTCAACAGTAAAAGTGAGATTCTCCGTATCGAGTCGAAGCAGCATCTTATATGATAGAATTAAGATGTTCCAGCAAGGGAAAGATACCTTAATTGAATCTAAGACTCTCCGAGGATATTAGAGCAGTATCTCTAAAAAAATCTGAAATGAGACTCTTCATATTGATGAAGCAGTATCTCAAACAGTAAAAGTGAGATTCTCTGTATCGGGTCAAAGCAGCATCTTATATGATAGAATTAAGATGTTCCAGCAAAGGAAAAATACCTTAATTGAATCTAAGACTCTCCGAGGATATTAGAGCAGTATCTCTAAACAAATCTGAAATGAGACTCTTCATATTGATGAAGCAGTATCTCAAACAGTAAAAGTGAGATTCTCTGTATCGGGTCGAAGCAGCATCTTATATGATAGAATTAAGATGTTCCAGCAAAGGAAAAATACCTTAATTGAATCTAAGACTCTCCGAGGATACTAGAGCAGTATCTCTAGAAAACAAATGAGATTCCTCAAATTGATGAAGCAGTATCTCAAACAGAGAGATGAGATTCTTCAGATAAATCAAGCAGTATCTCGAATATTCGTCTGTTGGGGGAATTTTTTGAAAAGACTCCTTTTGAGGGAGATTCACTAGAAATGCTTTGCATGGGAAAAATCTCATAAGAGACTTTTTAGGGTAACCTCTGCTTGGGGAGCAATGATTGTAAAGAAAAATGCTGGAAGTATCATTTTTAATCATAAAGTTGAACAATGATTTGCTGAGAAATAATTCTACGAGCATATGCAGGGAAATAACTTCATTTGGAAATGAGGAATATCCAAGATATACACGAATGACCTTGGATCTTGTTATTTTATATTTGATTTTTGTATAATGTCCCACTTTAGGTGGGAATTCCATGCATGGGATGTATGCAAGTATGCAATTTTGTTGGGGATATTTGGCTGTAGGAATGCGAATGATATTTTTTTTTTGCTGAAATTCCCATTTTGTGGGAGTGTTATGCATGAGCATGTTGACGATTGATATGACTGTTTTTTTTAATTTCCTTGTTTGGCAAGAAATTATGCATGAAATGATGCTTGTGATGCATGAATGCAACTGGGTAATTAGATATGCCCTGGTTAGGATATTTCGCTTTGAGGTATGATGCCAGCGGTATGGATTTTTTATCATTGGGGCGATCAATGGAGATCAAGTTTTAATGCCCCTGCTTGATGGTTTTGGGAATATATTTGGGTTATTCCGAGTCATTGAAAGGTTCAGACTTTTCAACACGCGATACTCCGTCCATGATTTATCAATTTTCTGTTGGAGATGTGATGGAGCCTTGCCCCGGTCTGGCTATACCGTGAGTACATTTATGAGAGGTATGAATCAGTAGTTGAAAGGAACATAATTGTCTGTAATCAGTCTTGCACCTTTATGAAAGACAAGAGTGAGTCTTGAGGACTAAAGGATTCGTCCACTTACTGTTTCAAAAGTAATTTTACCACGTTATTCAAACATGCATTTTTTCTCCAATAGTTTTTAAAAGCGATGTTTATCAAAAATAAAAGGTTCTTTGCAAACAAACAGGTAAAAAAAATAAATTTTAAAAAAAATAAATAAATAAATAAAAAAAATGATTTGGGCACACTTTGTTGAGAAAAATTCTCTTTTATTCTTTTGACCCTTAAATGGGTGATTGTACATAAAGACGCAATCCCTTAATGAGGTAATTGCTGTGCATAGAAAACAAAATGGCAATGAGAATTGAGTTCTTATTGAGTTTCCACACTGCTATGATCCTTATGTCTCCGATAGCCCGAGCACTTTGCTTTTGAAAAGTGAAGTAGATCGATTCTTTGTCTTCGAGGGTATGTCAGATGTCTGTAAGTACAACTTTTTGCCTTGGAATTAATCCCTAACTTTTGCCTGGACCGCCCTTTCGTGTTTTCGATCCACCGGGATACCCATTTTTGCCTGAGTCGCCCTTTCGGGTTTTCAACTCAGCGGGTCAAATTCTTTTATTTTTATCCCTAATTTTGCCTGGATCGCCCTTTCGGGTTTTTGATCCACCGGGATAGCCATTTTTTGCCTAAATCGCCTTTTCAGGTTTTCGATTTAGCGGCTTTTATTGTTCCACTTTTTTAGGCGAAGTACTTTTTAACAGCATCAGCGTTGGTGGGAAGCGGCAACTCATCACCGTCCATAGTTGCTAAAATTAGAGCGCCTCCGGAAAAGGCTCTAACCACCACAAATGGGCCTTCATAATTTGGTGTCCATTTCCCTCTAGAGTCTTTGTGAATGGGCAAGATTTTCTTCAGTACTAAATCTCCTTCTTGAAACACCCTGGGACGAACTTTTTTGTCGAATGCCTTTTTAAGACGCCTCTGATAGAGTTGACCGTGACCTAACGCTTTCAAGCGTTTCTCCTCAATAAGGTTAAGCTCGTCATACCTTGATTGAACCCATTCCACCTCGTCTAGCTTAGCCTCCATCAGGACTCTCATCGAGGGGATCTCTACTTCTATAGGGAGAACTGCTTCCATACCGTATACCAAGGAATAAGGAGTTGCCCCTGTTGAAGTTCGCACCGACGTGCGATAACTATGTAATGCGAAAGGTAACATCTCGTGCCAATCCTTGTACGTAATAACCATCTTTTGGATGATTTTCTTGATATTTTTATTTGCAGCCTCAACAGCCCCATTCATCTTAGGTCGATAGGGTGATGAGTTGTGGTGCTCGATCTTGAATGTTGCACATAATTCATCCATGGTCTTGTTGTTGAGATTGGACCCATTATCAGTGATGATCTTGTTGGGAATACCATATCGGCATATGATGTTATTTTTCAAGAAACGGGCGACCACATGCTTTGTGACATTTGCATAAGACGCGGCTTCCACCCATTTGGTAAAGTAATCTATGGCCACCAAGATAAATCTGTGTCCATTTGACGCTTTGGGTTCTATCATTCCAATCATGTCGATCCCCCACATAGAGAAAGGCCAAGGTGATGCTATGACATTCAGCGGGGTAGGCGACACGTGTATTTTGTCAGCATAAATTTGGCACTTGTGGCATGTTCTGGTGTAATGATAACAGTCAGTTTCCATTGTCAACCAGTAGTAACCTGCCCTTAGAATTTTCTTGGCCATGGCATGCCCATTGGCGTGCGTACCGAAAGAACCTTCGTGTATGTCCCTCATAAGTTGATATGCTTCATGTTTGTCCACACACCTTAACAAAACCATGTCGTAGTTTTGCTTGTACAATACCTCTCCATTCAAGAGGAATTTTGATGCCAATCTCCGGAGGGTCCTTTTTTCAAGACTGGAAGCCTCTGCCGGATATTCCTGCTTCTCTAGATACTGTTTGATATCAAAGAACCAAGGTTTACCATCTGGCTCTTTTGCTGTCGTCAGGCAATGAGCAGGTTCATCGAAACGCCTAATTTCAATATGAGGCTAATGGTTGGGCCATATCAATTTGTACATGGAGGCCAGAGTTGCTAAGGCATCTGCCATCTGATTCTCTTCTCGAGGAATATGAGAGAAAGTGATTTCGTCAAACTTGGGGAGTAGCTTCAGCACATAATCCCGGTATGGAATTAGGTTAGCATGTCTTGTTTCCCAATCGCCTCTGATCTGATGTATGACTAGAGCGGAGTCCCCGAATACTTCTAGCATCTTGATCTTCAACTCAATAGCTTCTTCCAACCCTAGTATGCAAGCTTCATACTCGGCCATGTTATTTGTGCAGGTAAAACAGAGCTTTGCGGTGAATGGTAGATGGAAATTCTTGGGAGACATCAACACTGCCCCAATTCCATGGCCTATTGCATTTGAGGCACCCTCAAACATGAGCGTCCAGCCTACTCTTGGCTCGAGGCTTTCCTCTAGTTCGGAGTCTTCAACATCCTTAACAGCCATGATGTCCTCGTCTGGAAAGTCAAATTTCAACGATTGGTAATCCTCCAGTGGTTGGTGAGCAAGATGGTCTGCTAGTATGCTTCCCTTGATCGCTTTTTGTGCAACATATTGGATATCATATTCTGACAACAACATCTGCCATCGAGCAATCCTACCAGTGAGAGCTGGTTTCTCGAATATGTACTTGATGGGATCCATTTTAGATACCATCCAAGTTGTGTGAGTTAGCATGTACTGCCTGAGACGCTTAGCAGCCCATGCGAGTGCGCAACAAGTCTTCTCGAGTAATGAATATCTGGTCTCACAATCATTAAATTTCTTGCTCAAATAGTAGATGGCATGCTCTTTTCTACCAGTCTCATCTTGTTTCCCCAATACACAACCCATGGATTCATCGAGCACAGTTAGATACATGATGAGAGGTCTTCCTTCAACAGGGGGTATTAGAATCGGTGGCTCTTGCAAGTATTCCTTGATTTTATCAAAGGCTATCTGACAATCCTCATTCCACTCCACGTCTTGATTCTTCCTCAGAAGCTTGAATATTGGTTTGCATGTTGCAGTGAGGTGAGAAATAAACCTGGCGATGTAATTTAGTCTCCCTAAGAAACCACAAACCTCCTTCTCAGTCTTTGGTGCAGGCATGTTCTGAATGGCTCGAACCTTGTCAGGATCTACTTCAATTCCCTTTTGGCTCACAATAAAGCCTAAAAGCTTTCCAGATCGAACCCCAAATGTGCATTTATTAGGATTAAGTCTTAACCTAAACTTCCTCAAACGTGTGAATAGTTTCTCCAGGTTGGTGATGTGCTCTTCTTCTGTCTGGGATTTGGCAATCATGTCATCGACATACACCTCGATCTCTTCATGAATCATGTCATGAAAGAGAGTCACCATGGCACGTTGGTATGTTGCCCCAGCGTTTTTTAAACCAAACGGCATTACTTTTTAACAAAAGGTGCCCCAAGGAGTAATGAATGTGGTCTTCTCCATGTCTTTGGGATCCATCTTAATTTGGTTGTATCCTGAGAAATCGTCCATGAAAGAAAACACGGAGAACTGAGCTGTGTTATCCACTAATACATCAATATGAGGTAATGGGAAATCGTCTTTGGGACTAGCTCGGTTTAAGTCTCGGTAGTCTACGCACATGCGGACTTTTCCATCTTTCTTCGGCACCGGTACAATGTTGGCAACCCATTGCGGGTATTTAGCGACTTCCAGGAAACCAGCGTCAAACTGCTTTCTCACCTCTTCTCTGATCTTGAGAGCCATATCAGGTCATGTCCTTCTTAGCTTTTGTTTGACAGCAGGGCATTCTTCTTTAAGGGGAAGCTTGTGGGTCACAATGTCAGTGTCTAATCCGGGCATGTCTTGGTATGACCAAGCAAACACGTCGTCATATTCGTGCAGGAGCTCTATCAGTCTTGTCTTTACTGTATCTTGAAGCGTTGCGCCTACCCTTACTTCTCTCTTATCTTCTTCTGTCCCTAGATTGATAACTTCAACGTCTTCCTGGTGTGGTTGAATAACCTTTTCTTCTTGTCTGAGTAATTTGGCCAACTCTTCAGGGAGTTTGCAATCTTCCCCCACTTCGTCTTCAGCTTGGTAGATTGGACAATCAAAGTCATATTGGACCATAGCAGTGTCGTTATCAATAGTCTCGGTGGTGTTTCTGCATGTTATGATTTATGCAGTTTATTTAGAAAGTGCGTGCATAAAAAAAATTGATTGCCATTTTCGTAAATAGATCAAAACGAAAGAAAAGGAACAAAAATTTGAATGCAAAACGTCATTTCATTAATGATAAAAACTCTTGAAAAAGATAAAGGAGGCCCTACAACATGCCACTGTGCCTTGGGCAGAGCACAGGGTTTTGTCTAAAAATGATAAAATTACTTTTGAAATATTTGGGGAACTTCCACAGCCTTCCAGTTTGTTAGTTCTTCATTAGGTGCGGCTTGACGCATCCAGCTGGACTCCCCCTCCTTGCGGTCTTCTTCACTGATCATTGCCACCTGCTTGCCAAAGATGTGGCCAGCGCTGGTGAATGTTTTCTCCACAGAAGGAATCTTCTCTTTGTGAGATTGGTTACCAACTTTGTATGATGATGGGTCATACCCTAAGCCGAACTTGTCTCGTTTCTCTTTCAATTCCACCACTTTTCCCTAGTCTTGTGCATCTTCACTTTCCATAACGACTTTAGCTCCTTGCCATGAGGCCATGGAAGGTCCGGATTTTGGGACTTCCAAGGTCTGTTGAACGGCCATCATGTTTACCACTTCCAGGGATTGGAATGGTGTCTCAGTGATTTCGCCATCCACCTCGATATACCGAAAAGATGTTAAGTGACTGACCAAGATATCTTCTTCTCCTCCAACCACAATCATTTTGTCATTTGTGATGAATTTTAGTTTTTGATGCAGAGTGGAGGTGACAGCACCTGCAGAGTGAATCCAGGGTCTCCCGAGTAAGCAACTGTAGCCAGGATGTATATCCATGACCTGGAATGTAATATTAAAAATTGTTGGACCGATCTTGGTTGGTAAGTCAACCTCTCCTATCACTGCTCGCCTTGAGCCATCAAATGCTTTTACGATTAGGGTGTTGGGCTTCATACTTATTCCTTCCACTGGCAGTTTTATCAAAGTTGTCTTTGGCATGACGTTCAATGAGGAACCTGTGTCTACCAACACCCTTGACAGTATAGTATCCATGCATTTCAAAGAGATGTGGAGAGCCTTGTTATGGTTCTTTCCTTCAATCGGTAGTTCATCATCATTAAAACCCAAGAAATTTCCAGTAGTCACACAAGCTATTACGTCATCAAACTGTTCTACTGTTATGTCCTTGGTGATATGAGCGGCGCTCAATACCTTCAACAGTGAATTCCTGTGTGCTTCTGAGTTGAGGAGGAGAGATAACATGGAAATTTTGGAGGGTGTTTGGTTTAGCTGGTCCACCACCTTGTAATCGCTTTTCTTGATTATTTTCAAAAACTCCTCAGCCTCCTCATGAGTGACACCAGCTTTAGGAGATAGGTGCATGTCTTGCATCCCCTGATTAGGAATGGGGATAACAGCCTCCTTCCCTTTAGCTCTCTCAGAAGTATCAACAGTTCTTGGTGCGAACACTCGGCCGCTGCGCGTCATTCCTGCTGGGCCCACAATTGAAGTGACATTTGGTTCATTAATCATTAAAGGTTTATCTTCCTGCCCCTGCTTAAAAGCTCTGGGCTGATATATCCATGGGACTGCCTTCTCATCTTTATATTCGAAAGGTGCTGGGAACTCTATCACCAACGTATTTATAGGTATTTCTACTCTGACCTCATCATAGGGGATATCTACCACGGCTATCTCTTCCTGGCGCTTGCTCTTGACATGGTAAGTTATCTGTAACTCGCCTCGATCCAGCATTCGTTGTATAAAACTCCTCAACTCTTCATTATTCTCTTCCTCAACCATTTCTTCCAGGATCAAACCACTTTTCAGCAATTGTGCTCCTATCATGGTGATAGGGGTTTGAATCTCTTCAACCTTACGGATCAGTTTGCCTCCATCACTCTCCTCAATGGCACTGACGGAAGCATCCTTATGCGTTGGCATAGGGTTGGTATTCACGTTCGGGCGTCTTGGAGTGAAAGAAACGACCTTGGCTTCGATCAAGTCTTGTACTCGATTTTGAAATGCGAAACAGTTTTCCAAGGTATGACCAGGCGCTCCCATGTGAAATTCACAATGGGCATTAGCGTCGTATCCAGGTGGATATGGAAAAACAGCTGGTTTTAACTCCCTCAATGTTAGAAGTCCCTCCTTCTGCAGATATGGGAATATCTGACTATAAGGTACTGGTAGAGGATCAAGTTGTCTTCTTGGAGGTCTTGGCTTGAACTATCTTGGTGGTGCGGTATTTTGTTGATGATGATGTTGTTGATGTTGTGGTTGATACATTTGTTGTTGCTGCGTCGGCTGTTGATAGGGTATAGGTACCACGGCGGTGACTTGACCATATGAAGCTTGTTGTTTCCCTTTGTAGTTCCTGGATATGGCGTTTGTTTCACCTTCTCTTTTCTTTGGGAATCCTCCAGAATATTTCTTTGGTGCGCTAGATGTTGTCACTGCTCCAGGAATTTTTCCATCTCTCAACCCCTTCTCTATGCGGTCTCCAATCGTGACGAGATGTGCAAAGTCAGATGCGGCACTGCTCACTAATCGATCAAAGAAAGGGTCCTTCAAGGTGTCCACAAATATACCGGTCATTTCCTTCTCAGACAATGGTGGCTCTACCTGAGCAGCCAACTCTCTCCACCGCTGGGCATATTCTTTGAATGACTCACTCTCCTTCATAGCCATCCCCTGCAACTGCATTCGGTCGGGTGCCATATCTAAGTTGTATTTGTACTGACGGAGAAATGCGTCAGCCAAATCCTCCCAACTTTGAATTCGGCCCTGTTCTAAACTCATATACCATCTCAGAGATGCTCCACTCAAACTGTCTTGGAAACAGTGTACGAGTAGTTTGTCATTTTCGGTATGAGCAGCCATTTTCCTGAAATACATCACCAAGTGACTTCTTGGACAAGTTTGTCCTTTGTATTTCTCGAAATCAGGGGTTTTAAATTTAGCTGGGATGACTAAATTCGATACCAAACGCATGTTCATGGCAGAAGCACCGAAGATGTTGTTTCCTTCTATGGCTTTGATTTTCTTTTCCAGGGCACGAAGCCTATCTGCAGCAGGATCTGAAAGTATCTTGGGCTTTGGTTGATCGGGCATGTAGAATGCATCATACTGGTCATCTCCAATTTCTGATCCATGATGAGTAGACGTATCAGAAGGTTCTGCACGGTCTCCATCTCCTTTGACTCCTACTGGTATCTGAACCAATCTCTTCTTGGTGGGGATGTAGCCTTCGTCTTGGGGATTCGGACCTGGCGTGCCATCATTCCTTTTTTCCCTGGCTTCTTCCTCTTCGCTCCTCTCTCTCTCTGAGCGAATGCAAGCATCGTCTCCAACAGCTGATCCATCTTCTCCTGGATCGTATTGATGTCTGTCCTCATGGTAACCTGGTTAGCCTCAACTTGTTCTAATGTCATCTTGTATTGGCTTCGCGTCTCGTACCGGTGTTGATTAGTCAGTGTGGCTGGATAAGGGGTAAAAAGGTTGGGTAAGTTTTGATTTTCATGAAGTGTGATGCGTAATGAAGATGCGAATGTTATGCATATTTTATTTCCAGGGATTCATTCGAGTTTCATTAGTCGTTAGTAATTCGAAGAAACAAAGAAAATATTTATAATAGCAGTAATGGAGTAAATTTTTTTTTTTTACGTCATTCATTCCAATACATAACATAGAGGTCAAAAAGGTCATAATTCAAAAGTACATTTGTTAAAGAAACAAAATACAAGACATAAGCAAATTAAACAGCTGGCTTTCTGGCCTGAAGCTCTTTTAGTTCCTCATTGAATCTCTTCAACAACCCTTTGCAGAGCATAACGAAATTGATTATGGCTGGAGGAGTGCTATCTTCTTTCAACTCTTCGACTGCGTCTCTCAACCTCCATGGCAACTCTTCAGCTGCCCAATTACAGAATCCTACTAGCCCATCGAGTTTTGCACGAAACTTATCCCTGTCCCCTTGTAAGAAGTCTATGGTCTTCTTAAAGGATTCATAATCTTCAATCACATAGTCTCGCTCTTTTAACCATATGGAGCTGTCCTGGCGTAATGACTCTAGCTGGTTCTTCCAATAGCTTACAGACTCCCTGGCATCTCTTACTTCTCGACACTTTTCCTCCCATACCATGGGTGACACCCTAGAAGCTTCAGTGGCTATTTTCTTGAGTCGGCGCTCCTGATCTACTTCTGCTTTTGCCTGACGAACAGAATTGGTTAGTTCTTTTATCTGAGCCCCAAGTGTATCCCTTATCGTCTTGTTCTCCTTTGTGGCTAGATGCCACCAATGCTCATTGTCTTGACATTCTTTCTGAGTTTGTCGTAGTTGACCCTTAAAAGTATCCAAACAATGATCAGCCTGTTCTAATCCCATTTTGATCTTCTTTCTCTTATGCTCCTCCTTGTTGAACTTTTCCACGTGGGCTTGAAGTTGCGCTTCTTTTCTCTCAAGCTCCCACTTCATATTATTTTTCTCATTGATGGTTTGTTGGAGTTTTGTCTGAAGCTCTTCATTCTCTTTTTCTAGCTTTGCCATGGTGGCCTTGAGTTCCTCCATTTCTTCAATAGGGACATGGGTGAGCTTAGGTTCAGGAAGAGGTATAGGCATCCGAATGACGAATGACATTTTAATTATCTGCACCCTTTCCTTTACCCACTGAAAATTTGGTTCTTTTGTAATCCCATTTGCTCTCCCTAACTCAGCTTTTCCTTTTCGATTGACATTTTTCCAAGCTTCTTTGATTCGCTGGAATAAGCTAGGATTCTCAGCCCCAAAGTCAAGTAACAAGAAAGCTTCCAAAGAATCTTCCTCTGGAGGGCCTTCCATTGGGTAACCGAGTTGTCTGAGTGATAGAACTGGATTAGCATTCACACATCCTTGAGTTCCAATGAGCGGTAGATTTGGGAAATCTCCACAACTGAATATGAAGTCTGCGTTGATATATTATTTGGAGTACCAAGAGAGATCTTCAGATTGGAGTGATCCCAATCTCTGAGGCCAACTAATATCTGTCTGTTCATCCCATGCACCTATCTTCGGAAGATGTTCTAGAAACCACTGATACAATAAAGGAGCACAACAAGCAATCAACCCCTTCTTCTTAGTATACCTATGACTTATGTGATAATAGACATCGGCTAACAAAGTGGGTACTGGGTTCCTAGTAAGGAAGACACAAATGGCAGTCATGTCTATAAAACCATCCATATTAGGGAACAGGACGATGCCATAGATAGCTAATGCAATAGCAGAGTAACAAGCATCCCAACTTTCTGCCTTCAACAGGGCATGAGCTCTTTCCAAAAGAAAACTTAGTGAAAACCCTTTGGTATTTCCTTTGGTCTCTAAATTATCTTTTGCTTCTTTTTCATCCATGTGTAGCGCACTAGCAATGTCCTCGAGGGGCAAAGATTCATCTGTCCCTTCAAATAGTGACTTGTCCTTCATAGGGATCCTAACAAGACGCTCGAATTCTTCTAACGTTAGTGCTAGCTGGAAGTCTTGGAATGTGAAGCATCTTAAAGGTAAGTCATAAAATTGGGCTAAAGTGATCAAGGCTGTATGGTCCACTTGTTGATTGAGGATACTGAGCAAATTGCCATAGTTCTTTCCAAAGTTGATTCTGTATACAGGGTGCATCTGAGAGATCAGGCTACGTAAGCTCCTTAGATCTGAAGTTTGGACATCTTCACCTTGGAAGTACCTTCATGAGTTACTTGAGGGTATCCCAAACTTCCTTAGCTAGTTCACAATGGTGCACCAGTCTGAAGATGTTCTTACTGATTCCATTGAACAATGCATTCAAGGCCTTGGAATTTCCAAGAGCTAATGCCTCTTGCTCCTTGTCCCACTCTTCTTCAGGAATCTGCACACTGGCTCCATCTTCACCTGTCTTCGTTGGATGTTCCCATCCTTTGTTGACAGCTCTCCAGACTTTGCTATCTAGAGACCTTAAGAATGCTATCATACGAGGCTTCCAGTCATCATAATTAGAGCCATCCAACATGGGTGGTCTATTTGAGTGTCCTATATCCTTGTCCATGGTACTAGAAAGTAACTTCCCTAGATCTCACCCAGAAATTCACAGGCAGGGTGCCTGCTCTGATGCCAATTGAAATTCTAGTTATCAGACTTTAGATGTCACACGGGTTGTTATGACATCCAATTCTGCACAGACAAGAATTATGCAGAACTTAAACGTAAGTGCAGTAAATAACACAAGTAATTGTTTACCCAGTTCAGTCCAACATGACCTACATCTGGGGGCTACCAAGCCAGGGAGGAAATCCACTATCAGTAGTATCAATTCAAAGCTAAACTCACCCGTTTACAACTTATCACTTAATCCCTACCCAATGCAATTTCAATCTTACACTAAGATCAAAGTTCCGACTCACTCCCCCTCAATCACCTTAGTGATTACTAAAGACAATTTTGAAGTCACACTTCAAACAACTCTTGATTGTGCTTTACAGCTTTAATCAAGATACACAGCACTCACGCTTAAAAGCTTTGAGTGACACAACACTTACAATTCAATGAACACCCTATTGTCGCATCTCGAAAAATACGATTCCTCGCGATGGTCGCGGAAAAAATTGCGTTCGAACAGAGTCGCCACCGAACTTTATTTATCCCAATGAAGGAATAGGAAAATATCGATAAAACCTTTAAGAAATAGAATAATGGTCATCGCAACCATATTCGGGTTCGGGAGTGGATTACGTAAGGGGAAGGTATTAGCACCCCTTACGTCCGTTGTACTCAACGGGAACCTTTCAGTTCTAATTTGTGTTTCGAGTGTTAATTTATGTTTGTTTGTTATCTTTGGGTTATAGAAATTAATAAAACAGAAATGGATGAGAACCTCAGAAATGAGAAAGGGGAGGTTTTTATTAGTGTGCTCGCGAAGATACAACAATCTCCTGCCTACGTATCCTTAAATAAGGAAATCAGAGCATTCGTAGTTCGGGAACTACGGTTGGTTGGTGTGTTTTTTATGAACAACTGTTTAGATCGCGTTCTAAAGGCTAAACACTGGCTTGTCTACTCTCGGCGGAGGCTTAAGCATTGGTTTGTTGTGCGCATTAGAAAAGATTAACAGTGTTCCTTTTTGAAAAGAGTTTTGGTCACACGAGGGTGACAAGTTGGATTAATATGTTGGATATTTTGTTTGACCGGTTTCGATCGCACGAGGGCGAGAAAGGATAAACTTGGTAGGTTGAGATATTTTTGGTTGGATGACGATTACTCGGATAGTTGAGTAAGACAACTCGTATCCTAATAGTCGGGAAAGGGAATAGAAGACTCTAGACCACTTTCTTTTTCATCCTTAATTATAGGAAAGATTTGATAATAGTTAAGGTGCTTTGGGAGGATGACAAATACTCGGATAATCGAGTAAGACAACTCGCATCCTAATAATCGGGAAAGAGAATAGAAGACTCTAGACCACTTTCTGTTTCATCTGAATATTTATGAAAATAAGGTTGTATATGGTTGATGTATTTTTAGGATAAACGACAAGTGCTCGAATGACTGAGTAAGACAACTCATATCCAAGCATTTGAGAAGAGGAGTTGAAAGCTCAAAACCATCTCCTTTTTCGTATAGTTTGTTACGAAAATAATTTGATTAAGTTGTACGTTTATGGAAAAATGACAATTGCTCGACTGACCGAGTAAGAGAACTCGTATTCAGACAATTGAGGAGAGAAGTTGAAAACTCAAAGTCATCTCCCTTTTCATTTAGTTCATTATGAAAATAATTTGATTTAATCGGGTTTAGAAGTTTGTAGAGGAACGACAATTATTTGACTGACCAAGTAAGAGAACTTGTATTCAAATAATCGAGGAGAAAAATTGAAGACTCAAAGTTATCTCCCTTTTAGTTTCTTGTTATAAAAGGATTTGATTTATTTCTTCTTAAATGGATTAGAAATGACGACCATTTGACTAACCGAGTAAGAAAACTCGTATTCAAATAATCGAGGAGAGGAGTTGAAAACTCAAAACCATCCCCCTTTTCATTTTCAAAATAGAGTGTCGTTTAGAGGTGATTAAGTATTTTAATTTAACTTTCGATGTCGGATCGAGGTTTTAAAAATTGCATTCTTGTGAATGAATTGAATTTATTTAGTGAATGGTTCATTTAATCGATTAATTAAAACCGAGTAGGTCTCATTGTAAGAAAGCCCAAGAGTAAGCCACGTGAGGTTGATGGCGATGCTTTTACAAGCGATCGACTTACATAGTTGTTTTGAGAAATGGGCTCGACTTTGAATCGAGAGGTTTTATTTGTTTTTTTTAAAATTGGTTTGAATTGATGGCATGAGAATTATAATCTTTTTTGTATTTTTTAAGTCTTTATCATTTTTAGGTTCATTTTAAGATGAGATGAAGGATGTACAATGATATAAAGTAAATATAAAAAATAAATGTTAGAAGCGGAATTTAAAAGAGTTAGATGCTAATTGCGGTAATTAAAAAAAATAGCGTTAATCGTTAAATGTTAGGTGGTAATTGAAATCAACATGGAATAATCGAGAGAATTGCAATAAAAATATTAAATCTAAAACAAATAACTAAAGTTTAGTTAATAAAAATATCATTAAATTAAAACTCAAAACAATATTAAACTATCAAAAATCTCAATTCTAAACTATTATCCAAAATATTAATTTTAAAATATTAATAAAGATTTAAATTCTAAAATCATTCTAAATTAAAGTTCTAAAATAATTCTAAATTAACTTATAATTCTAATTAATCTACAATTATTTTTTAAAAAAAAAGTCTAATTAAATTCTAAAATATTTTCAAAGATTAAAATCTAAAATAATTCTAAATTAAATTAAAAATTCTAAAGTAATTTTAAATCGACTTATAATTCTAATTAATCTACAATAATTTCTAAAAAAAGGAAAACTAATTAAATTCTAAAATATTTTCAAAGATTAAAATCTAAAATCATTCTAAATTAAACTAAAATTCTAAAATAAATCTAAATCATAATAGGATTCTAATTAGTCTGCAATTATTTCTAAATAAAAAACTATCTAATTAAATCCTAAAATATTAACAAAGATTTAAATTTTAAAACCATTCTAAATTAAGTTAAAATTCTAAAAAAAATCTAAATCACAAAAGAATTCTAATTAATCTATAATTATTTCTAAATGAAAATTATCTAATTAGATTCTAAGATATTAACAATTAAATTCTAAAGTCATTCTAAATTAAACTAAAATTCTAAAATAAATATAAATCACAAAAGAATTCTAATTAATCTATAATTATTTCTAAATAAAAATTATCTAATTAGATTCTAAGATATTTTCCAATTAACATTAAAAAAATCATTATGGTCTTAACAAAAAAAAAACAGCCAATCGTATGGGGGGTGCTGATAGGGATTAATGGGCCAAATCTGGAAGGCCCGAAACAGACCCATCTAGGTTAAACCTAAAACAGAAAAAGGAAAAGGCATCGTTGCTTTCTCAATAGCCTTTCTCTTTCTGCAGTTTTCAATCGTTCCAAACTTAGCAAACCCTAAAAGTTTCTTCCTCCCGGAGAAGACCGCCGAAGCCGACGACTTACGGTGGAGCCTCCCTTCTTCTCCAGCCACCCTCTACCCAAAAAACCTAACTTCAAACACTAACTCCCTCTCTTTTTGGCCGGAGAATCAAAATCCGGCCTTCCTTTCCCCTAAATCGTCCTCAATCGACCGGATCGAGACGAAAACGAGCCTAAAACTCAACCAACCGAAAACCCAAACAAACGACCAAAACAAAACCTAAAACTCCTTTCAAACAGCCAATAGAAACCACATGGAGACAAAACAGTTTAAACCTAAACCCTAAATTTGAAATTAAACCTTCAGTAGTTGCATTTCAATGAAATCATAAAGGGGGTTTTACTCAACTCACAAAGACGAATGCAATAGTATGGAGATTTTTGGAAAAGAAGGGAGAAAAAGACTACTTGATCGGAGTCGGTCCGGCGATGAAGTCTCCTCTGACACGATCCAGATAAGCCTTCTTCTACTCTTTAAACTCTCTTTCCCTTCCTCTGTTCTTCCTTCTTCTTTTTGTTTTTGGACTATGTTGATGTCTTTTTTAATCTTAGGGTTTGGATGTTTTTTGATTTACTGTTGAATCTGGCTTCGTGTTAAGGAAATATTTTTTGAGTTTAACAGAGAAAAACAATTTTAATTGCTTCTCTTAGATTTCCCCAAAACGTATGTTGTGTTGTTTTTGGATTTTATGCTTACAAAGAAGTATCTCCGTCCCCCTGGATTTTTAGACGTGTTCTTATATATCTCCTGATCTCTTCACAGATGAATTTTTTATCCTCAAAAGAAAAACCGTCTGTTATGCCTTTCCATTCCCGGTTATTGTGGATTCCATTTTTGTAAATGTGTTACTGTTTTAAGTTATTTTCGAAGTGCTTTTTTGAGTATTCATGTTAATCTGTTGGGTAAAGCTTTGAGCCAAGTAGTTTATTTTGTTGTTTTTTCAGTTTCTTAAATGCTTCTGAAAAGTGCTTTTTATTTAAGCTATTTTTTTTTCTTTGCAGGTTACAGGAAGTTACAGGAATGAAGTGACTTTGATGGATAGTTTGTGGGCTGTAATACAGCAAGGTTGGAGGGCCCCCCAAGTTCAAAGAGATTTCAATTTGATTACCTGACTTTGGTCTTTAGGATTTATTCCCATTTGTAGCAAATTTCACTGTAATTACATTGGTTTTTTTTAAAGACAAATGTGTGCCTGGATTATGTAACTTATTGAATTAAAAGTCTAATAACCATTAATAATTATGTATTCAACCTTTTAATCTTTCAAAATTTAATTCAATATTTATTTATACTAATCAATTTCAACTTTTAAAAACAACAAATTTCTAACTTAAGTATAATGAATTAATCTAAAAATAAATTTCTAATTTAAGTATAATGACTTAATTTTAAAAACAAATTTCTAATTTAAGTATAATGATTTAATTTAAAAACAAATTTCTAATTTAAGTATAATGATTTAATTTAAAAACAAATTTATAATTTAAGTATAATGACTCAATTTAAAAACAAACTTCTAATTTAAGTATAATGACTCAATTTAAAAACAAATTTCTAATTTAAGTATAATGATTTAATTTAAAAACAAATTTCTAACTTAAGTAAAATGACTTAATTTTAAAAACAATATATTTCTAATTTAAGTATAATAACTTAATTTAAAAAAAAAACAAATTTCTAATTTAAGTATAATGATTTAATTTAAAAAAAAACAAATTTCTATTTTAAATACAAAAATCTAAATATGGGACTTTTAATTTAAAAATAATATTATTTTATTTTAAATACAAAAATCTAAACATGAGATTTTTAATTTTCAAAAAACACAATTCTACTTTAAATACAAAAAATCTAAACATGGGACTTTTAATAAAAAAACACAATTCTATTTTAAATACAAAAATCTAAAAATGGGACTTTTAATTTAAAAAAAACACATACATGTTTCTAAAAAATGCAAATTCTAAATATGGGACTTTTGAAACAAAGAAATCTCATGGGTTAAACCAAAATGGCCGGACAAAATTGGGGTATGACACCTATGCCATAGCAATCATCCACTTGATAATGGCTTGGCTTACAAGATACGTCTAATACAAGACTCACAAAAATACAGCAGTGAAGTATGATGGACACACTAAATCTTCACGCCTCAAAATCCCTGAAACTGAATGAAGGAACGCCTTCCTTTTATATTGCAGTACCTGGGCTTTTGCACTTGTATTCTCCTGAATTAAAGGTCACGCGAGTTCCCATAAATTCAACATCTAGGTTACTAACAAATAGGCTATTTGTTAGGTTCATTAAATGTAGCTTGGTTGTTGATTTCCTGGATTTTCTCTAAGCTGTTGAATCCCTGAAGAATAGCCTGAGAAAAAGCTGAAACAGATAACTGAACAACCTACAATATAGCATATGATGTCAGGAATGAATGTCACGACATTCAGCTTGACATCAAGGACCATATGCTGAGTCTGTTTTTCCAGAAAACAGACTGTACAATTTTGCTGACCTGTACATGACCAAAATGACCATACTACAGTAACAGCTTACATTAATAAATGACAAAGTGTCCAATTTGACATTTACACATTTGGCCTTAAGTTAGTTCTGTTATTCTCTTGAAGAACAGACTAAGTAACATGCTGAAGTATAGCAGAACACCACTCTGTCTAATGTTCAGTAAATGCTGTCAATGATGAATGTCATAACATCCAGTTTTGACATTCAGTCAGTAGGCCTTATGACAGGTCTGGTCTTTCCTTGATAACTAGACTGGGAATAAATACTAAGTTCTAACAGAACACCATCTGTTCTATTCCTTAGTATCTGCTGACAGGTATGAATGTCACACCATCCAGTTTGACATTCAATAAATCCTGTATTAGCTAATCCTGCAGTAACTACTCCAGTGTGTCATGACATCAGTCAAGACATCAGAGTACAGTTAGATATTCTAACCTACAATGTAGTCACTCATACATCCCATGTCATGACATCAGTCAAGACATTAATACACAGCTAGTGTTTTACCATATAATGCAGCCAATTAAACACCTACATAAATACATTGTTCTCATTTAAATAACTCTCTTATATTATATAACTATTAGAGAAACTAAAAAATTGCATTAATAAATGCAAACCAAAAATAAGGTTACACCATTAAAAAACGTTATATTCGGTAGAAATAATATTTGATGGAAATTCCCTTTACAGTTGGCACAACATCTTCATTCCATTGAAAATCCCATAAAATCAGGGTAATTCCTTCACAAATCTAACAATTTTTCATCATTCGTATCCTTCACATGATTTCCCCACGCCTCACAGAATCCTCTCTCCACTCACGTCCCTCTCACGCCTACCTTCTCCCTCACTCACAAGATATTCTCTCACCCCTCATTTATTACCTACAAAAGGAAACGTCTCTCTACCCACTCAGAAAAAGAAATTCTCTCTACTATCCATCTACCACCAACTACCCCTCATTCCCTCACGATCATTATTCATCACCTCTCGAACAGAAAGAAAATTATAAAAAAAACTTTTTCTCTTCACATCCCTCACTCTCTCACACAAACGCCTTCATCTTCCGTCACACTCACCTACCACATTCATCCTCACCGTTAAACAACCACCATCACCGTTTTTACCACCGTGAATACACCACCAACAACCACAACGACCATACGTCTCCTCACTTCACACCATCACCTTCGATACTCCCTCCGATTTTTCAAAACAACTCTTCGGAGCAAACAACCAAACCCTCCACCAAGCTTTCCCTCGCCGCCTTCGCGAACCACCGTTACTCACCTTCCGAGCTTCAACCGGACACCTAAAGCAAAAAAAAACCTCGCCAAACCCAACCTCCCACAACGCTTAACCCTATCAAAACCCTCCTTCGAAACTCTCAAACACCAAACTCCACACTCGACGCTGACAACCTCAACAACCGCCGTCAGTTCCAGCTCGAATCACCTACAACATATAACGCACTATCTTCAACTCAAATCTATTTTGTCAGTTTCGATTTCAAGGAGTTTATTTTCCATTTTTAGTTGTCTCTGTTGTTGATCTGTGCACAGGTTGTGAGTATCATTCAAGATTTGGGAACAATCGTCTCGACATGGCCGGATCCCATTTCAATTGCGCCGACAAAAACGAAATATAACAACAACATCGCCGCAAAGAATCTCAACGGTAACAATCATTTTTAATACAGTTAATAAGCAAGTTTGTCCAAGAATGGGTATCAATTGATTGGTTGTATAATTGCTATAGTGTGAATAAATTGACGTCTGTTGCATATACTTTTAGGCCGGGATGTGTTTTAGGGTAAAAGTTTGGATCTATTGTCATTAGAATAACATTGTAAATGATCATAATTCGTTCTGTTTTTGCATTTGATTTAATATTGTTATATCCATTTATGTTTTGATAGAATTCTATTGTCATGTTGGCTATGTGGTGTATAAATCTGTTTCAATTCCGTATACTTTTATGTCGAAGTACATTTCGGGATGAATGTATATTTTGTGTCAATATTACAATGGCCCTGTATATAATCACAAGTTGTGCTGGTACACTTGTCGCATACGCGAAAAACAACCGGCGGGAAAAGACAAAGAGCCGCCACCGTGCGTTATTTATCCCAAAGGAGGGAAAGGAAACGCTCGAAGTAAAACTGAGAAAGGGAAAGGAATGGTCTTACGACTAGAGATTGCAAGGTACGGGAGTCGGTTACGTAAGGGGAAGGTACTAGCACCCCCTCACGTGTGTCGTACTCGACGGGATCCACGCTCAAAAGAATATAATAAGGTTGCTAAGGAAACTGCTCAAAAATTGCACAAACTTGAATGAAACATGTGAAGGAAAACGGAGAAAGCGGACTCGGCAGGATGTCGCATCCTGGGCCTACGTAGTTTGTCAGAAACAAACATCAGAGTCGACGTAGTTCGGGGAAATGGGAAACGTGCTCGCTAGGACATCGCATCCTATGCATACGTATCTTCTCTAACCAGAGAAAGAATCAGAGCACTCGTAGCTCGGCTAACGCACGCCGAAACAAAACACTGAAAGGAGACGCTGAGACGTCAAAGCAAACTCACAACAGGAAACGGAATGCCAATCAATGGTCTTACATCAACTCCACACGAACAAACACAAGCAGGAAACCGAATGCCAACAGCTGGACTTACATCAGACTCTGAACAAACAGACAAACGAACAGGAAATAGAATGCCAATCGCTGGGCTTACATCCAACTCCTAACATACAAAACAAATAGGAAACGGAATGCCAATCGCTGGGCTTACATCCAACTCCAAACACACAACAAACAAACAGGAAATGGAATGCCAATCGCCGGGCTTACATCCAACTCCAGACACACACAAAAGGGTTAAACAGAAAAAGGGTGCCCGGAGAGATCAGCTCAATCTCCTACCTACGTACCTCATCTGGTATGAGGATCAGGGTGACGTAGTTCCCCTTAACATGGGAAAACTGTCCTAACCAGAGACTAGGGAGATAACAACTAAAAGGGAGACTACGACTCGAGCCTAGAAGTTGTCATGCAAACGATCCCTAAGTTGAGGTCTCTAATCAGAACCTAACTCGCACAGGAAGCAAGCTAGCCTAAACAGCAAGTAAACAAGCACAAGCACGGGTGAACAGGTATCACACACTATATGCAAGCAAACGGCTCATAAAAGGTCGGGCTTTAGTCGAGGGGTCATGTCAACCTCGACAAACAAGCCAATAATGGAAGGGTGTGATGAAGCTCTTAACCACTGACATTGACCGTCAGGGTGAGCAGATGAAAGGTAATGAGGGTTGGACCTGATAGCTCTTCACCCGGGCCTGGGTGAGCTTAAATCATGAAGGTGTGGGGATCCAGAATGAGGGACCCTACTCCACTTGACTGACTCTATATACAATGATCTTGGGTTAGGTTCAAGAGCCTCAGCACGTAGTGCGAGCATAATGAACGACTCAAACGATTAGCAGGGGATTAATTGCTAATCCCTTCTATCTGCCAATTGCCTCTTCACTTAGGAGGACTTGAAGTACATGGCACAAATATAAACAAGCACAGTCATTGCCTCTTAAGGAGGACTTCAGCCAAATGCCTGCCAAAAGAAACGACAGGGCTTCCAGACTACATGGAGTTAGTGGATGATTACCTAGGTGGTATGCCAACCACAAGCAAAGAAAAGCTCAAGCAATGAGCTAAAAGCGACTAAAGTACCTGTAAGAAGGTCAAACAAGTCAATATTCATATTCAGACCAACCAAATAGACAGTCAACAGTGTTACAACCAATAGGTTCACAATGCAAATCCTAAGTGTGAACAACTCAAGTGAGTTCAACACCAATGAACCTACAACACAACAAGGATTAGTGTACAATGTAATTGGCATCTCAAGTCATGAGATCAACATCAACCATTAGGACTAGAAGCTAGAACCTGAAATACAAAGCTCAAAAGGTCAGTACAAACCACTAGTATCAAGACTAGGGTCAAAGGCTAAGCAAAAAGTCAAAACAGAAGTTGATTTTCAACATGAAGCACATTTAATCAAGCAAGAACATGTCCTAAAAAGGACCAAATCTAAATCATAAGGCAAATCCATCTAATGATCATGTTAAGGCAAAGGCATACAAGGTGACCAACAATTGGACATACAAATGAGAAAATGCACATTAAATCAGAAATGAATCTAATGATCATGAAAATTTATATACAAGCTGAACATGTTAAACACAAGCATCATGCAAAAAATTGGAATCATAAGAGATCAATTGACATGTATATGAAAATGAACAAGATCAACATCAAAATGTGTGACACACATTGTCACACCATGCATTCATGTGCCCAAAACAGAAATGAAAAATGCTAAATATTCCAATCCAATTCTCAAAAATCAGGCAACATGTTAGGATCAAGCATGTTAAATTTTAAGGCATTTGGAGAAAGTGTGAGCATTTCACAAGACAAATGGCACAACATATCACATTTTGCATCATGTTCAAACATCACCTAACAATTGAAAATCCAGCAATGATAAAATCAGGAAATGAACATCATAAAATACTAGACATCAAGATGAACATGTAGGAAAAAATTTGAATTAAATTGGACTTGTTTTCAATTTGTTATGCATTTTTGAATTTGATGAAAATAAATGAAATAACATGAAAATTGTATGGAAATGATATTGTGAAAATGAATTGGAACATGTCCTGGCTGAGTATTGAACCCAGGTTCAAGAGGTTCAGGGCGCGCTTCAGAAAAATGAATGAAAAATAAAAAAATCCATTGTCCAGGATCGAACCAGGGATGCCATGGTCAAAGAGGCGCGTTTCAGCAGTGAAACGCTGCGTTTGGACCTAGGTGAAAAATAGAATTGAATTTTCCAAAACGTCCTGGCGAGGAATCGAACTCACAACGCGAAGGTCACGGGTGCTTACACAGCAAACCCTAGCGCGCCGAACCAGGAGCGCTTTGCAGTGTTCATGGACGGTGGAACACGGTGGTTTCCACCGTCTTCTTCCTTGAGTCCGGCGAAGCTACAGTAGCGTCATGCATTTTTTTTTGCAGAATTAAGCGAAATTGGTATGGATCAAACCGTCTCATCGAGTAGAACATGAATCCACAAATAACTAAGCCTAACAGTCCATAGATAATGCAAATTGATTGAAAACATAATGCATAACAAAATTTCATCTCAACATATCTCACTCATTATTCCACCATTTTCAATGAAATTTGCATCAGAATTCTCAGCACGGAAAGATCTATAATACTATGGCAATAAAATCAAGAATCATGAGGTTCGATTTCAAACCTCTTGAAGAACAGAATGTTGATTTGGTGGATTCAAGGCTTCAAAAGTCTCTAAATCTTATCCTCTACTCTTTCTATGAAGCTTTGTGCATGATTTGATTCTTGAATTGTCCTGGATCTGGCTCAAATTGCAACCTCCATGTTCATCTTCATGAGTGCAACTTGCTTGATTCTTGATGGAATTCATCAAATCAAAGCTTGATCCCTACTAAATGATGATCAATGAACACAAATATGCAATAAAATTCAGGTGTTATGTGGAGAAAATTCAAATTTGGATTGAGAGAAAAATTGGAGGGAAAAGAGATTCTAGATCTAGAACTTGCAAGAATGAATAACTCTTTTACAATTAGGCTTTTATATGACAGGTTAATTATGTTGTAATCATGATTAGGCATTGGCTAATGAAAAATTAAGAAGATATGAGGTGTATGACCAAATTGCAAAATTCCTTATGCATGGAAAAATGGACGTGAACAGTACACATGCATGATTCAAATACACTGAAAATTAGCTCATGAGCATAATTGGCTTGGAATTTATCATGTATGATTCACCAAATTTAAATTCTTCATTTTCCCTCCAAAACACTCATGTATGCACCAATGGTCATGTGATGTGATTTCATGCAATGCAATCATAGATTTGGAAAATATTGGTCATGACAAGCAATATGCAAAAAGAGTGGTTCAAATTGGAGTTTTGAATCAAAAGTTATGGCACTTTGACGTTTCATGCACACTTGGTGATCATTTGCTCATAACTTCTCAACCCTTAATCAGATGCTCATGATCTTGGACTTTTTGGAAATGGGAGACAAAGATCTTCAACTTTCATGTTGACCAAAATTTCATTTGAAGCTTCTTTGATGTTGGAAAGTCAAGTTGAATGTGGTCCAAAAACTTGCCATTTTTGGAAACTTGAAATTACAGGCCACTTTCCATTTTGGGAAACTTTTGATTTGACTTCAAATTCTTCAAGGTACGTGTTTGACATGATGAACAAGTCTCTTTTGGACATGAATGAAGTGTCTCAAACCATTTCTCCACCTCCTAGCCCTCAATTGATTTTTAGTTGACTTTTATGGGCCTCAGATGACCTGGCAATGTACTGATGACTGCTGAGCCTCTAAAAATTGGTTAAGTTGCTTCAAAATGAACCTTGATTCATATAAGCTCTTCAAAATAATCATTTGGCCTTCATCTCAAGGAAAAACTTGCCCTTTTGCACTGATGAATTCTCTTGATGCCAATGCTGAATGCAATGATGCAATGCAATATGTAATGTTAATGACCTAAAAAATGAAATGAATGCATTAATGGGGGGTGCAAATTTGAGGTGCTACAGCTGCCCCTATTCAATCAGCTGAGAACCTGAACGGATGAGAGCAACGGCTATCAGACTTTCAAGGTACACAAGGATTGAATACCAAAAGAACCATAGAATTTGCACTCTGCAGGGGATAACCAAAGAAACCACGACATGATATACATTGATATCAAGGAAAGCTGGGCTCATTTACCAGATGGAGGCTTTCACTGGGGAGACTTGATATTTGTTTGTCAAAGAAAGGGACCACGACCAGACATCCAACGGATGAATGGGAAGAAAGAAAAATCACGACCAAACATCAACGGATGAATGGGAAGAAAGAAACCACGACCAAACATCAACAGATGAATGCGAACGAGAAACCACGAACAATCATCAATGGATGAATGGGAAAGAGAAACCACGACCAGACGTCTACCGACGAATGGGAATAAAGAAGCCACGACCAGACATCAACGGATGAATGGGAAGAGAAACCACGACCAGACATCAACGGACCAATGGGAAAGAGAAACCACGACCAGACGTCACCGAACGAATGGGAATAAGGAAGCCACGACCAAAAATATATCGATGAAGGGGAAGAAAGAAACCACGACCAAACGTCTACCGACGAATGGGAAAAGAGAAGCCACGACCAGACGTCAACCGACAAATGGGAAGAGAAACCACGACCAAATGTCAACGGACAAATGGGAAGAGAAACCACGACCATACGTCAACGGAAGAATGGGAAGAGAAACCACGATCAGACATCAACGGACGAATGGGAAGAGAAACCACGACCAGACGTCAACGGACGAATGGGAAGAGAAACCACAACCAGACGTCAACGGACGAATGAGAAGAGAAACCATGACCAGACGTCAACGGACGAATGGGAAGAGAAACCACGAACAGAGGTCAACGGACAAATGGGAAGAGAAACCACGACCAGACGTCAACAGACGAATGGGAAGAGAAACCACGACCAGACGTCAACTGACGAATGGGAAGAGAAACCACGACTAGACGTCAACGGACGAATGGGAAGAGAAACCACGACAAGACGTCAACGGATGAATGGGAAAGAGAAACCACGACCAGACGTCAACGGAAAAATGGGAAGAGAGAAACCATGACCAGACGTCAAAGGACAAATGGGAAGAGAAACCACGACCAGACGTCAACGGACGAATGGGAAGAGAAACCATGACCAGACGTCAACGGACGAATGGGAAGAGAAACCACGACCTGACGTCAACGGACGAATGGGAAAGAGAAAGCACGACCAGACGTCAACGGACGAATGGGAAGAGAAACCACGACCAGACGTCAACGGACGAATGAAAAGAGAAACCACGACCAGACGTCAACGGACGAATGGGAAAGAGAAACCACGACCAGACGTCAACGGACGAATGGGAAAGAAAAACCACGGCCAGACATCAACGGACGAATGGGAAAGAGAAACCACGACCAGACATCAATGGATGAATGGGAAGAGAGAAACCACGACCAGACATCAACAAATGAATGGGAAGAGAGAAACCACGACCAGACATCAACAGATGAATGGGAAGAGAAACCACGACCAGACGTCAACGGACGAATGGGAAAAGAGAAACCACGACCAGACATCAACGGATGAATGGGAAGAGAAACCACAACCAGACATCAACCGACGAATAGGAGGAGGGAAACCACGACCAGACGTCAACTGATGAATGGGAAGAGAAACCACGACCAGAGGTCAACGGACGAATGGGAAGAGAAACCACGACCAGACGTCAACGGACGAATGGGAAGACAAACCACGACCAGACGTCAATGGACGAATGGGAAGAGAGAAACCATGACCAGAAGTCAACGGACGAATGGGAAGAGAAACCACGACCAGACGTCAACGGACGAATAGGAATAAAGACTCGATGTTACGGACATCGAAAGATGATGTCTACCGAAACCAAAAAAGGGACCCACACGGGGATTAACACGACACCAACTGGTATCGCAAGGATGACATCTACATATGTCAAAACTGGGCAGACGCTTGCCGGGGACTAAACTGGGGAGTCACGCTTTCCTTTCACGGACGGGTGAGGAAATAAACCTCTCTGGGGATTGTCGATTCTGAATGCTGCCAGGAGCAACCGCTGCAATGTGCGATACGGATGTTGAAAACATGATCCACCTCCGATGGGGATATGATCCAATCCTGCAAGATGCAATGGGAGAAAACTCCTGCTGGGAAAGCACATGCTGAGCACGCAATTCCTGATTCGATCTTCCAACTCTGTGGGGACTAGCACTGCTGGGGATACTTGCTGATCTGTCATTCTCGGGACGGCAGAGAAACTAACTCAACTAGGGAGTCACTTGTTGGGAAAACACCAACCTCCCAACCATGCTGGGGAAACCAATTCTGAAATCGACCCAAATGACCCAACGTCGCGATGCTGAACTTCTCAGAGTATCATCTTTACCAACCAGCTAAACCAATTCTTGAACAGTAACCACGGCTTTTGCAATGCTGATGCATGAGTTTTTTTTTTAGCGTAATGCTCCATGACCATGGAAATGCTACGCGATTAATGATGCAATATGTTATGCTTTTCTAAATGATGAATGCATAAAAATATCCCCCTCCAGGGACTCTACTAGGGAGCTCGAGGAACTCTGCTGAGGAACTCAATATCACTCCAATTTCCACCCTGCTGGGGAATAACACAGCTGCTGGGGAAAGGAATAATCCTTACTGAGGGACGACCTCCACTGAACCCGATCCACTTGGGGACTTCGCTGGGGAAAACAACCAACTCCAACCTCCGCTGGGGAAACAACAACTTTCATACTTGTTGGGGAAATAACACTCTCACCCTGTTGGGGAGGAAAGCAACCTTCAGACTCGGCTGGGGAAAAGACAAACTTCAGACTTGGCTGGGGATTACAGCAAACTTCAGACTCGGCTGAGGAACAAACTACCCACAGACACCTCTGCTGGGGAAATAGCAACCTTCAGGCTCGCTGGGGAACCAACAGTCCTCAGACTCGTTGGGGATTACATTCTCAATCCGCTGGGGAGGTACCAAACTCCACCCTGCTGGGGGATATAACCAATCTCAGGCTTGGCCACCGAGGAAACACCGCTCTCGAATCTGCTGGGGAGATAACGACCTCGAACCCGCTGGGGAAACAACCAACGCCTACCTCCGCTGGGGAAACATCAACCTTCAGACCTGCTGGGGAAGTAACACTCTCAACCCTGCTCGGGGAAACAACAAACTTCAGACATGCTAGGGAAATAACACTCTCAACCCGCTAGGGAGATATGGCCTATTTGACACGGCACGCCCGTCGACTCGTCGAACACTGATGTTCACCCTCCAACCACAGTGTCGGCTTTCCGCTTTTGAGAGCTCCCAGACTCATCCGGTCTCTTATGATTCATCACCTTGTATTCTCGGCTTTTCTCTAGGCTTCGAGACAATCGATCTCCTCAGATTCGGGCCAACTCTCTAGTCCTCAGACATTGAAGAGTCTTCTTGATTACCCTCTAGGATCGTCGCCCTTCTTTTGCTGTCTATTCAACGTTCTTCTATCCCTCATCCCTGATTGGACTCCACTGGGGATCTCTTGTCAAAAGACTTCACATCACAACCTGCAAGTGAGTGAAAATATCTAACAGCACCTGCAAAAGAGATTGTTAGATAAAAACGTGCCCCAGGCGTGCCAAAATTTCGACACCTAGGTCACTCAGACTTCCGAATAAGATTTCACGTTTTCAATCTTATAAGCATGCATCGGAAGGGACGCCTATGTCTCAAACGCAAAGATTCTTTATCAAAATAAACGAATGTTTTTTCAATCAAAGCGGTAATGAAAACAAGAACAAAATTATTTGACTGAATATGCATTTTATTGATTGAAAAAAAGATGGCTCATAACCGAGCAATACACAGGAAGCAATCCCTGAAAAGAGGTAATTGCACACAAAAGGAAAATCTATCCTAATGGCAATGTGAAACCGTGATCTCATCCAGTTCCAACTCGGTTACACCCCATATGTCCTCAAGACTCTCCGCACTTTCTGCCTTCTGAACAAGACTCTGTCGACCGATCACTGCCGGGGATTATCCAGGTGTTTTAACCAAAGTACAAACGATCATGCTGGACGCAGTTATTCATTTCATTCCCTCTTTTGCCTGGACCGCCCTTTCGGGTTTTTAGTCCACCGGGATACCCTTTTTTGCCCAAGCCGCCCTTGTGGGGTTTTCGACTTGCCAGGTGTACAGTTTTTTCCTTTTTATCCCTAATTTTTGCCCGAACCTTTTTTCTTTTTTTTTCTTGGTTCGCCGGGATGCCCTTTTTTTCCAGGACTATTTTATTCTTTTCGTCCAGCGGGTCTCTTTTATACGAAGTATTTTCTAATTGCGTCCGCATTCACAGGGGATGGAAAATCCTCGCCATCCATGGTCGTCAACAACAAGGCTCCATCAGAGAAAACCTTCTTGACCACGAATGGACATTCATAATCATGTGTGCACTTGCCCCCACGATCGTTCTGAGGAGGAAAGATCCTTTTGAACACCACATCTCTCATGATGCACACGAGGTCGCATTTTTCGGTCCAAAGCACTCGCTGCTGGTACAACTGCCCATGACAAATAACTGCTAACCTCTTTTCCTCAATCAGGCTCAACTCTTCGTATCGAGTCCTCATCCGCTCAGCCTTTTCCAATTTCACATCCATCAGGACTCTCACTAAAGGAATCTGGACTTCGACCGGTAGCATGGTTTCCATCCCATACGAGTGAGAAAGGCGTTGCCCCAGTAGATGCACGCACCGAGGTTCAATACCCGGGATACCAGCTTCGTACTTAGCCACTGGTGCATTCAAATGTTAGCCTGGCAACAAAAGGACCGTGGGATCCCTTTGGCGTAACCAAAGCAACACCAACTCCGCTTCCGTTCACGTTAACGACCCCATCAAACATCAGAATCCGTTCGGATTCAGGGTCAGGCCCCTCCTCCGGGATCAGTTCCTCATAATCTTTTGATTTGAGAACCATGATGTCCTCGTCAAGGAACTCAAACTTCATCGGTTGATAATCCTCAAGGGGTTGCTGAGCGAGGTAATCAGACAATACACTCCCCTTTATTTCTTTTTGAGAGGTATACTGTATATGAAGATCAGTCAAAATCATTTACCATTTCGCAACCCGTCCGGTCAATGCTGGCTTCTCAAAGATATACTTGATCGGATCCATCTTGGAAATCCACAACGTGGTATGAACCAGCATATACTGTCTTAGTCGGCGAGCAGCCTATGCCAAAGTACAGCAAGTTTTCTTGAGCAGTGAATATATTGTTTCACAGTCGGTAAACTTTTTGCTAAGGTAAATTGCATGCTCTTTTCGACCAGACTCGTCATACTGCCCCAGTACACACCCCATAGACCCCTCGAGGACCGTCAAGTACAGGATTAACGGCCGCCCCTCCACAGGAGGTATCAGAATCGGAGGCTCCTGCAACTTATTCTTTTATTTTTCAAATGCCGCTTGGCAATCATTATTCCACCTGACCGTTTGATTTTTCTTTTTTCAACAGCTTGAATATGGACTCACACATGGCTATTAGATGAGATGTGAACCGTGAAATACAGTTCAATCTACCTACGAAACCACAAACCTCTTTTTCTGTTCTCGATTCAGGTATTTCTTGTATTGCTTTTTCTTTAGCAGGATCGACCTCGATTCCTCTTTTCTTTCACAATAAGCCTCAACAACTTATCGGACTGTACTCCGAAAGTGCACTAATTCGGATTCAACCTCAGTCTGAATTGTCTCCGGTCAACCAACTTGGCCAAGTCTACCAGATGCCCCTCTTCTGTTTGGGACTTTGCTATCATGTCCTCAACATAGCATTCGATTTCTTGGTGAATCATATCATGAAACAAAGTCACCATGGCCTTATGATACATGGCACCGGTGTTCTTGAGACCGAATGGCATCACCTTATAGCAGAAAGTGCCCCCTGGTGTGATGGACATTGTTTTCATATCATCTGGCGACATTTTAATCTGATTATAGCCCGAAAAGCCATCCATGAAGGAAAACACGAGAATTGAGTTGTATTATCTACCAACACATCGATGTGAGGTAATGGGAAATCATCCTTCAGGCTAGCTCTTGTTCGAATCCCGGTAGTCCATACACATTCTCACCTTCTCATCCTTTTTCAGCACCGATTTCCGCTTCGCTGGAGGACAGTTCTACCATTCTGCTCTCGACACTTACCTCCAAAGCGGCCCCCAACCTTCACTTCCTTCCTGACCTCCTCTGTACCCATATTCACAATCTCAACTCGCTCCTCGTGCGGTTGAATCACCGTCTCCTCTTGTTTCAACAACCTGGCTAATTCCAGCGGCAGTTCACAATCTTCTTCGCCTTCTTCTTCGGCATGATAGATCGGATTGTCGAAGTCATATAGGGTGTAACAGGATTGTTATCAATGAGATCCAGATAATCCAAAAGTCGGAACGAAGCCAATCAAAAGGAAGGAAAATGCAAACAAACATTTCCATTTTTATTATTATTTTTTTTAACTGCAAAAATAAATGAGAAACAGGGAACACCGCTTTTAACATGAAAACATCCATTTATTAATGATGCAAAATGTTGCAAAATGAAACACATGAGGTGGCCTTTACAATGGACCATTACGTTTCGGGCAAAACGTATGGCTTTCATGCAAACAGAATTGAAAAAACAGAAATATTACTCTTCATGCAGAGTGACAGTGATGATCTTTTAGGCCTTCCAGTTCTGGACCTCCATCCCTGGTACGCACGATTTTATCCACGATTCGAGCTCGCAGTCACTGTCAATCTCTTCACCCACTGCACAGACGCGATTTGGATCTAGCATTCCAGCATTGGTGAACGTGAACGATTGACGACGTCCTCTGTTTTTCCCAGACGAGTCTTGGCCTGACTGATAGCCAACCCCAAATTTATCCTCCTTCACCGCCTATTTTCCTTTTTCCCTGGCTAAAGCCTCGGCCTTATCCACCTTTTCAGCGATCGCTTGCTGCCCCAAGGCGAACTCTTGCATGGCACTGATCAACCCACTCATCTTCTCTTTCAGCTCGAGAATGTCAGCGTTGGATGGATCCATCAGCTTGGATTTGTTGCGTCTAGTAGGGTATCGGTGCGGACAAGCTATGTGCAAGAGAAATGACTAGGCGTGCGCGAGCAATGATTCCTGAGTCAACCCAACAGGTTAGATACTGACACCTACAAAACAGAAAAAAGGTTAATATGACTCACACATGAATGCAATGTCTATCTGTATGAGGAACATTCTGCCTTTCGATCCTGGCTTCATCGAAACGGATAATAATTTGACAATAACATTTTGACATCAGGATGTCTCTCAACCAGAATCTCAATCGAGAATGTACACTGAATATGGATAGACATGAGTTAGATGCGGATGTATGCGAGATGGGAATGATGCATATGCATGAATGCAAGTCACTGTGCCATCTTCCAAGTCATCTGAACACACACTGTACTGGATTCCTGTCTCTGAACTGATTACACCCATCTGAGGGCCCGAGTAACCACAAATCCAACTTGGGGAGTTCCGAAATAAACGGAACGGAGGATATACCACCATCATCATAGGAAATCCACTGAACGGATGACAACAAGATCCTCTGAACAAGTGACCTCAAATTCAACCCGGGGATCCGAAATAAACGGAACCCGCTGATAAATACCACGGACAGAACTCCGGCGTCCCAGAAATAAATGTCCATAAGTCCGACTGAACCAGAGTCACCATCACAAAATCACTGGCAGAAACCGTATCTGTAAGGATCAAACCCTCCCCTCACAGGTGAATTCTAGCAAGGTCATCCTAAGGCGGATAATGGTCTCGACAATCTGGCAAGATACTCAACGGGTTTGCCCTTTCGGGTGTGCCGTTGCAGCTCTCATAAGATCGTCTAAACCAAAGATCCGGGAAAGAACGGTCATCGAAGTCAACAGCTCAATAGAGATAATCCATCCTGAGTGGAATACTCCGAACGGAAGGACTCTCTCAAATGAACCTCGTCCGGCTGTGGTATCACGTCTCCCCATCATGTCATGACAACATGTGAAGAAACATGAGACCATGCTAATCCTAGGTGTATACTCGGGCCTGGGTTTTAGCCCCACTCAGAACACCCACCCCAAATCAGAGGAACCAACCTGTACAGAATCCAACACAATGACAGTATGATGCATGCAAACATATATGCAAATATATACAAGCATAGGTAAACAGGTATCACACAATATATGCAAGCAAACGGCTCATACAAGGCCGGGCTTTAGTCGAGGGTTCATGTCAACCTCGACAAACAAGCCAATAATGGAAGGGTGTGATGAAGCTCTTAACTACTGACATTGACCGTTAGGATGAGCAGATGAAAGGTAATGAGGGTTGGACCTCATAGCTCTTAACCCGGGCCTGGGTGAGCTTAAATCATGAAGTTGTGGGGATCCAGAATGAGGGACCCTACTCCACTTGACTGACTCTATATACAATGATCTTGGGTTAGGTTCAAGAGACTCAGCACGTAGTGCAAGCATAATGAACGACTCAAACGATTAGCAGGGGATTGATTGCTAATCCCTTCTATCTTCCAATTGCCTCTTCATTTAGGAGTACTTGAAGTACATGGCACAAATATAAACAAGCACAGTCATTGCCTCTTAAGGAGGACTTCAGCCAAATGCCTGCCAAAAGAAACGACAGGGCTTCCAGACTACATGGAGTTAGAGGATGATTACCTAGGTGGTATGCCAACCACAAGCAAAGCAAAGCTCAAGCAATAAGTTAAAAGCGACTAAAGTACCTGTAAGAAAGTCAAACAAGTCAATATTCCCATTCAGACCAACCAAACAGACAGTCAACAGTGTTACAACCAATAGGTTCACAATCCAAATCCTAAGTGTGAACAACTCAAGTGAGTTCAACACCAATGAACCTACAACACAACAAGGATTAGTGTACAATGTAATTGGCATCTCAAGTCATGAGATCAACATCAACCATTAGGACTAGAAGCTAGAACCTGAAATACAAAGCTCAAAAGGTGAGTACAAACCACTAGTACCAAGACTAGGGTCAAAGGCTAAGCAAAAAGTCAAAACAGAAGTTGATTTTCAACATGAAGCACATTTAATCAAGAAAGAACATGTCCTAAAAAGGACCAAATCTAAATCATAAGGCAAATCCATCTAATGATCATGTTAAGGCAAAGGCATACAAGGTGACCAACAATTGGACATACAAATGAGAAAATGCACATTAAATCAGAAATGAATCTAATGATCATGAAAATTTATATACAAGATCAACATGTTAAACACAAGCATCATGCAAAAAATTGGAATCAGAAGAGATCAATTGACATGTATATGAAAATGAACAAGATCAACATCAAAATGTGTGACACACATTGTCACACCATGCATTCATTAGCCCAAAACAGAAATGAAAAATGCTAAAAATGCCAAACCAATTCTCAAAAATCAGGCAACATGTTAGGATCAAGCATGTTAAATTTCAAGGCATTTGGAGAAAGTGTGAGCATTTCACAAGACAAATGGCACAACATATCACATTTTGCATCATGTTCAAACATCAGCTCACAATTGAAAATCCAGCAATGATAAAATCAAGAAATGAACATCATAAAATACTAGACATCAAGATGAACATGTAGGAAAAAATTTGAATTAAATTGGACTTGTTTTCAATTTGTTATGCATTTTTTAATTTGATTAAAATAAATGAAAAAACATGAAAATTGTATGGAAATGATATTGTGAAAATGAATTGGAACATGTCCTGGCTGAGTATTGAACCCAGGTTCAACAGGTTCAGGGCACGCTTCAGAAAAATGAATGAAAAATCAAAAAATCCATTGTCCAGGATCGAACCAGGGATGCCATGGTCAAAGAGGCGCGTTTCAGCAGTGAAACGCTGCGTTTGGACCTAGGTGAAAAATAGAATGGAATTTTCCAAAACGTCCTGGCGAGGAATCGAACTCACAACACGAAGGTCACGGGCGCTTACACAGCAAACCCTAGCACGCTGAACCATGAGCGCTTTGCACTATTCATGGACGGTGGAACACGGTGGTTTCCACCGTCTTCTTCCTTGAGTCCGGCGAAGCTACAGTAGCGTCATGCATTTTTTTTGCAAAATTAAGCGAAATTAGTTTGGATCGAACCGTCTCATCGAGTAGAACATGAATCCACAAATAACTAAGCCTAACAGTCCATAGATCATGCAAATCGATTGAAAACATAATGCATAACAAAATTTCATCTCAACATATCTCACTCATTATTCCACCATTTTCAATGAAATTTGCATCAGAATTCTCAGCATGGAAAGATCTACAATACTATGGAAATAAAATCAAGAATCATGAGGTTTGATGTCTAACCTCTTGAAGAACAGAATGTTGATTTGGTGGATTCAAGGTTTCAAAAGTGTCCAAATCTTCTCCTCTACTCTTGTTATGAAGCTTTGTGCACGATTTGATGTTTGAATTGTCCTGGATCTGGCTCAAATTGCAACCTCCATGTTCATCTTCATGAGTGCAACTTGCTTGATTCTTGATGGAATTCTTCAAATCAAAGCTTGATCCCTACTAAATGATGATCAATGAACACAAATATGCAATAAAATTCAGGTGTTATGTGGAGAAAATTCAAATTTGGATTGAGAGAAAAATTGGAGGGAAAAGAGATTCTAGATCTAGAACTTGCAAGAATGAATAATTCTGTTATAATTAGGCTTTTATATGACAAGTTAATTATGTTGTAATCATGATTAGGCATTGGCTAATGAAAAATTAAGAAGATATGAGGTGTATGACCAAATTGCAAAATTCCTTATGCATGGCAAAATGGACGTGAACAGTACACATGCATGATTCAAATACACTTAAAATCAGCTCATGAGCATAATTGGCATGGAATTTATCATGTATGATGCACCAAATTTAAATTCTTCATTTTCCCTCCAAAACACTCATGTATGCACCAATGGTCATGTGATGTGATTTCATGCAATGCAATGATAGATTTGGAAAATATTGGTCATGACAAGCAATATGCAAAAAGAGTGGTTCAAATTGGAGTTTTGAATCAAAAGTTATGGCACTTTGAAGTTTCATGCACACTTGGTGATCATTTGCTCATAACTTCTCAACCCTTCATCAGATGCTCATGATCTTGGACTTTTTGGAAATGGGAGAGAAAGATCTTCAAGTTTCTTGTTGAGCAAAATTTCATTTGAAGCTTCTTTGTTGTTGGAATGTCAAGTTGAATATGGTCCAAAAACTTGCCATTTTTGGAAACTTGAAATTATAGGTCACTTTCCATTTTGGGAAACTTTTGATTTGACTTCAAATTCTTCAAGGTATGTGTTTAACATGATGAACAAGCCTCTTTTGGACATGAATGAAGTGTCTCAAACCATTTCTCCACCTCCTAGCCCTCAGTTGACTTTTAGTTGACTTTTATGGGCCTCAGATGACCTGGCAATGTACTGATGACTGTTGAGCCTCTAACAATTGGTCAAGTTGCTTCAAAATGAACCTTGATTCATATAAGCTCTTCAAAATAATCATATGGCCTTCACCTCAAGGAAAACTTGCCCTTTTACACTGATGAATTCTCTTGATGCCAATGCTGAATGCAATGATGCAATGCAATATGTAATGTTAATGACCTAAAAAATGAAATGAATGCATGAATGGGGGGTGCAAATTTGAGGTGCTACAACACTTTGTTTCCATTATGATATCCATGCTGATTTCCATTTTGTTGTACATAGTCAATGTATATCATGATTCTTGATTATAAGCTGTTTTGGCTATGTCACAACTATGTAGGAAGATAATAATAATCAGTATTTGTTTTGTATTGCCGTTGAAATTTGTGGCTACTGTAATATCTCGTTCATTTGTATTTGAATTAAGAATTTGTTATGAATACCAACATGCTTCTACATAACTTCTGCAAGTTTCAATTTAGATTGTATTTGGGGGGTATTTTAAGTGGAACCATATTAAAATTCTGCTCCTAAATTCCTAGATTAGTTTATGGTTGGATCACTTTGTTGGTATCAAATGAAAAAGAGAGAGAGGGAGGATTATGTATTATTAGCCTTTGCTTTTACTAATAGTACTGATAAATGATAAAGAGGAAAAGATGTTCATGGTAAAAGTATATGGTGGGTCTTTGAGAAATCTATCCAGTTTTCTTTTAGTTTTACTGTAAATACTTGTTTTATCAATTTTCTTCTTAAGAAAACTTTATGATCATCTAGAATTATTATTATTGTTCTGTCCATGTCATGTAGGTGTTAAAAGGTGTGGACTTGGGTCATTTTGAGTGTTAGAGAACACGTCCATTATGTTCTTTACATATTGTGCACACTATTTTTTTCATTGCGCATTTTTTATTTAAAGAAAAAAAGCAATTGACTTGCATCACTAATAGTTTCAGTAATCATTATTGTAAACCTTTATTGTAAACCTTGTAAACCGTCAATTTCATTTTCTAAGCAAACCCAAATCAAAGTTTTTTTATTTAAATTCAAATCATGGAAATTTAAATCATTATTTTCCGAACTAATTAAAATTTCTAAAGACTTTTTATTTCTAAATATTAGAGCTATGAGCGAAAAGGAGCATAGTAAGCGCAGGCTTAACTATCTCTCGAATATTCGAATAATTGGCGTTCGCCATATTGCTCGAATTTTCGTCGTCTAATTAAAATATCAAACCATAATCCTTCAAATCATAAAATCTCAAATCATTTCTACAAATTCCAAATCCTTTTAATTCCATATTTCAGATGAAAAGAGGATGGGAGGCGTTCGCCTCACTATCTTTCGATTATTCGAATAATTGGCGTACGCCACATTGCTCGAATCTTCGTCATCAATTCAAAACCACAATCAAATAAACTCAAATCACATTTTAGATCAAACACAATTTCACAAAAATAAACTATTCAACTTAAACTTCAATAGAGAATGGAAGGCGTACGTCTCACCATTCCTTGATTATTTAAATAATTGGTGTACGCCACATTGCTCAAATCGTCTTTCAATCAAAACCTACCAATTCAAATACAAACTATTTTCGTAAATCAAATGCAACATCCACACATATCTTTTACAATTTAAACCTCGGATGATAAAAGATGGGAGGCGTTCGCCTCGCCATCTCTCGATTATTTGAATAATTGGCGTATGCCATATTGCACAAATTATCTACTTCCGACTAAAACACGCAAAATAAACTTGGATAAAGAATAAGTGGTGTATGCCTTATTATTCTTTGAATAAGCAAGTAGGGGGCGTACGCCTCACTATCATGCATATTCAACATCCGCAAACAAACTTTCAAAATAATTCGAACGAAAAAGGAATAGAAGGCGGTCGCCTTATTATTCCTCGAAAGAATTTGACGATTGGTGTACACCATATTGCTCAATCTTTCGTCGCTCTTCAAAAAACATCTCCAACATTAAACCTAACTTCTCGCCCCCGAGCGGTCGAAACCAAAACACCCAAACACATCAATTCAACTTGTCACCCCCGCGTGACCAAAACCTTTTTAAAAGAACACTGTCAATCCTTTCTAATGCGCACAACAAACTAGTGTTAGAGCCTCCACCGAGAGTAGACAAGCCAGCGTTTAGCCGTTAGAACGCCGACCTACACAGTCGTTCATCAAAACAAAACCCACCAAATATTTGTAGTAGCCCAAACTACGAATGCTCTGATGTCCTTATTGCACCATAAGGATACATAGGCAGGAGATTGTTGTATCTTCGCGAGCACACTAATAAAAAACCTCTCATTTCCCCTTCCTGAGGTCTTCATCCATATCTATCATCAATTCTAATCACTCGAAGCAAGCAAGTAACAGTTAGTTAACAGTCAAATAGCAAAATCAGACTAAGAGGTTCCCGTTGAGTACAACGGACGTAAGGGGTGCTAATACCTTCCCCTTTCGTAATCGACTCCCAAACCCGAATATGGTTGCGACATCCATTATTCTATTTTTTAAAAGGTTTTCTCGATATTTTCCTATTCCTTCATCAGAATGAATAAAGTTCGGTGGCGACTCTGTTTCGAACAACATTTTTCCGCGTTCCATCGAGAGGGATCGCATTATCATTTTTGAGGTGCGACAGAGTCCTAATTCCATCTATCGTATATTACAGGTTAGGATGACTGACTTATCAACCCATAATTTTCTCTAGAGAAATTCGTCTGAGTGAAGTATCGCGTAACAATTGTTATCAAGTCTACACTTGAATAGTCTCTGCACTACATCCTAAATAGGCCATGAGGGATGAAAGGTTCTACGGTCCTCAGCTTCTCGGACCCCAAATCAGGGATAATAATGCCTAACCACAAATAACATGTTCGACATTCCTAACTCAAAAAGGGTCTCCACTGAGTAGATGGATCTCAAGCCAACTTGTTAAGGACTACTCTACACAAGTTGAACATGACTATACCATCCTCCTATCTTAATTGCACTCAAGTTTGGGTTAGAACTTATCTCACCACTCAAAGATCACCAAGCACAATAAGAAGATTATATCATGCAAAGAAATATACAAACATCAAATATACAGTTATATACACACAAAAAAGTAGGCTAAATGCACTTGAGACTACTCCCCTGCAGAGTCGCCACTTAATTTCTGTAGCGATAAATTCATGATCATCAAGTTATGGATAAGCTAGACGTCAATAAAATAAGAGTTGCCACCGTGCTTTTATTATTTCCTAGGGAAAAGGGAAAAGTACAAACAAACCCAAAGATAAGAAGTTTTCAAATCAAAATTAATAAAATGCCAGAGATTACAGATAAGGGAGTTGGTTACACAAAGGGAAGGTGTTAGCACCCAAAGTGTCCTAGGTACTCCTAGGGAGCCCTTTTTTGCGTGCATATGTGTTTTTGTACAAAATGATGTTTGCAATAAAATAGAATGGGGGGATGAGAAAAGAATTTGTTAATTATATTTTTGTGTTTGACAAGACCTTCGAACTTGTGCCTACATACCAACATAAAAATGAGGGATCAAAACCTCGTAGTTCATGGTAACAATTTCAAAGTGGATGCATTGCTTTTAACAAAATTTAAGTTTGAAAAGCACAAGGGTCTAAAAATGGTTTGAATGAGTGTTAGTTCTTTTTGGCTTTTGAAGTTTTAAGTCAAGTATGGTTAAGTTCACTTACAAAGTTTGATTTACAAAAAACAAGTTTAAAAATGCAATGGCATAAGGCCAAAGTATCTAATTTGCAAAAAAATGGTCAAACTTTAGAAATAAAAAAACACAAGCAAAGAAGATTTTTAAAAGGAGGAAGCAATTTTGAAATTAAAGAAGTGGGGAGGAGATGAAAAGACTAATCCTAAGCATAAAATTTAAAAGTTGAGAGTTGAAAAGATCTGAGCAATGGGCTGCAATCAAATAGACAAGAATGTCATATAGAAACCCAAATTTCCCTTGGACTTTAGAATCACACAACAATCAATATACAAACCGCAAGTTGAAGAGCAAGGCATCAAATAAAGATAGCCGCATCCTAGCTTGACAACTCTATGATCTTCTTCAAGTTTTGCCCATGTAGCAGATGACTTCAAAAGATGACATAAGTCACAGGTTCAAATTAACAGCTTCATAAAGATCATGTTGCAGGTGGACTCAAGTGGATCTTCAATATTGTATCAACTGAAGTTTCAATTCACAAGCATTTGGTTTCATGAAAGTTGGCATTGGCCAAGTCCTTTGCATAGGGAATGTTGCCTAAATTCTAAGTCCAACTGTCTCAGATCAAACCAAAAGTCCACACAAGATGTTTTTTAGGGTTTGTGTTCTTATTATGTACATTAATGGTGAAAGACCACACAAAAAATCACAATATACACAATCAGAATATGTCACAAAATATGGTCCAAATGGACAAAGTCAAAATGACATTAACATAAACAACTTGAATTGTATGAATAATGGCAAATGAATAACGCTTTAAAAATTCGTAAAATATAGATGGCATAAAATACAGATGGCCTCATCCAAGCTTATCCACTTCATGATCTTCTTCAAAATAGACCATGTAGCAGATGAATTCTAGAAGTCACAGGTTCAACATAACAGCTTAACAATGATCAATGTTAGAGATGAACTGGAGAGATCTTGAATGATGTATCAGATGAATTTCAAATTGAAAGCATTTGGTTCTTCAACAAATTGCCATTGGCCAAGTTCATTAGCAAAGGAATGTTGCCTAAGTTCTAAGTCAATTACTCAAGATCAAACCAACAGTCCACACACAAGTTTTTTAGGGTTCTTGTTTTCATTATGTACATTAAATGGTCAAAGACCACACAAACAAACAAAGTATACACAAACAAAATATATCACACAATATGGTCCAAGTGAACAAAGTGAAAATTACATTAACATAAACAATTAGAATGATATGTATAATGGCAAATGATATAAAGTGCTAAAAGTAAATTGCCTTAAAGTAAAAGCTGGAAATTAAAAGTCAATAGTTAGTAAGTTAGAAGTTAGTTTTGTTTTGCTTTTGATTTCAAGACATTCTTTGGAGAACACTCAACCCATTTTCCACAAGCATGGATCCATGAACCAAAACATCTTCCAAAGGAAGGAAAGAAGGCCAAGTTTCCATACAATACCATGGAAGAGGGGAGACTTAAAATATCACTAACTAGAATGCTTATGTCTTTTATATCACAAATTTAACGCTATGTTAAGCAATCGTAATTGGACTTATGTAGAAGTCACAATTATTTGAGGCCGGGCAATAGACTCTTGGTGTTAATGCATGTTGGACACATAGTATTATGAACTATGCTCATTAAACATACCACACTGAAAAAAATATGCAAAAAGGTGTGGCCTAATCTCATCCATACTCATGTTAATATTTCAATCAACTAGCATTAGGACTTTGAGATGTCATTGGCCAAATGGAAATGAATGAATGAAGAAAGAGAATTAGATAAAGGGGAAATGGAGGAATGAGATCACAAATTTGTCAAAGGAGGACTTTTACCAAATTAATATCATTCATTCATTCTTGGGAGATGGAATGTACATTCCATCAATCCCCTAAATCCAATGATATTAACTTGACAAAGTCAAATCAACCTTGACCAAGGCCCAACAACAAACAATCAAACTCAATTAAGTCAATACAAATGGTCAACACAATTTTAATGGCATTTATTCAATTATAAAATAATAAAATAATGCATTAATTTCAAATATGTTTTGTCCAATTCCTAAAATCTCATCAAAACACCAAAGAAATGGCCATGAGACTTATCATAGGTCAAACAAGGTCAAAGGACCTTGGACAAAAAATTTAATAATTTTTGGACATTTAAAAATATTTTTAAACAATTAAAAACAAATGCAAAATCAATAATTCATGAAAAATATTAATAATGATCCAAAATATAATTTTAATTCGGAATATGAAAGAGAAAAATATTTGAAAATTTTTGGTGAAAGTCCCATATTTTTTGGATCAATATTGAATTTAATATGAATTATTGAAGAAAATGAAATTAAAACAACATATCAGAAATTCAAAAATACGTGGACCATCAGATCTCCCTCATTAATTGAGGTGGCAGATCTGATGATCCAAAACGCGCGTTCCACAAGTTCCCTAGTCAAGCGCGTGGCAAATGAGGTAATCAGAACAAACGCTCAAGATTAAAACGTAAGAGGAAGATCCTACGGTTCAGAAGTGAGACACCTCATCGTCGAAGCCAGAGCTCCGGTCATCTTCCCCGGTGAGCTTCACCGGACTGGTCAAGATGAACCATCACCAAAATAAAAAACAGGGACACGATGTTGAAGAAAAAATGGCACTGAGCTCGAATCTGGCCTCCAATCATTCCAATTCCAAATATATTGAGAGATATGTTGAATTGAAAATTGAGGTACATGATCTGAGTTGCTTCGATTTGACCTCAAAGCAACTCAATCTTCTTGCCTACATTGGTAGGACTTCAGACAACCAAAGAATCAATGGAATTGAGCAACAATTTAAGAGAATCGAAGAGTTTAAAATTTCTGCAAATTACCTTCAATGGAGGTCTGAACACGACGGATCTTGATCTTAATTGTGCTTGGACTCACTTCAATTACTTGCAGGAGGAGAATGGAAAGGTTTAGAGGCTATGGATTCCTGGAGAATTAAATTCTAAAACAGTGGAGATTCAAGCTCAAATTCAAATGAATTTATCAGGTTTAACCTATGAGAGTGAAGGGTTTTAAGAGGGGGATCAAACCTGGCGCAATGGTGTTGTGATTTCTGAGCATAAGGGTCTCAATTTATAGCCAAATCCATGTAATATTTGCACACTCTCTCCATTTTCCAAAATTGGCAAATGATGATACCAAGCTGCATGGGCGTGCATAGGCCCATGAAATGATAGCTGAAGGTCCAAAGTTAATGGTCAGATGTGGTGGAGTTAGCTTAGATTGCAAGGCCCATGTGCATTGTTGCTTGAAGTTGGATCCATGCCAAATCATATCAGTCTGTTTAAGCCATGTGCAGCCTATGCATTTCTCATCCAAAATGAATGACCTTAAGCTCTTTGGAAAGGTGAGATAAAAAGGAACAAGTTTAATTTTGAACACTTTTTCATTTGGAGCTTGGAACTTGGAGAAATTTTAGGTGGAAGTTTTGGAAAAACTTGACATATAAAAAAAATTATAAGTGTCAAGCCATATGTCTCAGTATTCTACCCTGCTTAACTCTTTATGGGAACTTCAAATGAGAAACGTGTTTTCATCAAAATTGTATCTCTCTAAAATACATCAAAATGGTCACCTATTTCATGTCATTTGGATTTGAAACGATAGAGTTATGTATTTTTGAAGTTTGGAGAAATCACTTGATCAATGGTATAGGTCAAAAGTGACCTATAATGTAGCCTCATATCACATGCTCAAAAAAGTTGAATTAGCTCCCACTCCAAACATCAAAGTTGAATGAGACACATTGAATTTGATTTTGTAACTGGGAAATCTTTCATATCATAATAATTGAGCAAGTTCTGGCCTCTGGAAGTTGACTTTCAAATTAGTGTTTAGACAAAATGACCTATAATGTTTCAACATAGAAAATGATTTTCCAAGAAAAACTAGCTCTAGGTCTAAACATGAAAGTTGTTTGGAATGTAATTTAGAGTAAGTTTTATCTTGGAATAATTTTCATATGGTGAAAATTGTAGGATATAAGGTCTAGGGAGACCCAATTTTAAATAGATGAATTCATTTGGCCAACCATCATCAACCAACTTGCTAATCTCCAGTTATATTGACTTTCTTGGCTTATGGTAGATCATATATGCATAAGATGATGAATTTTGGAGTGTCCCTTGAGAAGTTTGATCAATTGGTGAGATAGCTTGTTGGAGAAGTTACTCTAGATACCCAGTCAAACTAGGGTTTCCAAGGCAAATCACCCTCAAACTTTTGAAGAAAACTTGATTAATATGACATGTATAGATCATTGGGACTCATATATTATGTTCATAACCATTCTTGGTAGTACTCTTTGTTCATCAGGGTCTCAAACCCTAGATGTGATCTTGATGAATCAATGAGATCATGCCCTACCTACAAAAGAGTTAGACAAGTATGATATAATCACAAAGTACTTGGTGATCTCTCCCAAAACAAACCCAATGAAAAGGTGTAAGGAGGATGCCAAGGTATGATACCAATGCTAATGTTATTGATGGAATTGCATGAGGGATCTTAGGGTCAAAATTGGGGTCTTATAATTAGTCTCTTCATCTCCTCCCCATCTCTTTAACTTCAAAATCTCTCCCTCCTTTTAAACAAAACTTCTTTGTTTGAACTTGTTATTTATCTAAATTTTGACCACTTTGCAAACTAGAAACTTTGGCCTTATACCATTGAATTTTCAAACTCCTTTTCTTCATCAAAATTGTAAATGAACTAAATTATACTTGACCTAAACTTTCGAAATCCAAAAAGAACTAACTCATTCAAACCATTTATAGGACTTTGTGCTTTTCAAACTTAATTTTGATAAAAGCAATGCATCCACTTTGAAATTTGTATCACGACCTATGAGGTTTTGATCCCTCATTTTTATGTTGGTACGTAGGCACAAGTTTGAAGGTCTTGTCAAATACAAAAATATAATTAATGAATTCGTTTCTCATCCCCTCACTCTATTTGTTTGTAAACATCATTTTGTTCAAAACACATATGCACACAAAAAAGGGCTCCCTAGGAGTACCTAGGACTCTTTGGGTGTTAACACCTTCCCTTTGTGTAACCAACCCCCTTACCTATAATCTCTGACATTTTATTAGTTTTGATTTGAAAACTTCTTACTTTTGTGTTTTGTTTGTACTTTTCCCCTTTTCCCTTGGCAAACAATAAAAGCGCGGTGGCGACTCTTGTTTTATTGATCTCTTGCTTATCCATATCTTGATGATCATGAGTTTACCGCTATAATGCCTTTTGGTTTAAAGAATGTTGGTGCAACCTACCATAGATCTATGACCACTCTTTTTCAGGATATGATGCATAAAGAGATTGAAGTTTATGTCGATGACATGATTGCTAAATCCAGTCAAAAAGAAGAGAATGTTAAGCATTTGTTGAAGTTATTCCAGCGTTTGAGGAAGTATAAACTCCGCTTGAATCCCAATAAGTGTACATTTGGTGTTCGTTCTGGTAAGTAGTTGGCCTTTATTATCAGTGAGAAGGGCATTGAAGTTGATCCTGTCAAGGTCAAAGCAATACAAGAGATGCATGCGCCCAAAACTGAGAAGCAAGTTAGAGGTTTTCCCGGCCGCTTGAAATATATCTCAAGATTCATTTCGCACATGACTGTCACATGTGCGCCTATATTCAAGATTCTTTGGAAAGATCAGTCTTATGATTGGACCGAATATTGCCAGAAATCTTTTGACAGTATCAAAAAGTAACTACTTATGCCTTCAATTCTGTCTCCGCCTGTTGAAGGAATACCATTGATCATGTATTTGACTGTGCTTGAAGAGAGTATGGGGTATGTTCTTGGTCAGAAAGATGAAATGGGAAAAAAAGAATATGTTATTTACTACCCCAGTAAGAAATTCACTGACTGTGAGACTCAGTATTCTATGCTTGAGAAGACTTATTGCGCATTGGCTTGGGCTGCTAAGCGTCTGCGTCAGTATATGTTGAATCATACCACTTGGTTGATATCCAAAATGGATCCAATCAAGTATATTTTTGAGAAGCCTGCTTTAACTGGGATGATTTCCCATTGAAAGATGTTGTTATCAGAGTATGATATTGAATACTGATCTCAAAAAGCTATCAAAGGTAGTGTCTTGGCTGACCATTTGACTCACCAACTGAATGAAGATTATCAGTCAGTGAAATATGATTTACCTGAATATGAAAGATTGTGATGAACCATTGCTTGAAGAAGGGCCAGAACCTAGTTCCCGTTGGGCATGGTATTTGATGGAGTTATTAAACAATATGGTAATGGCATTGGGGAAATGAGTATTACTCCTCAAGGCCTGGATTTTCCATTTACAGCTAGATTGACTTTTAAATGTACAAATAATATGGCTGAATATGAAGCTTGCATTATGGGGCTTGAAGAGGCCATTAATCTCAGAATCACATATTTAGACGTCTATGGAGATTCAGATTTGGTTGTGAATCAGATCAAAGATGAACGGGAGAGGAATCAACCCGGTTTGATACCATATAGAGATTATGTGAGGAGGATTTCAACTTTCTTTACAAAGGTTGAGTTTCATCATATCCCTCGAGATGAAAACCGGATGGTCGATGCTCTTGCAACGTTGGCTTCAATGATTATGGTGAAGTATTGAAATAAAGTTCCCAATTTGATTTTGATGCGGCTTGATAGGCCAACTCACGTGTTTTATATTGAAGAGATCAAAGATTAAAAGTCGTGGTATTTTGATATGAAATGTTTCCTCCAAAGTCAGATTTACCCGCCTGGGGCGTCTTTGAAAGATAAGAAGACTTTGAGAAGATTAGCCGACAAATTCTACCTGAATGGTGATGTGTTGTACAAGACAAACTTCGATATGGTTCTACTCAGATGCGTGGATAGACACGAAGCAAATTTATTGATGACTGAAGTCCATGAAGGTTCCTTTGGTACTCATTCCAATGGACATGTTATGGCTAAGAAGATGTTGAAAGCATATTACTATTGGCTGACAATGGAATTTGACTGTTGCAAGTTTGTGAAGAAATGCCACAAGTGTCAAACCTATGCAGATAAGATTCATGTTCCCCTTACACTATTGAACATCATTTCCTCGCCGTGGCCCTTCTCCATCTGGGTAATTGACATGATTGGCATGATTGAGCCCAAAGCTTCGAACGAACATCGTTTCATTTTGGTGGCTATTGATTACTTCACAAAGTGGGTTGAAGCGGCATCGTATGCAAATGTAACCAAGCAAGTTGTTGTAAGGTTTATGAATAATCAGATTATATGTCGGTATGGTGTGCCAAGTAAGATCATTATTGATAATGGATCTAACTTGAACAATAATATGGTTGAAGCTCTTTGCAAAGACTTCAAGATTGCACATCATAATTCTTCTCCCTACAGACCCAAGATGAATTGGGCTATTGAAGCTGCAAACAAGAACATTAAGAAGATCGTTCAGAAGGTGGTTCTAACCTACAAGGATTGGCATGAGATGCTCCCATTTTCTTTGCACGGGTATCGTACATCCATCCGCACTTCAAAATAGGGCAACCCCTTTCTCACTTGTTTATGGAATGGAAGTTGTGCTCCTAGTTGAGGTTGAGATCCCATCATTGTGTGTCTTGATGGAAGCCAAGTTGATTGAGGCTGAATGGTGTCAGACAAGGTATGATCAGCTGAATTTGATTAAAGAGAAGAGATTAATTGCCACGTGTCATGGTCGGTTACATCAGTAGAGAATGAAGAAATCATTTTATAAGAAGGTCAGACCTCGTGTGTTCAGAGAAGGTGATCTTGTGCTCAAGAAGATTCTATCCTTCAAACCATATTTTAGGGGAAAATGGACTCCTAATTATGAAGTCCCATATGTTGTTAAGAGAGCCTTTTTAGGCGGTGCTTTGATTCTTACAATTCTGGATGGTGAGGAGTTCACACGTCCTGTGAAGGCCGATGTAGTCAAGAACTACTTCGCATAAAAAGAAAAGAACAACTCGCTAAGTTGAATACCTGAAAGGGTGACTTCAGCAAAAATGAGCGTCTCGGTGGATTGAAACCCCAAAAGGGCGATTCAGGAAAAAGATAGAGACATAAAACATAAATTTTGTCCCGATAAATTGAGTACGCCACCTTGGGTAAATTTATGCAAAAATTAGGGATTATGGAAAGTAACTGCATCCTGTTGATCTTCAGTCTCGAAGACATTCTTGAGCACAACCTTTGTTTCTGATTCGTCTTCAAACGAAGCAAAGAGCTCAGTGGATATTGAAGGCGGTAGAAGAATTAGTGATCATTGTATTCAATGTATCCCTTTTCCATGTAAATTCATATTTTTCAAACTTTTGTAAACATCTATGGAGTCTTGTCATTTACAAACTACCACTCTATTAAATAAAGTTGAGCTTTTATCTAATTGTTTATACTCTTACTTATTTCAGCCAAATAGATTTAAGTTTTATGATGATCATTTTGAAATTATATCTTAAAGGAAAATCATGTTTTCTTAAAATAATAAAAGTAGTTACTTTTTAAATCGAGTTCATTTAAGGAAAATCAACAACAGTCTGAAAATTAGTAAGCCCTAAATGCGAAGAACTGTTGGTTCTCCCCAAGCAATTGGTATGAGTCTTGTATCCCCTCCAGCAGCATTTCAGCATCACCAACCGAGTTTTGTTGGTTTTCCCAACTGAGTTTGTGAATGCCTCCCTTGAGTTTTAGGCGCGTTGTCTCGGTAGATTCTTGATTCCTCTCAAGTCTCCAACAAATTTCATTCAACACTGATTCCAGAGCAGTTGTTTGGTCCTCTGTAAGCGTGTTGACCTAAAATTCCCCGCAGAGTTGACAATTCAGATTCCCAGTAGATCCGACATCTTTCCTATGTCAGGGTTGAACCTTTGAGATAGGTAGTTTGCATTCATCCTTCTTATCTATTTCTCCAGTTGATTCCCTCATGTTGAGATTGGCTGAGTGTTATATTGATGATTCAGATCGGTGACGTTTGTATCCTTCGTGATCGTTTTGTCCGCATAATCATTCATAGATTTCATTTTTGCATTATTTCACTTTGTGATTCATTATTTCTATGATCCTCTGCTATGGTGATATCCTTTCCCCCCATGAAGATTTGGTATGTCTGTCCTCTTTCATTTATAGAATTGAATCCCCCTTGAGCATAAAGAATTTAGCCTTTCTCATTCCCCACTGAGTTATTTCCTCGTGGATGATTATCATTTCAGTTCCCTCCCCAGTTGATTGTCTGGATGGAACCACTCCCCCTGAGCTATATCCTCAATGGGTTGAGTCTTTGATTGACCGTTTCTTTCTATATCTTACTTAGATATATGCTTTTGGTCCCTTGGGAGTCTATTACCCAATAATTGGTAATATTCTTCTCAATTTGCGAGTATTTCACTTTTGCCCAATACCCGGCAAGAGTAACCTATTTTCCCCAGTGGATTCATTTTCACGTTTCCCCAGGAATTCTATCATTGATATGTTCATCCTAACCAACGACTGATATTTTCTTCCCCTGTTGTGAGTCTATCCTTGATATGTTCATCTTAATCGGTGAAGGATATTCCCTTTTTGGTATTCTACCCAGTAAAAAGGTAGTTGTAATCCTTATTTCCTGCCCTTGAGGGTTAATCCTTGATATGTTCATCCTAACCGATGACGGGTTTCCTTCTCTTTGCGATCTTCTGCCCAATAACAGGTAGTTGTAAATCCTGTTTCCCCTCTGAGTCTATCCTTGATATGTTCATCTTAACCAATGACGGATATTCTCTTTTCGATATTCTATCCAGTAACTGATAGATGTAATCCCTATTTTTTCCGGCAGTCTATCCTTGATATGTTCATCTTAACCGATGACATATATTCTTACCTTTGAGTCTATTCGTGATATGTTCACTTTAACCAGTGACAGATATTCTCTTTCTTTGATCTTCTTCCCAGTAACCGGTAGTTGTAAATCCTATTTTGGCTTTTCCCCGGCAGGTAATTCCTACCCAGTAACTGGTAATGAATGCACCTCTCGTTTCCCTCAGCGAGCCATCCTTGATATGTTTACCCTAACCGGTAACAGATGTCCTCCCTGTCATATTTGTTATCCCCTTACCCAGTTTCCGGTAAAGGATAATAATTTTTTGTTACTCTTAGGAAGAAGCTTATCTCTTCCCCATTTGATTTTGAGTGTGTATTTCCTCAATAATATCGCTTTTTCTTACTTGGTTCGAATATTTCATCTTTGTTATGATCTACCTGGCCTACGCACAACCCTTTATCCCCCCAGAGTCTTTGTCTCCCCAATGTGTTTTCCTTGTGGAATGCATTTTTCTCCTGCGGACTTTCAGTCTCTCCGGATTCTTTTCTCTTGTGGCAAAATTTTCCCCACAAAGATTATTTTAGAATTCGTATCATATGCATCATGAGGTCTCTTAAGGACAAAATTTGTTTCTATGTTGTTATTTAAGTCCATTCTACTGAGTCGATGCAAAGATTTTAACCTTCATCTCTTCAGTTAGAACGTCCTTGAATAGGGGCAGCTGTAACACCCCAATTTTGACCCTAAGATCCCTCATGTTATCTCATCATATGCATTAGCATTGGGATCACAACATGGCATTCTCCTTACCCTTCATTCATTGGGTTTGCATTGGGAGAGATCACCAAACACTTTTGATTGTATCATACTTCATTTTTCTTTATTTACTAACCAAAATACCAAAAATATGTCATTGTATAGTTTAACTCTTTTGTAGGTAGTCTGTATGCTCACCTATGATCTATCAAGCTCATATCTAGGGTTTAGGACCCTCATTGCAAGGAGCTCAATCAAGAAGTGGTCCACATTGACTCTAAGTATCATATATGAACAACTATGATCTTCACATGTTATTTTGATCAAGAAATCATCAAGAGTTTGGAGTTGGTTTGCCTTGGAAACCCTAATTCATCTGGGTATCTTATGTGACTTCTTCAACAAGTTTCCTTAGGAATTGATCAAATATTTCAAGAGACATTTCAAATTTCATCATATTATGCATATATGATCCTCCATTAGTCCCAAAAGTCAAGAGAATGTCAAGATAGCAAAACGGTTCATGGTGGTTGATGAGAGGAAATCAACTGGTCAAAACTAGGGTTCCCTAGACCCTATCTCCTACAATATTTATCATATACAAATGCTTCCAAGAGAAAAGTTACTCTAAATGACATTCCAAACAACATTCATGTTGAGTTCTAGAGATAGTTTGGCTTAGAAAGTCATTTTTTATGGTGAAAGATTATAGGTCATTTTGTCTAAACCCTAATTCGGAGTTCAACTTCCCAAGGCCATAACTTGCTCAATTTTTATGATATGAAAGCCATTAAAATTGAATGATCAATTTCAAGATGTCTACTTCAACTTGCAAATGCATATGCCAAGAGGAAACATTATAGGTCATTTTGGTCCAATACTATTGAACAAGTGATTTTCCTTAACTTCTAAAATGCGTAACGCCTTCATGCCAAATTCAAATAAGGTCAAGCTTATGACCAAATTGAAGAGGTTTGAAAGAGATACAACTTTAATGAAGTAACTTTTCTCATTTGAAGTCCATTGAAAAAGTTATTCCAGGTGGAAGAAGTGAACATTTGACTTGGGACTTAGAAATTTTTCAAATATGTTTGATTTCCCAAACTTCCACCTCAAAATTCTTCATGATCCAAGCTTCAAATGAAAAAGTGTCCAACAAGAAAGTTGTTCCCCTTGATCTCACCTTTCCAAAACATCCACAATCATCTCATTTTGACCAAAATTGAAGGACTTGCGCATGGTTTGATTATGGGAAGTGTTTTGGCAAGATTGAACTTCACATGATCAAATCCATTTACATGCTTGCACATGATGATTTAAATAGACCTTGTACACGATTTAGAGTTGGATTGCATCACTCTTGAGGCCCAAATGATTGCCCATGCACCCATGCAAGTGAATTACTATTTTTGTCCAATTTTCAAGTGGTGCTAATATCAAACTCATTGCCCATTTAAACAAGCTCAAGGCTTCAGATCCATCATCAACACCTTGCCCAAGCCTTGCTAGACCTCTGCAAACCCTCACTACCATAGAATTTTTTGAGATTTCTCTTGAAATCGAGCTTGAACTTCACCTTCTATTTGGAAGTTCAAACTCTAGAAGTTCACTTCCATTTTCAGTTTATTTCGTTTCTGCAAGCAAAAGGAGTAAAAACCAATCAAATCCAGATCAAGATCAAGTCAAATTGGATCAACTCAAAGGTGAATTTTCAGAAACATCCACTCTTCGATTCTCTCTCATTTCTCCATTATTCTTGTTGATTTTTTATTGTCTTAAGTCCTACCAATGTAGGCAATAAGATGGAGTTGTTTTGAGGTCAAATCGAAGAAACTCAGTTCATGATCCTCAAAATTCAACTCCCTGTATCTTCTCATATACTTGGAGTTAGACAAAATTGAGGCCAGATTCGAGCTCCTGGGCATTTTTTCTTTAAATCCATGTCTTGCTTTTTTCATGTTGGTGATGGTTGAAGGTGGACCAGTCCGGCGAGGTCCACCAGAGAAGAAGACCGGAGCTCTGGCTCCGGCAATGTGTTGGCAAGCTTCTCAACCACATGATCCATTCAAAATGTGTTAATCTTGGGCGTTGGTTGTGATTACCACATGTATTTCTCCTTTGACTTAAGACCACGTGGAACGCGCGCTTTGGGTCATCTAATTTGCCACCTCAATAAATGAGGGAGATCAAATGGTCCACGTATTTTTGAATTTTTGAATTGTTATTTTAATTGCTTTATTTTCATTAATTTATATTAATTTCATTATTGATCCAAAAAATATGGGACTTTCACCAAAGAAATTCAAAAATTTCTCTTTCATTTTCTGAATTAAAATTATTTTTTGGATCAATATTGATATTTTTCATGATTTAATTGTTTTTGTTCATATTTTTAATTATATAAAAATACTTATTACTTTTCAAAAATAATGAAATTTTTTCTCCAAGGTCCTTTGACCTTCTTTGACCTATGATAAATCTCTTGGCCATTTATTTGGTGTTTTGAAGAGGTTTTAGATTTTTGATAAAATATAATTTAATTTAATGCATTTTTAATTGATTTTTAATTTGTTTAATTGAAAGTAAATTGTGTTGAGCCATTTTCATTGACTTGTGAAGCTTGACTATTGCGTTTGGGCCTTGGTCAAGGTTGATTTGACTTTTGTTGGATTAAAATCATTGGATTTTGGGGATTGATGAAATGTATATTTCATCTCCCAAAATGAATGAATGATTTTAATTTGATAAAATTTCTCCCAAGACCAATTTGTGTTTGTCTCATTTCCCCTCCCTCTTCATCTTCAATCCCTTTCTATCCCACTCCTCTCATTAGCCAATGACATCTCAATATCCTAAGGCTAGTTGGTTCATAAACCAATACAAGTATGGATGAGATTAGGTCCCCCCTTTTGATCATTTTCTTTTAGTGTGTGGTATGTTTTAGGAGTATGGTTCATTATACCATATCTCTAACATGCATTAACACCAAAAAATTTATTTCCCGACCTCAGATAGTTGTGACTTCTACATAAGTCCAATTACGATTGCTTAACATAACACTAATTTTTAACCCAAAAGCATAGCATTGTAATAAGTGAGATTGTAATTCTCCCCCCTTTCATGGTATTGTGTGGAAACTTGGCCGTTTTTCTTTCCTTTGGAAGATGTCTTGGTTCAAGAATCCATGCTTGTGAATAGAGGGTTGAGTGTTATCCAAAGAATGACTTAAACAACAAAAAAAGCAAAACTCCACGAACTTCTAATAAACTAACATTTGACTATCTTTTAATTTCAAGCCATTTACTTTATGCAATTTAAATTCAAAACCTCGTAGTTCGTGATACAAATTTCAATGTGGATGCATTGTTTTTAATCAAAAATTAAGTTTGAATGGCACAAGGGCCTAGAAAATGGTTTGAATGAGTTAGTTCTCTTTGGCTTTTTGAAAATTTTAAGTCAAGTATAGTTAAGTTTATTTAAAAGTTTGATTTAAGAAAAGAAGTTTGAAAATGCAATGGCATAAGGCCAAAGTTTCTAATTTGCAAAGGGTCTAAGTTTAAAAAAAATAAGTACAAGCAAAGAAGTTTTTAAAAGGAGGGAGAGATTTTGAAATTAAAGAAATGGGGAGAAGATGAAGAGACTAATCCTATGTATAAAATTAAGAGTTTAGAGTTGAAAAGATCCGACCAAATGGATAGCAATCCAATAGACAAGAATGTCAAAAGAAACCCAGAATTCCCTTGGACTTTTAGAATCAAGCAACACACAAATGCACAATTATATTATCTTGAAGATCAAAGCATCAAATAAAGATGGCCACATCCATGCTTATCCATTCCATGATCTTCTTTATGGTAGCCCATGTAACAGATGAATTTCACAAGTCACAGGTTCAAAATAACAGCTTCACAATGATCATGTTGCAGATGAACTTAGAGTGATCTTGAATGATGTATCAGATGAAGTTTCAAATGGCAAGCACTTGATTTCTCAATAAGTTGGGATTGGCCAAGTCCTTTAGCATATGAATGTTAGCACCCGAAGTGTCCTAGGTACTCCTAGGGAGCCCTTTTTGTGTGCATATGTACTTGGTATAAAGTGATGTTTACAAACAAATAGAATGGGGGGACGAGAAAAGAATTCATTAATTATTTTTTATGTTTGACAAGACCTTTGATCTTGTGCCTACGTATCAACATAGAAATGAGGAATAAAAACCTCGAAGTTTGTGATACAAATTTTAAAATGGATGCATTATTTTTAACAAAAATTAAGTTTGAAAGGCACAAAGGCCTAAAAATGGTTTGAATGAGTTAGTTCTTTTTAGATTTTTGAAAGTTTAAGTCAAGTATAGTTAAGTCTATTTACAAGTTTGATTTAAGGAAAGAAGTTTGAAAATGAAATGGCATAAGGCCAAAGTTTCTGTCTTTTGGCAAAAGTAGTCTAAGTTTAGAAGAAAAGGAGTTCACACAAATAAGATTTTGAAAAAATGGAGGGAGATATTTTGAAATTAAAGAAATGGGGAGAAGATGAAGAGGCTATCCTATGTACAAAATTAAAAGTTTAGAGTTGAAAAGATCTGACCAAATAGGGAACAATCCAATAGACAAGAATGTCAATAGAAACCCAAAATTCCCTTGGACTTTTAGAATCAAGCAACACAAAAATGCACAATTATTTTATCTTGAAGAGCAAGGCATCAAATTAAAATGGCCACATCCAAGCTTACCCATTCCATGATCTTCTCCAAAATAGCCCATGTAACAGATGAATTCCACAAGTCACAGGTTCAAAATAGCAGCTTCACAATGATCATGTTGCAGATGAACTTAGAGAGATCTTGAATGATGTATCAAATGAAGTTCAAATTGCAAACACATGGTTCTTCAACAAGTTGGCATTGGCCAAGTCCTTTAGCATAGGAAGGTTGCCTAGATTCTATTCCATTTGTCCAAGATCAAGCCAACAGTCCACTCAAAAGTTTTTTATGGTTTTTTGTTATTATTATGTACATTAATGGTCAAAGACCACATAAACAAACAAAGTATACACAAGCAAAATATATCACACAATATGGTCCAAATGGACAAAGTGAAAATTGCATTAACATAAACAATTAGAATGATGTGAACAATGGCAAATGAATAGGGGCAAAAATTAAATGGCATTAAAGTAAAGGACTTGAAATTAAAAGTTAGTAGTTAATTGGTTAGAATTTAGTATTATTTTGCTTTTGCTTTTCATTTTCAAGACATTCTTTCGAGAACACTCAATCCACTTATCACAAGCATGAATCCTTGAGCCAAAATATCTTCCAAAGGAAGGAAACAAGGCCAAGTTTCCATACAATACCATGAAAGAGGGGAGACTTACAATCTCACTAACTAGAATGCTTATGCCTTTTATGTCACAAATTTAGCGTTATATTAAGCAATCGTAATTGGACTTATATAGAAGTCACAACTATTTGAGGTCGGGCATAAAAAATTTGGTGTTAATCCATGTTAGAGACATATTATAATGGACTATGTGAAGGAGAATGGCGATCCAAAACGCAGCGGAATTTAGAATTTCTCCTTTAGTGATCCTTACGAATGGGCATGATCAGTGATAGAATCATTACCTCTTGTGGCGGTTATAACCTTTGATGCAGATCTACGGAGCGATCACGAACGTTGAACAATGACAACGCCTCTACGCAGTACATACAAACGGATTCCTTCAATCTCAGTGCTAGCTGCTACAAATGAAGGCTTTGAGTGAGAGAGAGAGAGAGAGAGAGAGAGAGAGAAACGAAATTGCAACTGCAACAATGCTTCTACACAAGGGTTCTATTTGTAGAACCACTTGTGTGGGCTGCAAGCTAAAAAGCCCACTCAAGTGTATATGGCCCATATCTTATAATATGCCAAAATCACTTAAGCGCGTGGTACCTTACCATATTTCGTATTCTACTTAAGTACACCGTACCTTACGATGTTCTATAATTCACTTAAGGGCGCCGTACATTACGGTATTCCTTAATTACTCTATCTCTCATCAATCCGTCCTTTGTGTGTGACTCTATAGGTTTTCACGGCATTGGCAATTATATTAAATCACGTATTTAACATAATAAACAGTGAGCGGTATCTAGCAACACATCACTGCCACCTAAGACACGAAAATGTCATGTGATCTGACAAATCCTTCTGTGATAATAGTTATGTGTATAATTACCCTTTTTCCCTTTTGTCTATATTGAACACAAGGCATAGACTGTGTCATCCTTGTCCAATTCAATATTGGGCCCATAGACATTTATCCTGTTACACAGGATGTGTAAATTCCATCTAGGTCACTCATGTCCCTCAGCATGCTTCGTGGAGTACCCATCAACTGTCTTTATGGTTATCCAGTTATGGACAACGTTTGATCAGCAATAAAACACTCGACTCTACATCTAGGGTCCATAGTGGTTTCAGGTCGAAGAGTGGTATACACCATTATCACCATGAGAATAACTTATGACACTTTTCATAACTTTCTATATAGTATTCTCATAGCGGGTCAATCCGGTATAAATATTCCTCTTAATATTCATACCTATGTTTAAGACTTGATAACTCCTTATCCATGATCCATGAGATGTGATCATCAGTCTATATACATAATAGTTTTAATGCTTTAATGTTATCCCACTTCACAATAAAGCTCGACTACGGATACTTTAAGAATAGTGTCCTTATGTTTTATGTGATATCATGATTAAGTCATACTTGATACATTAAACGGATTAGCTATTCTAGGGATTTTATTAAACAAACATAATAAAGAAAAAGCCTTTTATTATTAATAAATAATTCGATACAAGTACAAAAAGTATTTTCCTCTAGGTCTTACACCAACAATCTCCCACTAGCACTAGAGCCAATCAGGCATACCCCTAATGCCCATAGATCTTGTATGCCCATCATGCTTCTACTGCGCGAGAGGCTTTGTAAGTGGGTCAACAATATTGTCAAGTGTAGGTACTCTACATATTTTCACATCTCCTCTATCTATTATCTCTCGAATGAGGTGATAACGCCTAAGTATGTGTTTGGCTCCTTAGCTTGTGCGATAGCACCATTGTTATCACAGTAGAGACCAATGGGATCCACAGTGCTAGGAACTATGTCAAGTTCACTAATGATCTTTTTGATCCAAACAGCTTCCTTTGCTGCACTTGAGGCAGCAATATACTCGGCCTAGGTTGTAGAATCAGCAATTGTATCTTGCTTTGACCTTTTCCAGCTCACATCGCCACCGTTTAAGAAAAACACATAACCAGATTGCGATCTAAAGTCATCCTTATCTGTATGGAAGCTAGCACCGGTGTATCCAATTACAACCAACTCTTCCTGACCTCCATATATCAAGAATGAGTCCTTAGTCCTTCTCAAATACTTAAGGATATTCTTGACAGCTACCCAATGGGCATCACTAGGATCAGATTGGTACCTACTCATTGCACTTAAAGCATACGAGACATCTGGTCGAGTACATAACATGGCATACATGATAGATCCTATTGCAGATGTATATGTGTAACACCCCAAAATTTGCCCTCCTTATTCACGCATTCATTTTTAGGGCATTTAACATTAGATACATTGCATTTCATCATGTCAATCGGGATTAGCTCCAAGAAGCTTGAACATCATCCAGGACACCTTTTTTTTAATTTATTAAAACAAAAACTAAAAAACTAAAAAAAAAAACGAAAAAAAAACGAAAAAAAAACGAAAAAAAATAAATAATAATAAACAAAAATTAATTAATTAAATAAATAAATAAATAAAATAATAAATAAATAAATAAAAGAAAAATCTAGGACTTGGACCTCTTTCATTTGAGCCCACAAAACCATGAAAATCAGGTTATAAAAGAGGGAGAACAGACAGAAAAAGGGAGAGAAGCAAAAACGCTCTGAGGTTTCCTTGGAACAAAACCCTGGACAAAACCTGGAGAGAAACCTAGACAGAGAGAGTGAGAATTAAGCTGCAACAACCTCCAGGCAACTCTGAAAGGTTCATTCTGACTCACACACTTTCAGCTCAAGCAAACCCTAACATTGGTTTGCAAATCCAGCCGTGCCATTTGATTTCAACCGATCTCTCCAATCAGGTTTTCCCTTATTCCCATTACCTTTGTGCTTTGAATTTGAATACTCTGAATGTTTGAGGTATTATGGGTGAATTTGATACCCTTTTCATGCATGTCTTATTTGTGAATTTTAATGGCATGATTCATGTGGTTACATTTTGATTTGGGGGCAACCCTTGATTACCCTATTTTTTTGTCTCTAACCTGTTTGTTGAGTTTTTGTGAGGGCTCACATGACTTTTGCAGGGATAACTTGCGTGGTTTTCCACTTTATTTGTGGGATACCCCCTGGAGGTTTTATTCCGATTACCTGTAGTGACTCGCTTTCTTTGATGGTGTTAGCTTGGAAGGATCTCTGGGTTTCTCGTTCCTTTAATTGCAGTTACCTCGGATCTTCATCCGTGTGGTACATTTACATTTTTTCCGCATTTTAATCGCTTTCTTAGCTGGAAGACCTCGATAGGAGGCAATGTTTTGTGTGTTTACTTTATGCAGGTTCCTACGTCAAGGACTGCCTTTTTGCATGAGCATCCCAAATTCTAACCCTTCATTGATTTTTCTTCTCCTAAGAACACGTTAACCCCTTCTACTACAAGCGAGTAAGTCTCCAAAGGTCGAGCATCCGGTAAATTGCGTAGTAACGTCGTTTGTCCAAAACCCAACCCATAACCTCGTAGTTAGCCGAACTACGGCTTGCTCTGATTCTCATTCCATATGAGATACGTAGGCATAAGACGCGATGTCTTACCGAGCACAATTACCCTTAACCCCTAGGTAGCCGAGCTACGAAGACTCTGATTCTCATATTCATATGAGATACGTATGCAGTGGATGCGACATCCGTGCGAGTCATTTTCTTTTGACCCTTTTTTTTAGTAAATAACACATTAGATAAACCCACACCCTTTAGACAAGAATTACAAAAGTGGATCCCGTAGGGTACTACGGATGCGTAGGGGTGCTAATACCTTCCCTTCGCATAATCGACTCCCGAACCCAAGATTTGGTTGCGAGACCCTGTCTTGTCCTTTCCTTTTTCCAGGTTTACTTCGAGCATTTCCTTTCCCTCCTTTGGGATAAATAACGCACGGTGGCGACTCTCCTGTCTTTCTTCGCCGATTGTTTTTTTTCGCATTCTATTTTTCAGGTTGCGACAACTGGCGACTCTGCTGGGGACCCGGTTTCCCTAAGCGAGTCCCTCCTAGCGTTTGTAGGTTGTTTGTTTATTGGGTGTTTATTCTTTTGTACATTTATTTATCTTTAAGCATTTACCTGCTTTATTGCATTGTGTACATATGACTGCCGTATCTGCTGGTTCTGTTTGTGAGATGAGTTCTATACCCGAACTCGAGTGCACTTAGGATAGGAGAATGGTATAGTCTTGTTGACTTGTGTGGAGTTATTCCTTAGCAAGTTGACTTGCAAGCCCATTCACTTGGTGGAGGTCATGTTGAAATAAATAATGTCACACAAGTAAGTTGTGGTTAGACATTACTTTTTCCAATATTGACCTTAGAAGCCAAGGACCTTAGTTTACCAAACCCATCTTGGCCTATTCGTAGGACGTAGTGCGAAAGTCGTTCAAGTGTAAGATTTGATACGATTGTTACGCGATACTACACTCATAAGAGTCTCTCTTGAGAATATTTTTGGAATACGAGTAGTCGTTCTTCCGATAATATCCGAAAGATGGGATTATGACTATGGGAACCTTTTGTAGAACATGTTTGGCAGGTTTAAACCTTAGTACACTCCCTTTGGGTGGTTCTTAACCTAAACTCCATGCTCGTGACTTGCAACAAACCCTTGATTCATGGTTGATCCGTTCAGGTATCCTTAATATCAATGAAACTTGGGTGCTGATAAGGTGTAAACCATAATCCACCAATTTGGATGGTTGATATTAAGGATAACATGATCCATCCCATGACCTTTGTTGGGTGTGCTTTGCTTGATCCTCTTAATTTCTCTCCAGGCAGTGCAACCCGACAGATGTTCAAGCGGATCCAGCAATTCTGATTGACATGCCATTGTATTGCATAACATCATCTGCATATTTGCATCCAACATCTCATGCTTATTCATTTGTAGGGTATTCCCTTTCAAAGGGGGGCGCCTTAAAATTGAATAAGCAGCGCATCGCATACCATGCATACTAACACTTGTTTGTTTTGCAGGTGTCACCGTAGTGTCTAATGTTTGTTCCCTGTTTCAGGCAGTTATTGGTCCCAAGCGAGTTCATAGGTACCCGACAAAGGAAAACCTTCCACCACTAGTAATGGACCAGATACAGAAAGAACTGGCTGATATGCGTGAAAGGATGGATCAGTTCATGATATTGATGACTGGTATGGCAAAAGGCCAGGCGAAGCTGGAGGAATTGGTTGAGCAACCGAGGCCCGATCCAGAGGTGGAAATACCAAGTGCTGAGGGGAACCCTGGTAACCCTGGGAACGCTGATAACCCTATGAACACTGGAAACGCGGGTAACGCAAATGTTAATGGAAACCCGGGTAATATTGGCAACACGGGAAATGTTGGGAATGGTATTGGCGGAAGGTACAATGTGAATCAAGGGATTCGGATTAACGGACGCCCCGTTACTGAAGATTGTCAGTATGATCAATTTTCTTTGCACGACGAGGCCCTCGAGACCACTCGCTGTATGGATAGGCTTGCTGAGAAGCTCAAATCTTTGGAGTCTCAAAATTCCTTAGGTTTTGATGTCACCAATCTTGGTCTGGTTCAGGGAGTAAGGATCCCTCACAAGTTCAAACCCCCTACTTTTGAGAAATACAATGTGTCGCATCCTGCGAAAAAAAAACCGGCAGGCTAAAACAAAAACAACACAGAGCCGCCACTGCGCGTTATTTATCCCAAGATAGGGAAAGGAAACGCTCAGAGAAACCTGGAAAAAGCATGGTCTCGCGACCAAAGAGAAAGGGTAAGGGAGTCGGTTACGCAAGGGGAAGGTATTAGCACCCCTCACGTCCGTCGTACTCGACGGGATCCACGTTCTAAAATAAAGAAAAGGTTGCTAAAACATCACACACACACATGGGGAACGCAGGTGGGGTTAAGAGAAGGGAGCTCGATAGGACATCGCATCCTATGCCTACATATCTCGTCTGGAACGAGAATCAGAGCTACTGTAGTTCGGCTTACGCACACCAAACAACACAAAACAGATAAACACACCAGGGTGGCAAACATGGAGCCCGACAACCACTTGATGGAATTACGTCAGCATCCGAACCAAAACACAACACTGGAACCCAGATGCCACTTGATGGACTTACACCAGCTTCCAAGCACACAACAATCAAACAAACAAACAACAACTTGCTAAGGAGTCGGGGACTCGAGCCTAGCAATTGTCAAACAAACACACACAAAAGGAAAAAAGGTGCCCGGAGAGGTCTCGCACGTCCTCCTGCCTACATACCTCGTCCGGAACAAGGATCAGGGCGATGTAGTTCCCCTGAAAGGGAAAGAAACTCTAGCCAGAGACAAAGGGAAGACACACTACCAGGGAGCTGTACTCGAGCCTAGTGTTATCATGCATCATTGCCCTATGTTCAGGTTTCTACCTACTTGCACAACTGCAAGCTAATCCTATCCAGGAAAGAAACAAGCATACAAGCATCAAACAATTCAAGCATTTCAAGCAAACATGTCACACAAATATTCACAAAGCACACACTATAACCAATCAAGTGGGCTCAAACAATGGGTTTGACTGCCAAAGCAATTCATCTGTACAAGGGTTAATTCGCTCTTAACCTTGCCATTGAGAGGCTAAGGTGAAGCAGATGAAAGGTGAGTGAAGATTAGACTTCACAGCTCTTATCCCTGGCCAGGGAGAGCTTTAGACAAAGGAGCGTGGGTTCAGAAAGATGGAACCCTTCTATGCTCAAAGACTCTGACTCAACTATACAAAGTACAAGATCTTGGGTTTGTGCCCCAATGCATCAACACACAGCCGTGTGAGCAGAGGGACGACTCAACAGAATAGTGGGGGATAGATTGCATATCCCTTGGCTTCCACCAATTGCCTTAATCAAGGACTTCACCTGCTTGGGCACAAAAAGTAAACAACCACAAACATTGCCTCTTAAGGAGGACTTCAGACATTTGCCCGGCCAAGTAACAGGCCCGGTCTCCCAGACTACATGAAGTCAAGAGATCCTACCTCAATTGGTTTACACAACCAAGCAGCAGCAAGCAAGTTCTTAAAGAACTGTAAGCAACTAAATGTACCTGAAATCAATCAAGTATCATCAGTACTCAGACAGACAAACAATAAACAGCAAATGTTAATCAGTCAGACTATACAGATAACACAAGCTAGTGCACATAAGTGCAAGCTATAAGCTCAAGCTCAAGCTTCACCACCTACAAAACAAAGCCAAATTGATTCACAAGCATCAAACAATCTCAATTTAATTGACTTGAATCATTCTCCTTAAGCCTTTTGCATTTCATCCTGAAAAGTCAAACCAAATGTGAGAAACAAGACCACTAGGCCAAGCCTAGGGTCCAAAAGGGAGAAAAAATTCTAAACAGCAAGCAATTCTCAACCAAAATCAAATTAACACAAATAAAAAGCAAATACAATTGGTCCCATGCTCATATCATTCATCAATATCATTTCATGCACAATTTGGTACAAACTAGGTCAAATGGAACCTCAAATGTCCAAACAGAATGACTTCAATCAAAAGCATACCAAAACAATTCCAAAAATCCTCAAATAATTCACACCTAAACAGGACATATTCAAGGTATAGCATGTCAATTTTCAGCTCAATTGGACAAAAGGAACTAGGTCAATGAAAATCAAGAAATCCAGACACAATTATTCAAACCAATTCAAGGCATCAACACATGCATTCACTTCAAAAATTCATAAAACAGTGAAATCAACTAAGAAATGAATGGGACCAGAACCATGATGTCCTACAATGTGTCTATAATCAGCATACCAAATTTCACATCCATCCAAAACCATATGAGAATTTCACAAAGGATATACATACATGTGTCACACAAGGTTGCACAATGAACCAACAGAGAAGAAAAATATCAATAAAATGGAAAATGCCATAGAAAAATCCAGAAAATTTCACATGACATCTCAACATATCAATAATCATCCATGCAAAATTTCAATCCAATCCAATAATCATAGGCCAGGCAAATAAATTCATGAAGTTGACCTAGCTAGGTGTGACACAAATTGTCACACCTAGATTCAAAAAATCATATCTCAATCACCAGGCATCCAAAAATCACAAACTTTATATGTAAATCACCATCAACATGTCCGGAATGAGCACAAAAAATTTCAAACATTTCTTTAATAGTATGAGCATTTCATGTTAAAAATGGCAAAACATGCAAAAAATGTACACAAGTCAAAGATCAATAGGCCAAGTCAACATTTCTCCATGCACAACTTATGTTACCATGCCTATAAAAACCTAGAGAGAATTTGGGATCTATCAAAAAAAGTCTCACTATTTTTGGATTAATAATTAATTTTTTATGAATTTTATAAGTTAAATGAATTATTGAAATAATTATTGAATGCAATATATGAATTAATTTGTCTCAATGGCATTGTCGTAATACTCCCAGGCCAGGCCAAAACGGTGCGCAGCACATTAATGCGCTGGCATCATGCTACTGGAGAGAACAAGCGGGAAACAACCAGTTTAAACAAAAGCGCATGGAAATGGATCAAGGAGCGAATTTTTCCAGAATTGAGATGTTCATCATCGTGTTCATCTTCATCCAACTCCAGCAACGACCAAGAACTTTTCTCAACCAAATCGCCTAAACCTTATATCATTCTCTTCCTCTTGCAACGTACATCAAGGATATGCTAATGATTTTCTCTAACACTCACTATATCTCACGGATCGAGCGATTAAAGGTTTGACAACAAAACTTCAAATCGAAATATCTTCTTCAATACTTAATCAAAATCAAAAACACGAGTATCACAATGATCTACACTGAACACACTACAAAACACATATCTCAATTTAAGCAATAGCGAAATTCGAATTGGCACCTTAAATTGAAGACAGTGTGGAATTTTGATGTTTCAAGGCGTGGCAAGCAAAAACAGATGAAGCATGAAGCTCAGGAAGATGATTGGAATGCTTAGCTTGATCCAATGTTAATCCCAGTGTGAGAAATTTCAGTTCACCATTGATGCACACACTTTGAACAGTCACGAACCTTGATCTTTTTGGCCATGGATTGATGCAACAGTTGGAGTTCTTGATCCAAGGAAGATGAAGCAACAAGAATTTCGTGAATTGGTGAAGAAATGAGGAAGTTCCAATGAATTTGGTTCTTGAATGTTCTTGATGAATTTGGAAAATTGGAGGGAAAAGTTGTTAGAGTTTCTTGTGATTTGTGATTCTGATCAAATCCAGTTATGATTAAGTGTTTATACTCTCCCTTAATCCACTCTCTAATCATCAAATTAACCAAAATGACTTGATTAGCAAAAATGCAATTTTACAAAGCAAGGGCAAAAATGTCATTTCACTCTGGGGCCCATGACAGCTGTATGACAGCTCACACATCCTCAAAATGCCATTTGTGATGAGTTGGCATTGGTCCCACATCCATTGGCATTGTAATTTCCATTTTCAACATGCTATGCCAAAATGTGTATTTTCAAGTGAAGTTCAACAATTCCTTTGCCAAATATTGCACCTTGAAATGTTATGACAGTTGAGACAATCTCTAATTGGCAAATGTGAGGTGTTGCAAAAATCCCCATGCCAAAATTCCCATTATTTCTCAACTTGGACCATTTTGCCCTTGGATTTTTAACTGTGCACTTGAAAATTGACTTTTTGCATTGACCATTTTTGATGAATTCCAATTATGCACCATGAAAGTACATATCAAATGGAGTTTGCACATAAAAAGATCACTCAATTTGGACACTCCATGTGGAAGTTATGCCACTTTGATTATGGGTCATTTTTGAAATTTAATGGACCATAACTTGCCAACCATACATGGGAATTTCATGTTCTTGGACTTTTTGGAAAGGTGAGACCAAGATCTACAACTTTCATGTTGAACAAATTTTCATTTTAAGCTTCCTTGGACATGTAATTTTGAGGTCAAAAACTTTCCATTTTTGGAAACTTCCATTACAAGTCACTTTCTATTTTTGGCAATTTTTGTCCTGACTTGATTTTCTCCATTCTTGAGCTTTGAAATGTCAAATAACACTTGTTTCAACATGAATGAAGTGTCTCCAACTCATTTCCACCTCCAAATCCATTAATTCATGCACAGTTGACCACAATTGACTTTTTCAACAGATAGATGAATTTGGCCATGCACTGATCAATCTGAGCCCCAATTCTCTGATGAAATGGCCCAAGGGCGAAACCCTAGTCTCAATATGCACAATGAAACCATATTATGATCCCCATAGCCACTATAGACCCCATCTCCTAGCCATGCCATGATTGGCCCAATGCAACTGATTAGGGTTGACCAGTGGTCAAAACCCTAATCTCAAAGAATATGCTCCCCCACTTGATGATATCAAACCATGATGATGATGATGTATCACTTCAAACAAGATGAAGACCAATCTCCTTTGAGAATCACAAAACCCTAATTTGGACCTCCACATCCTCAGATGATTGATGACTTCCTCATCTTCTGATCAATATGCACAATGTAACCTCATGGAAACCCCAGCTTGCACTTTGACTTCCTCATCTTCTGATCAAGACTTGTGAGGATGACTTGCACAATGTAACCACATGATATGCAATATGCAATGCCTAATGACCTAAAAATGATATGTAATATGCTATGCTAGTCCCAAGAGAGGAGGGCAAATTTTGAGGTGTTACAGCTGCCCCTATTCAATCCACTTTGAACCTGTCGATATGAATAGCCTCGGCTTTCAGATGATCAGGATGAAGAGTGATTGAATACCAAGAACAGACGAACAATTTGCACTCTGATTGGGAAAATAATCAACAACGCCTGTCAGAATCGGCGAAGAAACAAACTTGAAAGAAAATCCGTCTGGTATGGAGAAAGTCGGCCTGATCACCAAAATAGAAACGTCGACCTGGATACCAAAATAAATGGTAACACAGGGATAACCATGGTCTGAATACCACATCCGCTGGGGATTATTATTCTCTCCTTTTTTCATCATCATTTTTTTTTGAACCCCGGGACTTTCCTTTTCTTGGTCTGAAAACCACTTTGGTCTGGATACCGCCTCGGTCTGAACACCGGCAAACTGGCCTGAACGCCATTTCGGTCTGAATACCGCAAAATTGGCCTGAATGCCACTTCGGTCTGAACACCGGAAAAATTGGTCTGGATACCATAAGCGCATCGACCTGATCGTCGGAAACTTCTTCGATCTGAAAATCGGAAACTTGGCCTGAACGCCACATCGGTCTGCTTACCGCCTCGGTCTGAATACCGGAAAAATTGGTCTGGATACCATAAGCGCATCGACCTGATCGTCGGAAACTTCTTCGATCTGAAAATCGGAAACTTGGCCTGAACGCCACATCGGTCTGCTAACCGCCTCGGTCTGAATACCGGAAAAATTGGTTATCGTTCCCGTCTCCGCTCGACAGAAACTTCGATGCAACTGATTACAACGCCAAACTCGTCAGAATAACACCTTTATCTTCTGGCAAAACCGCCTCTCAAACAGTAACCACGGTCTGAGACTAGCTGATGCTTGCAATGATGCATGATTGATTTTTCTGCGTAATGCTCCATAGTTACGGGAATGCTACGTGACTTACTATTTTTTCTATGCAACATGCTATGCTATTTCTACATGATGAATGCATAAAAAGTATCCCCCTCAAGGGACTCTTCTGGGGAATACGAGACACTCTGCTGAGGAACTCGTCACTGCTCCGATTCCACCCTGCTGGGGAATAGCACCGCTGCTGGGAACATGCAACCCTTGCTGGAAAAAAAACTCCTTGGCACCCAATCTACTCGAGAAACTGCTGGGGATAAACACCACCAACGCTCTGTGGGGATACAATAGCCTTTGACCTGCCGGGGATATCAATCCTGACTCTGCTTCGGGAAACCCTCACAGGTACCTGACGACCTCATTGGGGAAATGCTCACAGATACTCCGCTGGGGAAATTGCAACCTTCAGGCCCATTGACTGGGGAAGCATCAATCTATCACCTGCTGGGGATAACCATCCTGACCCTGCTAGGGAAAGAATGCTACTCCGCTGGGGACAACCCATGCAATCCATAAGTAGAATCAACTCAGCTGGGGATGCAAAAATCCGTCCGCTACGGGAACTTGTCCAATCCACTGGTAGGATGAACACTGCTGGAGATATATTTCATTGAAACCCGCTCCACTCGGGGAATAGCAACCTTCTGGCCTGGCTGCTGAGGAAACACCATTTACCTGCCGGGGATAACCATCTCGACTCGGCTGAGGAAGTCACAGACCTTGGATCTGCAAGGGAACTAATCCTCTGAACTCTGCTCGGGGACCTAGCTGGGAAATGAGAAAAGTTGGTACAGAACACCCGTCGACTCGTCGAACCATAGTATCCACCTCTCAATCTCGTATCAGCTTTCCACTTTTGAGAATTCCCAGACTCGTCTGGACCTTTTCTGCTCCATCATCTTGTACTCCCAAACGCTCCGCGCTCGACGAGAAACGTACTCCTGGGATCTATACAGAAATTTCAATTTTCCGACTTTGAAGAGTCTTCTTGATTAATTTCAAGGGTCGTCGGACGTCTCTCGTCGTCTCTTCCTACCGTCCTTTCTTCATGCACTCGTCCCTGGTCGGACTCTGCGGGGAATTTCTTCAAACTTTCAAGTCTTCCGACTTTGAAGAGTCTTCTTGATTATCATCAAGGATCGCCGTACGTCTCAACTTCTTCGTCATTTCTTCATACATTCGTTCCTGAGCGAACTCTCTAGGGATCTGTTACAAAGCTTCCACATCACAACCTGCAAGTGAGAGAAAATATCTAACAGTACCTGCAAAACAGATCGTCAGATAAAACCGTGCCCCAGGCGTGTCAAGATTTCAACGCTTGGGTCACTCAACCTTCCAAATAAGATTTCAAGTTTTCAATCTTATAAACATGCATTGGAAGGAACCTGTATGTCTTAAAAATGCAAAATTCTTTATCAAAAATAATCGGATGTTTCGCAATCAAAGCGGTAATGAAAGACAAAAACAAAATTATTTGACTAAATATGCATTCTATTGATTGCAAAGTGTGGCTCAAATTGAGCAATACAAAAGGAAGCAATTCCTGAAAAGAGGTAATTGCGCAAAAGGAAAAATCTATCCTAATGGCAATGTGAAATCCACGATCTCATCGAGTTCCAACTCGGTTACACCCCATATGTCCTCAGATTCTCCGTGTTTTCTGCCTTCTGAACAAGACGATTCGAACTGATCCCTACCGGGTATTCTCCATGATGCTTTAACCAAAGCGCAAACGATCATGCCAGACGCAGTTGTTCGTTTCAATCCCTCTTTTGCCTGGACCGCCCTCTCGGGTTTTCAGTCCACCGGGATACCCTTTTTTGCCCAAGTCGCCTTTTCAGGTTTTCGACTTGCCGGGTGTACATTTTTTCATTTTTATCCCTAATTTTTGCCCGAACCTTTCTTTCTGTTTTTGGTTCGCCGGGATGCCCATTTTTGCCTGGACTACTTTATTCTTTTTGTCCAGCGGGTCTCTTTACACGAAGTATTTTTTAACTGCGTCCGCATTCACAGGGGATGGAAAATCCTCGCCATCCATGGTCGTCAGCAACAAGGCTCCGCCAGAGAAAACCTTCTTGACCACGAACGGACCTTCATAATTTGGTGTCCATTTGCCCCTTCGATCGTTTTGAGGAGGAAGGATCCTTTTCAGCACCATATCACCTACGTGATACACCCGAGGTCGCACCTTTTTGTCAAAAGCACGCTTCATCCGTTGCTGATATAACTGCCCATGACAGATGGCTGCTAGCCTCTTTTCCTCTATCAGGCTTAATTCTTCGTACCGGGTCCTTACCCATTCGGCCTCTTGCAACTTTACATCCATCAGGACTCTCAAAGAGGGAATCTGAACTTCAACAGGTAATACAGCCTCCATTCCATATACCAATGAGAAAGGAGTTGCCCCAGTAGATGTGCGTACCGACGTGCGATACCCATGCAATGCAAACGGCAACATCTCATGCCAGTCTTTGTAGGTTACCACCATTTTCTGCACAATCTTCTTTATGTTCTTGTTGGCTGCCTCAACCGCCCCATTCATCTTCGGACGATAAGGAGAAGAATTGTGATGCTCGATCTTGAATTCCCGGCACAGTTCTGCCATCATCTTATTATTCAAATTAGAACCATTATCAGTAATGATTCTCTCGGGAACCCCGTATCTGCAAATAATGTCTCTCTTGAGAAATCGGGCAACGACCTGCTTCGTCACGTTCGTATAAGAGGCTGCTTCTACCCACTTGGTGAAGTAATCAATAGCCACCAATATGAACCGATGCCCATTCGAAGCTGTAGGCTCAATCTTTCCGATCATATCAATGCCCCACATGGCGAACGGCCATGGAGACGACATTAAGCTCAAAGGATTTAGAAGCACGTGCACCTTATCAGCATAAATCTGGCATTTATGACACTTCCGCACGAAATTGAAACATTGGGCCTCCATTGTCATCCAGTAATAACCTGCTCTCAGCAGCTTCTTCACCATTGCATTCCCACTAGCATGGGTACCAAACGATCCCTCGTGAACCTCTTTCATCAATTGGCTTGCTTCTCTATCATCAACACATCTGAGCAAGACCCAATCAAAATTTCTCTTATACAAAACCCCATCCTTATTCAAATAAAACACCATGGCTAACCTCCGCAGAGTCTTTCGGTCCTTTTTCGATGCTCCCTCAGGATACTCTTGCGTCTCAAGATAGCGCTTGATATCATAATACCACGGCTTCTCATCATCAGACGTTGTATCAACAGCAAACACATAAGCCGGTCTATCCAGACGACCTACTTCCACACTGGGGAACTGATTCCACCACTGCACCTTAATCAAGGCGGCCAGAGTAGCCAAAGCATCTGCCAAAGGATTCTCCTCTCTGGGCACATGATGCATCTTCACCTTGGTGAAAAACGTCAACAATCTCCTCGTATAATCTCGATACGGAACTAAATGAGATTGATGCGTATACCATTTCCCGTTAACCTGATTTATCACCAAAGCTGAATCTCCATATATGACAAGGTTCTTGATTCTCAAATCAATCGCCTCCTCAATCCCCAATATGCAAGCTTCGTATTCAGCTACGTTGTTGGTACACTCAAATGTTAGCCGAGCAGCAAAAGGAATGTGGGATCCTTTCGGCGTAACCAAAACAGCACCAACACCGCTACCATTCACGTTAACGGCCCCATCAAACATCAGAATCCATTCGGATTCAGGGTCAGGCCCCTCCTCCGGGATTGGTTCCTCGCAATCTTTCGATTTGAGAAACATGATGTCCTCATCAGGGAATTCAAACTTCATCGGTTGATAATCATCAATAGGTTGCTGAGCGAGGTAATCAGACAATACACTCCCCTTAATCGCCTTCTGAGAGGTATACTGAATATCATATTCAGTCAAAATCATTTGCCACCTCGCAACCCGTCCGGTCAATGCTGGCTTCTCGAAAATGTACTTGATTGGATCCATCTTGGAAATCAATAAAGTGGTATGAACCAGCATGTACTGCCTTAGTCGGCGAGCAGCCCAGACCAAAGCACAACAAGTTTTCTCGAGCAGTGAATATCTGGTTTCACAGTCGGTAAACTTTTTGCTAAGGTAGTATATGGCATGCTCTTTTCGACCAGACTCGTCATGCTGCCCCAATACACACCCCATAGACCCCTCGAGGACTGTCAGGTACAAAATTAATGGTCTTCCCTCCACAGGAGGCATCAGAATCGGAGGCTCCTGCAAATACTCTTTTATTTTTTCAAACGCCGCTTGGCAATCATCATTCCACCTGACCGCTTGATCTTTTCTTAACAATTTGAAAATTGGTTCACACGTGGCTGTTAGATGAGATATGAACCGTGAAATGCAGTTCAATCTACCTAAGAAACCACGAACCTCCTTCTCTGTTCTTGGTTCAGGCATTTCTTTTATCGCTTTTACTTTTGCAGGATCAACCTCGATTCCTTTCTCACTTACAATGAACCCCAGCAATTTACCGGACCGTACTCCGAACGTGCACTTGTTCGGATTCAACCTCAGTCTGAATTGTCTCAGCCGGTCGAACAACTTGGCCAGATCTACCAAATGCCCCTCTTCTGTCTGGGACTTTGCTATCATGTCATCAACATACCATTCAATCTCATGATGAATCATATCATGAAACAAAGTCACCATGGCTCTCTGATAAGTAGCACCGGCATTCTTGAGACCAAACGGCATCACCTTATAACAAAAAGTGCCCCACGGTGTGATGAACGTTGTTTTCTCCATATCCTCTGGCGACATTTTGATTTGATTATAGCCAGAAAAACCATCCATGAAGGAAAACACCGAGAATTGAGTTGTATTATCTACCAACACGTCAATGTGAGGCAATGGAAAATCATCTTTCGGACTAGCTCTATTCAGATCTCGGTAGTCCACACACATTCTCACCTTCCCATCTTTCTTCGGGACTGGCACGATATTCTCAACCCATGGCGGATAATTAGTGACAGCAAGGAAACCAGCATCCCACTGCTTCTGCACTTCTTCTTTAATCCTCATTGCCATATCAGGTCGAGTTCTGCGCAACTTCTGCTTCACTGGAGGACAATCTGCTCTCAACGGTAGCTTGTGCACAACAATATCGGTATCCAACCCTGGCATATCTTGATAAGACCAGGCAAAGATGTCGACATACTCTTTCAACAATACTACCAATCTGCTCTTGACACTTTCCTCCAAAGCAGCCCCGATTTTCACCTCTTTCTTGACCTCGTCGGTACCCAAATTCACGACCTCAATCTGCTCTTCATGCGGCTGAATCACCTTCTCCTCTTGTTTTAACAACCTGGCTAATTCCCCTGGCAGTTCACAATCTTCTTCGTCTTCTTCTTCAGCAAGATAGATCGGATTGTCGATGTCATACAAGGGTGTAACAGGATTGTTATCAATGAGATCCGGAGAGGAATCGCATCTGCATGAATGTTGATTCATGCATTGCTTTAGAACCGGTGTGAGAAATTGAAAAGAAAAATGAAAACATTGCAATTTTTATTTGTTTTTATTTTTAAACTGCAAAAATAAATGAAAAACAGGGAACACCACTTTTAACTGAAAAACATCCTTTATTAATGACGCAAATTTGCAAATTTATGAACATGAGGTGGCCCTTACAATGAACCATTACGTGTCGGGCAACACATAAGGCTTTCATGCATATAAAATGAAAACAAGAAAAATATTACTCTTCAAGCAGAGTGACCCGGATGATCTCTTCGGCCTTCCAGTTCTGGATTCCCATCCCTGGTGTGCACGGCTTTATCCATTGGTCAATGTCGCAGTCACTATCAGCATCTTCACCCATCATGCAGATGTGATCCGGATCCAGCATCCCGACGCTTGTGAAAGTTACCGATGTACGACGTCCTCTGCCTTGCCCGGAGCCTCGGCCCGGTTGATACCCAACTCCAAACCGATCTTTCTTTGCAGGGACCTCCATCATTCTGCCCCAACCAGGAGCCTCTCCATTCTTAACCACCTCGGCGGCCTGCTTGTATGAAGCAATGGACGGTTTCTCCTCTTCTTTAGCAAACAGAGCATTCTCCACCTTAATGGTCTCGAAAGCTTGACTTGGCGTCTCCTAGATCTCACCATCCATCTCCACATATTTAAACGAGGACAGATGACTGACAAATATGTCCTCCTCTCCACAAACAGTGGCAACTTGACCTTCCCAGATGTACTTTAGTTTCTGGAGCAAAGTCGAGGTAACTGCTCCCGCAACATGGATCCATGGCCTACCCAACAAGCAACTGTATGCCGGCTGAATATCCATGACATAGAATGTCGACTTGAACACCTCAGGTCCAATCTTCACTGGCAACTCTACCTCTCCAAATACAGCCCGCTTTGATCCGTCGAAAGCCCGCACAATCAAATCCGTCGGGGTCAGAATCAGCCCATCACAGTTCAGCTTTGCCAGAGCCTTCTTTGGCAACACATTTAATGAGGAACCGGTATCAACCAGCACATGCGAAAGCACGGCTCCTTTGCATTCCATTTCTATGTGTAGCGCCCGATTGTGATTCCTCCCATCCACAGTCAAATCGATATCAGTGAAACCCAACCCATGACTGGCATGCACATTGGACACCACAGTTTCCAATTGGTTGATAGTGATCTCTTGAGGAACATAGGCCTTCTTCAATATTTTCAACAAAGCCTCTCTATGCCCCTCAGAGCTTAACAGCAATGATAAAATCGAGATTTTGGAAGGAGTCTGCTGCAGATGATCCACCAATTTGTACTCTGACTTCTTGATGATTCTCAGAAATTCTTCAGCATCATCATCAAGTTTATTTTCCGACCCCGCAGGCGCCGGTGTCACCACAGGAGTATTTCCATCCACCACAGCCTTTCCTTTCGCCCTGGCTAAAGCCTCGGCCTTTTCTTTTTTCTCTTTTTCTTCTTCTCCTCTCCGCAGCGCATCAGGAGCAAACAATCTCCCACTGCGAGTGAAACCGCTGGGACCGGCGTTATCCACCTTTAGCACGGTGGTTTCACTTGCAGATTGCTCTTCTACTTTCTCCCCGTTGCAATATACTTCCCCACCATAATGCCACGGCACGGCATCATCTTTGTCGTAGGGAATTGGTCCAGGTACCGTGATGGTAACTGGAGCCGCTTCAACAAGGTTTGACAAATCCACCGGGTCGAAGTAGATAGTTATGGTGGAGACTTCCTCTTTTTCCGAACCAGCCTTCTCAATCACAACACCGCCATCGTCCATCAGACCCTGGACATTCTTCCTCAGAAGCTCACACCCATTGACGGAGACAGTGCACTCAGCACACTCATGGCCACAGCCCGGATAGACCCCATTCTTTACCAACAACCCCTTGACCTCAGCGAGAGGCGTCTTCAACTGATCCACAGTAGACAGCCCAAACCTACTCTCTGCAGAAATGGCATTCACTCCCCCTTGACCATGCGCGGGCATGGGATTGGCATTAATGTTGGGAGATGATGCAAAGTTAATCGCTTTCGAATCCACCAGGTCTTGGACTACGTGCTTAAAAGCTTTGCAGTCCTCTACGTTGTGCCCGGGAGCACCCGAATGGAATTCGCATTTCGCGTTCTCATTATAACTAGCTGGCCTTTGATCAGGTCTCAAAGGTGCCAGCGTCCTCAACTGTACCAGCCCAAGGTCTTGCAATTTCTTCAGCAAAAAGGAATAAGTCACCGGAGGCCTGTCAAACTGCCTATCATTCATCCGGCCCCTGACCTGGTGTCGCATCACGCGAAAAACCGGCGGGAAAAGAAAGAAACAACAGAGCCGCCACCGTGCGTTATTTATCCCAAAAGAGGGAAAGGAAACGCTCGAAGTAAACCTAGGAAAGAACATGGTCTCGCGACCAAAGAGAATGGGTTCGGGAGTCGGTTATGCGAAGGGAAGGTGTTAGGCACCCTACGCATCCGTAGTACTCTACGGGATCCACGCACACAAGGAAGGAAAATGGTTGCTAAACACTGCTCAAACACACACACACTGGCTGAAGGAGACAAAAGAGACTGACTGAAACTGACTCGGCAGGATATCGTATCCTAGGCCTACTTAGTCTATCAGGCATAGACATCAGAGTCGAAGTAGTTCGGACTGGAAAGACGACACATGCTCGCTAAGGTATCGCACCTTATGCATACGTATCTTCTCGGACGAGAGAAGAATCAGAGCATTCGTAGCTCGGCTGACACGCACAAACAAAACAGACAAACAAAGGCAAACGTGGAGCCCGACTGCCAATCACTGGACTTAAGTCAGCATCCGAACCTAAACGCACACGAAGAGGCAAACGTGGAGCATGAATGCCAATCACTGGACTTACATCAGCATCCGAACCAACAAACACGCACAGGAAACCAACTGCCAATCGCTGGACTTACGTCGGACTCCAACCAGAACACACACAAGGGTGGTTAAGACACAAAGGGTTGAGAAAGAAAAAGGGCGACAAATTGCTAAGGAGTCAAGCACTCGAGCCTAGCAACTGTCAAACAACACACACAACAGAAAAGAAAAGGCGCCCGGAGAGATCAGCTCAATCTCCTGCCTACATACTTCATCTGGTGTGAAGATCAGGGCGATGTAGTTCCCCTAAGCAGGGACAAGGATCTAGCCTAACCAGATAACAGAGGGAGACACAACTCTAGGGAGACTACGACTCGAGCCTAGATGTTGTCATGCAAAAGTCAACCCTAAGTTAAGGTTTCTAGCTAGATGGCACAAGGGCCAACCTATCCTAGACAAGGCTTGCACAGGAAGCAAGGGTCTCGATTGCAACTAGGGCAAGAGAAAGGGGAGGTCTCAATCACAGCAAGGGTGAGAGAAAAGAATTAGTGTTAGTGGTTAGTCAAACTCGGCAAGACATCGCGTCTCGTGCCTACGTATCTCATCTGGACATGAGAATCAGAGTTACCGTAGTTCGGCCAAACAACTCTAAGTATGGCTCACACAAGGGTTAAGCCACACAACCTACCTTGCACACGGGCAAACCTAAACTAAACCTAGAGAGGCAAAGCAAACAGGCAAACACAAACACATATAGCATGAAATAAACACACCAACAAGGGGGCTCAAACATCAAAGGTTAGGCACTAGGGCCAACTGGAATAGGGTAAGTGTTGCTCTTAACCTTGCCATTGAGGGGCTAAGGTGAAGCAGATGAAAGGATGAAGTGAGGATGAGACCTCACAGCTCTTATCCCTGGCCAGGGAGAGCTAATAGACAAATGAGCATGGGTCCAGAAAGTGGGAACCCTTCTATACTCGAAGACTCTGACACTGTACACTTTGTACAAGATCTTGGGTTTGTATCCCAATGCATCAACACACAGCAGTGTGAGCAGAGGGATGACACAACAAGAGTAGTGGGGGATAGATTGCATATCCCTACCTTCCACCAATTGCCTTTCTTGAAGGACTTTTCCTGCTTGGGACAATTTTAAACACACACAGGCATTGCCTCTTAAGGAGGACTTCAGACAGTTTGCCTGGTCAAATAACAGACCGGGTCTCCAGACTACATGAAGAGAGAATAATTATACCTCAAAAGCAATTGCTAAATAGCAAAGCAAGCAAAAAGCAACTAAAGGGTACCTGAGAAAAACCAAACAGATCAGTATGCAATTAAACAGTTAAAAGCAAAGGAATGGGATTTTCAAACAAAAACAAATGATCAACTGTGCAAAGCAAGACTCAAACACATGAGTCAAACCTACAAAACAAAGGTTAGCATACGGTAAACAATCAAGTTCAAACAAGTTGGGATGATCTTTGAGGCAATGGTGCTTAACCTGAAACAAGAACTCAATTGTAAGCTCAAAAGACCACTAGGACTAGCCTAGGGTCAAGGATAAAAGAAAAAGTCAAAACAGCAGAGAAAAGTCAACCAAAGTCAAAGTCAAACATTTAAGAAGCTATCACAATTGGGCCCACATTCAAATCATGCATTATTATCATTTCATGAACATTTGAAGTCAAAGTAAGGCAAATGAAAGCTCAAAGAAGTCAACAGAATGACTTGCATCAAAAGTCAACCCAAACATTTTCAAAAATCATCAAATAAATCACACTCAATCCTAACATCTAACATGGTATACATGTAAAATTTCATGGCATTTGGATGAGAGGAAGGCAGTCAACTAAAATCAAGAAGTCAACATAATTTCAAGTAAGCACAATGAAAGTCAACAAACATGGGTCAACTTCAAAAAATCATATCAAATTGAAAACAGATGAGAAATGAATGAGATTAACACCAATGCAAAGCTCAAGATGTCTAGTTATCACATATGAAATTTCATGATCATACAATAAGATATGAGAATTTCCCAAATGATATGGCAATGTATAGCACAAAAAGTCAACCATGGACTAGGCAGGGAAGAAAATTCACAATCAAATGGAAAACAGCACAATTGATTCCAAGAAAATTCATACACCAACTAGACATGTGATAGATGATTCATGCAAAATTTGGGGTCATTTGGATGCAAGGAAGCATGTCAACAAAATTAGGGAAAATGCATGATCATGGTATGACACCAAATGTAACCTCCAACTTCAAAAAATCATATCCAGCAAACCACAAATGATAAATGCACAAACTTTATATGGAAATGAAGGTGAGCATGTCTAGTTTTACCACAAAAAATTTCAGGGGCAATGGATATGTCATGACAATTTCACAAAAGAAATGGCACAATGTATCATTTGAGCATGCATGTTAGAAAACCAATTATCAATAAAAATCCAACCAATGAAAAATTTATTAAAATTCATAATCAAATACTAGACTCAATCATGAACATGATGGAAAAATTTTCAGGACTTTTGGATGAAAATTGAGAAAGAAATGAATTTATGAACTTGAGTGAATATTTGAAGCAACATGAGCAAACAACATGGTGAACAAGTCAACTAATGGTCAACGCAGTGGCATATTGGTAATTAGGCGCTTCACTAACTGAAGCTGTGCGTTTTGGGCAGGGAAAAGGAAATGTTCTCATTGGCTCTCAGCCAATGGAACAGTACACGCACCAATGAACTCCAAAGTTCTGGGTTTATGAAACCCTAGGGTTTTAACAGCAAGGCAATGGCCTCTTCATGCAAGCATCATCATAAAACGAATTCCCAGCATAAACACAAAATATCATGGCATCAAAATTCATGTAGTATCATAACAAAAACAAGCAGAACATGATCCATGGATTTCTGGGCAGGTTTAGAGTTCATCACAAACAACAAGCAATGTTCAACATCATCAAACAATCATCATCAATTGAAACTCGAATAGCATGGCAAGTAAACATGGCATTGGTACAAGTATATCCATGCAATCACAAGTAACAATAGCAGACACGATTCTGGAACAAAAACTGGAAACCAGCTAGGGTTTGTACATAACAGGGCATGCCACTTCATCACCTTCATACAATCAAAATTTCGAAATGCTCAGAATCAAGAAATGAGCATAGCAATAGCATCATCAAACAACCCTCAACACAAATATGACTCCCATTTTCATTAACTCAACCTGAACTGACCAAATCGATGGAAAATATATTTGTTCATGAAAATGAAGGTTCAGATTCTTGCAATATGGTTAACCAAATCAAATGATGTAAAGCTCACAACATTCAGCAGGGCAAGAACTATCAAAACATATCATAGCATAGCAAATAATGAAGGTCGAAACCTTACTTGGTTTTGAAGAAAAATGAGCTACAGTGGTTCTTTTGAGGTTGCAGGCAAAAACAGATGAAGAGAGTGCTTTAGAATGATGAATCCTTGAGGCCCTTTAGCTCAGCAAAGCTTGCAAGTACTCAAATCACCAAATGCCATTGCTGGAGCTTGATGAAAACAGAGTGAGAAAGGGGCTTTACAGGTGATGAATGGTGGTTGAATAAGCTTCCAAATGTTGCTCAAATGAGGGAAGAAGCAAGAACAGCTCGGGCTCTTTGAAGATTTGCTCAGAATTTTTACAAACGCAAATATGCAAGAAGGAAGAAAATGAGGAATTTCTGTGTGGCTGCTGTGTTCTCCTAGGGTTCAGAATGCAGAAAATGAGTTTATATGCCAATGCTTAAGGTTGCTAATCCATGTGGTAATCCGGTTTGGTTTAAAATGAACAATTGCATTATTTTGCTAATTTGCACAAGTGAAATGGAGGGTGTATGTTTGCCACGAGCTGGGCCTTAAACAGGCTGCAAATGACTATTGCTAATGCTGTTTTGGGTTTGTACACAAAATGCTGTCCTTGTTTTACTTATGTGAAGCCAATTGCACATTTTGCCAATTTTGCATCTTGGTCCATAATTGTGGTATAATGGTGGTATGTGCATGAGTTTGGAATTGGAACAAGTTTCAAATATGATTCTAAACATTTCCCAATTGGCCAAAGTGAGAAAAAGTCAATGAATCAAAAAGTCAAAGTTTGGTCAAACTTGGTTTTTTAATGAAATAGGTCAAAAATGCCATTTTGATTGGCAAAGTTTTGGGTCATGAAACTTATATTTTTGGAAAGAGGATGAAAAATGTGGTTTGTAGGAAAAAACCCCACCAAATTTGGCCTTATGGTTTGGGAGATATGCCCATTTGAAGTTCAAAAATTGGTGAAAATGAATTGATCATATCTTGACAACCACACATGGGATTTGAGAATTCTTGGACTTTTTGAAAATGGGAGAACAAGATCTTCAACTTTCATGTTGGGCAAAAATTCATTTGAAGCTTTTATCATGATGCAAGTTGAGGATCAAGAAGTTTCCATTTTTGGCAGTTGAAATTACAGGTCCACTTTCTATTTTTGGAAATTTTCTGATTGGCTTCAAAATCTTCCATGATGTGGATTGCCATGACATATGAGGCCTAATAGGACATGACCAAGCTCTCTCAAACCATTTCCATCCATCAAATCCAAAGAATCAAACACAGTTGACCAACTTTGACTTTCTAGGGTTTTGGACTGTCTATGCACTGACTGATGAATTCCAAACCCTAATTCCTTGAGACCTTGACTTCAAATGATGTCCCAAGACAAATGAACTCTTGATTATTGACCATGGTGCCCAAATTCTACAAGAATGGCCACCATCCACTGCTTTGACTGATTGTTGACTGTCTAGGGTTTTCTAGCATGAACTGATGACCTCTGAGCCTTCAACCCTTGAATTAAACACTTCAAATGAACCTTCAAGTCATGTGAACTTGTTGAACAAACCCTAAGGTCTTTGCTTCCTTGAAAAACACCTTGCTTGATTGGTTGACTGATCTTCTGATCAGTTTGACCTAATTCTTGACTTGCTTGCTCTTGAGGCAACTGGGGACAATGCAATGCTATGCAATGGACCATGATATGCTATGACCTACTATGAAAAGGTATGTACAATGATAGGTGCAAATTTGAGGTGCTACAGCTGCCCCTATTCAATCAGCTGGGAACCCGAACGGATGATAGCAACGGCTGTCAGACTTTCAGGGTAAACAGGGATTGAATACAAAAGAACCGTAGAATTTGCACAACAGGGATCCACCAATGGAAACGTCCACTGGGATTTGATTTTTATTACTGGGTATATATTTTTTGTTTTTGTTTTCAACGGGTATAACCACATCCAGACACCGCAACGACGATGAATGGGAAAAGAAATCACAACTAGATGCCAACGGACAACTAGGAGAGGTAAATCCACAAGGGGACAGGTACAACTAGACGTCATAGGACGAATAGGAAGACTCACGTTTATCGACACCAACGGAGAGGAGGAAAACATCAACCAGACGTCATAGGACGAAAGGTAGACTCACGTTTATCGACACCAACGGAGAGGAGGAAAACTTCAACCAGACGTCATAGGACGAAAGGTAGACTCACGTTTATCGACACCAACGGAGAGGAGGAAAACTTCAACCAGACGTCATAGGACGAAAGGTAGACTCACGTCTATCGACACCAACGGAGAGGAGGAAAACTCAGCCAGACGTCATAGGACGAAAGGGAGACTCACGTTTATCGACACCAACGGAGAGGAGGAAAACTTCAACCAGACGTCATAGGACGAAAGGGAGACTCACGTTTATCGACACCAACGGAGAGGAGGAAAACTCAGCCAGACGTCATAGGACGAAAGGGAGACTCACGTTTATCGACACCAACGGAGAGGAGGAAAACTTCAACCAGACGTCATAGGACGAAAGGTAGACTCACGTTTATCGACACCAACGGAGAGGAGGAAAACTTCAACCAGACGTCATAGGACGAAAGGTAGACTCACGTTTATCGACACCAACGGAGAGGAGGAAAACTTCAACCAGACGCCATAGGAAGAAAGGTAGACTCACGTTTATCGACACCAACGGAGAGGAGGAAAACTTCAACCAGACGTCATAGGACGAAAGGTAGACTCACGTTTATCGACACCAACGGAGAGGAGAAAAACTCAGCCAGACGTCATAGGACGAAAGGGAGACTCACGTTTATCGACACCAACGGAGAGGAGAAAAACTTCAACCAGACGTCATAGGACAAAAGGTAGACTCACGTTTATCGACACCAACGGAGAGGAGAAAAACTCAGCCAGACGTCATAGGACGAAAGGGAGACTCACGTTTATCGACACCAACGGAGAGGAGAATACTTCACTAGGGAAGGGAGGGGACGTTATGAACATCGAAAGAGGATGTTTACCGACATCAAAAGAAGACCAGACACTTACGCATGACTGGAAATCACCGAAGGATGGTGTTTACCGACACCAAAGAAGACCAGACACTTACGCATGACTGGAAATCACCGAAAGATGGTGTTTACCGACACCAAAGAAGACCAGACACTTACGCATGACTGGAAATCACCGAAAGATGGTGTTTACCGACACCAAAGAAGACCAGACACTTACGCATGACTGGAAATCACCGACGGATGGTGTTTACCGACACCAAAGAAGACTAGACACTTACGCATGACTGGAAATCACCGAAGGATGGTGTTTACCGACACCAAAGAAGACCAGACACTTACGCATGACTGGAAATCACCGACGGATGGTGTTTACCGACACCAAAGAAGACCAGACACTTACGCATGACTGGAAATCACCGAAGGATGGTGTTTACCGACACCAAAGAAGACCAGACACTTACGCATGACTGGAAATCACCGAAGGATGGTGTTTACCGACACCAAAGAAGACCAGACACTTACGCATGACTGGAAATCACCGAAGGATGGTGTTTACCGACACCAAAGAAGACCAGACACTTACGCATGACTGGAAATCACCGAAGGATGGTGTTTACCGACACCAAAGAAGACCAGACACTTACGCATGACTGGAAATCACCGAAAGATGGTGTTTACCGACACCAAAGAAGACCAGACACTTACGCATGACTGGAAATCACCGAAAGATGGTGTTTACCGACACCAAAGAAGACCAGACACTTACGCATGACTGGAAATCACCGACGGATGGTGTTTACCGACACCAAAGAAGACCAGACACTTACGCATGACTGGAAATCACCGAAGGATGGTGTTTACCGACACCAAAGAAGACGAGATACTTACGCATGACTGGAAATCACCGACGGATGGTGTTTACCGACACCAAAGAAGACCAGACACTTACGCATGACTGGAAATCACCGAAGGATGGTGTTTACCGACACCAAAGAAGACCAGACACTTACGCATGACTGGAAATCACCGAAGGATGGTGTTTACCGACACCCAAGAAGACCAGACACTTACGCATGACTGGAAATCACCGAAGGATGGTGTTTACCGACACCAAAGAAGACCAGACACTTACGCATGACTGGAAATCACCGAAAGATGGTGTTTACCGACACCAAAGAAGACCAGACACTTACGCATGACTGGATACTGACATCCACAAGATGACAGGGCAAGGCTGAACACTTGCAGGGGGTCTCACTGGGGAACAAGGTCACGACAGCGAGCAAACAGGAAGGAACACCAAGGATACCGGGTTGTAGGTATGAAACGGGTGACCGACCAAACGTGAATTGGTTTGCGTTCCAAAACACTCAACATCCTGAAGAGGGCTAGAAAAGCAGTCTTATTAAAGGATGGACATTCGATTCCACAAGGAATACGAATCTTACTCTGCTGGAGAAATAATCGAAGGATTGACCAAAGAGTGCATGAGATATATTATCTATAGCCGTCAGAACGTAGATGATACACTCGCACGGAAGATTATCCGTAACCGGGTTGTAGGTTGTTAGATGGATAAACGACCGAAAAGAAAGGCATCTGGGTACCAGACTAGGTATGCAAAAGACGACCAATCAAAAGAGGATAAAGTTGCTAACTCGGAGCAAGTATCCAAAAAGAAGGGGAAGACCCACTGGGGACAATACTGCTTGATCAAGGCAAGTATCCAGAGGGGAAAAGAATATCAATACCGCAAACTGGATACTGATAACTGCAAAGAGGGGATTACATCTACCGGTTTGTAGGCAGAAAACCACGGAAAAGTAACCAGTCATCATCGGGATGAGCACAAATGGTTAACTCCACCAAGGGGATGAATGTGGGATTTTACAACTACCAGCTAGGGGGTAGAAAACCACAAAGATAGGACTTACAACTACCGGTTTATAGGTAGAAGCCAACAAACAATATCCGCCAGGGGATGAAAGTGGGATTTTACAACTACCGGCTAGTGGGTAGAAAACCACAAAGATAGGACTTACAACTACCGGTTTGTAGGTAGAGGCCAACAAACAAACTCCGCCATGGGATGAAAGTGGGATTTTACAACTACCAGCTTGTGGGTAGAAAACCACAAAGATAGGACTTACAACTACCGGTTTGTAGGTAGAGGCCAACAAACGGTTTGCTGAGAGACAGAGTGAGAGAAAGGATTTACAACTACCGGGTAGCGGGTAGAAGACCGTAAAGAAAGGACTTACAGCTACCGGTTTGTAGGTAGAGGCCAACAAATTCTGCTGAGGATAAGATGAATGAGTGCCGGTTAGTGAGCGACTATTCATTTATGCCCCAGGGAAGAACAGGAGACAACAGAAAGCCAATTTAGGATTGATCCAAAAAGGCAGACTGAATAAGACTCATCCTAATGAGGAAAGAACTCAATAGGGACAACCCATCCCGTGTAGGGAGGGAACGGAAGCAACCGTCATCCACGAGGATGTATCTCAGTGGGGAAATGGCAGGAAAGGATAGACACTTTCTGCTTAAGGGGTTGGCTCTACATGGAGAGATCAGACACACTCATATCTGCTTAAGGAAAATCTACTGGAGTGATCTGTATTAACAAATAGCAGGAGGTAACAATCAACAGATACCCGGCAACAGCTGCAACATGAGTATCCAAATGCTATGATTATGCATGTATGCATTCTATCTAAAATGTATGATGAATGCTGACAAACAGGCATGCTCAACACGCAGGTCCGGGAATCACTCGTCCGGAGAGAAAACCAAAGCCACCAGAGAGCAAAGAAAATCCACTGGGGGCTGGGATATCAGGGAACACTTATCCTGTAGGGGAGGAAGAGCCATAATAGGCTTCCGGAGGGATCGTCGGTCACAACCGGAGAACAGAGTTCAACATACAGGCGTATGAGCCACAACAACTTGTGCTGGAAATCAGGGATACCAAGAAGCAACCAGATCTCTGATGAGAAATACAAAAGCATTGATAAAGCTCCTTACGCGAACAACTCCACTGAGGGATCCATCTGAGGGCATGACATAGTACTGGGATGTCAATCCACCGAATACTGAATCTTCAAAGAAAAACACCCACGTTGGGGGGAGAGAGGAAGACTACTCTGTTGGAGAGAGGAAAGTTGAAGTCTTCAGTAAACACTCTGCTTGGGGAACTGCCCCACAAAAGTATTTCAAAAGCAACCTTGGTGTGAATGCCCCACGGTAGGGCTCAACCAAACCTATACTGGAAATGCCCCACGATAATGTCCGAAACAGCAAACTTGCTGGGGATGCCCCACGATAGGGCTCAAACAGCACTCTACTGGGGATGCCCCATAATAGAGCTAACAGGGATTTGGAGGAAGAATCTGTACTGCCTGAACATGAAGATAAACAACTTCAAACAACACTGCATCGGGCAACTTCACTGAGGAGAGACCATACGAGGTTCTGCAGGACAAAGATACAGTCATGCTCGAGATACGAACAATTGTCTTACCTATCGGTAATCATACCACCCTCGGGAGAGCACTGCGGATCTCCTAAGTATCCTTCCATCATCGTGAATGTTCACTTTGTTTAAGAACAATTTTTTTTGAAAAATTTGTTTATTTTGAAAACAATGATACTTTATCAGTTAAAACGTGCAAAACATTTGTTGAGTTGAAAACAAATAAGAGTGCAAATAATGGGATAAAAGCTCAAATAGATGTAATGGAATGGTAGTCTGCAAAGGGCGAGACTCCATAGATCTGTACAAGTTTGAAATCGGTGATATATATTGGAGAGGGCTACATTGAACATAATGACCTTTCCTCTACCATTCTGAATTTTCGATGTATTCAGAGCTTCAGTCGATGACGAATCGAGAATCCCTGACGGATGACAGATATACAGCACAGTCTTGTCAAGATGCAGTTACTTGCCAAATCCCTAATTTTTGCCTAGATTGCCCCAGTGCGAGGTGCTCAATCTAGCGGGATGCGAATTCTCTTTTTTTTTCAGTGTCTCTAACTTTTGCCTGGATCGCCCTTTCGGGTTTTCAATCCACCGAGACGCTCCTTTTTGCCTAAGTCGCCCTTTGGGGTGTTCGACTTAGCGAGCTTTTGCTTTTTTTTTTTGTTTAGGCGAAGTATTTCTTGACTGCATCTGGAATTTACAGGACGAGTGAACTTCTTCATCCATTGTTGTAAGTGTCTGAAAATCGCCTGAAAAGGCTCTCTTGACAACGTACTGACGTTCATAGCTTGTAGAGTTCACTTGCCCCTGGAATCGGGTACGAAAGGCAAGACTTTCTTGAGCATAAGGTTCCTCGGAACACACGAGGCTTGACCTTCTTGTTGAATGCTTTTTCACTCTCTGCTGATATGACTGACCATAAAACATGGCAGTTGATCTTTTGTTTTTGCTTGAATTCAGCATCAGTCAACTTGGGACTTTGAGGGTGCTATTTCGCTTTTGTTTTTTTCTTTTGATTTTGCTTTTGATTTTGCTTTTGATTTCTTTTGGTTTTGCACCCTCCTCTTTCTTTTTTCTTTTTTCTTCTTTTTTTTTTTTTGATAATGCCCCAGTTGGCTGTTCTGCTGATTCTCGAGATGCAGCTGAGTGATCTTCTCTTCTTGCTCAAGAAGTCGGGAAATCTCGTCAGGAATTCCTTCAACATCATCTTCGTCCGCTTCGAATACAGGGAATTCAAAATTGGGAGATGACGTCCGATCATTATGTTCAATGGGTTTAAGAAACAACCTGCATAATGACTTTGATATGAAAAGATCTTTGAAAAACAAACAAGGCAATCGTTATGCAGATGAAAAGATTGCTTTTATTCTTGTTTTTTAAGGTTTTTTGTGATCACCAATTTCATGCAAAAAGCGAAAAGGGAAAACAATTGGAAAAACAAATGTTTTAACATGAATTTATTTGAATGAAAATATCATTGCACAAAATGTTGCCAACAATGTCATCACTTCTCCTTTTGGCATGGGAGAAGGGTTTTTAAACAAAGTGATTATTACAAAGACTTATGAACAACCGTAGGAACGCCCACAGTGACCCAATTGTGATAGATCCCATCGGGGACGACAACTGTCAGTATTTCTTGCATCAGCAGCTTCTGCTTTCTGAACAACCCTTCTGAAGAAAAAGTCGGCGCCAGCCCAGGACTTGTTATCTTCAAGCTCGATTAGCATTGGGACCTAAGTCCTCCAAGATCAGAATGCCTGACCTCACAAGGTCTTGAACCTTCATTTTTAGCTGGAAACAACTATCCACGTCATGACCAGGAGCACCCGAGTGATACACACAGTGCTGTTCAGGCCGATACCACCACCGAGGGTTGACGGGTATGGGCGGCGGGTCTCTGGGAGTAATCAAGTTCCGCTCTAACAGAGAGGGATACAGTTCGGCGTAGGACGTGGGGATTGGATCAAAAATGATCTTCTTCCTCTCATTACTCGTACCAGCTTGATTGTCAATGGGAGGCTGATAAGCCGGCTGCTGAGGATGACGTTGTGGAGTCTGATATTGCTGAGTTGATCTTCTCTGTTGCTGTTGAGTTTGAGTTGCTGGGATAGTCACAGCAGCTGCCTGACGATACTGTCCTCTGTTCACACTCCTCCAACGGTGCACAGCATTTGTTTCATCCTCTCCCCTTTTGGGTGCCCCAGAGGATGTCTTCTTAGAACCGGAAGGACTTGAAGAGCCAGGATGGCGAACCGGAGCGCGGGTTGCTCTGACATTAACAGTCTCTGCAGCAAGAGGCTGTTCACTGATTCTGATCCCCTTCAATTCATCACCCACGGCATAATCATCGACGAGAATAGCGACAGCAACATTCTCATGAACGGGTACATCCACTGGTGGAGTGCGACGGACTGGTGGAATCACGGCTTCCAGTCTCTGGGCTAAGGCACGCAGCTCCTCTTGCCCCTGAACAACTCCTTGCATCATTGTCATGAACTGGGCCATGTTTGCCCTCATCTCAGCCAACTCAGTCTGAACCTGATCCATAATCCTCTGATGATTGAGTCTGGTTGAGTACCGATGCAGACGACGATCAGCAATCCTGTCTCAGTCAGGAACCAAGGTGAGAAGTCCCGTCCCCCAAACATGTCTGCAATGCAAGGATGATATGTGCATGATATGCATGATGCGGATGCTATTTTATCATGAATGATCCTGGAAAGGATATGCATATGCGAGTTAACTTTTTTTCTTTTTTTTTTCATGCATTATTATTTTTTTGAAAATAAACATGCTATGATGCAAATGATGCAACATGACTGGTCAAGCTGTGCGTCTCGAGGCACAGGGTCGAAGCTTCGGCTTGAACTCTGATCACAATCATCTGAAACCCAAAGTCAATCTGATCAACTGGCATCTGAACCCATGTCTGGAGAACTGAGTCACCATCTGAGCGAGTACCCTCAAATTCAGCCCAGGGATCCAAAATAAACGGAACCCTCTGATCAATACCAGGGCCAAACCTCCGGCGTCCAGAAATAACGATCCATAGATCCGACTCAAGATCATCAACACGGCATTACTGGCAGAAACTGCATCTGTAGAGATCAAACCCTCCCCTCACTGGTAGGTTCTAAGAACAGAAGTTTGTCAGTTTCAGCCCTTCAGTCGAGAATAATACGTTTACCACTGAAGGTTTAGCATTATTACGGGATAAAAGACCTCTGCTGACTCCCCTCAACAGGAAATCCTAAAGCAAGTTCCCAGTCTCGGGGTCCTCGGATTGAGCAGCGAGAATGCGCCCACCAGAGCTAACATAAACGCGTCTCGGATGAGAGGCCTCGACTGAGTTCTCGGGAAATGGTCACCAGAGTCGACGATTTCTAAAGGAATATCTGTCGTTATGGAACACCCATAGGACAAAATATATCCAACAGAAACCTCGTCTGGAATGTGGGTCTCATGAACGACTTATCATAGCAACATGCCATGCAAGCCTCATGACTATCCACTCTAACACCTATGTGTATACTCAAGCCTGGGTAGTGGGCTTATTTCTCACAAAATATCCCATCCCAACAAACAGACAACCAGCAGATGAATATGAATGAATGCAAACATTAAAGCAAACAATAAATGCAACCAGTAAATACAAATATATACAAATGAATGCAATAAATAAAGCAGCACAAAGCAACCAAAGCCCTAACCTAGAGAGCGCTAGGAGAGACTCGCTCAGGGAAGATGGACCAGCAGAGGTCAACTTCTCTATGATCCCCAGCAGAGTCGCCAGCTGTCGCATCACGCGAAAAACCGGCGGGAAAAGAAAGAAACAACAGAGCCGCCACCGTGCGTTATTTATCCCAAAAGAGGGAAAGGAAACGCTCGAAGTAAACCTAGGAAAGAACATGGTCTCGCGACCAAAGAGAATGGGTTCGGGAGTCGGTTATGCGAAGGGAAGGTGTTAGGCACCCTACGCATCCGTAGTACTCTACGGGATCCACGCACACAAGGAAGGAAAATGGTTGCTAAACACTGCTCAAACACACACACACTGGCTGAAGGAGACAAAAGAGACTGACTGAAACTGACTCGGCAGGATATCGTATCCTGGGCCTACTTAGTCTATCAGGCATAGACATCAGAGTCGAAGTAGTTCGGACTGGAAAGACGACACATGCTCGCTAAGGTATCGCACCTTATGCATACGTATCTTCTCGGACGAGAGAAGAATCAGAGCATTCGTAGCTCGGCTGACACGCACAAACAAAACAGACAAACAAAGGCAAACGTGGAGCCCGACTGCCAATCACTGGACTTAAGTCAGCATCCGAACCTAAACGCACACGAAGAGGCAAACGTGGAGCCTGAATGCCAATCACTGGACTTACATCAGCATCCGAACCAACAAACACGCACAGGAAACCAACTGCCAATCGCTGGACTTACGTCGGACTCCAACCAGAACACACACAAGGGTGGTTAAGACACAAAGGGTTGAGAAAGAAAAAGGGCGACAAATTGCTAAGGAGTCAAGCACTCGAGCCTAGCAACTGTCAAACAACACACACAACAGAAAAGAAAAGGCGCCCGGAGAGATCAGCTCAATCTCCTGCCTACATACTTCATCTGGTGTGAAGATCAGGGCGATGTAGTTCCCCTACGCAGGGACAAGGATCTAGCCTGACCAGATAACAGAGGGAGACACAACTCTAGGGAGACTACGACTCGAGCCTAGATGTTGTCATGCAAAAGTCAACCCTAAGTTAAGGTTTCTAGCTAGATGGCACAAGGGCCAACCTATCCTAGACAAGGCTTGCACAGGAAGCAAGGGTCTCGATTGCAACTAGGGCAAGAGAAAGGGGAGGTCTCAATCACAGCAAGGGTGAGAGAAAAGAATTAGTGTTAGTGGTTAGTCAAACTCGGCAAGACATCGCGTCTCGTGCCTACGTATCTCATCTGGACATGAGAATCAGAGTTGCCGTAGTTCGGCCAAACAACTCTAAGTATGGCTCACACAAGGGTTAAGCCACACAACCTACCTTACACACGGGCAAACCTAAACTAAACCTAGAGAGGCAAAGCAAACAGGCAAACACAAACACATATAGCATGAAATAAACACACCAACAAGGGGGCTCAAACATCAAAGGTTAGGCACTAGGGCCAACTGGAATAGGGTAAGTGTTGCTCTTAACCTTGCCATTGAGGGGCTAAGGTGAAGCAGATGAAAGGATGAAGTGAGGATGAGACCTCACAGCTCTTATCCCTGGCCAGGGAGAGCTAATAGACAAATGAGCATGGGTCCAGAAAGTGGGAACCCTTCTATACTCGAAGACTCTGACACTGTACACTTTGTACAAGATCTTGGGTTTGTATCCCAATGCATCAACACACAGCAGTGTGAGCAGAGGGATGACACAACAAGAGTAGTGGGGGATAGATTGCATATCCCTACCTTCCACCAATTGCCTTTCTTGAAGGACTTTTCCTGCTTGGGACAATTTTAAACACACACAGGCATTGCCTCTTAAGGAGGACTTCAGACAGTTTGCCCGGTCAAATAACAGACCGGGTCTCCAGACTACATGAAGAGAGAATAATTATACCTCAAAAGCAATTGCTAAATAGCAAAGCAAGCAAAAAGCAACTAAAGGGTACCTGAGAAAAACCAAACAGATCAGTATGCAATTAAACAGTTAAAAGCAAAGGAATGGGATTTTCAAACAAAAACAAATGATCAACTGTGCAAAGCAAGACTCAAACACATGAGTCAAACCTACAAAACAAAGGTTAGCATACGGTAAACAATCAAGTTCAAACAAGTTGGGATGATCTTTGAGGCAATGGTGCTTAACCTGAAACAAGAACTCAATTGTAAGCTCAAAAGACCACTAGGACTAGCCTAGGGTCAAGGATAAAAGAAAAAGTCAAAACAGCAGAGAAAAGTCAACCAAAGTCAAAGTCAAACATTTAAGAAGCTATCACAATTGGGCCCACATTCAAATCATGCATTATTATCATTTCATGAACATTTGAAGTCAAAGTAAGGCAAATGAAAGCTCAAAGAAGTCAACAGAATGACTTGCATCAAAAGTCAACCCAAACATTTTCAAAAATCATCAAATAAATCACACTCAATCCTAACATCTAACATGGTATACATGTAAAATTTCATGGCATTTGGATGAGAGGAAGGCAGTCAATTAAAATCAAGAAGTCAACATAATTTCAAGTAAGCACAATGAAAGTCAACAAACATGGGTCAACTTCAAAAAATCATATCAAATTGAAAACAGATGAGAAATGAATGAGATTAACACCAATGCAAAGCTCAAGATGTCTAGTTATCACATATGAAATTTCATGATCATACAATAAGATATGAGAATTTCCCAAATGATATGGCAATGTATAGCACAAAAAGTCAACCATGGACTAGGCAGGGAAGAAAATTCACAATCAAATGGAAAACAGCACAATTGATTCCAAGAAAATTCATACACCAACTAGACATGTGATAGATGATTCATGCAAAATTTGGGGTCATTTGGATTCAAGGAAGCATGTCAACAAAATTAGGGAAAATGCATGATCATGGTATGACACCAAATGTAACCTCCAACTTCAAAAAATCATATCCAGCAAACCACAAATGATAAATGCACAAACTTTATATGGAAATGAAGGTGAGCATGTCTAGTTTTACCACAAAAAATTTCAGGGGCAATGGATATGTCATGACAATTTCACAAAAGAAATGGCACAATGTATCATTTGAGCATGCATGTTAGAAAACCAATTATCAATAAAAATCCAACCAATGAAAAATTTATTAAAATTCATAATCAAATACTAGACTCAATCATGAACATGATGGAAAAATTTTCAGGACTTTTGGATGAAAATTGAGAAAGAAATGAATTTATGAACTTGAGTGAATATTTGAAGCAACATGAGCAAACAACATGGTGAACAAGTCAACTAATGGTCAACGCAGTGGCATATTGGTAATTAGGCGCTTCACTAACTGAAGCTGTGCGTTTTGGGCAGGGAAAAGGAAATGTTCTCATTGGCTCTCAGCCAATGGAACAGTACACGCACCAATGAACTCCAAAGTTCTGGGTTTATGAAACCCTAGGGTTTTAACAGCAAGGCAATGGCCTCTTCATGCAAGCATCATCATAAAACGAATTCCCAGCATAAACACAAAATATCATGGCATCAAAATTCATGTAGTATCATAACAAAAACAAGCAGAACATGATCCATGGATTTCTGGGCAGGTTTAGAGTTCATCACAAACAGCAAGCAATGTTCAACATCATCAAACAATCATCATCAATTGAAACTCGAATAGCATGGCAAGTAAACATGGCATTGGTACAAGTATATCCATGCAATCACAAGTAACAATAGCAGACACGATTCTGGAACAAAAACTGGAAACCAGCTAGGGTTTGTACATAACAGGGCATGCCACTTCATCACCTTCATACAATCAAAATTTCGAAATGCTCAGAATCAAGAAATGAGCATAGCAATAGCATCATCAAACAACCCTCAACACAAATATGACTCCCATTTTCATTAACTCAACCTGAACTGACCAAATCGATGGAAAATATATTTGTTCATGAAAATGAAGGTTCAGATTCTTGCAATATGGTTAACCAAATCAAATGATGTAAAGCTCACAACATTCAGCAGGGCAAGAACTATCAAAACATATCATAGCATAGCAAATAATGAAGGTCGAAACCTTACTTGGTTTTGAAGAAAAATGAGCTACAGTGGTTCTTTTGAGGTTGCAGGCAAAAACAGATGAAGAGAGTGCTTTAGAATGATGAATCCTTGAGGCCCTTTAGCTCAGCAAAGCTTGCAAGTACTCAAATCACCAAATGCCATTGCTGGAGCTTGATGAAAACAGAGTGAGAAAGGGGCTTTACAGGTGATGAATGGTGGTTGAATAAGCTTCCAAATGTTGCTCAAATGAGGGAAGAAGCAAGAACAGCTCGGGCTCTTTGAAGATTTGCTCAGAATTTTTACAAACGCAAATATGCAAGAAGGAAGAAAATGAGGAATTTCTGTGTGGCTGTTGTGTTCTCCTAGGGTTCAGAATGCAGAAAATGAGTTTATATGCCAATGCTTAAGGTTGCTAATCCATGTGGTAATCCGGTTTGGTTTAAAATGAACAATTGCATTATTTTGCTAATTTGCACAAGTGAAATGGAGGGTGTATGTTTGCCACGAGCTGGGCCTTAAACAGGCTGCAAATGACTATTGCTAATGCTGTTTTGGGTTTGTACACAAAATGCTGTCCTTGTTTTACTTATGTGAAGCCAATTGCACATTTTGCCAATTTTGCATCTTGGTCCATAATTGTGGTATAATGGTGGTATGTGCATGAGTTTGGAATTGGAACAAGTTTCAAATATGATTCTAAACATTTCCCAATTGGCCAAAGTGAGAAAAAGTCAATGAATCAAAAAGTCAAAGTTTGGTCAAACTTGGTTTTTTAATGAAATAGGTCAAAAATGCCATTTTGATTGGCAAAGTTTTGGGTCATGAAACTTATATTTTTGGAAAGAGGATGAAAAATGTGGTTTGTAGGAAAAAACCCCACCAAATTTGGCCTTATGGTTTGGGAGATATGCCCATTTGAAGTTCAAAAATTGGTGAAAATGAATTGATCATATCTTGACAACCACACATGGGATTTGAGAATTCTTGGACTTTTTGAAAATGGGAGAACAAGATCTTCAACTTTCATGTTGGGCAAAAATTCATTTGAAGCTTGTATCATGATGCAAGTTGAGGATCAAGAAGTTTCCATTTTTGGCAGTTGAAATTACAGGTCCACTTTCTATTTTTGGAAATTTTCTGATTGGCATCAAAATCTTCCATGATGTGGATTGCCATGACATATGAGGCCTAATAGGACATGACCAAGCTCTCTCAAACCATTTCCATCCATCAAATCCAAAGAATCAAACACAGTTGACCAACTTTGACTTTCTAGGGTTTTGGACTGTCTATGCACTGACTGATGAATTCCAAACCCTAATTCCTTGAGACCTTGACTTCAAATGATGTCCCAAGACAAATGAACTCTTGATTATTGACCATGGTGCCCAAATTCTACAAGAATGGCCACCATCCACTGCTTTGACTGATTGTTGACTGTCTAGGGTTTTCTAGCATGAACTGATGACCTCTGAGCCTTCAACCCTTGAATTAAACACTTCAAATGAACCTTCAAGTCATGTGAACTTGTTGAACAAACCCTAAGGTCTTTGCTTCCTTGAAAAACACCTTGCTTGATTGGTTGACTGATCTTCTGATCAGTTTGACCTAATTCTTGACTTGCTTGCTCTTGAGGCAACTGGGGACAATGCAATGCTATGCAATGGACCATGATATGCTATGACCTACTATGAAAAGGTATGTACAATGATAGGTGCAAATTTGAGGTGCTACACCTGGTACCCGGCCCTCTGTGGCCTCTGTTGAAAAGGTTGTCTTTGTTGTTGTTGTTGCTGCTGTTGCGATTGTGCAGGCTGAGACTCAGCAGGAATGGTTACCGCAGCATTATGCTGGAAGTAACGGTCCCTACTGGGTCCTCGTTGTGAGTACACAGCACTGGTGTCACCCTCTTTCTTCCTCTGACCCCCATTACTACCGAATGGCTTCTTCGAACCAGAAGAAGAAGCAGAAGCAGTACCCTGAATTTTCCCCAATTTCAGCCAACTTTCTATCCGTTCCCCAGCCACCACAATATCTGAGAAGTTGGTGACAGGACAACCAACCATTCTTTCAGCAAACGCCCCCTGCAGGGTTCCCATGAACAAATCTGACATTTCCCTATCAACAAGAGGAGGTTGCACTCTGGCCGCCAACTCTCTCCACCGCTGAGCATACTCCTTAAATCCTTCGCTATTCTTCTGAGACATTCCCTGCAGTTGGGCACGACTCGGAGCCATGTCAGCGTTGAACTGATATTGCTTGAAGAACGCATCCCCAAGATCCTGCCAGGTCTTAATGTCCGAGGATTTCAACTTGGTATACCATTCCAGGGAACCTCCGGACAGGCTGTCCTGGAAAAAGTACATCCACAGTTTCTGATCCATTGTATACGCAGAAATTTTGCGGACAAAGGCCTGAAGATGCGTCTCCGGGCAAGAACTCCCATTATATCTGTCGAATGTGGGCGCCTTAAACTTCTGTGGGATCACAATCCCCTCCACAAGCCCCATACTAGACATATTCACTACCCCGGGAGTGGCATAAGTTTCAAGCACTTTAATCTTTTCAGCCAGCAGCTGAATCTCCTTGTTCTGAGGCGGAGCACTGTAGGGAACGAACGGTTCATTCTGCATTGAAAACTGGTCAGCCTCCCTGTCTTCCTCCCTATCTTCATCAAACCCATAGAACGGAGGCAACATATTGTCCTTCAAATTCTGCCCCGGTTGGCCACCAGCACCAGTATTATTCACCACACCAATGGTTGTCCTCTTTCCGCCGTCACGAGACCCCAGCCCCTGGTTGGAGACTCCATCCAGGTTAACCCCGCTGTTTGCTGCAGAAGCCCGCTCGAGCTTTTCAACTTTGTCTGCCAACGCCTTCTGACCAACTGCAAAGCCTTGCATGATGTTGATCAGCTCGTTCATTTTATCCTTCAGCTCGAGAATATCTGTGTTGGGAAGATCCATGAGTCTGGGAGTATTGCGTCTGGTGTAATATCTGTGAGGGCGTGTTGAGTGCAAAGGTACAGTTCTACGAGCACGAGCAATGATTCCTGAAACAACCAAGCACGTTAGCAACAGATACCTGCAAAATAAAACATAGGTTATTATGATTAATGCATGAATGCAGTGTCTATCCATATGAAGGACATTTTGTCTCTCGATCCTGGCATCATAGAGACAAATAATAATCCGGCATCAATATTCAGTCATTCGGCATTTGATTTCATCGTTCAGATCGGAGATATGTGATTCAGCATGATACCCCCAACCATGTGTGTGCTTGTGTGAGTGCATACGGTAAAGCAAATAAAGCTTGAAGATCAATCATCGACTGAAAATAACCATCACATAGCAAAAAGTGCACCAACAGTGACATAGTCATACATCAAACCAGATAAAATTCAAATACAATCCTCCAGAATCAGGAAAGAAATACAAGCAAGTGAAATCCGTCAACAGGCCTGACGGTAATCCACAACAAATGAAAGATCTAGCTGGATGAGGGTCCCACAGATGGCCCTATCTCATCTTCCATCTTCGCGAACTCTACGGCGAACCTGAGCTCGGTGTTCTCCTGTTGTAGTCTCCCCACCTCTTTCTGATGAATCTTCATCTGCCTGAAGTAGTGATCTCTCTCAACCATGTAGTGATCTCTCTCGGCGATGATCTTCAGATTCTCTGCTTCCTTGACTTTCAGCTTGGTCTCCCACTCAGCCATGAGGACTCGGACTCTGTCGTCCCTCTGATCTCTCACCAAGATTTGCCTTCTCTTCTCATCTTCAATGACCTTTGAAGATCTAGCCAATCTTTCTTTGGTGATGTCATGCTCCCTGTAAGACCCCAATTTTGGCCCTAAGATCCCTCATGGCCCACATCATATCATATCATGGCCTCAAGGATCATTGCATGCCCTAGCTTCCCTCCTAGTGGGTAGGTTGCCTTGTGAGTGTGGTTCTTGATCACCAAGCATGCCTGGCATTTGTATATTACTGCTTTTCATATGTTTACTAACCAAAAAGTACAAAAATATTGTCAGTCTAACCTTGTTGCTTGCAGTTGAAGCAATCATCAGCAATTAGGTCAAAGACAGTCAACAGTCAGTCAAAGCAATGGATGGTGGCCATTCTTGCAGAATTTGGGCACCATGATCAATAATCAAGAGTTCATATAACTTGGGACATCATTTGGAATCAAGTTCTCAAGGAATTAGGGTTTGGAATTCATCAGAAGTGGTTCAATCATGCAAAACCCTAGAAAAGTCAAACTTGGTCAACTGTGGATTTAATCAGTGATTTGATGGATGGAATTGATTTGAAGGAGTTCATTCATGCTTATACAAGCCTCATATATCATGTCAAACCTCATCATGGAAGAATTTGAAGCCAATCAGAAAATTTCCCAAAATAGAAAGTGGACCTGTAATTTCAACTGCCAAAAATGGAAACTTCTTGATCTTAAACTTACATCATGATACAAGCTTCAAATGAATTTTTGCCCAACATGAAAGTTGAAGATCTTGTTCTCCCATTTCCAAAAAGTCCAAGAACTCTCAAATCCCATGGATGGTTTGCAAGATATGATCAATTCAATTTCAAAAATTTGTGAACTTCAAAGAGCCATATCTCATGAACCACAAGGCCAAATTTAGTGGGGTTTTTTCCTAAAAGCTCCATTTAATCCCCTCTTTCCAAAAATTCATTCATCATTTACCAAAACCTCACCATGCAAAATGGCATTTTTAAGCTTGACTGTATTCATTTCAAGTGTGAAAAAAAGTTGACTTTGTGAATTAAAGGTTTCTACTCATTTTTGCCATTTGGGACTTGGTTGGTATGATATTTGAGACATGTTTTAAGGCCCAAATCGTGCAGACCACACCTCCATGTGTAACTTGTGTCAAACTTAGCAATTTTGGCATTTGGCTTCATTTGTGTTAATCAAGCTTAACACTTCCATTAACAAAGTTAAACAGCAAATATAAATGAATTTTTCTGTCATTTCTCAACCCTAGCTGCAGCCTCCCAAGACAGAAACTCTCTCATTTTCTCTCAATTCCACTTTTCACATTTGAGAATTTTCTGACCAAAGCTTCAAAGACCACGAGTTCTCTTCTTTGTTTCATGCTCTAGCCATCATTTGGAGCCTTTTTCAAGCAGCATTCATCACCTGTACTGCAGCATCAAGCTCTGTTTTCTCCATGGACCAACAATGGCAACTTGAGATTTGAAGGATACCAAGCCTTGCTGAGTCAAATAGCTTCAAGCATCCATCATTATAAGGCATAAGGAAGATCTGTTTCGAGGCAAAACCTTCAAAAAACCACTGCTCCACACTTTTCTTCAAAATCAAGTAAGTGCTCGACCTTCTCCATTTGCCAAATTATGAGATGCTTTAGATAGGTCTTTAAATGCTGAATCCACTGCAACTTGTTTCATTCGAAATGGTTATGTCATTCATGAGAAATCTGGATTTCATTTTTTATGCTCAAACTTGTTCTAAGTCGATTTGCTTTGATGTTGTTGATTCAATGAAATCTATGTTTGGAATATGCATGCCTGATGTTTACTGATGCCATTGATGTGCTTGCTATTGATTTTTGGGCGTTTTGGAAAATTTCGATTTGATGAAGTTGATGAACACACTGTTACTGCAGTAAAACCCTAAGAAACATTTCCCAGATTTTCCTTTTTTCAATGTGTTTGGTTCGTTACTATTGATGTTGCATGATGATAATGTTTAGTTGCCATGCTGATTGGGCATTCTGGTTGGAATTCGTTTTCTCATGATGTTGGTCATATGAATATGAGCTGCTGTTGCAAACCCTATTTTTCCAGAAACATGAAACGCGATTGGCTGCTGATTTGAATTTTCTGCCTCTGTACTGTTCCATTGAGGAACTGACCAATGAGAATATTTGGTTTGTTGAGCTTATACGCAGCGTTTGGTTAAATGAGATGCATAATTACCACCGTGCCACTCGGTCAACTTAGTTTGACCTATCATTCATGTCCTTTGTTCATGTTTGTTCCAATTGTTACTCAAACTTCTAAAATTCATTTCTCACTCATTTCAACTCCAAAATTCCTGAAATTTTTTCCATCATGATCACATGAATGTCTACTATTTTATCATGATTTTTTCTGAATTTTTGGTTGGCTGGATTTTAAATGGCACTAGGTTTCTTGTCATGTATGCTTATTTGATACCTTTTGCCAATCCTTTTGTGAAATAATCATGTTGCATCCATTTGATCTGAAAATTTTTGTGGTTATTCTACACTCATCCATGCTTATTTTGGTGTAAATATCATGATTTTATCATATGTGGTTTGTGTGATATGAATTTTTGAAGTAGGGTGTGACAATTTGTGTCACACCAATGTTATGCAAGTTCATGATTTTTGTTGACATGCTTCCTGGCCTTCAATTAATGTGAAATTTTGCATGAGCCATATCTTATATGTCTAGTTGATGTGTGAATTTTCCTGGAATTAATTGAGCCATTTCCTATTTGTTTGAGAATTTTCTTCCCTGCCTAGTCAAATGTTGACTTTGTGTGATACCTCTTGCCATTTCCTTTGTGAAATTCTCATACTTTATTGGATGATCATGAAATTTTACATGTGCATACTAGACATCTTGAGCTTTGCCATGGTGTTGATCCCATCCATTTCTCATCTGTTTTCATTTAGTTATGATTTTTTGAAGTTGACCCATGTATGTTTGACTTCTTTGTGCATGCTTGAAATTGTTTTGACTTCCTGATTTTAATTGACCATCTTCCCATGATCCAATTGAGCTAAAATTTTATATGCATGTCATTATGTGGATTGTGATTGAGCATGAATTATTTCATGATTTTTTGGAATTGATTATGTTTGGGTTTGAGCCAAGTCTTTCTGTTGACTTTTATGTGCTCTCTTTTGCCATGCTTTGCCTTCTTTTGCTTATGAAATCATGATGATGAATGATAAGAACATGAAACCAATTGTGCTTGCTTCTTAAATGTTTGAACTTGATTTTGGTTGACCATCCCTTGCTGTTTTGACTTTCTCATTTTATTTTGACCCTAGGCTTGTCCTAGTGGTCTTGTTGCTTATGTTTGAACTCATTGTTTCAGGTTAAGCACAAATGCTTCAAAGAGAACAATCAAATTTGATTGAGCTTGATTATATATATCATGTGCTAACCTTTGTTTTGTAGGTGGTATGACTCATATAGTTTGAGTCTTGTGCTTTGCACATTGTCCCTCTGTGTTGACTATTGGATCCTTTCCTTTTGTTTTAACTGTTGAACTGTGTACTGATTGGTTTGACTATTTCAGGTACCCTTAGTTGCTTAAGTTCTTTGAATTTGCTTGCTTTGCTATTTAGCAATTTGCTTTTGAGGTATAATTACTTCTTCTTCATGTAGTCTGGAGACCCGACTTGTTATTTGGCCGGGCAAACTGTCTGAAGTCCTCCTTAAGAGGCAATGCTTGTGTGTGTTTAATTTTGTCCCAAGCAGGAAAAGTCCTTCAAGTAAGGCAATTGGTAGATCAAAGGGATAAGTAGCATATCCCCTACTATTCAGTGAGTCTTCTCCTTGCTCCCATTACATGGTTGTAGCATTGAGATCAAAACCCAAGATCTATCGAGTCAATAATGTGGAAAGAGCTCCATCTTTCTGAGCTCCCACACTTTCTATTATTTGATGCTCTCCCTGATCAGGGATAAGAGCAATGAGGCACACCCCTCATCTACTTTCATCTGCTTCACCTTAGCCCCTCAATGGCAAGGTTAAGAGCAAATCTTTTGACCCTATTCCAGTTGGCCTTAGTGCCTAACCCTCTTGTATGAGCCTCCTTGTTTGGATATAGAGTGTGCTGTTTGATATTCATTGATTGATTGATTACTTCATATGCACATGTTTGCTTGTATGCTGTATGCATTTATCATCATTAATTGCTCATTAATGCATAATCATCTCATTTGTCTTTGTGATCTTGTCTTTGTTGTTTACCCATTGAGGACAATTGTAAGACCATCCATTGGCCATTGCTCCTATGACATGGAAGTGAGTATAAGACCATCACCTTGGCCACTCATCTTATCTTTGCTTGTTGCTTTGTTTGTTTGTATGTGAGGATACAACTGTAAGTCCCTGCAAGTTGGCATTTGTATTCCTAGGATCATACTGTGGAGGTTAGAGTAAGCCCAGACAGATTGGCATCTAACATCCATGTTTTGCTTTCTTTGTTTATGTGAGGTTGCAATTATAAGCCCCTGTAAGTTGGCATTTGCTTTCCTATGATCATATTGTTGCTTTTGTTCTTGTATGTGAGGATCCATTGTAAGTCCCTGTAATGTGGCATTGGTTTTCCTATGAACATCTGTTGAGTTAACCTAAGTCCAGATAGATTGGCAGTTGACTTCCATATTTCATCTTTGTTTTTTGTTTTGGGGAGATTAGTATAAGTCCGTTGAGTGGCCTCTGATATCCCGTTCTGTTTTAGGAGATTGGTATAAGCCCAGTGATTGGCATCCGATATCCGCTTTTCTTTTCTTTCTTGTTTGTTTGTTATTATCCATTGCCATTCCAAAGGACACACTTGAATCATCTCCTATATGATTTCAAGAAGTGAACCTTCTAAGAAGTTTTACAATCCATCTTCATCCATTCATCCCCATTATGTCCTGAACCTTTTCACACATTGATTTCAAATTTGACATAGATATTGTGCAAACATCTCCATGTTTTCAAACTAAAAACCTGGACCCAAGTCCTTGACCTTTTTCAAACTCCATTTCATAATACTTCTCTGAATTAATCTTAATCATACTTTGACTCCATTTTCATAATCACAATCAATTAACTTCACTCACTCACTTGTTTTGGCTTTGTCCATCATTAATCTTTTCACGCATTAGCCATAGGTTTCAATTATCATTGTGGTTAATGTAAATCTTGCCTATCCTTAGTGAGTCGACAGTAAGACTTCCGTACTGAAAACAGGGTTAACCCCTCTAGTACGTCGAAGCTATCCTCGCATGGTGGATGTTGTTCTTGGTCGAGTTTTCTCCCATTGATAATGAAAAGCCTCAGTGCTCTTGTTTAAAACTGAATCCACCAGCTTTTGGAAATCTTTTAGCCGAACTACGGCGTTTTGATCCTTACCTTTGATGGAAGGTACGTAGGCAGCGGGTTCATCCGTTCAAACCCAATAAAAATTGTATATTCTTTTCTCATCATCCCAATCATATTTGCACAATATTTATGTCATAACAAATAACAATTTTCTACAACAAGTGTGAAAAGGGCTCCCTAGGAGTACCTAGGACGTAGTGGGTGCCTAACACCTTCCCATTGCGTAATTTACCCCTTACCCAGACTCTCTGATCTTTTTATTAGTTTTCTACGTGTAAAACTTCTTAGGCTTTTGTTCGCTTTTTAGCCAGTCCTTTGGATAAATAAAAGTGCGGTGGCGACTCGAAATTTCATTGTATGCTTTGCTTATGGTTTAATCGATAAATCATATAGCGACGAATACACCGCTACACTCCCTGTTGGACGATGCTAAAGCTTGGCTGATCTTCCCATAGTAGGCAGTATCCATCTCAAAGCGCTTTGCTTCCAGGGCATATCGTTTGTCTTGATCTTCCATCTTCACTTTGATCTCCTGATTAGCTGTCTGAAACCGAGCAACACACCTCTCCAATTCAGCTTTCTCTGCAAGTAACTGATCTCTGGCTTTCTTCAACTCGAGGAATTCTTCCATACTGACAGAAGAACTGGGACCCTCAATCATAGGACACACAGGATCACCTCCAGGAAATGGTAGAAATGTAACCTCAATTCTCTTCCGCAACCAATCATCGAACAAAGGAAAATACCGACTGTTGACCTTACCATAAGGAACCTTACCCTTCCTCTGGATATCACGCCACTCATCCAATACCTTCCTCAACTTGGTCTGATTGCCATCAATCGGGAAGTAAAAGGACTCCTGAATCTCTCGCCCGAGAGGAGGACCCTCCACAGCAAACCCCATCTGTCTCCTGAGAAGCACCGGGTTGTAATTAATGCAACCCTGAACTCCCACCACAGGCACATTAGGTAAACTCCCGCAACTGCATATAAAATCCCGTCCAGCCAAACCATTATGAGTCCAAGCAATGTCATCAGCCCGCAAACCCATCAACCTGAACGACCACTTGACAGTGGGATCGATATGAGCAAAGGCACCTCGGGAAGGCAAGTATCCCATAAACCACCTGAACAGCAACTGAGCACAGCACCTGACTAAACCCCCACGCCGCTTCTCATTCCTATTATGAACCGAGTAGTAGACATCTCCGATCAGAGTAGGGATAGGGTTTCTCTGCATGAACAATCTGATGGCATTATGGTCCACAAAATTCTTCTGATTAGGAAACAGAACAATCCCATAAATGCTTACAGCAATCAGAGCACAAACCGCCTTCCAGTTACCCATAGCGGCATGTTCCTTGGCATTAGCCTCCAAGAAACTCAAATGAAAACCGGGTAATTTTCCCTTCTCCTTCAAACCTTCCTTGACCATTTCCGGACTCAAATAAAGAGCACGTGAAATCCCAAGGACATCTGGCTCCGCCCTAGTGACATGGAAAGGAATCTGATCTCGGATCTGCATGCCCAGGATGCTAGCATAGTCCTCCATCAGAGGTCCCAACAAATAATCCAGAAACACAAAGCATCTCAGCCCCGGGTCATAGAACTGAAGAAGAGTATGAATGGCACTTCTGTCACTGTCAGCGAGTCTGAAAACCATCTTCAGGATACTACCGTATGACTCTCTGAACATCCCCACATGGTCGGGTGTAATCAATGTTATCATCTCTTTCAGCGCACCAATCTCTGGGTCGAAGAAACTATAGGCCACATCATGCTTCAAACCGGTCCTCATATATGAGAAGAAAGTCTCTCAACCAGGATCTCGATCAAAAATATCCCTGCATATGGATAAACATGTGTTAGATGCAATTACTGCAAGATGTAATGATGCTGATGAATGAATGCAATGCGTTGCCATCCTCCAAGCCATCTGATCCTCTGCACTGAAACCTGGTTTCTGAACTGATCATAACCATCTGAGGGAAAATGTAACCATAAATTTGGCCCACGGGTTCCGAAATAAACGGAAGAAAGATACATCATCATCATCATCAGCACCAAACCATCTCTGAGCAGATACCCATAATCCTCTGGATCGGCCCGAGGAATCCTGAAATAAACGGATCCCCACTGATAAAAATCTCGGCCCGGGGAATCCTGAAATAAACGGATCCCCACTGATAAATACCTCGGACAGCACTCCGGCGTCTCGGCAATAAATGACCATAAATCCGACTTACAAATAGAACTCTGATCCACAGAACAAAAGTCACCATCTGAGTCACCATCTGAACGTGCATCTGAATGAATCACCCTCCCCTCACAGGTAAATTCTAAACAGGTCATCCTAAGGTGGATAATAGTCTCGACAATCGGGCAGAGATACTCAATGGGTTTGCCCTTTCGGGTGTGCCATTGTAGCTCTCCTGAGATCATCTAAACCAAAGATCCGGGAAATGATCGGTCACCAGAGTCAACAGCTCAAATGAAGTAACTAAGCCAAAGTGGAATACCCCACAGAGGAAAGCACTATCAAATGAACCTCGTCCGGCTTGTGGCACATCACGCCGCCAGGCACATGTTGACCTAACATGAAAGAGGCGACATGAGACAACACTAATCCTAGGTGTATACTCGGGCCTGGGTTTTAGCCCCACTCAGAACACCCAACCCAACACAGAGGAACCACCTGCACAGAGGACGGCAACATGATAGTATGATGCATGCAAATATTTATGCAAATATATACACTGGTTAGAATAATAAGTGCAATAAATAAAGCAAAACAAGCAACCTAAACTATCCTAAAACGCTAGGAAGGACTCGCTTAGGGACAATGGACCAGCTCAGGTCGACATCATCGAAGTCCCCAGCAGAGTCGCCAGCTGTCGCATCCTGCAAAAAAACAACCGGCGGGCTAAAACAAAAACAACACAGAGCCGCCACTGCGCGTTATTTATCCCAAGATAGGGAAAGGAAACGCTCAGAGAAACCTGGAAAAAGCATGGTCTCGCGACCAAAGAGAAAGGGTAAGGGAGTCGGTTACGCAAGGGGAAGGTATTAGCACCCCTCACGTCCGTCGTACTCGACGGGATCCACGTTCTAAAATAAAGAAAAGGTTGCTAAAACATCACACACACACATGGGGAACGCAGGTGGGGTTAAGAGAAGGGAGCTCGATAGGACATCGCATCCTATGCCTACATATCTCGTCTGGAACGAGAATCAGAGCTACTGTAGTTCGGCTTACGCACACCAAACAACACAAAACAGATAAACACACCAGGGTGGCAAACATGGATCCCGACAACCACTTGATGGAATTACGTCAGCATCCGAACCAAAACACAACACTGGAACCCAGATGCCACTTGATGGACTTACACCAGCTTCCAAGCACACAACAATCAAACAAACAAACAACAACTTGCTAAGGAGTCGGGGACTCGAGCCTAGCAATTGTCAAACAAACACACACAAAAGGAAAAAAGGTGCCCGGAGAGGTCTCGCACGACCTCCTGCCTACATACCTCGTCCGGAACAAGGATCAGGGCGATGTAGTTCCCCTGAAAGGGAAAGAAACTCTAGCCAGAGACAAAGGGAAGACACACTACCAGGGAGCTGTACTCGAGCCTAGTGTTATCATGCATCATTGCCCTATGTTCAGGTTTCTACCTACTTGCACAACTGCAAGCTAATCCTATCCAAGAAAGAAACAAGCATACAAGCATCAAACAATTCAAGCATTTCAAGCAAACATGTCACACAAATATTCACAAAGCACACACTATAACCAATCAAGTGGGCTCAAACAATGGGTTTGACTGCCGAAGCAATTCATCTGTACAAGGGTTAATTCGCTCTTAACCTTGCCATTGAGAGGCTAAGGTGAAGCAGATGAAAGGTGAGTGAAGATTAGACTTCACAGCTCTTATCCCTGGCCAGGGAGAGCTTCAGACAAAGGAGCGTGGGTTCAGAAAGATGGAACCCTTCTATGCTCAAAGACTCTGACTCAACTGTACAAAGTACAAGATCTTGGGTTTGTGCCCCAATGCATCAACACACAGCCGTGTGAGCAGAGGGATGACTCAACAGAATAGTGGGGGATAGATTGCATATCCCTTGGCTTCCACCAATTGCCTTAATCAAGGACTTCACCTGCTTGGGCACAAAAAGTAAACAACCACAAACATTGCCTCTTAAGGAGGACTTCAGACATTTGCCCGACCAAGTAACAGGCCCGGTCTCCCAGACTACATGAAGTCAAGAGATCCTACCTCAATTGGTTTACACAACCAAGCAGCAGCAAGCAAGTTCTTAAAGAACTGTAAGCAACTAAATGTACCTGAAATCAATCAAGTATCATCAGTACTCAGACAGACAAACAATAAACAGCAAATGTTAATCAGTCAGACTATATAGATAACACAAGCTAGTGCACATAAGTGCAAGCTATAAGCTCAAGCTCAAGCTTCACCACCTACAAAACAAAGCCAAATTGATTCACAAGCATCAAACAATCTCAATTTAATTGACTTGAATCATTCTCCTTAAGCCTTTTGCATTTCATCCTGAAAAGTCAAACCAAATGTGAGAAACAAGACCACTAGGCCAAGCCTAGGGTCCAAAAGGGAGAAAAAATTCTAAACAGCAAGAAATTCTCAACCAAAATCAAATTAACACAAATCAAAAGCAAATACAATTGGTCCCATGCTCATATCATTCATCAATATCATTTCATGCACAATTTGGTACAAACTAGGTCAAATGGAACCTCAAATGTCCAAACAGAATGACTTTAATCAAAAGCATACCAAAACAATTCCAAAAATCCTCAAATAATTCACACCTAAACAGGACATATTCAAGGTATAGCATGTCAATTTTCAGATCAATTGCACAAAAGGAACTAGGTCAATGAAAATCAAGAAATCCAGACACAATTATTCAAACCAATTCAAGGCATCAACACATGCATTCACTTCAAAAATTCATAAAACAGTGAAATCAACTAAGAAATGAATGGGACCAAAACCATGATGTCCTACAATGTGTCTATAATCAGCATACCAAATTTCACATCCATCCAAAACCATATGAGAATTTCACAAAGGATATACATACATGTGTCACACAAGGTTGCACAATGAACCAACAGAGAAGAAAAATATCAATCAAATGGAAAATGACATAGAAAAATCCAGAAAAATTCACATGACATCTCAACATATCAATAATCATCCATGCAAAATTTCAATCCAATCCAACAATCATAGGCCAGGCAAATAAATTGATGAAGTTGACCTAGCTAGGTGTGACACAAATTGTCACACCTAGATTCACAAAATCATATTTTAATCACCAGGCATCCAAAAATCATAAACTTTATATGTAAATCACCATCAACATGTCCAGAATGAGCACAAAAAATTTCAAACATTTCTTTAAGACTATGAGCATTTCATGTTAAAAATGGCAAAACATGCAAAAAATGTACACAAGTCAAAGATCAATAGGCCAGGTCAACATTTCTCCATGCACAACTTATGTTACCATGCCTATAAAAACCTAGAGAGAATTTGGGATCTATCAAAAAAAGTCTCACTATTTTTGGATTAATAATTAATTTTTTATGAATTTTATAAGTTAAATGAATTATTGAAATAATTATTGAATGGAATATATGAATTAATTTGTCTCAATGGCATTGTCGTAATACTCCCAGGCCAGGCCAAAACGGTGCGCAGCACATTAATGCGCTGGCATCATGCTACTGGAGAGAACAAGCGGGAAACAACCAGTTTAAACAAAAGCGCATGGAAATGGATCAAGGAGCGAATTTTTCCAGAATTGAGATGTTCATCATCGTGTTCATCTTCATCCAACTCCAGCAACGACCAAGAACTTTTCTCAACCAAATCGCCTAAACCTTATATCATTCTCTTCCTCTTGCAACGTACATCAAGGATATGATAATGATTTTCTCTAACACTCACTATATCTCACGGATCGAGCGATTAAAGGTTTGACAACAAAACTTCAAATCGAAATATCTTCTTCAATACTTAATCAAAATCAAAAACACGAGTATCACAATGATCTACACTGAACACACTACAAAACACATATCTCAATTTAAGCAATAGCGAAATTCGAATTGGCACCTTAAATTGAAGACAGTGTGGAATTTTGATGTTTCAAGGCGTGGCAAGCAAAAACAGATGAAGCATGAAGCTCAGGAAGATGATTGGAATGCTTAGCTTGATCCAATGTTAATCCCAGTGTGAGAAATTTCAGTTCACCATTGATGCACACACTTTGAACAGTCACGAACCTTGATCTTTTTGGCCATGGATTGATGCAACAGTTGGAGTTCTTGATCCAAGGAAGATGAAGCAACAAGAATTTCGTGAATTGGTGAAGAAATGAGGAAGTTCCAATGAATTTGGTTCTTGAATGTTCTTGATGAATTTGGAAAATTGGAGGGAAAAGTTGTTAGAGTTTCTTGTGATTTGTGATTCTGATCAAATCCAGTTATGATTAAGTGTTTATACTCTCCCTTAATCCACTCTCTAATCATCAAATTAACCAAAATGACTTGATTAGCAAAAATGCAATTTTACAAAGCAAGGGCAAAAATGTCATTTCACCCTGGGGCCCATGACAGCTGTATGACAGCTCACACATCCTCAAAATGCCATTTGTGATGAGTTGGCATTGGTCCCACATCCATTGGCATTGTAATTTCCATTTTCAACATGCTATGCCAAAATGTGTATTTTCAAGTGAAGTTCAACAATTCCTTTGCCAAATATTGCACCTTGAAATGTTATGACAGTTGAGACAATCTCTAATTGGCAAATGTGAGGTGTTGCAAAAATCCCCATGCCAAAATTCCCATTATTTCTCAACTTGGACCATTTTGCCCTTGGATTTTTAACTGTGCACTTGAAAATTGACTTTTTGCATTGACCATTTTTGATGAATTCCAATTATGCACCATGAAAGTACATATCAAATGGAGTTTGCACATAAAAAGATCACTCAATTTGGACACTCCATGTGGAAGTTATGCCACTTTGATTATGGGTCATTTTTGAAATTGAATGGACCATAACTTGCCAACCATATATGGAAATTTCATGTTCTTGGACTTTTTGGAAAGGTGAGACCAAGATCCACAACTTTCATGTTGAACAAAATTTCATTTGAAGCTTCCTTGGACATGTAATTTTGAGGTCAAAAACTTTCCATTTTTGGAAACTTCCATTACAAGTCACTTTCTATTTTTGGCAATTTTTGTCCTTACTTGATTTTCTCCATTCTTGAGCTTTGAAATGTCAAATAACACTTGTTTCAACATGAATGAAGTGTCTCCAACTCATTTCCACCTCCAAATCCATTAAATCATGCACGGTTGACCACAGTTGACTTTTTCAACTGATAGATGAATTTGGCCATGCACTGATCAATCTGAGCCCCAATTCTCTGATGAAATGGCCCAAGGGAGAAACCCTAGCCTCAATATGCACAATGAAACCACATTATGATCCCCATAGCCACTATAGACCCCATCTCCTAGCCATGCCATGATTGGCCCAATGCAACTGATTAGGGTTGACCAGTGGTCAAAACCCTAATCTCAAAGAATATGCTCCCCCACTTGATGATATCAAACCATGATGATGATGATGTATCACTTCAAACAAGATGAAGACCAATCTCCTTTGAGAATCACAAAACCCTAATTTGGACCTCCACATCCTCAGATGATTGATGACCAGTCCAATGAAACCCCAGCTTGCACTTTGACTTCCTCATATTCTGATCAAGACTTGTGAGGATGAATTGCACAATGTAACCACATGATATGCAATATGCAATGCCTAGTGACCTAAAAATGATATGTAATATGCTATGCTAGTCCCAAGAGAGGAGGGCAAATTTTGAGGTGTTACAGAATGGTACTTCTTGCCCACACACTCATCTCCAATCTTATCTAGGAAGGTTAGGAGCTCACACTAAAGATGAAAAGTTGTGGATGTACTATTTTGAAGACAGTTTAACTGGAGCTTCTCGTGAATGGTATTCTCATTTGTCTCGTACTACCTTCAAGAGTTGGAAAGACTTGGCAGAGGCTTTTGTCAAGCAATATCAATACAACTTGGACATGGCTCCAAATCGGACCTTGTTGCAAGGAATGTCTCAGACTGCCAAGGAGACCTTTAGAGAATATGCTCAGCGTTGGAGACAGATTGCTGCATCCGTCCAACCCCATATGTCTGAAAGGGAGATGGCGAACATGTTCATGAACACTCTTCAAGGCAAATATATCGAGAGATTGGCTGCTTGCCCATCAATCAGCTTTGCAGAGATAGTAATTGCTGGAGAAAGAATCCAGAGTCTGTTGAAGATGGGCCGAATTCAAGACAACAGTGCTTCCAACTCATCAGTTCCCAAGAAACCGTTTGCTGGTAACGGTCAGCGAAGAAGAGAAGGTGAGACAAGCGCTGTGTACGCCGGAAGAGGCAAGGGAAGAGGACGCCCTAATTATTATCAAGATCAAGTGGCCGCAGTCACTATTCCAACACCTGTTCCTCAACCGCAGTATCATCCGCAACAGCAACCCAGGTACAACAATCAACAACAAGGAGGTAATCCAGGTCAGCAGAGACACTATCAATAACGTCCAAGGCAGGCGGATCGGGTCATTGAGCCAATCCCAATGCCTTATTTTGTACTACTTCCCAAGCTGATTGACATGAATCTGGTTACGTTGAGAACTCTGGCCCCACCAGTCGATCCCAATAATTTGCCTAGAGGTTATGATGTCAACGCCAGATGTGCTTATCACTCCAACGCACCTGGCCATACTACAGATAATTGCAAGGCCCTCCAGCTAAAGGTACACTATTTGAGAGATGCCCAGGCTATCAATTTTTCTCCGGTGCCTAATGTTATCCAAAACCCGATGCCAGCTCACGGTGGGCAGAGGATTAATGCTGTTGATAGTGGGGAAACTTTGAATTTGGTTTCTGATGTGGCTAAAGTAAAGACTTCGCTATCGGTAGTTAAAGACCAACTTTTGAAAGGATAGATTTTCCCGGGCTGTGGGGAAGAGTGCAAAAATTGTCAAGACGCCGAGAACGAATGTGATAGTTTGAGAAGGGGTATTCAGCAACTGATAGATGAAGGTTGTCTTCAATTCGTTCAGACTCGTCCAGTGAAGAATGATGTGTCGACAGTAACATTTTATTTCACTCCTGAAGAAATATATGTTCCCGAGAGACCCGCTCCAATGACAATATATTTCCCAGAAAGTCCAGCACGAATTTACTCTGACAACCCTCAACCGACTTTGATTAGTCTGGTCACCATCACGGTACCAGGACATGTTCCGTATGAGAAAGACAGTGCTATCCCGTGGCACTATGGGGCTGATATCTACTGTTAGGGGCAGAAAGTTAACGAAGAAGGCATTAACATTGGTAGCTCCGCTGTAGAAAATGTTGGAGGAATTGGTGGCTTCACTCGCAGTGGACGCCTATTTGCACCATCAACATTGCGTACGAATGCTGAAGTTGAGGCAGCTACCAATGCTAAAGGAAAACAGGTATCCACCGAAGAGGTTACTACCAAGGAAGCTCCTCCTAAGACCGCGTTCGAGAAGGAAGTGGATGAGTTTATGAGGATTATCAAGAAAAGTGACTACAAGGTAGTCGACCAGCTAAATCAGACACCCTCAAAGATCTCCATTCTCTCACTATTGATGTGCTCTGAGGCACACAAAGCAGCCTTGTTGAAAGTACTGAATATGGCCTATGTCCCACCAGAGATAACTGTTAACCAACTGGAGTCGGTAGTTTCAAACGTAAACGCTAGCCATGGGCTGGGTTTCACTGATTTTGACCTGACATCTAAGGGCAGGAATCACAACAAAGCCTTGCATATCACAATGTAATGCAAAGAGATTGTGCTTTCCCATGTTTTGGTTGATACAGGCTCTTCTCTGAATGTTCTTCCAAAGAAAGCCTTGATGAAGTTGGATTGCGATGACGCCACCCTGAGGCCGAGTAATTTGGTTGTGAGGGCTTTTGACAGCTCTAAGCGAGCTGTTTGTGGCGAAGTTGAGTTGCCAGTTAAGATTGGACCACAGGTATTCAAGAGTACCTTTTATGTGATGGATATCCAGCCTTCCTATAGCTGTTTGTTAGGTCGGCCCTGGATTCATGCTACCGGTGCTGTTACTTCTACTCTCCACCAGAAGCTCAAATATGGACTAGAAGGTCAGATCGTCACTGTCTGTGGTGAAGAGGATATTTTTGTTAGCCACCTGTCTACGTTTAAGTATGTGGAGATGGATGGCGAGATGCATGAGATGCTGTGTCAGAGCTTCGAGGCCATAAACATTAGTGAGGTCGCGCCCGAAACTGTCTTTTCACCTGAGTCTGAGAAGGTCGGGACTTCTATCTCTTAATACAAGCAAGTTGTTGAAGTGGTTAAGGCTGGTAATGCCCAAGGGTGGGGCAAATTTGTGGAGCCAATCATAAAAGAAGACAAGTTTGGATTGGGGTATACTCCGGGGTCTCAGAAGAATGAAGTCGGTACTTTCTCCAGCGGGGGTTTGGTTTCTCCCCACACCGTCAATGCTGCAGATGAAGACAAGGCTGACAGCGACTGTGACTTAGATAGATGGATTCGCCCGTGTGTCCCAGGAGAAAAGCTCGACAATTGGTCGTCTGAAAAAGTCGTCCGGTTTACTCTACTGAAGGAGTAATTTTTATTATTTTCCTTTTATCACATGCATAATAAAGTCTTACACTTTGACCAAGGTGTAATGACTCATCTGTAGGGCCATCCAGTTAGTTACATTTCGCAATTATTTTCATCATCACTAAAGGACAGCTTTTGCAAACAATTTTGTGTTCTCTTTCTTTCAATTATTTTTACTTTTACAAAAACGGCAATGTTTCTTTTTCATGTTTCTTTTTCATTTTTCTTTCCAAAAAACACCTCGTAAAACTGATCACCCGGATCTCACTACTAACGACACTGCTATGGCCAAGTATGACTTCGACAATCCTATCTATCAAGCCGAAGAAGGGGCTGAGGAAGATTGTGAATTGCCTGAGGAGTTAGCCAGGTTGTTGAAACAGGAAGACTGAGCTATTACACCTTATCAGGAAGTGATTGAGACCGTCAACATTGGTACCGAGGACGACAAGAAAGAGATCAAGATCGGGGCCAGTCTACAGGCCGAGAGGAAAAGACCGTTGATCATGTACTTGACTGTGTTAGAAAGGTCAATGGGCTGTGTGCTCGGTCAGCATGACGAGTCAGGTCGAAAAGAGCATGCAATATACTACCTTAGCAAAAAGTTTACCGACTATGAACAAAGATACTCACTACTCGAGAAAACTTGCCGCGCTTTGGCATGGGCTGCTCGCCGACTAAGACAGTATATGTTAACTCACACGACTCTATTGATATCAAAGATGGATCAAGTCAGGTATATTTTTGAAAAGCCAACGTTTACCGGAAGGGTTGCTAGGTGGCAAATGATGCTGACAGAGTATGACATCCAATACACTTCACAAAAATCCATCAAAGGAAGTGTCTTGTCAGACGATCTTGCCGAGCAACATATTGATGATTACCGACCTATGAGGTTCGACTTTCCTGATAAGGACATCATGTTTCTCAAATCGAAAGATTGCGAGGAACCACTCCCGGAGGAGGGGCCTGACCCTGAATCCAAATGGATTATAATGTTTGATGGGGCGATCAACGTCAATGGTCGCGGAGTTGGTGCAGTGTTGATCACACCGGAGGGGGTTCATATGCCATTTTGTGCCAGAATAACTTTTCCCCGAACCAACAATGAAGTCGGACGAAGCAGAATGGGTCTGTTCTCGATACAATCAGTTGAGCCTAGTTGAGGAAAAGAGACTAGTAGCTATAAGCCATAGCCAACTATATCGGAGACGGATAAAGAGAGCATTTGATCAGAAAGTGCGCCCTCGGGAGTATCAAGTTGGTGAATTGGTACTCAAAAGAATTCTTCCTCCCAACACAGATCACAGGGGCAAATGGACACCGAACTATGAGGGTCCATACGTGGTTAAAAGAGTTTTTCTCTGACGGAGCTTTGATGCTAACAACCATGGATGGCGAAGACTTCCCATCCCCTGTCAACTCAGACGCAGTTAAAAAAAAATACTTCGCATAAAATAGACCCGCTGGACATTAAAAAGAAGAGTCCAGGCAAAAAAGGGCATCCCGACGAACCAAAAAAAAAAGAACAAAGAGGTTCGGGCAAAAATTAGGGATATAAAAAAAATAAAAATATATACACCCGGTGAGTCGAAAACCCGAAAGGGCGGCTCAGGAAAAAAAGGGTATCCTGGTGGATTGAAAACCCAAAAGGGTGGTCCACGCAAAAGAAGGAATAAGCGAATGACTGCAACCTGAGTTCATCCGTGTTCTATCACCGTTTCACTCAATCCGGCAATCTCCGAAGGTTAAAGATCGACTAATCATCCACTTCAGAAAGCAAGATGAGCAGAGCGTCTTGAGGACATACGAGCCATAGCATAGTCGAAACTCAGTGGGACCCCGTTTCCACATTGCCATTAGGATAGTTTCTCTTGTTCAATTTATAGCGATCGCCTCTTTCCAGGGATCAGCTTCCTGATGTACTCGCCTATTCCTGGCACAAATTTTTCAACCAACAAAAGTCGAATAAGTCAGTTAAAAAGCCTCTTTACTTTTCATTTATCGAATAAGTCAACAAAAGTCAAAAGTCGATTGCATCTGAATATAATGGTGGCTTTTGTGGATGACTTGCGCAGGAAAACAGTCAAAATTGCTTTGAATGTGCTTAATCCTGGAAGGTGAATTCAAACCGAGTAATTCCCCGGGGCATACATGTATTTTTGGGTTACAGGTCACAAGAAGCGGATGCCAAGTCATGAATCCTCACCCCTAAGCGGTTGACAAAGTCTATCCTCAGCAGAGCCTATCCCCAGTAGAGTTGACAGTATCCAGACTGTATATCCCCAACGGAGTCGACAGTGCCAGACTATATCTCCCCAGCAACAGCGGAGTAGTTGCATACCCAACAGACAAGAGTGTGGTGTTCCCAATGTTCATCTCATTCCCCAGCAGATTATTTCTAACAGATTTGTTCTAATCCCTAGCTTGAGGACGATTAGCAAGTTCATATCCCCAGCAAAGGTCGATTCCTACGACATTTCCTCAGGAAGTGCTTTCCTCACAGACTCTCCTCACAGAGCCTCGCCAAACAAGGTTCCCATAGTTGATACTCCCCTAGCAAGGTCAACTTTTCAAAAGGCCGATTTATTTTTTGTGGCTCCCCGGTCCCGGCAGACGGATCGTTCCCCACAGAGCATTCAAGGATTGATACATCGATCCGCTCCCTACCAGAGTTGCTTCCCCAAGAAAATTTCTTTTTTTCTTTTGCACCATGTATAACATTTGCATTTGCATTTGCATGCATATCAAACATACACATAAGCTGATAAACAGGTTCTTCAAAGAAGACTGAAGAATTTCCTTACAACCAAAGTCACGAGATCCAGCCAGAGGATCAAGTGTGAGAGGATCCAGCCTGAGGGTCATTTTTGAAGATTCAGCCTGAGAATCATTTTTCCAGCGATCCAGCCTGAGGGTCATTTTTGAAGATTCAGCCAGAGAATCGACTACGAGCGTTATTTCCCCAGCAAGCCGGCTGGAGGAATAAATTAACAGCTCAACAGAAAATCAGCTTACAAGAGGATCCAGCCCGCGGATCGCATTTAAAAAACAAAGTCTAATCGAAGAGTCGTTATAACATGTTCTTGCCTGAAGAATATGTACGAAGCCCAAGAGTGGGATATTCTCGAAGCTGCATATCTAACATGAAGATTGGGCGCAGATTTCGAAGGAGAGTCAACCAGCGCATGCCTCAGATGCGAGATCCTGATGATGGGAATTTATCATCAAATCAATCTAGATCTAGCCAGAAGATCGAGGTCAGGTCTAGCCCGAAGACCGGAAATAGATTCAGCCAGAGAATCAAAACAATTCAGATCTAGCCAGAAGATCGAAGTAGATTCAGCCAGAGAATCAAAGAAAATAGATTCAGCCAGAGAATCAAAGAAAATAGATTCAGCCAGAGAATCAAAGAAAATAGATTCAGCCAGAGAATCGAAACAAAGGAGATCTAGCCAGAATATCTAGCCAGAAGATCGAAGTCAGGTCTAGCCCGAAGACCGGAAATAGATTCAGCCAGAGAATCGAAACAATTCAGATCTAGCCAGAAGATCGAAGTAGATTCAGCCAGAGAATCAAAGAAAATAGATTCAGCCAGAGAATCGAAACAAAGAAGATCTAGCCAGAAGATCGAAGGAGATCTAGCCAGAAGATCGAAGAAGATCTAGCCAGAAGATCGAAGTCAGGTCTAGCCCGAAGACCGGAAATAGATTCAGCCAGAGAATCGAAACAATTCAGATCTAGCCAGAAGATCGAAGTAGATTCAGCCAGAGAATCAAAGAAAATAGATTCAGCCAGAGAATCGAAACAAAGGAGATCTAGCCAGAAGATCGAAGAAGATCTAGCCAGAAGATCGAAGAAGATCTAGCCAGAAGATTGAAACCGTATCCAGCCCGAGGATCAAAATTAACATCCAACCAGAGGACTAAATTGAGTATAGATTCAGTCAGAGGATCGAAACTCCAAATTAAGTCAGAAGACCGATTCAGATTCAGCCAGAGGATCGGAAGAGAAATAAACAACGCGGTGTATTTCAGCATTTTTGTGGTGTTCTCGGAGCGCAAATTTTCGGTCTGTCTTTGGTATTCAATCACAGCTCACCATGTTTGTCTGATAAGCTATTCGCTTTCATCCTGCTCGGGTTAGCTGATGACTGAATAGGGGCAGCTGTAACACCCCAAAATTTGCCCTCCTTATTCACGCATTCATTTTTAGGGCACTTAACATTAGATACATTGCATTTCATCATGTCAATCGGGATTAGCTCCAAGAAGCTTGAATATCATCCAGGACACCTTTTTTTTAATTTATTAAAAAATAAAAAAAAATAACGAAAAAATAACGAAAAAAAAGAAAAATAATGAAAAAAAAGAAAAATAACGAAAAAAAAATAATAATAAACAAAAATTAATTAATTAAATAAATAAATAAATAATAAATAAATAAATAAAAGAAAAATCTAGGACTTGGACCTCTTTCATTTGAGCCCACAAAACCATAAAAATCAGGTTATAAAAACAGACAGAAAAAGGGAGAGAAGCAAAAACACTCTGAGGTTTCCTTGGAACAAAAACCCTGGAGAAAACCTGGAGAGAAACCTACACAGAGAGAGTGAGAATTAAGTTGCAGCAACCTCCAGGCAACTCTGAAAGGTTCATTCTGACTCACACACTTTCAGCTCAAGCAAACCCTAACATTGGTTTGCAAATCCAACCGTTCCATTTGATTTCAATCGATCTCTCCAATCAGGTTTGCCCTTATTCCCATTACCTTTGTGCTTTGAATTTGAATACTCTGAATGTTTGAGGTATTATGGGTGAATTTGATACCCTTTTGATGCATGTCTTTTTTGTGAATTTTAATGGCATGATTCATGTGGTTACATTTTGATTTGGGGGCAACCCTTGATTACCCTATTTTTTGTCTCTAACCTGTTTGTTGAGTTTTTGTGAGGGCTCACATGACTTTTGCAGGGATAACTTGCGTGGTTTTCCACTTTATTTGTTGAGTCTTTGATGGTGTTAGCTTGGAAGGATCTCTGGGTTTCTCGTTCCTTTAATTGCAATTACCTCGGATCTTCATCCGTGTGGTACTTTTACATTTTTTCCGCATTTTTATCGCTTTCTTAGCTGGAAGACCTCGATATGAGGCAATGTTTTGTGTGTTTACTTTATGCAGGTTCCTACGTCAAGGACTGCCTTTTTGCATGAGCATCCCAAACCCTAACCCTTCATTGATTTTTCTTCTCCTAAGAACATGTTAACTCCTTCTACTACAAAAGAGTAAGTCTCCAAAGTTCGAGCATCCGGTAGATTGCGTAGTAACGTCGTTCGTCCAAAACCCAATCCATAACCCCGTAGTTAGCCGAACTATGGCTTGCTCTGATTCTCATTCCAGATGAGATACGTAGGCATAGGACGCGATGTCTTACCGAGCACAATTACCCTTAACCCCTAGGTAGCCGAGCTACGAAGACTCTGATTCTCATATTCATATGAGATACGTATGTAGTGGATGCGACATCCGTGCGAGTCATTTTCTTTTGACCCCTTTTTTTTAGTAAATAACACATTAGATAAACCCACACCCTTTAGACAAGAGTTACAAAAGTGGATCCCGTAGGGTACTACGGATGCGTAGGGGTGCTCATACCTTCCCTTCGCATAATCGACTCCCGAACCCAAGATTTGGTTGCGAGACCCTGTCTTGTCCTTTCCTTTTTCCAGGTTTACTTCGAGCGTTTCCTTTCCTTCCTTTGGGATAAATAACGCACGGTGGCGACTCTCCTGTCTTTCTTAGCCGGTTGTTTTTTTTCGCATTCTATTTTTCAGGTTGCGACAATATGGAATCTTATTCATGCGATCCCTTTCTTCCTTAGTTGAAGGGGATTGTGTTTTTGATAGACACAGGCCATATTGCATAGGTATAAATCCTTTCTTGGAATCATGCATATTAAAGCGTCTAAGCAATTTGTCTATGTACGTACTCTGACTTAGGCCAAGTAGTTTTTGTGATCTATCTCTATATATTCTGATTCCTAATATATAGGCTGATTCACCTAGGTCCTTCATAGAAAATCATTTCCCCAACCAAGACTTTACTTGTTGCAGGGTAGGGACTTCGTTTCCAATGAGTAATATGTCATCTACATATAATACCAGGAAAACGATCATGCTCCCACTAACCTTCGTGTAGACACAAGGCTCATCTTCGTTCTTGATGAATCCATATTGTTTTACCGTTTCATCAAAATGAAGATTACAGCTTCTGGAAGCTTGCTTCAATCCATAGATTGATCTTTGTAACTTACATATTATTTGGGCTTCTTCTGGTATGTTAAATCCTTCAGGATGTGTCATGTACACATCCTCAAGAAGATTCCCAGTAAGGAAAGCAGTTTTGACATCCATCTTCCATATTTCTTAATCATGATATGCAGCGATAGCAAGTAAAATCCGAACAGATTTAAGCATTGCAACTGGTGAAAAGGTTTCATCATAGTCAACCCCATGAATTTTTTTATATCCTTTTACAACAAGTCTTGCCTTATAGGTATGTACCTTACCATCCATGTTAGACTTCTTTTTGAAGACCCACTTGCATCCTATAGGGTTAACTCCTACAGGAGGCTCTACCAAGGTCCAAACTTGGTTTGTGTACATGGAATCCATTTCAGATTTCATGGCTTCTAGCCACTTCTTAGACTCTGGACCAGTTATGGCCTCTTGGTAGGTCACAGGCTCATCTTGATCCATGAGTAATACATCACCTTGATCAGTTATGAGATATCCATATCTCTCAGGTTGGTGACGTATCCTGCTTGACCTACGCTGGTCTTGTTCTACTTGAGCAGGTTGCTCTTCCACAACTACTTGTGTTTCCTGCTCTAATTCCTCCATAGTGGAATCGATGCTTTGTGATTCTTGAATTTCTTCAAGCTCTACTTTCCTCCCACTTATTCCTTTGGAAATAAAATCCTTTTCTAGGAAAACTCCAGTTCGAGCGACAAACACTTTGCCCTTAGAAGGATTGTAGAAGTAATACCCTCTTGTTTCATTAGGATACCCCACAAATAAGCATTTGTCAGATTTGGTCTCAAGTTTAGTTAAAATTTGTCGTTTCACATAAACTTCGCAACCCCAAATATTCATGTAAGACATATGTGGTTTCTTACCACTCCATATCTCATATGTTGTCTTCTCAACCGTTTTCGATGGAACACGGTTAAGTGTGTAAGCTGTTGTCAATAGTGCATGTCCCTAAAAGAAGTTTGGAAGATCGGCGTGAATCATCATGGATCGGACCATGTCTAACAAGGTTCAATTTCTTCTCTCAGATACACCATTCCATTGGGGTGTTCGAGGAGGAGTAAGTTGGGATAGGATCCCACACTCTTTCAGATGGTCATCAAACTCTAGGCTTAAATACTCACCACCTCGATCTGATCGAAGAGTTTTAATATTCTTACTTAGTTGGTTTTGTACTTCATTCTTGAAATCCTTGAACTTTTCAAAGGAATCTGATTTGTATTTATTTAAATACACATAACCATATCTACTGAAATAATCAGTAAATGTGATGAAGTACTGAAAACCTCCTCTGGCTGGTATGTTCAGTGGTCCACATACATCAGTATGTATGAGGGCCAAAAGATCATTAGCTCTTTCACCTTTTCCTGTGAATGGAGACTTTGTCATCTTTCCAATTAAACAGGATCTGCATGTCTCATATGATTCATAATCAAAAGAGTCCAACAGTCCATCTTTATGGAATTTGGAAATGCGTTTCTCATTTATGTGGCCTAATCGACAATGCCAAAGGTAAGTTGAATTTAACTCATTAAGTTTCATCCTTTTAGTATTAAAGTTATAAATAGGCATTTCAAGATCAAGGACATATAGTCCATTGTTCATTTGTGCAGTAGCATAGAATATATCATTCAAATAAATTGAGCAACAATTATTCTTTATTATAAATGAAAAACCAAACTTGTACAAACAAGAAACGGAAATAATATTCCTGCTAATTGCAGGTACATAATAACAGTTCTCTAACTGAATTATTAAACCACTAGGTAAATTCAATACATAAGTTCCTACGGCTAAAGCAGCAACCTTTGCTCCATTGCCAACTCGTAGGTCAACTTCACCTTTTGCCAAATCTCTACTCCATTTTAGTCCCTGCACATTGGTACAAATGTTGAACCGCATCCAGTATCTAATACCCATGATGCATAAGTAGATAAATTAATTTCAATAACAAAAATACCTGAAGTTGAAGTCTCTACTCCATTCTTCTTATCTTCCAAGTACTTTGGGCAGTTTCTCTTCCAGTGTCCGGTCTTACCGCAATTGAAGCATGTGCCTTCTTTTCCTATGCCTCCACTAGGCTTCAAAGCAGCAACAGTGGGTTTGGGTTTGGCAACTTCCTTGCCTTTCCCTTTATCACCCTGCTTGGTGGGAATTTTGTTTTGTCTCTTTCCATTTCTGATCAACAGAATGGACTTTCCTTTTGACTTCAGATTCTGCTCAGCAATTCTTAACATGGCTAGCAGTTCAGGAAGAGATTTGTCCATATCATTCATATTAAAATTTAGGACAAATTGACTGAATCTATCTGGCAACGATTGCAAGATCAAATCAGTCGCAAGTTCCTTTCCGAGGGGAAAACCCAACCTCTCAAGGTTTTCCACATACCCAATCATCTTGAGCACATGGGGACCTACAGGGGCTCCCTCATCTAACTTTACTTAAAAAATGGCTTTTGAAATTTCAAACCTTTCATGCCTTGGTTACTCTTGATAGAGCATCTTCAGGTGTTCGATCATATCAAACGCTGCCACGTTCTCATGTTGCTTTTGCAACTCTGCGTTCATGGTAGCTAGCATGAGACAAGCAGTTTCGTTGGCATCATCGACATACTTCTTATAAGCATCTCTTTCTGCCTTAGGTGCAGAACTAGGAGGTTCCTCTTCAAGAACAGGTTTCTCCAAGAAGTACAGCTTTCTATCATGTTTGAGGACAATCCTCAGATTTCGGTCCCAATCCAGAAAATTTGTCCCAGACAAATTTTCCTTGTCAAGGATTGATCGCAAAATGTTGTTAGAGGTGTTTGTTGTCATGGTAATCTACATGAAAATAATGAAAATATAAGTATCAATAACATATTTAATTAGGCCTTTAATTAAATATGCTCCCACTATTTTACTCAAAACAAATGACCCTCACCATTTGATTCGGAAATCCCGTTGGAAGATTTTCTAGTGGGTCGAGATCCATATTTCACTTTGTTTTAAGTCCGTGTAGGCGGATTACACAAAACTAGGTTATTTAGGTAGGAACTCCTTCCAATTGTATCTAATACAACTCTCGAATATTTTAGTTGGGTGAATAACTCCTTATTCCAATCCATCACATGGATCATTTCCAACTCTTGCTTCTAAACATATATAATCTTATTATAATTTGTTTAGTTAAGTTTGACCAATTATTTTAACAATTGGATATTACAATTATCCCATCGCACCTTACTAATATAGAACATGCACCTCGCGTAGGCGAAACCTACATTATCCGATACTAGTCTTGATGATTGCTAAAACTTGGAAAGCATAAACTTAATATTTAATTTGAGGGAATTTGCAATTATTTTGATCTCACCGGCTTATTTATCATATAAATCGTCTCTCACATGCATCAACATACATTCACATGCATCAACATACATACATAATGAAACAGTTATGGCCCCTAGCGTAATTGTTCTCCCAAGCCAATGAGAGAACCTAAGTTAACCTAATAACGATCTAAGCTTCTCCAAGCAAGATCTTCAAGGTTGTCCTCCTTTGATATTTAATTCTTCTCTTTCTTCACAAGATTTCATTACATAAAAGAAACTCGTTTTACATACGAGGGAGTGAGATGAGAAAAGAAGTTACATTAAGAGATTAAAAGAGAGGCACGACACGCAGGTCATATTTTAAAACCCAAAACAAAATAAAGGAAAACTAAGGCCATAACTGATCACCACAAGACAATAATAATAAACACATTATTATTATTAATTTTAATTCTTTTAATTAATTAAAACCAAATTAAATTTCGGCGTCCGATCACACTACGCAGAGTTAGTCGGGGGTCCGCTGCCCGGTCAGCGGGAACGGGTGTTTCGCTACCCGGTCAGCGCCCCTTGCAGGGTTGAAGGGGCAGCGCCCCTGGCTGAAAATTTTAATGAACAATTCATTTGAAATCGACGTCGTTTTTCGCATCAACACTTGATACTTTAAAGCATAACTCTTGCGCAGTCACAACCCTAATCGCATAACTCTTTGACAATACAACCCTTGTGCTGTCATTAACCCTAATGAATAACTCTTTGAGAACACAACCCTTCTGCCATCATTAACCCTAATGCATAACTCTTTGACAACACAACCCTTGTGCCGTCATTAACCCTAATGCACCAATTTCATATTGTCAAACACATCTCGATTGTTGATTCAGTATGATTGATCAACACGTCATTGCTTCACCATACTAATGTCGGATCAAGAAGCAAACGACCATTGATCGCTCAAAAGAAAACAACCATTAAGTGTTTGAATGAATGAAACAGAAACAGTATATCATATATACCGTATTTTGCATCAGGATTACTTATATCATATATATAACTTGAGCGATCTCAATTTAACTACTCGTTTATTCTTAGATTCATTTTGTCTTTTAATCATATTAATATAGAAAATACAGAAAATAAACAGCTATCAGATGCATGGTTTCGTAAGTGGCTCTGATACCATTGAAGGAGAATGGCGATCCAAAACACACCGGAATTTAAAATTTCTCCTTTAATGATCCTTACGAATGGGCATGATCAGTGGTAGAATCGTTACCTCTTGAGGCGATTATAACCTTTGATGCAGATCTACGGAGCGATCACGAACGTTGAACAATGACAACGCCTCTACTCAGTCCGCACGAACGGATTCCTTCAATCTCAGTGCTAGCTGCTATGAATGAAGGCTTTGAGTGAGAGAGAAAGAGAGAGAAACGAAATTGCAACTGTAACAATGCTTCTACACAAGGGTTCTATTTATAGAACCACTTGCGTGGGCTGCATGCTAAAAATCCCACTCAAGTGTATATGGCCCATATCTTATAATATGCCAAAATCACTTAAGCGCGTGGTACCTTACCATATTTCGTATTCTACTTAAGTACACCATACCTTACGATGTTCTATAATTCACTTAAGGGCACCGTACAGTAAGGTATTCCTTAATTACTCTATCTCTCATCAATCCATCCTTTGTGTGTGACCCTGTAGGTTTTCGCGGCATTGGCAATCATATTAAATCACGTATTTAACATAATAAACATTGAGCGGTATCTAGCAACACATCACTGCTACCCAAGACACGAAAATGTCATGTGATCTGACAAATCCTTCTGTGATAATAATTATGTGTATAATTACCCTTTTGCCCTTATGTCTATATTGAACACAAGCCATAGACCGTGTCATCCTTGTCCAGTTCAATATTGGGCCCATAGACATTTATCCTGTTACGCAGGATGGGCAAATTCCATCTAGGTCACTCATGTCCCTCAGCATGCTTCGTGGAGTACCCATCAACTGTCTTTATGGTTATCTAGTTACGGACAACGTTTGATCAACAATAAAGCACTCGACTCTACATCTAGGGTCCATAGTGGTTTCAGGTCGAAGAGTGGTATACACCATTATCACCATGAGAATAACTTATGACACTTTGCATAACTTTCTATATAGTATTCTCATAGCGGGTCAATCCGGTATAAATATTACTCTTAATATTCATACCTATGTTTAAGACTTGATAACTCCTTATCCATGATGCATGAGATGTGATCATCAGTATATATACATAATAGTCTTAATGCTTTAATGTTGTCCCACTTCATAATAAAGCTCGACTACGGATACTTTAAGAATAGTGTCCTTATGTTTAATGTGATCTCATTCTTGATTCTGAGAGTTAGTGTCGCATTACGCGAAAAAACCGGTGGGAAAAAAGAAACAACAGAGCCGCCACCGTGCGTTATTTATCCCAAAAGAGGGAAAGGAAACGCTCGAAGTAAACCTAGGAAAGAACATGGTCTCGCGACCAAAGAGAATGGGTTCGGGAGTCGGTTATGCGAAGGGAAGGTATTAGCACCCCTACGCATCCGTCGTACTCGACGGGATCCACACACAATAGAAAGGAAAATGGTTGCTAAAAACACTGCTCACACTCACACACACTGGCTGAAAGAGACACAAGAAACTGACTGAAGCTGACTCGGCAGGATGTCGCATCCTGGGCCTACTTAGTCTATCAGGCATAGACATCAGAGTCAAAGTAGTTCGGACCGGGGAAACAACACATGCTCGCTAGGATATCGCATCCTATGCATACGTATCTCCTTTGGACGAAGGAGAATCAGAGCATTCGTAGCTCGGCTGACACGCACACAAACAAACACAGGCAAAGGCAAACGTGGAGCCCGAATGCCAATCACTGGACTTACATCAGCATCCGAACCAAAACACACACACACTGGAACCCAAATGCCACTCGATGGACTTACATCAGCTTCCAAGCACACAACAACACAACAAGTTAATAGGGAGTCGGGGACTCGAGCCTATAACTGTCAAGCACACACTCAAACAAACAGACAACAAATTGCTAAGGAGTCAGGCACTCGAGCCTAGCAACTGTCAAACAAACACACATAAAAAGAAAAAGGGCGAAAAACAAAGAAAGGCGCCCGGAGAGATCAGCTCAATCTCCTGTCTACGTACCTCATCTGGTATGAGGATCAGGGCGACGTAGTTCCCCTACGCAGGGAAAAAGGACTAGCCTAACCAGATAACAGAGGGAGACACAACTAGGGAGACTATGACTCGAGCCTAGATGTTATCATGCAAATCATCCCTAAGTTAAGGTTTCTAGCTAACTGGCACAGGGAGCCAGCCTATCCTAAACATGACTTGCACAGGAAGCAAGCCACACCTACACTTAACTTGCACAGGAAGCAAGCCAAGCAAAACCTAACTTGCACAGGAAGCAAGTCTAAACTAAACCTAACTTGCACAGGAAGCAAGTCTAAACTAACCCTAACTTGCACAGGAAGCAAGTCAAACAAACATACAAGCACAAGTAGCACACACTATACACAAGCAAGGGGCTCACACAAAGGTTAGGCATTGAAGCCAACTGGAATAGGGTTAATGGTGCTCTTAACCTTGACATTGAGAGCCAAGGTGAAGCAGATGAAAGGAGATGAGGGGTGTGCCTCATTGCTCTTATCCCTGGTCAGGGAGAGCATTTGAATATCAGAAGGTGTGGGAGTTCAGAAAGGGGGAACTCTCTCCACAAGTTAGACTCTATAGATCTTGGGCTTTTACTCACTATGCATCAACACAGGTAGTGTGAGCAATGTGAGTGACACACAGACTAGCAGGGGATTGATTGCATATCCCTTGGGTTCTGCCAATTGCCTCTTCACTTAGGAGGTCTTTGAATATGTACAAGGACAAATTGTAAACATACACAAACATTGCCTCTTAAGGAGGACTTCAGACAGTTGCCTGGCCAAGTAACAGGCCAGGTCTTCCAGACTACATGAAGATAGAAAGGTATACCTCAATGCAAATTGCTTATCAAGAAAAGCAAAGCAAAAGTTCACAAGGAACTAAGCAACTAAAAGTACCTGAAACCAGTCAGACAACATTAGTACACAACTTCAAAGTTAAAGCAAAAGGAAACAGATATCAACCAGTCAACACAAACAAGCTAAGTGTGCAATGCATAAAGCTCAAGGCATGTGAGCCAAGCAACCTACAAAACAAATGGATTAGTCATGATAAACAAACACACACAACCAATTTGTATTGGTCTCATTGGTTAATTGTTGGTCAACCTGAAAACAATGAGCTCAAATGTGAGTAACAGGACCACTAGGACAAGCCTAGGGTCAAAAGAGAATGAGAAAGGCAAAACAGCAAGTGGCAAGTGTCCAAGATCATGTTAAAACAATCAAGAAACAAACCCAATTGGTTTCACATTCATATCAATCATCATCATCATTTCATGGACAGATTAGGTCAAGACATGGCATTTAGAAGCTCATGGAAGTCAACAGCAAGACTTGAATCAAAAGCAATCTCAAACATTTCCAAAAATCATCAAATTAATCATGATCAAACACAACCCATAGCATGGTAAGCATGTCAAATTTCATCTCATTTGGACAAGTAGAAAGTGGTCAATGAAAATCAGAAAGGCAATGCAATTCCAAACATGCTCAAAGAAGTCAACCAAACATGCATCAACTTGAAAAAATCATAAATCAGTGATGGCATATGAGAAATGAATGGGATAAAAACCATGGCAAAGCTTAAGATGTCTAGTAATGACATATCAGATTTCATGTCCATCTAATAAAGTATGAGGATTTCACAAATGAAATGGGAACAAGTGTCACAAAAAGTCAACATAAGACCAAAAAGGGGACAAAAATCTCAATTAATTAGGAAATGCCACAAATAATTCCAAGAAAACTCACATGTAAACTAGACATACTCAAGTACATTCATGCAAAAAATCAAAGCATTTTGAGGTCAAGAGACATGGTATTGAAAATCATCAAGTTGCACATCAATGGTGTGACACAAATTGTCACACCCTAGTTCAAAAAATCATAACTCAAAGACCAGAGATGATAAATTCATAAACTCTATACCAAAATCACCATGGATGTGTCTAGTTTATGCACAAAAAATTTCAAGGGCAAAGGATAAAGCATCATCATTTCACAAATGTTTTGGTAAAAGGTACAAAATATTGTCACATGTCACAAACCCTAATACCAATTAAAATCCACTTATCCAAAAAATCAGGAAAAAATATGATAATAAACTAGAGATTGTGATGAATCAAATGCAAAAAATCCCATGAAAATTGGATTTAAAATGAAGGACTTATGAATTTTGTAAGATAGTAATCAAAAATGGAATAAAAAAATAAAACAACATGAAATCAATGGGACCAATGGCACGGGCGATGGCAAATTTGTAAAATACCGGACCAACTAATCAAAACGCAGCACTTTGGTACATGAGAATGAAATAACGTGATTGGCCAGTATGAAGGCACAGTGTCATGCAACGTGAAAGAGGATTTTCTGGGCAGCACATGAACTTAGGGTTTACATGAACAGTATCATCATCTTCAACAATCAACTCACGAAAATAATTTTCCAGAAATTCAAATTGAATGCATCATTGGACTCAGCAAACATCACACAACACGAATCCATCATTCATTTTCTATAAATCGAGCCAAATATCATGAATCGAGCAAAAACAAAAGTGAACAACAATCTTTAAATCAGCATAACTCAATCATCATTCAACCATTTTCAAAACTATGACTACCAATGAAATCAGCATGCAAAGACCTTTCTAAAACATGTTAAGATTTAGCAAATGGTGAGGTTCGAAATCTTACTTGTTCTTGAAGAAAATAGTGAAACAGTTGGGATTTGGATGTTTTAGCTCGAAACAGTTGCTCCAATAGCTTCCAAAAGATGACTGGTGATGGATGTTTGGCTCAAGAATGCTTGGTTTTACTCCAATCCAGATCTGCCATTAGTGAAGCTTGATGGAACAGTATGCTTTTCTTTGATTACAGCTGGGAAAAGATGCTTGAAATGTGCTCAAAATGGATGTTGAATGATGAAGCAACCAAACAAGAACCTTGCTCCTTTGAGTTTTTTGGTCGAAAATTGAAAAATGAAGGAAATGGAGATTTTGAGAGAAATGTATTTCTGTTGGAATCAGAGGCTGCTTGGGCTTCAATCAGAAAGAAAAAGGAGTATTTGTATGCTGTTTAAGGTTTTCTAAGTGAATGCTAATCACAATTTGGTTTAATGAGAAGTTTTGCTAATTTGCATTTTTACTCAAGTGGTGAGGTGCAAGAGGCTGCAGCTCGAATTGGGCCTTGTAACATGACTCAAATGTCATTTCAGAGCATTCCCAATTGGCCAAAATGATTAAAAATGATTATTTCCAAAAGTCAAATTTCACCCTCACTTGAAATGAATTCATGTAAGTTCAAAAATGCCATTTTGATCTATGATGTTTTGGTGAATGATGGTTACATATTTGGAAAGAGGGGATCAAATGTGACTTGTTGCAAAAAACCCCACCCAATTTGGCCAAATGGTTTGAGAGATATGGCCTTTTGAAGTTCAAAACTTTCTGAAAATGATTTGATCATAACTTGCCAACCATACATGGGAATTGAGTGTTCTTGGACTTTTTGGAAATGGGAGAACAATATCTTCAACTTTCATGTTGGGCAAAAATTCATTTGAAGCTTGTATCATGATGTAAGTTTGGGATCAAGAAGTTTCCATTTTTGGCAAGTTTCAATTACAGGTCAAGTTTCTATTTTTGGAAATTTCTTGTCCGGCTTCAAATTCTTCCATGATGGTGTTTGACATGTTATATGAGGCCTATTTGGACATGAATGAGCCCTCTCAAACCAAATCCAACCATCAAAACCATAAAATCAGGCCCAGTTGACCAAGGTTGACTTTTTAGGGTTTCTGGTAAACTGTGCATTGACTGATGACTTCTGAACATCCAATCCTTGACCAAAACACTTCAAATGGATCCCCAAGTCATGTGAACATGTTGGACCAACCCTAGGGCCTTGGCTCAATGAAAATTGTACTTGCTTGATTGATTGACTGATCTCTTGATCAGTTTGACCTAATTCTTCTGACTGGCTTGCACTTGAGGCAAAGGGACAATGCAATGCTATGCAGTGGACCATGCTATGTTATGACCTAATATGATAATGTATGTACAATGATAGGTGCAAATTTGAGGTGCTACAGCTGCCCCTATTCAATCAGCTGGGAACCCGAACGGATGATAGCAATGGCTGTCAGACTTTCAGGGTAAACAGGGATTGAATACTAAAGAACCGTAGAAATTTGCACCAACAGGATATAATACAAGAAGAACCATGTCATTTACCGATGACAACTGCATGACAACTTCAGAAAAGCAAAAACCAGTTACCGATGGTTAAAACTTGAAACTTGATATTTACCGATATCAACTTCAGCAAGACCATTTACCGATGGCTGCTGGGAAAACAACTTGTGAAAAGCAAAACCATTTACCGATGGTTAAAAACTTTAAACTTGATATTTACCGATATCAACTTCAGCGAGACCATTTACCGATGGCTGCTGGGAGACAAATTTGATGTAGAAAGGAAGCAAGACCATTTACCGATGGTGGCTTCAAGGCAACTTGATATTTACCGATATCAACTTCAGCGAAACCATTTACCGATGGCTGCTGTAACTGGGAATTCGATATTTACCGATATTGAAGAAAACTGGGCCATTTACCGATGGCATCTCTGCTTGGGGAGGAACAAAATCTTTGTGGTGGAACCAGACAAGACGTTTACCGACGACTTTTGGGGATCTTGATTTTATTAACAAGGCAACAAAGCATGACCAGACATTTACCGATGACTGGGATGAGACTCGATGTTTACCGACATCGAAAGATGATGTTTACCGACATCCAAAAAAATGACCAGACATTTACCGATGACTGGGATGAGACTCGATGTTTACCGACATCGAAAGATGATGTTTACCGACATCCAAAAAATGACCAGACATTTACCGATGACTGGGAGAAATTTATTGGGGAGAGACAAACAAATATTCGCAACCGGAAACCAGACAGGACATTTACAGATGACTCTATTGGGGATTTCTAGCTGGGGATTATCATACATTTACCGATGACTGAGGGAAAGACTCGATGTTTACCGACATCGAAAGATGATGTTTACCGACATCAAAAAATGACCAGACATTTACCGATGACTGGAATGAGACTCGATGTTTACCGACACCGAAAGAATGGTGTTTACCGACACCAAAAATGACCAGACATTTACCGATGACTGGGGTGAGACTCGATGTTTACCGACACCGAAACAATGGTGTTTACCGACACCAAAAATGACCAGACATTTACCGATGACTGGGGTGAGACTCGATGTTTACCGACACCTAAACAATGGTGTTTACCGACACCAAACAAAGAAACACACGCGGGTGTTGACATGACACTTATTGGTATCACAAGGGCAATATCTTAGGATATATCAAGGCAAGACTGATCACTTGTTGGGGATCTCACTGAGGAGAAACAAACTTTCTGTCACCATTGGGTGAGGAAATAAACCTCTGTGGGGATATCAATTCTGAATGCTGTCAGGAGCAACTGTAATAGACATGCTGTGCTGATGTTGAACAAAAATGATCCGCCTCTGCCGGGGATACAGTCTGATGGGGTTTCGAACACATGAATGCATATGTTTGAATTTTTCTATGGCGTAATGCTCCATATGGAATGGAAATGCTACGCAGTTTTGAGGATGCAATGATTACTACATGCAAAATGATGGGAACTCCGCTGGGGAATGCCCAGGGCGACTGCGCTGAGGAACCTTCAATAAAATTCCGCTGGGGGAAAACAAAGCAACTGCCGGGGAACCATCCATACAACCCCGCTAGGGAAAGACAAGGCAACTCGCTGGGGAGTAATGAAGCAACTTGTTACTGACAAAAGTAAATTGCCGGGGATATCCCAATCAATTCACAAGTAGGATAAACTCCGCTTGGGGAAATAACTGTTCCGCTGGGGAAGACAAACCAGGCAACTCTCTGGGGATAAGTCTCATACAAACCTCAGATACGATAAACTCTGCTTTGGGGAATAATTGTTACTCCGCCGGGGACGACCCACATAATTCACAAGTAGAATCAACTCAGCTGGGGATGCAGGTATCAACCTGCTATGGAAACTCGCCCAATCCACTGGTAGGATGAACTCTGCTGGAGAAATGATTGCTTCGCTGGGGAAGACTTAACCAGTCCATAGCTAGGAGGATATCTTTGTTCTGGGAAATAACTGCTGGAGAATGTTCACAGGTGACGACCTGCAAAATAACAGATGCCCCAGGGGGTACGTGGACAAGATACGCTCAAGTGTCCTCAACATTCAAAATGATTTTCAAATGTTTTAATCTTTTGCACGTTATTGTTTAGCCTTCATGTTTTTAGATGCAATGTTTATCAAAAATTTGGACGTTTTTGCAAACAAAACAGAAAAAGTAAAAACAGGAGAGTAATTTATCTGAATAACGACTTTTATTGATTGAAAATGTGCCTGAAAAGGCAAATACATTGGGAAGCAATTCCTAGAAAGAGGTAATTGCGCACAAAAGGAAAATAAACTATCCTAATGGCAATGTGAACACGGCACCCACTGTTTCCCAACTTTATTATAACTTATAGACCATCAGTGTTTCTCCCAACTCCTTGCTTTCTGAGACGACTGACTGGACCGATCACATCTTTCGAGGTGGCAGCTGACGAAGCGCGATGAAGTACAGATAACTCAGACTGTAGTCTTCGCTCTAATCCCTCTTTTGGCTGGATCTCCCTTTCGGGTTTTCAATCCACCGGGATACCCATTTTTGCCTAAGCCGCCCTTGCGGGTTTTCGACTTACCGGGTGTACAATTTTTCATTTTTATCCCTAATTTTTGCCCGAACCTTTTCTTTCTGTTTTTTGGTTCGCCGGGATGCCCATTTTTGCCTGGACTCTTTTATTCTTTTTGTCCAGCGGGTCAATTTATGCGAAGTATTTTTTGACTACGTCTGAGTTAACAGGGGACGGGAAATCTTCACCATCCATTGTTGTAAGCATCAAGGCTCCACCGGAGAAAACCTTCTTCACAACATATGGACCTTCATAATTAGGAGTCCACTTGCCCCTGTTATCTGTACCGGGAGGAAGGATCCTCTTCAAAACTAGATCTACAGTTTGAAATGTCCGAGGACGCACTTTCTGATCAAAGGCTCGCTTCATCCTTCTCTGATATAACTGCCCATGGCAAATAGCTGCTAGCCGTCTCTCTTAGATAAGGCTTAACTCATTAAACCTTGTACGAATCCACTCGGCTTCGTCCATCTTGACATCCAATAATACCCTCAGAGAAGGGATCTCCACTTCAACTGGTAGGACTGCTTCCATACCATACACAAGGGAGTACGGGGTTGCCCCGATCGACGTACGCACTGAGGTACGGTATCCATGCAAAGCGAAAGGCAGCATCTCATGCCAATCCTTGTACGTAACGACCATCTTTTGCACAATCTTCTTGATATTCTTATTCGCCGCCTCTACAGCACCATTCATCTTTGGTCTATAAGGAGAAGAATTGTGATGTTCGATCTTGAAATCTCTGCAAAGTTCTTTCATCATCTTGTTGTTGAGATTCGAACCATTGTCAGTGATGACTCTCTCAGGAACTCCATAACGACAGATGATTTCTTTCTTGATGAACCGGGCAACCACTTGTTTGGTAACACTAGCAAAAGAAGCTGCTTCCACCCACTTGGTGAAGTAATCTATCGCAACCAAGATGAAGCGATGTCCATTAGAAGTAGTAGGCTCGATCTTCCCAATCATGTCAATGCCCCACATGGCAAACGGCCAAGGCGAGTTCATGACATTCAACGGGCTTGGTGGTACATGCACCTTATCAGCATAGATTTGACACTTACGGCACTTCCGAGCGTATTTGAAACAATCGGATTCCATAGTCATCCAGTAATATCCGGCTCTCAGCAATTTCTTCGACATTGCATGACCACCAGCATGGGTACCAAATGAACCCTCGTGCACTTCTTGCATCAACATGTCTGCTTCGTGTCTATCCACGCATCTGAGCAAGACCATGTCGAAATTCCTCTTGTACAGCACATCATCCTGATTCAAGTAACAGCTTCCAGCTAGCCTTCTCAGGGTCTTCTTATCATTCTTCGACGCACCCTCAGGATATTCTTGAGTCTTGAGGAAGTTCTTGATATCATAGTACCACGGTTTTTCATCAATCGCAACAACAGACTCGGCCGCAAACACATACGCAGGCCTCTCGAGTCGATTCACCGCAACATGTGGCACATGATTCCACCAATGAACCTTTATCATGGACGATAAAGTAGCTAAGGCATCAGCCATTTGATTCTCATCCCGGGGGACATGATACAACTTCACCTTCTTGAAGAACGTCAGTATTCTTCTGGTGTAATCTCTATACGGAATCAAATGCGGCTGGTTTGTATTCCAATCTCCATTGACCTGATTGATCACTAGAGCTGAATCTCCAAATATGTCAAGTGTTTTGATCCTTAGATCAATGGCTTCTTCTATCCCCATGATACAAGCCTCATACTCAGCTTCATTGTTGGTGACGTCGAATGTCAATCTGGCAGAAAAAGGTATATGAGCACCTTTGGGATTGATCAATACTGCCCCAACACCATTACCGTTCATATTCACAGCCCCATCAAACATCAGTGTCCACTTGTCATCAAGATCCGGTCCTTCCTCGACAAGCGGCTCTTCACAATCTTTCATCTTAAGATACATGATGTCTTCATCAGGGAATTCAAACATCATAGGCTGATAGTCATCAATTGGTTGCTCAGCAAGGTAATCTGACAGAATGCTACCCTTGATGGCCTTCTGTGATGTGTACTGAATGTCATATTCTGTTAAAATCATCTGCCAACGGGCAACACGTCCGGTGAGAGCCGGCTTCTCAAAGATGTACTTGACTGGATCCATCTTAGAAATCAACAGAGTAGTATGGTTCAACATATACTGCCTTAGTCGGCGAGCAGCCCAGGCCAAAGCACAGCAAGTTTTCTCGAGCAGTGAATATCTTGTTTCACAGTCGGTAAACTTTTTGCTAAGGTAGTATATGGCATGCTCTTTTCGACCAGACTCGTCATGCTGCCCCAATACACACCCCATTGAAGTCTCGGTAACTGACAGGTACATTATCAATGGTCTCCCAGGAACTGGAGGAATCAGGATTGGAGGTTTCTGTAAATACTCTTTTATCTTGTCAAAAGCTTTCTGACAATCATCGTTCCACTTGATCGCCTGATTCTTTCTGAGTAGTTTGAAAATTGGTTCACATGTAGCAGTTAGATGAGATATGAACCTTGCAATGTAGTTCAATCTCCCTAAAAACCCACGGACTTGCTTTTCCGTTTTCGGTTCAGGCATCTCTTGAATAGCTTTGACTTTTGCTGGATCAACCTCAATCCCTTTCTCACTGACAATGAAGCCTAACAGCTTCCCTGATCTCACCCCAAACGTACACTTGTTCGGATTCAGCCTCAGTTTGAACTTGACCAATCTGTCAAACAACTTCTGCAAATTAACCAAGTGCTCCTCTTCTGTCTGCGACTTCGCAATCATATCATCCACGTACACTTCAATTTCTTTGTGCATCATGTCATGAAAGAGAGTCGTCATTGCCCTCTGATAGGTAGCACCGGCGTTCTTCAGCCCGAATGGCATCACTTTGTAGCAGAACGTGCCCCAAGGTGTAATGAATGTCGTCTTTTCCATGTCCTCTGGCGCCATCTTGATCTGATTATAGCCTGAGAAACCGTCCATGAAAGAGAATACCGAGGATTGAGCCGTATTATCCACCAATACATCGATATGAGGTAATGGGAAATCATCTTTCGGACTTGCCCTGTTCAAATCCCGGTAATCAACACACATCCTGACTTTGCCATCCTTCTTCGGCACGGGAACAATGTTGGCAACCCACGGTGGATATCTAGTAACAGCCAGGAAACCTGCATCCCACTGCTTCTGAACCTCTTCCTTGATTTTGACAGCCATATCAGGACTTGTTCTGCGAAGCCTCTGCTTGACCGAAGGACACTCTTCTCTAAGAGGCAATCGATGCACCACAATGTCTGTATCCAACCCAGGCATGTCTTGATATGTCCAGGCGAATATTTCCACATATTCTCTTAGCATCTCAATCAGCCTCCTCTTGACAGAGTCTTCTAAAGCAGCCCCAATCTTAATCTCTCTTCTGGCGTCCTCAGTACCCAGGTTAACAATCTCCAACTCCTCCTGATGAGGTTGGATAACCCTTTCCTCTTGCTTCAGCAGTCTGACCAATTCTGCAGGGAGTTCACAGTCTTCCTCACTCTCCTCTTCAGCTTGGTAGATGGGATTATCAAAATCATACTGAGCCATAACAGATTCGTTCACAGTGGATGCCAAAATATCACTTCTGCATGTTTAATGTTTTGTTTTTAGGAAAAGATTTCAATAAAGTCACAAAAAACAAAAACATTGCCATTTTTATTATTTTTGAAAAAAGTGAAAAACCGAAAATAGAAAGACAAAGATCTCAAAATTTGATTGCAAAACGTCCTTTATTTATGATAATCATTTAAACATGATGAGGCCCTACAATGAACCACTACGCCTTGGGCAGGACGTAGGGTTTTCATGCAAAATGAAAAAACAAAGGAAAATTACTCTGTCAGAAGAGTAACTTGGACCACTTCTTCAACTGTCCAATTGTTGATAGATTCCCCTGGTGCACAAGGGCGGACCCAGACGTCTACATCACAATCACTACCACAGTCCTCACCAGTTGCAAAAACGTCTCCATGATTCATCAGCCCGGCGCTGGTAAAGGTACTCGGACCCACACTCTGTTCTGTCTGAAGAGGCTCATAACCGATTCCAAACTTGTCTTCCTTGATAGGCAAATCAACCATCTTGCCCCAGCCCTCAGCTTTGCCAGAATCCACAACCTCCTTGGCTTGCTTGTATGAAGCAATCGAAGCACCCGGCTTCCTCTGATCAGCATAAGCTACCTTCTCAAGCGCCACGGTCTCAAATGCCTGGCATAACGTTTCGTGGATCTCGCCATCTACCTCGACATATTTGAACGAGGATAGGTGGCTCACCAGAATCTCTTCTTCGCCACACACGGTCACAATCTGACCATTCCAGACATATTTGAGCTTTTGGTGGAGAGTCGACGAGACTGCCACAGCTGCGTGTATCCATGGACGTCCCAACAAACAGCTATAGGCGGGCTGAATGTCCATCACATAGAAGATTATATCAAATACCTCCGGACCTATCTTCACCGGCAAGGTAACTTCACCAAACACAGAACGTTTGGATCCGTCAAATGCACGCACAATAAGGTCACTGGGAGTGAGCATAACTCCCTCAACAGCAATCTTCTTCAAAATCTGCTTAGGCAGGACATTCAAGGACGACCCGGTGTCCACCAGCACGTGAGACAGAACAACACCCTTGCACTCCATAGTGATGTGCAAGGCTTTGTTATGATTACGACCCTCAGGCGTTAAGTCTAGGTCAGTGAAACCTACACCATGCCTGGTACTCACGTTGGCTAGCACACCCTCCAGTTGGTTGACGGAGATCTCTTGCGGTACGTATGCCATGTTTAACATCTTCAGCAAGGCATCACGGTGTGCCTCTGAGCACAACAGCAAAGAGAGTATTGAAATCTTGGACGGAGTCTGGTTGAGCTGATCTACTATCTTGTAGTCACTCTTCTTGATTATCTTCATAAATTCCTCGACGTCCTTTTCAAAAGAACCCTGAGCCTCCTTCTGAGTCGGTTCCTCGTCAACCACAACTTGTTTGCCCTTAGCCCTAGCAGATGCCTCAGCATTAGCATCTCTCAATGGCTGAGGAGCAAACAGTCGTCCACTCCGGGTAAAACCTCCTGGTCCTCCAACGTTGTCCACCACAGGACTTGCAACCACAGGAGTTCTAACCGGTGCACTGATAGTTACAGGCGCTTGAACTGCTGGCCTCATCTGATTATCAGCCCTCCTATTACTGCGATAGGCATTATCATACCTCCAAGGAACAGCCCTACTATTCTCAACTGGTCTTTTGCCAGACGCAACTATAGTAGTCGGAGCACTGATGGTTACCGGAGCAGGAATGGTAACTGGAGCACTGCTTGCTGCTGATGTACATACAACCCTTTGTTCTCGTCCTTCAGATGGCTTGAAATAAATGGTGACAGTAGATACCGACCCATTGTCTTTGACAGCCCGACTGAACTGGAGACAACCTTCATCAATTAATCTCTGAATGCCGGTCTTCAACTGGTCACACCCATTAACGGCTTCAACACAACTCAAACAAACTTCCTCACAGCCCGGGTAGACACCCCCCTTCAACAGACGGCCCTTTACAACCAGCAAAGAAGTCTGAACATCCTCAACATTATCAACTAGATCTTCAGCTTCACCCCCTTCAATATTGTTTACCCTATGCCCACCATGCTGAGGCATAGGATTGTTCACTACATTGGGTACCGGAGCAAAGTTGATTGCTTTTGCATCAATCAAATCTTGAACTTTGTGCTGGAGAGCACGACATCTCTCAGTATGGTGGCCTGGTGCCCCAGAATGAAAGTCACAGCGGACGTTCGCATCATACCCAGGCGGCAATACTGTTGGTGTAGCCATGGTACGCAACTCAACAAACCCTAACCGGAGTAGTTCGGGCAATAATTCAGCGTACGACATTGGCAACGGGTCAAATCTTCTATCAGGCTGCAACCTCTGCCTTGGCTGAAAAGGACGTTGCTGTTGTTGTTGTTGTTGCTGTGGTTGTTGAACCCTTGGTTGTTGTTGTTGACGAGGTTGAGGTGCAGGAATAGTCACTGCAGCAACCAGACGATATTGCTCTCTGTTTACATTCCCTCTGTACACATTCCCTCTGTGTTGTACAGCATTGGTCTCTCCTTCTCTACGGCGAGGTGCCCCAGAGAAGGGTTTCTTCAATGACGAAGAAGAACCCACATCTTGAATCCTACCGGCCTTGATCAGACTTTCGGTTCTCTCGCCACAGATGACGACATCAGAAAAACTTCCGAATGGGCAGCTTCCCATCCGGTCCATATACACGCCTTGAAGAGTGCTGATAAACATGTCTGTCAACTCCCTTTCCAGCATAGGGGGTTGAACTCTCGCAGCTAGCTCGCGCCACCTCTGGGCGTACTCTTTAAAGCTTTCATTGTTTTTCTGACACAGACTCTGCAGCTGAGTCCTGTTAGACTATGGCACGGATCTAGAAGGGGGGGTTGAATAGATCCCAGTTAAAAACTTGAGTCGGCGCTACCAATTTAAAAGAAAAATTGGTTTTAAAATTGTTTTAGGTGCGGAAGCGACCGAGGAAAATTTAGTCTAAAAACGAACCGTTATTGGAAAACCGGATATGCGTTAAGCTAATGGATAAGAGATAAAACGAGATACAATTCAATACACTAGTTGCACAATCAATGATAGAGTTCACTTACTAGCAAGCCTAGTTCCAATGAACCAAAATACCAAATTAAAACTCAATGCAAACTTAAGGCAACTTTGGCTTAGGCAATTTTACAAACACTTGGTGTGCATAAACACTCCAAGTGATATTTGAGTTGAGTAAGTAAGTCAATTTATCCTAGTACAATATGTTATTGTACTTAGTATTCCAACAGCAGTTTTAATCACTTACTCAACTTATATCAAAGTTTGGTGAAAAATTGCTTAAACTAAAATCACTTAAATTTTAAGCTGAAAAACAGATTATGCAGAAAATTAAAGAAGACGCAGATTTGATGAGGCAGTTCCCCCACCGTCCTCGCTTCGGGGTACGTCTGCCCTCAATTCTAAAAATAGAATTGAGATGATTTAATTAAATATCACCTGTGAACTTTAACCGTTTATACAAGGATTGCAAAGCAAGTAAACACAGAATTTCCAATGTGTTGAATGATGCTTCCTATCCTTGCTCCTTGATTCAAGATGAATCAAGACCTTCGATCGTTGTTGCTAGACCTCCGATTCCAGCCCCTTTGTTGAAGAATCTTCCGTTCTTCAAACCCTCGGCCCGGCTGATCTCAAACACAACGAGTCGAACCCGAATCCTTCACTTCAATGCCACCGAATCCGCTACTAGACTGACGAAGACTTCCTCTTCTCAATCACCTTCGCTCGGCTGAATATTGATGAAGCGATTCGTCCAAAAACCCCCAAACGCAAACCGGTATTGGAGGATAAAACCCTAATGGTTTTATTCAAGAAAGAACCTGCCAAGACTTCAACTCGAACCCGATTCTTCAATCGCAACTTCGAACCTTATCACCTTCAATCTATCACGAATCACATCAAAAGTTATTGTGTGCAGTTGATGTATTGTGGACTGTTGAAGATGAAGATGATGAATCTTTGACACCTTTTTCACTCTTTCTTGTTTCCTTGAACACTTGAACTCAAAATAGCAAATGTTGGTTAATAGAAGTGTTTTGACTTCTATATATAGTAACAGACAAAATCAAACAAACATAACAGTATTTCAAAAATTTGAAATAACTCAGAAAACTGAGATTGCGCGTGAGCGGTCGACCATAGGTCGGCGTGCGCTGACCCGTGGGGCATGCGCCGGCCCTATGCGTCGACACAAGGGATTTTTGCGCCGACCCGTGAGCTAAGCGCCGACCCTATGCGTCGACGCAAGCGATTTTGCGCTGACCCCCTCCAGTTTGCGCAGAGCCTTTGCGCCGACCCGTGAGCTTTGAGCTGACCCCTATGGTCGACTCAAAGCCTTCAAATCTGCAAGGAAACTGTGATTAGTGATTCTTTATGTATTTAGTCATGATCACACTTTGTCTACATGTTTTTAATGATTATAGTAGATTTAGAATAACGTGGAAAAGGATATGGTGGGTAATGTGTTGCATTTGTTCGTAGATGTGCATGATGGTCTTTTGTCATCATCGAAACTTGATATCGTATGTTGTATGACACTTTGTCTTTACATACTCCCCCTTTTTGATGATGACAACCTGTATAAATCAATGTGACGAACATCATGCAGTATTGACACATTTTGCACACTCCCCCTTTCTTTTGTAATCTAAGGCCATTTGCAGAAAGCGAAAGCGACTGTTAGTTGTGGGCATTTTGTCAGCATGTCAGCATTTTTCTCCCCCTTTGACAACATCAAAAAGAGAGACAGAGTGATTATTCAAGATTGCAACGAAAAGTTCACAGGCAGTAGTAGAGATATAGATACCAACGAAATAATATCACACTTATATCATTTCTTAACAATAGTCATTAATTAAGAAGGAGAAAATACATAAGGAAGTTGTGGTGCATAAACAGGCAAAGCAAAACAAAATACATGCAAAAACAACAAGCAACATGTAATGTGCATATGAATGGCTATTGTCTTAAGTGACGGTGGTCGGGATGGTAGCATACGCCTGGGTTTCTGCTAGGGTCAGCCAGAGTTTCTAGGTAATCACAAACACCTTCCAGATGCCTAAGACTCCCTGTGACCTGCCTATCCAAATCTGCATATCGTTCAGTTAGGCTTGTGGAGAGGTTGTCGATCCGCTCATTTTGGGTTTGAAGTTGACTGTTAATTTGAGCAAGTCGGTCATCCTGGGATTGCATGAAGGTTTGTTGGGCAAGTTGCATGCTTTGCATCATCTCCAACAGCTCTGAAGAATCAGCTGGATGTGGAGGGGATGGAGGAAATTCTTCCTCAGCTTGGTGATACGGTTGGTAAGATTCACGTTGAGTTGTCCAACCCGTATGTTGCCATTCACCCCAGCCACCCCATCGTGGAACATCTTCTTCACATGTATCCGGCTGCTGTACCCAAGCAGAGCCGGAGTAGTCGTATGTGCCAACGGGTGAAGGACTGTCGTCTCCACCATTGTGAGCATTATCGTGCCTTGCTTCTTCTTCTTCATCTTCTTCTTCTTCTTCATTTTCCACTTCATCGTCCTGTTCTTCGCTTTCATCACTGTCAGCCCTTGGAGGAACGTATCCTCTTCTAAAAAACTTATATTTCTTCCGCTCCTTGCACCATATATATCCCATCATAGACATGGTTTTTGTGCTAAACTCTTTGTCAGGTGAGATTGATGTTAACGGGAAAGACGGATGACTAACATTGGCTGTTGTAAGGACTTCTTGGATGAAGGATCCGTAGGCGAGAGCAGTTCCTCGTCCGGAATCCCGAAGATTATACATTCTACTAGCAATGTAGTATGGCCAGTTGATTTTTATCTTATTTTTCAGAATGTAAATCAAATGAACCTCGGGCTGTTCGACTCTGGAGAGACCGCCCTTCTTGGGCCGCAGGATGCGTGAGACAATCCATTGGAGAATCCTTTCCCCGGCGCTCAGTTTGCCGGCAGTGACGGTTCGTGGGAACAAGTCACTCTGCACAAAATCATCAGAATATGGCCGTTCCAACATGTCATTTAATGCACTCTTAAACTCATAGCCATCTATGTGGTGAGAATCAGTCACCTCAGGCAGGGGATTTCCAGCATCATCCACAGACAAATCAAAATATTTGTTCCAGAAATTTGATTTAACTGATACCTTTGTAGAGCCAACTTTGGAGGAAAGCTTGTGTCCGCGAAAGTTCTCATGAAGACCGGAGTAGAAGACTCGGACAAGGTCTTCACTATATTGAGTGTTGCACTCCAAGAAGTTGATGAGACCTTGATGCTGCAGTAGAGACAGGACTTCCGGTAAGTGCATGCGTTCAGCTTCAAGTTTGTAGAACGCATGTTGTTGCACAACTCCTCGTTTACCGATGTCTTTGTTGAAAATTTCGACACGAGCAGGTGGAACGAGTGATACAGCAGATACGGGAAGAGATGCACCGGATGATTCTCGGGGTCTTTTGCCGGAGGGTCTGCGTGATGAGGAAGCCATTTGAGTGGGTTTGAGACTGAGTGTTTGGATATAGAGAGAAGGTTTAATGAGGGTTTTGAGAGTGATTCTTCTAGAGAGGGGTTTTTCCCAATTTATAGTGGAAAGGTTAGGGTTTTGGGAAGATGGAAGATCAAAGACCAATAGCCACTAGGTATATGCAAGTTACAAAGTAGTGGGTAGTTTGAAAGGTGGTGGAATGTAATTGCACATTTAATGATGTGAATGCCTGAGAGATGATTTAAAATTTTTCTGCAGAAAAACGAAATCTTTGAGCGATGCGTCGACCATACCCCTGTATGCGTCGACGCTTACTGTTTGATTTTTGAGAAAATGCAAAAGTTATTTAATCATGCGTCGACCATAACCCTGCTGCGGTCGACTCATACAGTTTAAAATTTTCATTTTTCACTACTCAGCACATGCAATGACCAGTTTGATGCATAATTAACACCACATACAGCAATACACAACCAAAGAGATATATCAAGTGAATATATATATAAACAACATCATTTTGAGATAGAATCATTGTAATCATGGGATTTTGCAGAGAGAGAGAAAGAGGAACAATATCACCTTAATGCCGGAGTGACTTAGTGAACAGTAGACATGTGCTTACAACAACATAGATTTGTTAGAAGTACAGTATTAAGTTTTTAAATGGAATAATGTAAACAGCAGATTAGAGTGCCCGTTCCGAAATATCGAGAATGCCAAGTTCTCGGCGAATATGAAAGAAAGGTTCAGTGGCTAGCGGCTTTGTGAAAATGTCCGCTAGTTGATTTTCAGTATTTACGTGTTCAAACACGATATCACCTTTCTCTACATGATCCCGAAGAAAGTGGTGTCGAATTTCGATATGTTTGGTGCGGGAATGTAGCACAGGATTCTTGGTCAGGTTAATAGCACTCGTGTTGTCACAAAAGATGGGAATACGTTCAAGTTTGAGGTTAAAATCCAATAGTTGTTGCTTAATCCATAGGATTTGGGCACAACAACTACCGGCGGCAACGTATTCCGCTTCGGCGGTTGACAAAGCAACAGAAACTTGTTTCTTGCTATGCCAACTAACCAAAGAGTTTGAAAATAGGTGACAAGTGCCACTTGTGCTTTTCCTATCCGATTTGCAACCGACAAAGTCGGAATCGGAAAAACCTACCAAGGAACAATCATTACCTTTGGAATACCATAGTCCATACTTCGGAGTACCGGATAAATATCGAAGTATCCGTTTAACGGCTTTTAAATGGGATTCCTTGGGACATGATTGATATCTTGCACACATGCATACGCTAAACATAATATCGGGACGGGAAGCAGTAAGATAAAGGAGTGAGCCAATCATACCTCTATACCGTTTTACATCTACTTCCTTACCGTCTTCATCTTTGTTCAAGTTGGTACACGTAGGCATGGGGGTGTCTATGGCCTTAGCTTTTGCCATGTCAAATCTCTTGATAAGGTCCAAACAATACTTTGTCTGGCTCACGAAAGTTCCTTCTTTGAGCTGTTTGATTTGCAGACCGAGGAAGTATGTGAGCTCCCCCATCATACTCATCTCGAACTCGCCCTGCATAAGGTCAGAAAATTCTCTCACAAGATTCATGTTAGTAGATCCAAAAATGATATCATCTACATAAATTTGCACTAATATCAAGTGCTTTCCTTGACGTTTAATGAAGAGGGTTGTGTCAACCTTTCCTCTTGAGTAACCTTGATCTAGTAGGAACTTGCTTAGTCTCTCATACCAAGCTCTAGGAGCTTGTTTGAGACCATACAAAGCCCTTTTCAGTTTATAAACATGATCATGATACTCATGGGATTCGAAACCCGGAGGTTGTGCGACATAAACTTCTTCATTTATGTGACCGTTAAGGAAAGCGCTCTTAACATCCATTTGGAATAGCTTAAAATCCTTTACACAAGCAAAGGCAAGGAGAAGGCGTATAGCCTCGAGTCGGGCAACCGGCGCATAAGTTTCCTCATAGTCGATGCCTTCCTCTTGGTTATACCCTTGCGCGACTAAACGCGCCTTATTACGGGTTATTACCCCGTTTTCGTCCAGCTTGTTCCTAAACACCCATCGGGTGCCGATTACTCGATGATCTCGCGGAGGAGGGACAAGGTCCCAAACCTCATTTCTGGTGAACTGATTAAGTTCCTCCTGCATCGATAAAAACCAGTGTTCATCAAGTAGGGCTTCTTTAGGGTTTTTAGGTTCCATCTGCGAAACGAAAGCGAAGTGATAACAGAAATTACTTAGCTTAGACCGAGTTGTTAAACCCTTTGAGATATCTCCGATAATGTTGTCGATTGGATGGTCTTTAGAGGACTTCCAAGCTTGTGGAAGATCATCGTTTGAAGGCGGATGATCTACCACGGTTTCATCATGGAGTACATCTTTGTCCTCCTCAATTTTGACTGTGTCGGGTTAATCAATCCCCGGCTCGCCACCATTGAGTATGTCTTTGGTAGATGTACCTGCACCATGAAAAACACTACCCTTTCCGACGTTTCTCGGATTGGATTCATCAAAGGTAACATGTACAAACTCTTCTACTGTAAGTAATCGCTTGTTGTATATTCTATATGCTTTGCTAGATTGAGAGTATCCGAGGAAGATACCTTCGTCGGCCTTGGAATCGAATTTCCCTAAGTTTTCCTTTCCATTGTTTAACACAAAACATTTGCAACCAAAGACATGCAGGTGAGAAACATTTGGCTTTCGCCCTTTTAAAAGTTCATACGGTGTTTTGTTTAGAATGGGGCGAATGAGCACCCTATTCAAAACGTAACAAGCCGTACTAATGGCGTCAGCCCAAAAATATTTTGGTAAGCCACTTTCATTGATCATTGTTCTTCCCAATTCTTCCAAAATTCGATTTTTGCGCTCCACAACCCCATTTTGTTGAGGAGTACGTGGAGCGGAGAAGTTATGATCAATACCATGGTTACCGCAATATTCTTCAAATAAGTGATTTTCAAATTCACCTCCATGATCGCTTCTAATTGCAACAATGTTTGTATTTAGTTTATTTTGGGAAAGCTTAGCAAATCGTTCAAAGGCGGCGAATGTGTCACTTTTACTTACTAAGAAAATAGTCCAACAAAATCGAGAAAAGTCGTCCACTATTACGAAACCGTAATAGTTTCCTCCTAGACTTTTAATCCTAGATGGCCCAAATAAATCCATATGGAGAAGCTCGAGAGGTCTCGTTGTTGAAACGATATTTTTGGATTTAAAAGAGATCCTTGTTTGCTTCCCCTTTTGACAAGCATCACAAAGGTGATCCTTGGTGAACTTAATTTTGGGGAGACCTAGGACTAGATCTTTTGAGACTATTTTGTTAAGTAAGTCAAAGTTAACATGTGCTAAACGCCTATGCCATAACCATGAGTCTTCACTCATTGTTACAAGGCATTTGTCACTTGTTAACGATACTTCATTTAAGTCAAGCATATAGACATTGTTAACACGAAGACCATTAAACATGCTCTTCTTATCATCAGTATGCACAATTTTGCAACAATCTTTTGAAAACGATACATTGTATCCTTTGTCACATAACTGACTGATGCTAAGTAGGTTATGTTTAAGACCTTCGACAAGCAAAACGTCAGAAATAGTAGTGGAAGAGGGGTTACCTACACTACCTTTACCAAGAATTGCTCCTCGGTTGTTGTCACCATAAGTTACATATCCCTTCTTCTTAGCCACGAAGTCAATGAAGAGAGATATGTCTCCTGACATATGCCTTGAGCATCCACTGTCGAGAACCCATCTTTTCTCGGTAGTCTCGAGGCATTGTACCTGTGATAAGATAATTAACAAAAGAAGGTACCCAATGGCTTATTGGGTCCTGAGTGGTGAGGAACAAGATGGTTGCATTTGGGCACCCATTGATAAATGCCTTTAGGAACCAAAAATCTCCTAAATCTACACTTAGCAATGGAATGACCTTTCTTGCAACAATAAAGACAAGAGAACTTTTCATTTTGATTACTTTTGCTATCTTCATCCTTTACAACATATTTGTATTTTTGATATGGATTAACCATACTTTTTCGAAAATTAGATTTATCAATAGCAAATGTAATCTTGGGCTCAAGAGCCTTGTCAAGTTTGGCTTTTAGGTTCCTTACTTCACCTTGCCAAATGTAACAAGTATCACACCCAAAGTTCATCATTCTACTTTTAAGATCCTCATAACTTGTTTTTGTGCTTTCCACTATAGAAGCCTTAAGTGCCTCAAGTTTCCTTTCGGATTCTTGATTTTTTGTTCTAAATGAGAAAAAAATTCTTATTTGAGGCAAGCCTTTTAAAGGCCTCTTTTGCTTCACAGTGTAAAGTTTCAAAAACAGTTTGCAATTCATGATGAGACATACTAGAGGAATTTTCATATTTAGCATGTCGTACCTGTTTCTTCTTATTCTTTTGATGAGCAGAGAGACATAGATTTGCATTTTCATCTTCATCACTAGAGCTTTCATCATCGGAGGAGTCGCTATCGCTTTCCCAAGCAATGTATGCCCTCCTTGGCTTTGATGGTTTCTTATGTGATTTGTATGAATCTTTTTCTTTTGTCTTTTTGTTCATCGGACAGTCCGGTTTGTAGTGACCCGGCTTTCCACACTTGTAGCACGACCCTCTAGTTGTTTTTCCTTTGGAGTCATCATTTTTGGAGAACCTAGATTGCTTCCGGAAGTTTACTAAGTTCTTCTCGGAATGTTGGATGTCGTTCTTTCTCACGTAACGGTTGTAGCGTTTGACGAACAGCCCCATATCTTCACTCTTGTCCTCTTCTTCTTCGTCACTCGATGAATAATCACTTTGCTCTTTTGCTTGAGACTTTGAGCAGGAAGTCTTTAGAGCTATTGATTTCTTTTCGCTCACCTTGGCTTTGTCTTTCTTATCTTTCTTTTCATGTTGTTCCAAGCTTAAGAGAACTTGTTCGTGCTCTTGTAGTTTGCCGAACAACGTTGTCAAGTCCAATATGGTAAGATCGTTTGCCTCTTTAATGGCGGTCACTTTCGGCTGCCATTCCCTGTTAAGACATCTTAAGATTTTATTAGTAGCAACATCATTGGAAATAGGTTTACCTAGTGAATGTAATCGATTGATTAGATGAGTGAATCTCTTTTGCATGTCGGCAATGGTTTCCCCTTGCTCCATGAAAAAGAGATCAAACTCTTGCGTTAGTGTATTGATTCTAGCCAATTTAACATCGTTCGTCCCCTCATGGGCAATTTGAAGTGAATCTCACATGGCCTTAGCAGTAGGACAATGGGATACACGATAGTATTCGTCTACCCCTAATGAGGAGATTAGGATATTTTTGGCTTTCCAATCATAGTTGTATTTCTTTTCATCATCATCGGTCCATTGTGCTTTAGGCTTAGGCACTATTTCATTATTCTCATTGGTCATGGTTATTTCAATTGGACCATTGAGAATAACATTCCATATTTTTCTATCTATGGAATTTATGTGCACCCGCATACAGTCTTTCCAATAACTATAATTTTCACCATTGAAAACGGGAGCTCTATTGTAAGCCCCTTTAGGTTCGTTAGCCATTTTCTATCAACGTTGTATTTTGAAGCACGGAGTGAACCGGAGCTCCTGATACCACTTGTTAGACTATGGCACGGATCTAGAAGGGGGGGTTGAATAGATCCCAGTTAAAAACTTGAGTCGGCGCTACCAATTTAAAAGAAAAATTGGTTTTAAAATTGTTTTAGGTGCGGAAGCGACCGAGGAAAATTTAGTCTAAAAACGAACCGTTATTGGAAAACCGGATATGCGTTAAGCTAATGGATAAGAGATAAAACGAGATACAATTCAATACACTAGTTGCACAATCAATGATAGAGTTCACTTACTAGCAAGCCTAGTTCCAATGAACCAAAATACCAAATTAAAACTCAGTGCAAACTTAAGGCAACTTTGGCTTAGGCAATTTTACAAACACTTGGTGTGCATAAACACTCCAAGTGATATTTGAGTTGAGTAAGTAAGTCAATTTATCCTAGTACAATATGTTATTGTACTTAGTATTCCAACAACAGTTTTAATCACTTACTCAACTTATATCAAAGTTTGGTGAAAAATTGCTTAAACTAAAATCACTTAAATTTTAAGCTGAAAAACAGATTATGCAGAAAATTAAAGAAGACGCAGATTTGATGAGGCAGTTCCCCCGCCGTCCTCGCTTCGGGGTACGTCTGCCCTCAATTCTAAAAATAGAATTGAGATGATTTAATTAAATATCACCTGTGAACTTTAACCGTTTATACAAGGATTGCAAAGCAAGTAAACACAGAATTTCCAATGTGTTGAATGATGCTTCCTATCCTTGCTCCTTGATTCAAGATGAATCAAGACCTTCGATCGTTGTTGCTAGACCTCCGATTCCAGCCCCTTTGTTGAAGAATCTTCCGTTCTTCAAACCCTCGGCCCGGCTGATCTCAAACACAACGAGTCGAACCCGAATCCTTCACTTCAATGCCACCGAATCCGCTACTAGACTGACGAAGACTTCCTCTTCTCAATCACCTTCGCTCGGCTGAATATTGATGAAGCGATTCGTCCAAAAACCCCCAAACGCAAACCGGTATTGGAGGATAAAACCCTAATGGTTTTATTCAAGAAAGAACCTGCCAAGACTTCAACTCGAACCCGATTCTTCAATCGCAACTTCGAACCTTATCACCTTCAATCTATCACGAATCACATCAAAAGTTATTGTGTGCAGTTGATGTATTGTGGACTGTTGAAGATGAAGATGATGAATCTTTGACACCTTTTTCACTCTTTCTTGTTTCCTTGAACACTTGAACTCAAAATAGCAAATGTTGGTTAATAGAAGTGTTTTGACTTCTATATATAGTAACAGACAAAATCAAACAAACATAACAGTATTTCAAAAATTTGAAATAACTCAGAAAACTGAGATTGCGCGTGAGCGGTCGACCATAGGTCGGCGTGCGCTGACCCGTGGGGCATGCGCCGGCCCTATGCGTCGACACAAGGGATTTTTGCGCCGACCCGTGAGCTAAGCGCCGACCCTATGCGTCGACGCAAGCGATTTTGCGCTGACCCCCTCCAGTTTGCGCAGAGCCTTTGCGCCGACCCGTGAGCTTTGAGCTGACCCCTATGGTCGACTCAAAGCCTTCAAATCTGCAAGGAAACTGTGATTAGTGATTCTTTATGTATTTAGTCATGATCACACTTTGTCTACATGTTTTTAATGATTATAGTAGATTTAGAATAACGTGGAAAAGGATATGGTGGGTAATGTGTTGCATTTGTTCGTAGATGTGCATGATGGTCTTTTGTCATCATCGAAACTTGATATCGTATGTTGTATGACACTTTGTCTTTACATACTCCCCCTTTTTGATGATGACAACCTGTATAAATCAATGTGACGAACATCATGCAGTATTGACACATTTTGCACACTCCCCCTTTCTTTTGTAATCTAAGGCCATTTGCAGAAAGCGAAAGCGACTGTTAGTTGTGGGCATTTTGTCAGCATGTCAGCATTTTTCTCCCCCTTTGACAACATCAAAAAGAGAGACAGAGTGATTATTCAAGATTGCAACGAAAAGTTCACAGGCAGTAGTAGAGATATAGATACCAACGAAATAATATCACACTTATATCATTTCTTAACAATAGTCATTAATTAAGAAGGAGAAAATACATAAGGAAGTTGTGGTGCATAAACAGGCAAAGCAAAACAAAATACATGCAAAAACAACAAGCAACATGTAATGTGCATATGAATGGCTATTGTCTTAAGTGACGGTGGTCGGGATGGTAGCATACGCCTGGGTTTCTGCTAGGGTCAGCCAGAGTTTCTAGGTAATCACAAACACCTTCCAGATGCCTAAGACTCCCTGTGACCTGCCTATCCAAATCTGCATATCGTTCAGTTAGGCTTGTGGAGAGGTTGTCGATCCGCTCATTTTGGGTTTGAAGTTGACTGTTAATTTGAGCAAGTCGGTCATCCTGGGATTGCATGAAGGTTTGTTGGGCAAGTTGCATGCTTTGCATCATCTCCAACAGCTCTGAAGAATCAGCTGGATGTGGAGGGGATGGAGGAAATTCTTCCTCAGCTTGGTTATACGGTTGGTAAGATTCACGTTGAGTTGTCCAACCCGTATGTTGCCATTCACCCCAGCCACCCCATCGTGGAACATCTTCTTCACATGTATCCGGCTGCTGTACCCAAGCAGAGCCGGAGTAGTCGTATGTGCCAACGGGTGAAGGACTGTCGTCTCCACCATTGTGAGCATTATCGTGCCTTGCTTCTTCTTCTTCATCTTCTTCTTCTTCTTCATTTTCCACTTCATCGTCCTGTTCTTCGCTTTCATCACTGTCAGCCCTTGGAGGAACGTATCCTCTTCTAAAAAACTTATATTTCTTCCGCTCCTTGCACCATATATATCCCATCATAGACATGGTTTTTGTGCTAAACTCTTTGTCAGGTGAGATTGATGTTAACGGGAAAGACGGATGACTAACATTGGCTGTTGTAAGGACTTCTTGGATGAAGGATCCGTAGGCGAGAGCAGTTCCTCGTCCGGAATCCCGAAGATTATACATTCTACTAGCAATGTAGTATGGCCAGTTGATTTTTATCTTATTTTTCAGAATGTAAATCAAATGAACCTCGGGCTGTTCGACTCTGGAGAGACCGCCCTTCTTGGGCCGCAGGATGCGTGAGACAATCCATTGGAGAATCCTTTCCCCGGCGCTCAGTTTGCCGGCAGTGACGGTTCGTGGGAACAAGTCACTCTGCACAAAATCATCAGAATATGGCCGTTCCAACATGTCATTTAATGCACTCTTAAACTCATAGCCATCTATGTGGTGAGAATCAGTCACCTCAGGCAGGGGATTTCCAGCATCATCCACAGACAAATCAAAATATTTGTTCCAGAAATTTGATTTAACTGATACCTTTGTAGAGCCAACTTTGGAGGAAAGCTTGTGTCCGCGAAAGTTCTCATGAAGACCGGAGTAGAAGACTCGGACAAGGTCTTCACTATATTGAGTGTTGCACTCCAAGAAGTTGATGAGACCTTGATGCTGCAGTAGAGACAGGACTTCCGGTAAGTGCATGCGTTCAGCTTCAAGTTTGTAGAACGCATGTTGTTGCACAACTCCTCGTTTACCGATGTCTTTGTTGAAAATTTCGACACGAGCAGGTGGAACGAGTGATACAGCAGATACGGGAAGAGATGCACCGGATGATTCTCGGGGTCTTTTGCCGGAGGGTCTGCGTGATGAGGAAGCCATTTGAGTGGGTTTGAGACTGAGTGTTTGGATATAGAGAGAAGGTTTAATGAGGGTTTTGAGAGTGATTCTTCTAGAGAGGGGTTTTTCCCAATTTATAGTGGAAAGGTTAGGGTTTTGGGAAGATGGAAGATCAAAGACCAATAGCCACTAGGTATATGCAAGTTACAAAGTAGTGGGTAGTTTGAAAGGTGGTGGAATGTAATTGCACATTTAATGATGTGAATGTCTGAGAGATGATTTAAAATTTTTCTGCAGAAAAACGAAATCTTTGAGCGATGCGTCGACCATACCCCTGTATGCGTCGACGCATACTGTTTGATTTTTGAGAAAATGCAAAAGTTATTTAATCATGCGTCGACCATAACCCTGCTGCGGTCGACTCATACAGTTTAAAATTTTCATTTTTCACTACTCAGCACATGCAATGACCAGTTTGATGCATAATTAACACCACATACAGCAATACACAACCAAAGAGATATATCAAGTGAATATATATATAAACAACATCATTTTGAGATAGAATCATTGTAATCATGGGATTTTGCAGAGAGAGAGAAAGAGGAACAATATCACCTTAATGCCGGAGTGACTTAGTGAACAGTAGACATGTGCTTACAACAACATAGATTTGTTAGAAGTACAGTATTAAGTTTTTAAATGGAATAATGTAAACAGCAGATTAGAGTGCCCGTTCCGAAATATCGAGAATGCCAAGTTCTCGGCGAATATGAAAGAAAGGTTCAGTGGCTAGCGGCTTTGTGAAAATGTCCGCTAGTTGATTTTCAGTATTTACGTGTTCAAACACGATATCACCTTTCTCTACATGATCCCGAAGAAAGTGGTGTCGAATTTCGATATGTTTGGTGCGGGAATGTAGCACAGGATTCTTGGTCAGGTTAATAGCACTCGTGTTGTCACAAAAGATGGGAATACGTTCAAGTTTGAGGTTAAAATCCAATAGTTGTTGCTTAATCCATAGGATTTGGGCACAACAACTACCGGCGGCAACGTATTCCGCTTCGGCGGTTGACAAAGCAACAGAAACTTGTTTCTTGCTATGCCAACTAACCAAAGAGTTTGAAAATAGGTGACAAGTGCCACTTGTGCTTTTCCTATCCGATTTGCAACCGACAAAGTCGGAATCGGAAAAACCTACCAAGGAACAATCATTACCTTTGGAATACCATAGTCCATACTTCGGAGTACCGGATAAATATCGAAGTATCCGTTTAACGGCTTTTAAATGGGATTCCTTGGGACATGATTGATATCTTGCACACATGCATACGCTAAACATAATATCGGGACGGGAAGCAGTAAGATAAAGGAGTGAGCCAATCATACCTCTATACCGTTTTACATCTACTTCCTTACCGTCTTCATCTTTGTTCAAGTTGGTACACGTAGGCATGGGGGTGTCTATGGCCTTAGCTTTTGCCATGTCAAATCTCTTGATAAGGTCCAAACAATACTTTGTCTGGCTCACGAAAGTTCCTTCTTTGAGCTGTTTGATTTGCAGACCGAGGAAGTATGTGAGCTCCCCCATCATACTCATCTCGAACTCGCCCTGCATAAGGTCAGAAAATTCTCTCACAAGATTCATGTTAGTAGATCCAAAAATGATATCATCTACATAAATTTGCACTAATATCAAGTGCTTTCCTTGACGTTTAATGAAGAGGGTTGTGTCAACCTTTCCTCTTGAGTAACCTTGATCTAGTAGGAACTTGCTTAGTCTCTCATACCAAGCTCTAGGAGCTTGTTTGAGACCATACAAAGCCCTTTTCAGTTTATAAACATGATCATGATACTCATGGGATTCGAAACCCGGAGGTTGTGCGACATAAACTTCTTCATTTATGTGACCGTTAAGGAAAGCGCTCTTAACATCCATTTGGAATAGCTTAAAATCCTTTACACAAGCAAAGGCAAGGAGAAGGCGTATAGCCTCGAGTCGGGCAACCGGCGCATAAGTTTCCTCATAGTCGATGCCTTCCTCTTGGTTATACCCTTGCGCGACTAAACGCGCCTTATTACGGGTTATTACCCCGTTTTCGTCCAGCTTGTTCCTAAACACCCATCGGGTGCCGATTACTCGATGATCTCGCGGAGGAGGGACAAGGTCCCAAACCTCATTTCTGGTGAACTGATTAAGTTCCTCCTGCATCGATAAAAACCAGTGTTCATCGAGTAGGGCTTCTTTAGGGTTTTTAGGTTCCATCTGCGAAACGAAAGAGAAGTGATAACAGAAATTACTTAGCTTAGACCGAGTTGTTAAACCCTTTGAGATATCTCCGATAATGTTGTCGATTGGATGGTCTTTAGAGGACTTCCAAGCTTGTGGAAGATCATCGTTTGAAGGCGGATGATCTACCACGGTTTCATCATGGAGTACATCTTTGTCCTCCTCAATTTTGACTGTGTCGGGTTAATCAATCCCCGGCTCGCCACCATTGAGTATGTCTTTGGTAGATGTACCTGCACCATGAAAAACACTACCCTTTCCGACGTTTCTCGGATTGGATTCATCAAAGGTAACATGTACAGACTCTTCTACTGTAAGTAATCGCTTGTTGTATATTCTATATGCTTTGCTAGATTGAGAGTATCCGAGGAAGATACCTTCGTCGGCCTTGGAATCGAATTTCCCTAAGTTTTCCTTTCCATTGTTTAACACAAAACATTTGCAACCAAAGACATGCAGGTGAGAAACATTTGGCTTTCGCCCTTTTAAAAGTTCATACGGTGTTTTGTTTAGAATGGGGCGAATGAGCACCCTATTCTCAAGCCTTCCACTAATCCCATGTTTGTAACATCAAAACCGAGGGAGTTTTGACATTCCATAGCCCGGATCTTCTCAGCAAGGGCCTCAACTTTATGATCTCTCGCATCATTTCTGCCTAAAATGTCTTCGTCTTCGCTGAGTAGAGTAAACATATCTTCTTGTCTGTCAACAATCGGAATTCTGTTACGGGCCGGAGCATGGATGACTCTGGCATTAGCGGCATCTGGAGCAATAGGTTGACCGTCAACTCGGATACCCCTCAACTCTTCACCCACAGCATAGTTGTTGACGGGAATAGCAGCAGCAGGAGTGTCAGGAACTGGATTTCCTTCTTGCAGAGGTGGATTGACTGGTGGCAGTGCAGCTTCTTGCCTCTGAACCAGAGCTCGGAGTTCTTCTTGCCCTTGCGCAACCCCTTGCATCATGTGAATAAATTGGGCCATGTTAGCCCTCATCTCAGCTAACTCAGCTTGTACTTGATCCATATTCCGTTGATGGTTGAGTCGCGTTGAGTAGCGGTGCGGTCTCTGATCAGCTATCCTGCCTGAACACAGGAACCAAAGTGAGAAGACGGCACAAGAACACCTGTTATGCAAATGAGATGAGTATGATGTTAATGATGTGTATGATGCACATGATATGCTCATTTCTCAGGCATTCAAAGAGCCTGATCCATCTTTAAAAGATGGCAACCTGCAGCAACAAAAGAACAACAGGATACAAGGAAAAATGAGAACAACAAGGAAATAGCAACATCCTTATCTATACATAAGGGTAAAAAGGTCATACAACCAAGTCAACGGAATATTCGAATAAACAGAGTACAAAGAAATGAATCCCATCCAACAAGCCTGGAGGTGATTCTCAACAAAAAAGATCCAAAAGACGGAGTACAAACAAATGAATCCCATCCAACAGGCCTGGAGGTGATTCTCAACAAATACATCAAAGATACAAACTAAGACAGACGGTCTTCCGGAATAAGGGTCTTCAGGTAATGGCACTGGTCTATCAACAGTGTACATTCTGAACATTCTGGTAAAGGGGTGATCTTCTCCTTCAACTGTCTTCTAAGCTCCAAAACCTCTCCTCCAAGATAGTCCTCTGATTTCTGTCTCAAGTCTACCTCCTTCTTCAACTGGACGTCTTTGTCTTTGAGTTGCTTCTCCAGGTCTCTGATCTTCTTCTGATAACCAGCTTCAGCTCTCTATAGCCTCAAACACTCCCTATGCTCTGCATCCAACATGGATTCCATCTCCTCATATGATCTCTTCTTGCTCCTTGCTCTGCTAGCATCCTCTCCTTGCACTTCCCTGAGTTGATGGGCCAAGTGCAACCTATCAGCTTTAGCTTTGTACAACTCCATCTGGGTGTCCTGCTCCTTCTCCCTCAAACGGCGACTTTCCATCAGAGCTTGCTTATAGTGCTCAGCAGGCACACTATCAGCAAGAACCAAAGGTGGTTGCTCCTGCAACGGCTCCATCCTATCGTAGGGTAGCAATAAGGTTTCCACTCTCTTCTTTACCCAATCGGTGTAATCGGGCATTGCAATGGCAAACTTCTTCCCTAAGACGGATCCATCCTTCACTCCAACAGATCTCCAAGCTCTTCCTATCTGCTCCACTCTAGCCGGGTCATCTTTCTTCTCAAAACATACACTCTCAGCTATCTCAGCTTCAAGCGGTCTTCTACTCATAACAAACCCTAATTGGCGAAGAGAAAGAACTGGATTATAATTTATGCAACCCTTGGTCCCTACGAGTGGTACGTTCCGGAATTCACCACAACTCATAACAACATTCCGTACGTCCATCCGGTATGATTGCCATCTGATGTCGTAGGAGGTGAGCGACATGACCCTTTGAGTCCACTTAAGAGTGCTCTGGGTATCCACAAAGGGTCCACTGACGGGCAGGAGTGACATAAACCATCTGAACAGGAGAGGTAGACAGCACTTGATGGCTCCACCCTTACCATGCCTACTGTGAATGACATAATAAGTGTCAGCTAAAAGGGTGGGGACTGGATTCCCTCGAATGAAGATAGTGATAGCAGCATGGTCAATGAAATTAGGCATACTTGGGAATAAGATGATCCCATAGATCATGGCAGCTAGCTGTGCGTGAAAAACTTCCCAATTCCCCTTCTCTGCTTCATCTCTAGCCACTCTCAAAAGAAACTTCAATGGCAGACCCACAACTTCCCCACAGGGCTTCCAATTATCACAAACCTCTTTGACACTCAATCGGAGAGCTCTAGCAACAACTCTGAAGTCAACCTCTTTTGGGACGTCCAAAAAGGGAACCTGATGCTGAATCGGGACGCTCATCAGAATAGAATACTCCTCGAGAGTAGGCGCCAACTGGTAGTCTTGAAAAGTGAAGCATCTGAGCTCCGGGTCATAGAACTGAAGAAGTGTCTGCAGAGGCACCGGATCAACTACTGTCTTCAACACTGTCAGAATATCCCCAAACTGCCCCACAAAACTCTTCAGACGATCATCAGTCACAAGACTACCCAACTCGATTAATGAAGTCAACGGCTCACGATGAAAGCTGTAGGAACAGGTCTTCCGCTTCGGCTCCGGGACTGTTGCCATCTCTATCAGTAGACCAGGCTCTGGAATGTACCTGAGAAATGACATGCATGCAGTGATTAGTTTTTTTTCTTTTTTCTTTTTTTTTTCTCTTTTTTTGCATTTCTTTTGAAAAATAAATATGCTATGATGCACGTGATGCAGACTGGACTGGTTGGTTGTGCAATTCTGATCACTAGGTCGATGCTTCAGTCTAAACTCAGAACCCAAATCCAACTTGAAAACCCAAGGTTAACTGAATACACTGTTGTCTGAACCCAAAGTCACCAACAGAACCAAGAGTCACCAACGGTACCTGTAATAATGAACCCTTCCCCACTCACGGGTGTAGTCTAGGCCAGGGTAAGGTCGAGAGAAACACAGCATAAATAACCTTTCGCAGAATACCATCATATACACACCCGAAGCATGTAACGACGATACCCCACCAGGGTCTGAACTGCTCGTGATATCAATGTTCCGCTAAGTGGCGCAATACCACCCGCTTCCCATGAATCACTCTATTCCTAATCATCCTAGATTTCACTCATGGTCTGGGTATTGGACCTTTTACCTCAAGTGACTCCCACCCCAACAAAGGAAAACAGACAACCAGCCAGGCAGATGAATAATGAATGAATGCGAACATAATTACAAACATAAATGCCAACAATAGACAATGAATGCAAACAGTAAATAATGAATGCAATAAATAAACACAGCACAAAGCAACCAGAATCCTAACCTAGAGAGCGCTAGGAGAGACTCGCTTAGGGAAGATGGACCAGCATAGGTCAACTTCTCTATGTCCCCAGCAGAGTCGCCAGCTGTCGCATTACGCGAAAAAACCGGCGGGAAAAAAGAAACAACAGAGCCGCCACCGTGCGTTATTTATCCCAAAAGAGGGAAAGGAAACGCTCGAAGTAAACCTAGGAAAGAACATGGTCTCGCGACCAAAGAGAATGGGTTCGGGAGTCGGTTATGCGAAGGGAAGGTATTAGCACCCCTACGCATCCGTCGTACTCGACGGGATCCACGCACAATAGAAAGGAAAATGGTTGCTAAAAACACTGCTCACACTCACACACACTGGCTGAAAGAGACACAAGAAACTGACTGAAGCTGACTCGGCAGGATGTCGCATCCTGGGCCTACTTAGTCTATCAGGCATAGACATCAGAGTCAAAGTAGTTCGGACCGAGGAAACAACACATGCTCGCTAGGATATCGCATCCTATGCATACGTATCTCCTTTGGACGAAGGAGAATCAGAGCATTCGTAGCTTGGCTGACACGCACACAAACAAACACAGGCAAAGGCAAACGTGGAGCCCGAATGCCAATCACTGGACTTACATCAGCATCCGAACCAAAACACACACACACTGGAACCCAAATGCCACTCGATGGACTTACATCAGCTTCCAAGCACACAAAAACACAACAAGTTAATAGGGAGTCGGGGACTCGAGCCTATAACTGTCAAGCACACACTCAAACAAACAGACAACAAATTGCTAAGGAGTCAGGCACTCGAGCCTAGCAACTGTCAAACAAACACACACAAAAAGAAAAAGGGCGAAAAACAAAGAAAGGCGCCCGGAGAGATCAACTCAATCTCCTGCCTACGTACCTCATCTGGTATGAGGATCAGGGCGACGTAGTTCCCCTACGCAGGGAAAAAGGACTAGCCTAACCAGATAACAGAGGGAGACACAACTAGGGAGCCTACGACTCGAGCCTAGATGTTATGCAAATCATCCCTAAGTTAAGGTTTCTAGCTAACTGGCACAGGGAGCCAGCCTATCCTAAACATGACTTGCATAGGAAGCAAGCCACACCTACACTTAACTTGCACAGGAAGCAAGCCAAGCAAAACCTAACTTGCACAGGAAGCAAGTCTAAACTAAACCTAACTTGCACAGGAAGCAAGTCTAAACTAACCCTAACTTGCACAGGAAGCAAGTCAAACAAACATACAAGCACAAGTAGCACACACTATACACAAGCAAGGGGCTCACACAAAGGTTAGGCATTGAAGCCAACTGGAATAGGGTTAATGGTGCTCTTAACCTTGACATTGAGAGCCAAGGTGAAGCAGATGAAAGGAGATGAGGGGTGTGCCTCATTGCTCTTATCCCTGGTCAGGGAGAGCATTTGAATATCAGAAAGTGTGGGAGTTCAGAAAGGGGGAACTCTCTCCACAAGTTAGACTCTATAGATCTTGGGCTTTTACTCACTATGCATCAACACAGGTAGTGTGAGCAATGTGAGTGACACACAGACTAGCAGGGGATAGATTGCATATCCCTTGGGTTCTGCCAATTGCCTCTTCACTTAGGAGGTCTTTGAATATGTACAAGGACAAATTGTAAACATACACAAACATTGCCTCTTAAGGAGGACTTCAGACAGTTGCCTGGCCAAGTAACAGGCCAGGTCTTCCAGACTACATGAAGATAGAAAGGTATACCTCAATGCAAATTGCTTATCAAGCAAAGCAAAGCAAAAGTTCACAAGGAACTGAGCAACTAAAAGTACCTGAAACCAGTCAGACAACATTAGTACACAACTTCAAAGTTAAAGCAAAAGGAAACAGATATCAACCAGTCAACACAAACAAGCTAAGTGTGCAATGCATAAAGCTCAAGGCATGTGAGCCAAGCAACCTACAAAACAAATGGATTAGTCATGATAAACAAACACACACAACCAATTTGTATTGGTCTCATTGGTTAATTGTTGGTCAACCTGAAAACAATGAGCTCAAATGTGAGTAACAGGACCACTAGGACAAGCCTAGGGTCAAAAGAGAATGAGAAAGGCAAAACAGCAAGTGGCAAGTGTCCAAAATCATGTTAAAACAATCAAGAAACAAACCCAATTGGTTTCACATTCATATCAATCATCATCATCATTTCATGGACAGATTAGGTCAAGACATGGCATTTAGAAGCTCATGGAAGTCAACAGCAAGACTTGAATCAAAAGCAATCTCAAACATTTCCAAAAATCATCAAATTAATCATGATCAAACACAACCCATAGCATGGTAAGCATGTCAAATTTCATCTCATTTGGACAAGTAGAAACTGGTCAATGAAAATCAGAAAGGCAATGCAATTCCAAACATGCTCAAAGAAGTCAACCAAACATGCATCAATTGAAAAAATCATAAACCAGTGATGGCATATGAGAAATGAATGGGATCAAAACCATGGCAAAGCTTAAGATGTCTAGTAATCACATATCAAATTTCATGTCCATCTAATAAAGTATGAGGATTTCACAAATGAAATGGGAGCAAGTGTCACAAAAAGTCAACATAAGACCAAACAGGGGACAAAAATCTCAATTAATTAGGAAATGCCACAAATAATTCCAAGAAAACTCACATGTAAACTAGACATACTCAAGTACATTGATGCAAAAAATCAAAGCATTTTGAGGTCAAGAGGCATGGTATTGAAAATCATCAAGTTGCACATCAATGGTGTGACACAAATTGTCACACCCTACTTCAAAAAATCATAACTCAAAGACCAGAGATGATAAATTCATAAACTCTATACCAAAATCACCATGGATGTGTCTAGTTTATGCACAAAAAATTTCAAGGGCAAAGGATAAAGCATCATCATTTCACAAATGTTTTGGTAAAAGGTACAAAATATTGTCACATGTCACAAACCCTAATACCAATTAAAATCCACTTATCCAAAAAATCAGGAAAAAATATGATAATAAACTAGAGATTGTGATGAATCAAATGCAAATAATCCCATGAAAATTGGATTTAAAATGAAGGACTTATGAATTTTGTAAGATAGTGATCAAAAATGGAATAAAAAAATAAAACAACATGAAATCAATGGGACCAATGGCACTGGCGATGGCAAATTTGTAAATACCGGACCAACTAATCAAAACGCAGCACTTTGGTACATGAGAATGAAATAACGTGATTGGCCAGTATGAATGCACAGTGTCATGCAACGTGAAAGAGGATTTTCTGGGCAGCACATGAACTTAGGGTTTACATGAACAGTATCATCATCTTCAACAATCAACTCACGAAAATAATTTTCCAGAAATTCAAATTGAATGCATCATTGGACTCAGCAAACATCACACAACACGAATCCATCATTCATTTTCTATAAATCGAGCCAAATATCATGAATCGAGCAAAAATAAAAGTGAACAACAATCTTTAAATCAGCATAACTCAATCATCATTCAACCATTTTCAAAACTATGACTACCAATGAAATCAGCATGCAAAGACCTTCCTAAAACATGTTAAGATTTAGCAAATGGTGAGGTTCGAAATCTTACTTGTTCTTGAAGAAAATAGTGAAACAGTTGGGATTTGGATGTTTTAGCTCGAAACAGTTGCTCCAATAGCTTCCAAAAGATGACTGGTGATGGATGTTTGGCTCAAGAATGCTTGGTTTTACTCCAATCCAGATCTTCCATTAGTGAAGCTTGATGGAACAGTATGCTTTTCTTTGATTACAGCTGGGAAAAGATGCTTGAAATGTGCTCAAAATGGATGTTGAATGATGAAGCAACCAAACAAGAACCTTGCTCCTTTGAGTTTTTTGGTCGAAAATTGAAAAATGAAGGAAATGGAGATTTTGAGAGAAATGTATTTCTGTTGGAATCAGAGGCTGCTCGGGCTTCAATCAGAAAGAAAAAGGAGTATTTGTATGCTATTTAAGGTTTTCTAAGTGAATGCTAATCACAATTTGGTTTAATGAGAAGTTTTGCTAATTTGCATTTTTACTCAAGTGGTGAGGTGCAAGAGGCTGCAGCTCGAATTGGGCCTTGTAACATGACTCAAATGTCATTTCAGAACATTCCCAATTGGCCAAAATGATTAAAAATGATTATTTCCAAAAGTCAAATTTCACCCTCACTTGAAATGAATTCATGTAAGTTCAAAAATGCCATTTTGATCTATGATGTTTTGGTGAATGATGGTTACATATTTGGAAAGAGGGGATCAAATGTGACTTGTTGCAAAAAACCCTTCCCAATTTGGCCAAATGGTTTGAGAGATATGGTCTTTTGAAGTTCAAAAATTTCTGAAAATGATTTGATCATAACTTGCCAACCATACATGGGAATTGAGTGTTCTTGGACTTTTTGGAAATGGGAGAACAAGATCTTCAACTTTCATGTATGGCAAAAATTCATTTGAAGCTTGTATCATGATGTAAGTTTGGGATCAAGAAGTTTCCATTTTTGGCAAGTTTCAATTACAGGTCAAGTTTCTATTTTTGGAAATTTCTTGTCTGGCTTCAAATTCTTCCATGATGGTGTTTGACATGTTATATGAGGCCTATTTGGACATGAATGAGCCCTATCAAACCAAATCCAACCATCAAAACCATAAAATCAGGCCCAGTTGACCAAGGTTGACTTTTTAGGGTTTCTGGTAAACTGTGCATTGACTGATGACTTCTGAACATCCAATCCTTGACCAAAACACTTCAAATGGATCCCCAAGTCATGTGAACATGTTGGACCAACCCTAGGGCCTTGGCTCAATGAAAATTGTACTTGCTTGATTGATTGACTGATCTCTTGATCAGTTTGACCTAGTTCTTCTGACTGGCTTACACTTGAGGCAAAGGGACAATGCAATGCTATGCAGTGGACCATGCTATGTTATGACCTAATATGATAATGTATGTACAATGATAGGTGCAAATTTGAGGTGCTACAGTTGGCAGCAATTTTGGTAAAACAAAGAGTGTTCACAAGATGTCATGTGTGATGTCTTAACATGAGATATCCTATGTACATTCTGGAGTTGAAGAACATATGCAAGCAGGATTGTTTCAGAATGCCACATACATTGACAAGGCTTCTGATATTGGTTGTACCTGCTGGAGCTTTTATGGAAGACATATGCTGCAGGAGTGTTTCAGTTGACATACTCATTATCATGGTAACTGATATGGTTGTACCTGCTATAAAAGGAAACTGGATTATGCAGGATTTTTCCAAATGTCAGACCCGATGTCATGACATCTTGTACACAAAACATTCAGTATGAAAGTCTGGTGTTTTGTGATTGCACAATTGGTGGCAATCATTGGTTGATTGAAGATATGGCTAGCTGGTGCATTCTGTCAGGGATATCAACCAGATTTGTTTATTTTCCAAGGAAATCTTTACAGCTAATATGAAAAGATTTGATTGGAAAATATATCTAGGGTTTTCAAGTGTCCAATACTTCTATAAAAAGGGACTTAGAAAACCTGATTGAACACACAACCAAGACTGAGCGAAATTTAGAGAGAGAGCTAGGGTTTGTGTCTGTAGGTCATTCAAGACATCTATTGATGATTGAATTGGATTGATTTGTCTTCTTGATCAAAGCTTTGAAGCAAGATCAAGAGTGTGTCTTCTTGATTGAAACTGTGAAGTAAAATCAAGAATATTGTAATTGAAAAGTATTTTCTTTTCACTAGGGATTGTTGTTTAAAATCATGGGTGTGTGATTGTAAGGGAAGTGAGTGGGTTCTCATATCTAAAAGTGCTTAGGTAGAAATTGCACAGGTAGAGATTAGGTGAGAAAGACTGTAACTTGGTGAAGTTTACGGATAGTCTTTGAACTAATTCTATTTTAGTGGATTTCCTTCCTGGCTTGGTAGCCCCCAGACGTAGGTGAGTTGCACCGAACTGGGTTAACAATTCTTGTGTGTTTTGCTTTACCATTCTGTTTATCCATTGTTTATATCCAGATATCAGTGTCGTGACATTACCTTTGACATCTTATATCTGATACCAGAATTTCAATTGGTATCAGAGCAGGCATCCTGCTCTGGTTCTGTGTGAGATCTAGGGGCAATACTTTCTGGTACAATGGAAAGAGATGGAGGATATGTTCATAGACCACCAATCCTGGATGGTTCTAACTATGACTATTGGAAACCTAGAATGGTAGCCTTTTTAAAATCCCTTGATAACAAGGCTTGGAAAGCTGTGCTAATAGGTTGGGTGCATCCTATCATTACTAAAGAAGGAGTACCGACCACTGAGGAGAAGCCTGAAGAACAATGGTCCAAGGAGGAGGATGATCTCGCTCTTGGAAATTCTAAAGCTTTGAATGCCATCTTCAATGGAGTGGACAAGAATATTTTCAGGCTGATAAATAACTGTGAAATAGCCAAAGAGGCTTGGGGCATTCTCAAGACCACTCATGAAGGCACATCTAGGGTAAAGATGTCTAGACTTCAGCTGCTCACCTCCAAGTTTGAAAACTTAAGAATGAAAGAAGATGAAAATATTCACGAATTTTACATGAGCATTCTCGAAATTGCCAATGCCTTTGGAGCTTTGGGCGAGAAGATGTCAGATGAAAAGCTTGTAAGAAAAATATTAAGATCACTTCCCAAGAGATTTGCTATGAAAGTCATAACCATAGAAGAATCTCAAGACATCTCAAATATGAGAGTGGATGAGCTAATTGGGTCCCTCCAAACATTTGAGATGGGAATATGTGATGGAACGGAAAAGAAGGTCAAGAGCATAGCATTTATGTCAAACACCGAAGAGGAAGATGAGGTAGATGGTCACGACATTGATGGAGACCTGGCAAATGAGATAGCAATGTTGGGGAGACAGTTCAACAGACTAATGAAAAAGGTAGACGTTAGAGCTAAGGGCAATGTCAAAAACATCGCATCTGACATCAATAAATCCAACAGCTTTAGTAAGACCACAAAGTCTGAAGAGAAACCCAAAGAAGATCAGTGCTATGAGTGTAATGGATATGGTCATATTAAAACTGAATGTGGGACCTACCTCAGGAAACAAAAAAGGAGCCTTGTAGCCTCTTGGTCTGATGGATGTGATCTTGAAGAAGCCACAAATCATGTGAATGCTTTGACTGGAAGATGGGGTCTGAGGAAGAGTCAATGGCTGATGAAAGATCCGTTATAGAGCTGGACACTACCTACAAAGAGTTGTGCCTCAGAAGGGCAGGAGTGTGCAGACAAGTTGAAAGACAGAAGCAAGTAATAGCTCAGCTGAAAAATGAGAAGAAAGAGTACAGGGAAACAATCTCAAAATTGGAAACTGAGGTTGTATTCTTGAATTCCAAACTAGATGAGATGACTAAGTATGTAAAAATTCTTAATAATGGATCTGCCACCCTAGACAAGATTCTCCAGACTCGGCAAATAACTGGAAACAAATCTGGCATTGGATTCAAGGCTGAGTGCAGTTGCAAATCAAAATCCAAACCTAAGAGCAGCCATGGCAAAAGCAAACCTGAGATGTCACATCAGATGTCACAACAGCACAAAGGGAACCATCAAAGATGGAAATGCCAATACTGTGGAAAATTTGGCCACCTAAAGCCCTTCTGTTATAAACTATATGGCTATCCTGGGCCTCTTCAGTCTCAACACCAATCTAGGACCAAACATCACAAGACTGTCAGCAGAAAGCAATGGGCTCTTAAGACAAAGGTCACAAGTCTAATAGCCCACACTTCCCTCAGAGTCTCTGCCAAAGAAGATTGGTATTTTGACAGTGGGTGCTCCAGACATATGACTGGGAACAAAAACCTGTTGACTGAACTTCATCCTCATGCCATGAGTTATGTTACATTTGGTGATGGTGCAAAAGGTGAAATCAAAGGAATGGGTAGGCTGGATTGCCCTGGAGTCCCTGACATTGATGATGTTCTACTTGTTAAGGGATTAACTGCTAATCTTATAAGCATCAGTCAACTATGTGATCAAGGTCTTAATGTAAACTTCACAAAAACTGAATGACTCATTACTAACAAAGAAAATAAAGTAATCATGAAGGGAGTTTGGTCCAAAGACAACTGCTACATGTGGAGCTCTCAAGAAACTGGATACTCTTCAATGTGTACCTTAGCCAAAGAAGAAGAAGTGAAGATATGGCATCAAAGGTTGGGCCATCTCCACCTGAAAGGTATGAAGAGAATCATATCAGTAGAAGCAGTTAGAGGGATTCCCAACTTAAAAATTGATGAGGGTAAAATCTGTGGAGAATGTCAGATTGGAAAAGAAACAAGGATGTCACAACAGAAGCTCAGACATGAGACAACTACCAAAGTCCTAGAACTTCTTCATATGGACTTAATGGGACCCATGCAGGTAGAAAGCCTTGGTGGTAAGAAATATGCATATGTGGTGGTGGATGATTTCTCCAGATACACCTGGATCAATTTTATAAGAGAAAAATCTGATGTGTTTGAAGTCTTTAAGGAGCTGTGTCTGAAACTCCAAAGGGAAAAAGAAAGCCCTGTTATCAAAATTAGAAGTGATCATGGAAAGGAGTTTGAAAACAGCAAATTTGCTGAATTTTGCTCTTCAGAAGGAATTCATCATGAGTTCTCATCTCCCATCACTCCCAGGCAAAATGGTGTGGTGGAAAGAAAAAATAGGACTCTGCAAGAATCAGCCAGAGCTATGATTCATGCTAAGAAGCTACCCTATCATTTTTGGGCTGAAGCCATGAACACAGCCTGTTATGTCCACAACAGAGTGACATTAAAGAAAGGGACTCCCACAACTCTCTATGAAGTCTGGAAAGGAAGAAAACCTATAGTAAAATACTTCCATGTTTTTGGTAGCAAATGCTATATCTTAGCTGGCCGTGAGCAAAGAAGGAAGATGGATCCCAAAAGTGATGAAGGAATATTTTTGGGATATTCAAAAAACAGCAGAGCCTACAGGGTCTTCAATTCCAGAACTAATGTGTTGATGGAATCCATTAATGTAGTGGTTGATGATCAACAGACTGATGTCAAAGACGATGTCGAGACATCTCTGAATGACTCTCCAGCTGACTCCTCAGATAAGAATAAGGAAGAAGAACCACCACAAGCTGAACCTGAAGATGACAAAATCAACAAGGGACCCTCTATCAGAATTCAGAAGGATCATCCCAAAGACCTTATCATAGGAGACCCAGATAAAGGAGTCACCACTATATCAAGAGAAGTTATCTCACATGGTTGTTTTGTGTCAAAGATTGAACCCAGAAATATCAAGGAAGCCTTGACTGATGAGTTCTGGATCAATGCCATGCAAGAAGAACTAGGTCAATTCAAAAGGAATGAAGTATGGGAATTGGTTCCTAGACCTGAAGGAGTAAATGTCATAGGTACAAAGTAGGTATACAAGAATAAATCTGATGAACAAGGGGTTGTTACTAAAAACAAAGCTAGATTGGTAGCCCAAGGATATACTCAAGTTGAAGGAGTTGACTTTGATGAAACTTTTTCTCTTGTAGCTCGCCTTGAGTCCATTAGATTACTGCTTAGAGTGGCATGTATTCGGAAATTTAAATTGTTTCAGATGGATGTGAAAAGTGCCTTTCTAAATGGCTACCTAAATGAAGAAGTTTATGTTGAACAGCCTAAAGGCTTTACATATCCAAACCTTCATAAACATGTGTACAGATTGAAGAAAGCCCCCTATAGGTTAAAGCAAGCTCCTAGGGCTTGGTATGAGAGGCTCACAGTGTTCCTCACTGACAATGGATACAGGAAAGGAGGTATTGACAAAACTCTGTTTGTGAAGAATGAAGGAGGGAAGCTCATGGTGGCACAAATATATGTAGATGACATAGTATTTGGTGGAATGTTAGAACAGATGGTTGAACACTTTGTTAGACAAATGCAATCTGAGTTTGAAATGAGCCTTGTTGGACAACTAACTTACTTTCTTGGACTACAAGTCAAACAGATGGAAGACTCTATCTTTTTATCTCAAAGCAAGTATGCCAAGAACATTGTGAAGAAGTTTGGCATGGAGAATGCAAGCCATAAAAGAACTCTTGCTCCTACACATGTAAAAATCTACAAAGATGAGAATGGTGTCAGTGTAGATCAAAGTCTATATAGAAGCATGATAGGAAGTCTGCTATACCTCACAGCAAGCAGACCTGACATTGCATTTGCTATTGGTGTGTGTGCTAGATATCAAGCTGAACCAAAAGTCAGTCACATAAACCAAGTGAAGAGAATACTGAAATATGTAAATGGCACCAGTGACTATGGGATGTTATATACTCATGGATCTGGATCTATGTTGACTGGATACTGTGATGCAGACTGGGCTGGAAGTGTTGATGATAGGAAGAGCACATCAGGAGGATGCTTCTTCTTAGGGAACAATCTGATTTCATGGTTCAGTAAGAAACAGAAATGTGTATCTCTATCCACTGCTGAAGCTGAGTACATAGCAGCGGGAAGTAGTTGTTCTCAACTGGTCTGGATGAAACAAATACTGTCTAAATACAATGTCACACAAGAAGTCATGACATTATAATGTGATAACCTGAGTGCTATAAATATTTCCAAGAATCCTATTCAGCACAGCAGGACAAAGCATATTGACATCAGGCATCACTTCATCAGAGAACTTGTGGAAGAGAAGATCATAGCACTGGAGCATGTTCCTACAGAAGGGCAATTAGCTGACATATTCACAAAAGCTTTGGATGCCAACCAATTTGAATTTTTAAGAGGAAAATTGGGGATTTGTGTGTATGAGAATTTATAGCAATCAAAGGGGTGTGTGGTTAGTTCTCATAAAAAGAGTTTGAAGATTTGTGAGGAATGGTATGGTGAAAGAGGTAAGGAGTGTGAAGATGCTATGAAATTTGCTCACCTTTGGTCAATTTTGACTAAAAAGGGGGAGAAGAGCTTGATATGGAAGTTGTATGTGGCTGAACTGGAGGACAACTATTATTGGAAGAAGTGCACAGGTGCTACAACAGTATGGTTGTCTGTTTACAGATGTCAAACAGGATGTCTAATATGGTGCACAGGTGTTGATGTTAAAGCAGATGTCAGTATGACATTCTGGCTGGTACAGGTACTGGAGATCAGTAGCTGTTTTGAATGCACAGATTGAGGGGGGAAGAAGTACCCTTGTGCATTGAACTTTGTGTGTCTTACTATTTGCATCCATAACTAGTAATTCTGTTGATTGTTGCACAGATTGAGGGGGAGGATAAGTACCCTTGTGCATGTGTGTATTACTAGTAGCCATAGCTAGTAATTGTTTTGCTTCTGCTGCTGATTAAACTGCTGTTATGTGGTTTAACTGCTGATAGTTTACCTTGTGAACAAAAAGGACAAATATATGTTTTAGCCAAAATTTGCCAAAGGGGGAGTTTGTTGATTCTGAGAGTTGGCAGCAATTTTGGTAAAACAAAGAGTGTTCACAAGATGTCATGTGTGATGTCTTAACATGAGATATCCTATGTACCTGCTGGAGTTGAAGAACATATGCAAGCAGGATTGTTTCAGAATGCCACATACATTGACAAGGCTTCTGATATTGGTTGTACCTGCTGGAGCTTTTATGGAAGACATATGCTGTAGGATTGTTTCAGTTGACATACTCATTGTCATGGTAACTGATATGGTTGTACCTACTATAAAAGGAAACTGGATTATGCAGGATTTTTCTAGATGTCAGACCCGATGTCATGACATCTTGTACACAGAACATTCAGTATGAATGTCTGGTGTTTTGTGATTGCACAATTGGTGGCAATCATTGGTTGATTGAAGATATGGCTAGCTGGCGCATTCTATCAGGGATATCAACCAGATTTGTTTATTTTCCAAGGAAATCTTTAGAGCTGATATGAAAAGATTTGATTGGAAAATATATCTAGGGTTTTCAAGTGTCCAATACTTCTATAAAAAGGGACTTAGAAAACCTGATTGAACACACAACCAAGACTGAGCGAAATTTAGAGAGAGAGCTAGGGTTTGTGTCTGTAGGTCATTCAAGTCATCCATTGATGATTGAATTGGACTGATTTATCTTCTTGATCAAAGCTTTGAAGCAAGATCAAGAGTGTGTCTTCTTGATTGAAACTGTGAAGTAAAATCAAGAATATTGTAATTGAAAAGTATTTTCTTTTCACTAGGGATTGTTGTTTAAAATCGCGGGTGTGTGATTGTAAGGGAAGTGAGTGGGTTCTCATATCTAAGAGTGCTTAGGTAGAAATTGCACGGGTAGAGATTAGGTGAGAAAGACTGTAACTTAGTGAAGTGTACGGATAGTCTTTGAACTAATTCTATTTTAGTGGATTTCCTTCCTGGCTTGGTAGCCCCCAGACGTAGGTGAGTTGCACCGAACTGGGTTAACAATTCTTGTGTGTTTTGCTTTACCATTCTGTTTATCCATTGTTTATATCCAGATATCAGTGTCGTGACATTAACTTCGACATCTTATATCTGATACCAGAATTTCACTCATGATTAAGTCATACTTGATACATTAAACGGACTAGATATTCTAGGGACTTTATTAAACAAACATAATAAAGAAAAAGCCTTTTATTATTAATAAATAATTCGATACAAGTACCAAAAGTATTTGCCTCTAGGGCTTACACCAACAATCTCCCACTAGCACTAGAGCCAATCAGGCATACCCCTATTGCCCATAGATCTAGTTTGGCCATCATGCTTCTGCTGCGCAAGAGGCTTTGTCAGTGGGTCAGCAATATTGTCAAGTGTAGGTACTCTGCATATTTTCACATCTCCTCTATCTATTATCTCTCGAATGAGGTGATAACGCCTAAGTATGTGTTTAGATCGTTGGTGAAATCTAGGCTCCTTAGCTTGTGCGATAGCACCATTGTTATCACAGTAGAGACCAATGGGATCCACAATGGTAGGAACTTTGCCAAGTTCACTAATGATCTTTTTGATCTAAACAACTTCCTTTGCTGCACTTGAGGCAGCAATATACTCGGCCTTGGTTGTAGAATCAACAACTATATCTTGCTTTAAACTTTTCCAGCTCACAGCGCCACCGTTTAAGCAAAACACATAACCAGATTGGGATCTAAAGTCATCCTTATCTGTCTGGAAGCTAGCATCGGTGTATCCAATTACAGCCAACTCTTCCTGACCTCTATATATCAAGAATGAGTCCTTAGTCTTTCTCAAATACTTAAGGATATTCTTGACAGCTACCCAATGGACATCACCAGGATCAGATTGGTACCTACTCGTTGCACTTAAAGCATACGAGACATCTGGTCGAGTACATAACATGGCATACATAATAGATCCTATTTCAGATGCATATGGAATCTTATTCATGTGATCCCTTTCTTTCTTAGTTGAAGGGGGTTGTGTTTTTGATAGACACAGGCCATGTTGCATAGGTATGAATTCTTTCTTAGAATCATGCATATTAAAGCGTCTCAGCACTTTGTCTATGTACGTACTCTGACTTAGGCCAAGTAGTTTTTGTGATCTATCTCTATAGATTCGGATTCCTAATATATAGGTTGCTTCACCTAGGTCCTTCATAGAAAAGCATTTCCCCAACCAAGACTTTACTTGTTGTAGGGTAGGGACATCGTTTCCAATGAGTAATATGTCATCTACATATAATACCAGGAAAACGATCATGCTCCCACTACCCTTCTTGTAGACACAAGGCTCATCTTCGTTCTTGATGAATCCATATTGTTTTACCGTTTCATCAAAACGAAGATTCCAGCTTCTGGAAGCTTGCTTCAATCCATAGATTGATCTTTGTAACTTACATATTATTTGTGCTTCTTCTGGCAAGTAACTGCATTCTGTTGATCTCCAGTCATAGGAGCAGTTTTGAGCAAGTCACTCGGTTTTGATTCATCATTTTCAACCAAAGGCAAGAGCACAACGAATATTGAAGATGGTAGAAAGATTATTGAAGTTGGTAGAAAGATTAGTGATCATTGTGTCAAAACATCAAGTGCATCTAAAATCGAAAAAAAAATGCAATTTAAAAATGATTAAAAAAGGAAATTAAAGAAAAAATCCCAAACTAAAATCAAAATGATTAAAAAATGGTTAAAAATTACAAAAAGTCTCAATTATTACATATGAATAAACCTCAAAGGTTGGATGTAAAAAGGTTTTCAAATGCTTTAAAAATAGATTGGAAAAGGAAATAAAAATAAAAATAACAATATATCCAAAAGTGTTTTAAAAAATTAAGAGAAAAATGTATGTGATGAAAAAAAAATTATAGACTTTGTGTAAATTATTTGGATCATATTGAGTTAAAAAATGGGGAGAAATTAAATGGGAAAGAAATGAAATAAAATAAAATGAATTAAGGCGCCAACGGTCCAGAGATTCAAAAAAATGCATTGGCGTAGTGTGATTTGACATAATTTGTATTTGGAACCAACACGCAAGCAGAAACAACTTCATCTTAAACCTTAGATTCGGTTTCTGCTACTCATGAACTCGTGTTTTTAGCAACACCCAAGCATGACATTAGCTTCACAACACTTCATCGTTCATGTCTCCCTGCATCAGAGCCATTTATTTGCTCTGAGAAGGGAGAATTTGCTTAAGAACACGAAGAACCCTGTAGCGGTAAATTCATGATCATCATGCTATGGATAAGCAAGACATCAAATAAAAAGAGTCGCCACCGCACTTTTATGGTTTCCAAGGGAAAAGGGAAAAGTACGAACAAAACCCAAAAATAAGAAGTTTTCAAATCAAAACTAATAAAATGCCAGAGATTAAAGGTTAGGGGGTTGGTTACACAGAGGGAAGGTGTTAGCATCCAAAGTGTCCTAGGTACTCCTAGGGGAGCTCTTTCTTGTGTGCATATCTATTTTGTATAAAGTGATGTTTACAAACAAATATAATGGGGAGATGAGAAAAGAATTCATTAATTATATTTTTGTGTTTTACAAGACCTTTGGACTTGTGCCTATGTACCAACATAAAAATGAGGGATCAAAACCTCGTAGTTTGTGATACAAATTTCAAAGTGGATGCATTGCTTTTAATCAAAAATTAAGTTTGAAAGGCACAAGGGCCTAGAAAATGGTTTGAATGAGTTAGTTCTTTTTGGCTTTTGAAAATTTTAAGTCAAGTATAGTTAAGTTTATTTACAAGTTTGACTTAAGAAAAGAAGTTTGAAAATGCAATGGCATAAGGCCAAAGTTTCTAATTTGCAAAGGGTCTATGTTTTAAAAAAAAGGACAAGTACAAGCAAAGAAGTTTTTTAAAATAGGGAGAGATTTTGAAATTTAAGAGATGGGGAAGATATGAAGAGACTAATCCTAAACATAAATTTAAAAGTTAAGAGTTGAAAAGATCTGACGAATGGGCTATAATCCAATAGACAAGAATGTCATATAGAAACCCCAAATTCCCTTGGATATTTGAATCAAGCAACAAATAATGCATAATATTAACTTGAAGAGCAAGGCATCAAATAAAGATAGCCACATCCAAGCTTTAGCCACTCCATAATTTTCTTCAAATTGGCCTATGTAGCAGATGAATTCCACAAGTCACAGGTTCAAAATAACAGCTTCACAATGATCATGTTGCAAATGAACTCAAAGGGATCTTCAATGATGTATCAGATGATGTTTCAAATTTCAAGCACTTGGCTACATGAAAGTTGGCATTGGCCAAGTTCTTTGTATAGAGAGTGTTGGCTAAATTATAAGTCCAATTGTCTCAGAACAAACCAACAGTCCCCACAAGAAGTTTTTTAGGGTTTTTGTTCTTATTATGTACATTAATGGTCAAAGACCACACAAGCAAACAAAATATACACAAACAAGATATATCACACAATATGGTCCAAGTGGACAAAATGAAAAGGCATTCATATAAACAATTAGAATGGTATGAATAATGGAAAATGAATAGAGCTTAAAAATTAAAGTGCATTAAAAGTAAATGGCTTGAAATAAAATGTTAGTTGTTAATGAATTAGAAGTTAGTATTGTTTTTTATTTTGCTTTTCATTTTCAGTCATTCTTTGGAGAACACTCAACCCACTTATCACAAGCATGGATCCTTAAACCAAGATATCTTCCAAAGGAAGGAAAAATGGCCAATTTTCCACATAATACCATCAAAGAGGGGAGACTCACAATCTCACTAACTAGAATGCTATGTCTTTTTTGTGTCAAAAATTTAGCGCTATGTTAAGCAATCGTAATTGGACTTATGTAGAAGTCACAACTATTTGAGACTGGACAATAGAATTTGGGTGTTAATGCATGTTAGATACATAGTATAATGGACTATGCTCATGAAACATACCACACACAAAAAGAATATGCAAAAGAGGTGGCCTAATCTCATCCATACTTATGTTGATTTTTCAATAAACTAGCCTTAGGACCTTGAGATATCATAGGCCAAATGGAATGGATGCATAAAAAAGAGGAATTAGATGAAGAGGGAGGGGAATAGATCCAAACTCAAATTGGTCAAAGGAGGACTTTAACCAAATTAAGATCATTCATTCATTTTCGGAGATGGAATGTACATACCATCAATCCCCTAAATTCAATGATCTTTACCTAGCAAAGTCAAATCAACTTTGACCAAGGCCCAACAACACAAGTCAAACATATACAAATCATCAAGATACCTCAATATAATTATTTGGCATTTATTCAATTTAAAAATACTAAAAATAACGCATTAAATTAAATATGATTTGTCCAATTCCTAAAATCTCATCAAAACACCAAAAAGTGGCCATGAGATTTATCATAGGTCAAACAAGGTCAAAGGACCTTGGAGAAAAATTTTAAGAATTTTTGGAAACTTAAAAGTATTTTTAAACAATTAAAAATATTCACGAAATCAATTAAATCATGAAAAATATTAATAATGATCCAAAAAATAATTTTAATTCAAAATATGAAAGAAGAATTTATTTAAATATTTTTGGTGAAACTCTCATATTTTTTGGATCAATATTAAAATTAATATGAATTAATGAGAATCAAATGAAATAAAATGAAAATCAAAAAGTCAAGAAAAAGTGGACCACTTGATCTCCCTCATTAATTGAGGTGGCAGATCAAGTGGACATGAGCATGCGTTCCCCCATACATCTGGTCAACTGTTCCACACACGTGGTAATTACTTTGGGTGCTCAGGATTAAAACATTTCAAATGAGATCAACGGCTCAGAACCTATCCAACAAACCGCCGGCGCTGGACCTCCGGTCACCTTCTCATGTGAGGTCCACCGGACTGGTCCACTCATCACCAACGCTAAAATGAAAAAAGAGGACATGATCTAAAAGAAAAAATGGCGCATAGCACGAATTCGACCTCAATTTCAACTAACTCCGAATATATAGGAAGATATGAGGAGTTGAATTTTGAGGTGTGTCAACTGAGTTGCTTCGATTTGACCGCAAAACAACTCAATCTTCTTGCCTACATTAGTAGTACCTCAGACAACCAAAGATCCAAGAGAATTGATGAGAATTGAGTGAGAATCGAAGAGAAGAAGATTTCTGAAAATTACCTTCAATGCTGGGCAGAAATAGATCTTGCTTGCTTCAAACTTGACTTGATCACACTCAAGGAGCTTGCAGAAGTGGTTTGGCAATGGTACAAAGCTTTGGATCCTGGAGTTTTTTAATCTCCAAACAGTGAGATTCAAACTCAATTTTCAAGTTGAAAATTCTCAGGTTTTCCTTTGAATTGTGAGGGTTTCAATTGGGGGACAAAGCTGGCGCGCCAGGTGTGTTTGAAATGAGATCAGAGGCCATGTATTTATAGCATTTGGGATTGATAATTGCACACTTGAAAACTGCTAAAAATGGCAAGGGTGATGCACAAGCTTGTATGGGCGTGTACATGCCCATAAAGCAATCCATTATGATCCAATTGCAACTGTAATGAAGTTCAAATCATGATTGAATGGCATGGCAAAGTGAAATGGAGTTTTGGACATTTGATTTTCTCCAATGATGCACACCTATTAAGACCATGCGCAACCCTAGCAAACCTCATCCGAAATGTATGAAATAGGGTGATTTGGAAAGCTTAGGTCAAGGGGAACAACTTTGGTGTTGGACACTCTTCCAATTGGAACTTGGATCATGTTTAATTTTTAGGTGGAAGTTTGGAAATTTCAACATGTTGAAATTTTTTCCAAGTGTTAAGTCATATATCTCAATATTCCACCTTACTTAACTTTTTATGTAAGCTCTAAATGAGGATAGTGAATTCATCAAAGTTGTAGCTCATTCAAAGACCTTCCAAATGGTCACCAATTTCATGTTATTTGGATTTAGAATGATAGAGTTATGCATTTTTGAAGTTGAGGAAAATCACTTGTTCAATGGTATAGGTCAAAAATGACCTATAATGTATCCTCATGTCACATGCTCATAAAAGTTGATTTAGCTCTCACTCCAAACATCAAATTTGAAGTAAACATCTTCAATTTAATTTTGCAAGTTGGAAATCTCCCATCTCATAAAAATTGAGCAAGTTATGGTATTAGGAAGTTGACTTTCAAATTAGGGTTTAGACAAAATGACCTATAATGTTTCAACATAGAAAATGATTTTCCAAGAAAAACTAGATCTAGGTATCAACATTAAAGTTGTTTTTAATGTCATTTAGAGTATCTTTTCTCTTGGAATAATTTTCATATGGTAAAAATTATAGGAGATAGGGTCTATGGAGACCTAGTTTTGATAGATGAATTCATCTGGTCAACCACTATCAACCAACTTGCTAACTTACAATTCTATTGACTTTCTAGGCTCATGGTAGATCATATATGCATAATATGATGAAATTATAAGTGTCCCTTGAGAATTTTGATCAATTGGTGAGATAGCTTGTTGGAGAAGTTACTCAAGATACCTAGACAAACTAGGGTTTCCAAGGAAAACCACCTCAAACTCTTGAAGAATGATTGATCAATATAACATGTAGAGATCATTGGGACTCATACATGATGCTTTGAGACATTTTGAATAAATCCTTGATTGTACTTTTAGTCATTAGGGTCTTAAACCCTAGATGTGAACTTGATAAATCAATGGGGATCATGCCCTACCTACAAAGGGGTTAGACAAATACAAATACATATTTTTGGTATTTTGATTAGTAAAAATGATAATATACAAGTATGATACAATCATATAGTGCTTGGTGATCTCTCCCACAATAAACCCAATGAAAGAGGGGTAAGGAGAATTCCAAGGTGTGATCCCAATGCTAGTGCATATGATGAAATTGCATGAGGGATCTTAGGCTCAAAATTGGGGTCTTACAGCTTCCCCTATTTAAGGACATTCTAACCGAGGAGGTGAAGGTTAAAATCTTCGTATTGACTTAGTAGAATGGGCTTAAATAACAACATAGAAACAAATTTTGGTCCCTAAGGGACCTCATGATGCATATGATATGAATGTAAAAGCGAATTCTCTATGGGGGAAATGTTGCCACAAAGGAAAAGAAGTCAGAGAGACCGAATGTCCACATAAGCATAATGCATTCCATAAAGAAAAACTCACTAGGGAGACAAATACTCTGAGGGGGGAAAAGGATTATGCGTAGGCCAAGCTACAACTTAAAATTGCTAGGGGACCAAAGAGATTCCATAAAAAATGGAAAGACTCAGTTAGGGAAACAAAGCATCTGCAAGGGATTCGAGTAACTCAGGGTAAGGATGAAATACTTGAATCATTGCAGGAAAAACAATTTCACTAAGGAAATACGCACTCAAATCGACTGGGGAAGAAATAAACTTCACCACAGGAGGAGCAGAAATCTATTATCCACTACCTGTTACTGGGCAAGGAGATAATAGAGATCTGACAGAGAGGATATCCGTCATCGGTTAGGATGAACATATCAAGGATGACTCGCTGAGAAGCACCAGGAGGGAGTATTCCTTACCGGTTACTAGGTAAGAATAGCCTTGCCATTGAAAACTGCAGAAAATAAGATTTAAAACTTCCAGTTACTGGGCAGAAGACCAAAGATGAGAATACCCGTCACCGATTAGGGTGAACATATCAAGGATAAACTCATAAGGGAAAAAAATCCGTCATCGGTTATGATGAACATATCAAAGATAAACTTGCCTGGGATGTGAAGGAGGATATCTGTCATCGATTAAGATGAACATATCAAGGATAAACCAACTGAGAAAAAAAGTAGTAATTACATTTATCGAATGCTGGATAGAAGACCATCAAAGAGAAAATCCGTCATCGGTTAGGATGAACATATCAAGGATAGACTCTGTTGAGGAGAAAAATAGGAATTACATCTATCAGTTACTGGATAGAATACCACAAAGAGAAAATCTGTCACCGGTTAGGATGAACATATCAAGGATAAACTCTACAAAGGGGAAAGAAAAGCAGGATTTATAACTACCGGTTACTGGGTAGAAGACCGCAAAGAGAAGGAAACCTGTCATTGGTTATAATGAACATATCAAGGATTAGCTCTCTAGGGAACAAAATTGGGATTACAACTACCTTTTTACTGGGTAGAATACCAAGGAGGAGAGTATCCGTCATCGGTTAGGATGAACATATCAAGGATAAACTCAGATAGGGGAAGAAAATATCTGTCATCGGTTAGGATGAACATATCAAGGATATTCTTCTGGGAAAAGAATGAATCCACTGGGGACTCTACTGATGGGGAAAACAGGAATACCTTTGCCAGGTATTGGGCAAGAAGTAACAAACTGCAAACTAAGAAGAATATTACCACTTACTAGGTAATAAACTCTTAGTGGACCCAAAGTATTGATCGCTCGACTGTGCGAGTCGAGAATGGGATACAAACTGCAAGTGCACAGTTCTATCGCGTAGTTTTAAAAGATATCGATCCCACAGGGACTTATGAATCGATGTACCGTTATCTAAGGTTACTACGTAAATCTAAGGTGAAAATGTTTGATTGTTTGGGGAAAAGGGAGCTAAGAGCTAAACTAATATCTAGATTAAATATTAATAAAACGGATATCGGTATGTGGTTCGTCAAAACTAGGGAATCAATTCCTTGTCGGTCTCTCGGTTTTAAAATAAATCGTTTCGACTAACTTTATTGGTTAAAGGTTTTATCTCAAACTCTCGCTCTGTTGAAGAAACCATGATCTTATGTTAATGTTGCTGTCACTTATAATTAAGTCAAAAATCATATTTTGAAAACAATAAAGTTGCAGAAACTCTTTTTAAGAAAATACTGACCGTTTTAAACACCCTTATCTCAAACTTTCGCTCTGTTGACTTAGGTTATACAATTAAATCTAAATGCTTAACTCTCGTCCTCACATTCAACCTTTAAAAATACTTTTTGGAAAAAGGTCAGAATTTAATTAATTCTAAAACTTGCTCTCGCCCTGAGATAGATTTAATGACTAACTTACACTGTCCAGTTAAAACCTCAAACTCTCGCTCTGTTGGTTTCAACTTCTTTATGTCTTTTACCTTTGTAAAAAATCTTGTTATTAAACCTGTAAGTTAAGACCGTAAAAAGATTGATTCTAATTTTAAGTTTGAATAGACCGACTTAGTTTTGATCCCTCTTTCTGCTTACTTTACATACCGATACCTAGGCAAATTAGCCAGACATGCTTACTAAATAATAATTAATATCATGCATACACAGACTCATTTCAGGCAGGCAATGCAAATAAACAATAGAATAAAGCATAAAAATTAAATAACAATTAAAGAACCTGAATGCGTAATACAATGGTCTTGAACACTCCACCACAAGCCGGTAGGATTTGTTCTTCGATTCTTCAATTAAACAGTAAATTAAATCAAGGAAATAAAAAAACTCGAATATAACGTAAGGTTAAATCCGGTATAAAGTTGCCCAGTAGTTTCCGGTGTAGAAACTACTACGCGAAAAATATCTAAAAGCTAAGAACGGGGGAAAATAAATTGCAAGGGAAAAAGAAAACAAAGCTTGCAAAATAAAATAAATAAAATGGACGATGCTGGAAAGGAAGAAAAATAAGCAAAGGCGTGAAAAAAATAAATTTGGCAGAGCTTCCGCAAAACTGAGCGTGCAAAAACTGTGTAACTTTTGGTTTGTGAGACGGCTATTTATAATGGCCTTGGTAGCAGCATTCCGTTTCTCTCCTTCTTCAGCGTGGCTATATCCACGGCGTGCATATAGGAGACCAATTCCTTAACGTTATTCTTCAAGTCCTTCTGAGGGCGATACTTGCGCCACAAAGGTAGTGGGGTTGCGTGACGCTCGTCACGCTATGTGTGACGTCCGTCACAAGGCTCCTTCGCGTGACGCTCGTCACGCGTCCTGTGACGTCCGTCACAGGCACAGCATTGGTGACTTGTGCGCTTTGGGCTGGGCTTTGGCCTTTGGTTCCTTTTCTCTCCTTTTTGTTGCTTTTTACACCTCCTTTTCTTCCCTTTTTCACTTTTGCTTCAAAATGGGTACCTGATATAAATAGAAGAGAAATACTGCATAATATCTGATAAAATGGGATAAATTAGTGTAAATGATAAAATAATTTAATTGAATTAAGTCTTAAAAAGCGATATAATTTCGTGTTATCAAACTCCCCCATACTTAAATCTTTGCTTGTCCTCAAGCAAAATTCAGTATAGAACTTGTTAAAAGTTTTAGCCGGATGAAATTTTAAAGCACACATCAATTCGTACTAGGTTGCCAATGGGTTTTTGTTTAGGAGGATTTGAGTTAAATCTTGACATCAACAACTACCGTTACAACTTAGATAACCCTACCTTATGCCAATCAGTTCAAGTACCCTATGATAGCTATCCTGGTTCCTTTAGTCTTATTTTGCCCGTTTTCATTCTAGCGAAATCACATTAAGCCCTTTATCCTTTCGCGCACATAGTGGAGTAACCGGTTAGTGTCTATGATCCGCTTTTAGCTAGAAGTTCTGGTACATAAGTCGGATAACTTCATTATTCAGTCCATTGCAAATTGCGGGGGATCGAACCGTAGTCCGCCCTACCAAGTTCAGTACCAGATTCCTACTGAACCAATTCATAATGGATCTTTCGTATTGTGCTTTTGCATGATTTGCAACCTTTAGATTAAATGATCCGGTAAGGGTCACCTAATTTAATTATCTTAGGTTACTTTGGGGATCATTCACTTATATTCATCGGCTCTCCACGTAGTTTGCTATTAAGATGGTGCTGACTTCTGTATAAACTACTTGGGGTTGCCATAGAACTAAAAGTTCGAGGAATCGGTATGATAGGTACTTATCCTGATCTAACATATTGAGGTTCTCAGAGCGTTGTTATGGTAATGATTTTGTTTTGATTTCACTCAAATTTTATAAAGTAGGCGACCTTTATACTTATTGGGTTGTGTTAAAATTTTTGTTATGGCTCAAGAAAGTTGAGGGAAATAGATAATAGAAACTTTTTCACATTCAGGACTTAACTTAAAAAAATTTTTGTTTTTATAAGGAAATAACAATGAAAAGGGAGAGTACAAACTTGAAACAAAGATGGGAATGGAAAGAATAATTTCCCCCCCATACTTGAACTAAACATAGTCCTCGATGTTTGAAGGGAAAGAAATACAAAATGGAAAGGAAAAAGAAAAAAATACAACTAAGGCTGCCTTCCACCTCTGGTTCTTGGTCCTGGTGATCTTTGACGTATGTCTAAGCTGTCGAATCTGCTAAACAACTCAGTAAACCGCTGGTCGGTTATGGCATTCCGAGCATCCTGTTGCTGTTGCATTTGACGCATCATCTGCATCATCTCTGTATTCTGTGCCTGTATTCCATCGATAGCATCCATAATGTCATCGTTGGTCGCAGGCCTTCGTCGTCGACGACGTTGGGAGGATGGGCCGGCTGCATTACTGGAAGGGTTGAGCGGGACTGACGGTTGTTCTGGCGGATGATCGCCTTGTTCCATTTCTTCAAACTCATCTGTTTGTTGGTTTGTTTGTGAAGGCTCGGTGGTTTCAGGAGCGCTAAGATCGTAGAGGTGGCGGTTCGGGTTTGTGACATCGGTTAGGGTGGTATTGGGTAGCACAACACTTGGGACTGCTTGGTTGTTCACCATCAGATAATAGCCTCCGCCTACTCTGTTTTTAATCAGGCGGCTGGAGCGACAATAGCCGATATCCATAGACAGGGGTGGAAGGGATTCTAAAGTTTGGAGTTTATCCCCTAGGTTCAGGCCAAGTGCTATGGAGGTTATTAATCCGCCAATTATGAATGGTTGCCGGCCTCTAGCACATAAGGTGCGGATATGATGAAGGAGAAAAGAGGCGGCGTTTACCGTAGTATCCGATTCGAAAACGCACTGGAGGAAAAAGAGTTCTTTTGAGTTGACCTTACTGTTGTTTGGTCTTCCAAAGAGTGTGTTTTGCAGGATACGGAGAAAATAACGGATGGTGGGGTTATGGATGTGGGAGAGAAGGAGTTCTTCCCAGTTGTTGGTATTTATACCGGAAATTTTCTTAAAAAGGTCGAAAACTAGAACTGTGTTCCAGTTTGAGGTTGGGGGAATTCTGGCATGGAGCAGACCTTCTGTGGGAAATTGTAGCATGGCACTCAATTGGCGTTGGGTTAGAGAGTACTCGGTGTTAAACATACGGAAGGTTGCTGTACCGGTTAGGAATTCACCTTCACCGGCGGGAGTGGTGTAGTCGTAAGAGCTTAGGAATTCTAAGGTTAGGGAAGGATAGGTGGGTTGGTTATGGGTGCAAAGGAAGGTTAAATCGGCTCTACGGAGCATCCACTCGATACCGTGGAGTAAGCCCAATTGTTGTAAACAAGTTAAATCGGGGTACCTGGTGGGAGCGACGCCTCGCTGTTGGAAGCGCTCGAATTGCTCTTGCTGATAGTTGTCATCTCCGGATCGGAAGATGATATTTCCGAAGTTTTGACTTCCCGCCATTGTGATGGATTTTTGAATGAGTGATTTGGAAAGGAAAAGAAGTGTATATTTGATATGAGAGAGTTGTTTGTGGTGAAAGAAGGAAGTTTGGAGGGTATTTATAGGTAAAATGTGGGAGGTGAAAAGAAAGAGTGGTTGAAAAGTAATTAATTGTGGTAAATGAAAAATGAATGGGGAATGTAAAAAGGTGGGGGGTGTAACGTTCGTCTCCAACGGCTCCCTAACGTTCACATATCTGAGAGGCGTTACGCTCGTCACAAGGCTGTGACGCTCGTAACAGGCACTAAGTGTGCCGCCCGTCACGGGTGGTGTGACGCTCGTCACACTTCCTTTTGGAAAGGCTTAGTAGCGCTTCACAGAATCACTTGGTAGCGTAATTAAATATTTTATTCTGCTTATGAACGTTTTAGTCTGTAGCTTAATTTAGTATGCATGCTTACTTGCTTTGTATAATAATAATAATAAGTAATAACCGTAGAGCATAATAGGCATTGCAAAATAAATTAACTAAACAGCTTCAATAAAAAGGATCATAATGTATTACAGGAAGGGAAAATAATAAAATGAAATAGAAATAAACATGAATTCAAATAACATTAATGAAAAAATCTAGCCTAAAACTAAATAACTTAGAATGAAGAAATAACTAAATTCCATCTATCTTCGGATCTCTGGCCGGAGGAGTAAAAGAGTTAACATGATGCCGTAACATACGTAACTGACTTGCCGTGCTGCTCATGTGTTCTAGGACTGCAAGTCTCAAGCTGTGGAAATCTTCCCTGAGGGCGTTTTGTTCTGACATCAAGGCTTCAATGACGGTTTTAATATCTGTTCCTGGCATATGATGTCGGAGATCAGGCATGGCTGATTCTTCGGTCAGGACAGGCTGAGGAGGAGGATCAATATCATGGTAGCCGGATGGAGTCTGAGGGTCAGATTCAGCAAGAGAGGTATGGTCAATATAGTGCTCATAGTCATCACAAATCTCATAATCCTGGATGGATTCAGTGGATCCAGCAGGAGTTGGGGTTTCATTCAGGTTATAGAGCCAGTTCCTTTGGTTATGAACACTAGTCCTAGGATCGGGCAGGGTGAATAGGCAGAGAACCTGGTTATCAATAACAAGCTCAAACTCATCAGACCCTATGTTTGCTATAAACATAGTGTTGAAGAGGAAAGGTATACTCATAGTGGTAATGCCACAAAAAGGGTTCAGGTCAAGCATAGGCTGACGTAGTCCAATAGCATTACCTATCATAGTTATCAGGCCGCCTATTCTAATGGGTGCTCTCTCATCCTGGATAAGGTGGTCCAAATTAGCTAACATAAAAGTAGCACCGTTTACTGGACGGTTCTGGGAAGCACAAAATATGATGAAGAGTTCATCACGTGAAACTGAAGTACTATTTGGCTTCTTCCCAAATAAAGTGTGGGTCAGGATCTTATGGAAATAGCGAAAAGCCGGGTTATGTATGTTTCCAGAGAGAAACTCATGTTCTTCGGGCTCATCATTTCCAGTCAGCTTACCCCAAAAGTGTTCAAGCTCTCTATATTCAAGAAGTTCTTCCTGGCTTATAGTGAATGTATCAAAGGAGGTAGGAAAACCCAAAAGGTTGGTGAAGTCTCTAGTATTAAATTGGTACTCCATATTGAACATTCTGAACTGGATAAAACCTCTGGTAATTCCTTTTCCATGGCTAGGTAGATAGATTAATGAACTAAGGAATTCTAGTGTGAGCCTCCGGTAGGTGGTGAAAGGTCTCAGGATAGGGGAGGTCTCCCATCCTATCTGATTCAGCAAAAACAGGACACTCTGTCTCAGTCCAAGGGCAGTCATAGCCCAATCATCAGCATATAAACTAGGTAGCATCTCCCTAGTGGCTAGTTCTTCAAACCTTCGTTTCTGAGCCATTCCTCTGAACTTGATACCCATACGGTCAGAATGTCCCATCTGGTTAGTGTTAACTAGAGAAAAGAAAACATGAGTTTAAGTCAGGATTTGGCCAAATGCCGAAAGAAGAATAGAATTATTATTATAATATATAGATATATTTTTTTTCTTTTTGAATAAATCAATAATGAATACTAAATAGAAATTAAAAGAATAATTAAGAGAAAAATAGAGGAATGATAATAATAATAAAATAATAAAATAACAGATTAATTTGTGGGTTGTCTCCCACTAAGCGCTTTGTTTAAATGTCGCAAGCTCGACAAAGAAACTGTTAAATATAGTCTATGAGTCCTGGGGGCGTTTCGTCTAAGTGTAGAATTTGCGAATCCTCGTTGGTTTCCGCATAGTGATAATGTTTCAGACGTTGCCCGTTTACGGTGAACGGTTCTGTAGATTGTCCTTTAATTTCTACCGCTCCACTGGGAAAGATTTTAGTGATATGGAAAGGTCCTGACCATCTGGATCGTAGTTTTCCCGGGAATAATTTTAGTCTGGAGTTAAATAAGAGTACTGCGTCGCCTTGCTTGAAGATTTTCCTTGATATACGCTTATCATGCCATTGTTTTGTTCTTTCTTTATAGATTTTGGCATTTTCATAGGCGTCTCTTCTGAGTTCCTCTAGTTCGTTTATGTCAAGGATTCTCTTTTCACCGGCGGTTTTATAATTCAAATTTAAATTTCTAATAGCCCAATAGGCTTTGTGTTCTAATTCTACCGGGAGGTGACAGGATTTTCCATAAATGAGCTTAAATGGGGTCGTCCCTATGGGAGTTTTATAAGCAGTTCGGTATGCCCATAAAGCTTCTGGTAATTTCAATGACCAATCTTTCCTTGAAGTGGCGACCGTTTTTTCTAATATTTGCTTGATTTCTCTGTTAGATACTTCCACTTGTCCACTGGTTTGAGGGTGGTAAGGTGTTGCTATCCTATGTCTCACTCCATATTTAAGTAGTAGTTTTTCGAGTATCTTGGATATAAAGTGCGATCCACCATCACTGACTACTATCCTTGGGATGCCAAATCTCGGAAATATTATATTTTTAAAGAGTCTAGTTACTACTCGGGTGTCATTAGTTGGAGAAGCTATAGCTTCGATCCACTTTGATACGTAGTCAACCGCCACGAGTATGTACTTGTTACCGAAGGAGGATGGAAACGGTCCCATGAAGTCTATTCCCCACACGTCAAAAATCTCTACTTCCAAAATACCTTTTTGTGGCATCTCGTCACGTCTAGATATGTTTCCCGTGCGTTGACATCTGTCACACTCCTTAATAGCCGCATGTACGTCCTTCCATATAGTTGGCCAATAAAAGCCAGCTTGTAGGATTTTAGAACAGGTCTTGGATGTACTTGTGTGTCCACCATAAGGCGCGGAGTGACAGTGTTGGATTATATTTTCTACCTCTTCTTCGGGTACACATCGACGGAAAATACCATCGGGACCTCTTTTGAAAAGTAAGGGATCATCCCAGTAATAGTGTTTTATGTCATGGAAGAATCTTTTCTTCTGCTGGTAAGATAAAGTAGGTGGAACTATTCCGGCAGCTAAATAATTGACTAGATCAGCGTACCATGGTATGGCAGATATAGCTAAGGTGGTTTCTACTTGCATGTCGGAGTTGTTCTCTTCCAAAGTAGCTATGAGTTTGTCATACGAGAAATCATCATTAATGGATGTTCTTTCTGGTTCAAGGTTCTCAAGTCTAGAGAGGTGGTCTGCTACTACGTTCTCAGTTCCTTTCTTGTCCTTGATTTCTAAGTCGAATTCTTGTAGTAACAAGATCCATCTTAGGAGTCTAGGTTTAGCATCCTTTTTTGTTAGAAGGTACCTGATAGCAGCGTGATCAGTGTAAACTATTATTTTGGCTCCTACCAAGTAAGAACGAAATTTATCTAGCGCAAATACTACTGCTAGGAGTTCTTTCTCGGTTGTGGCATAATTCATCTGTGCTTCATCCAGGGTTCTGCTAGCGTAATATATAACATGAAGCTTTTTATCCTTTCTTTGTCCTAAAACAGCACCTACAGCATAATCACTGGCATCGCACATTATTTCGAATGGTTCATTCCAGTCCGGTGTCTGCATAATGGGTGCGGAGATCAATGCTTGTTTAAGAGTTTGAAATGCTTTTAAACAGTTATCGTCGAATATGAATTCAGCATCTTTCATTAATAGTCCGGTTAAAGGTTTAGTTATCTTAGAGAAGTCTTTGATGAATCGTCGGTAGAAACCGGCGTGTCCTAAAAAGCTTCGTACTTCTCTCACGGTTCTTGGGGGTTGAAGATTTTCGATTACCTCTATTTTGGCTTTGTCTACTTCAATTCCTCTGTTCGAGATGATGTGTCCTAAAACAATTCCTTCTTGTACCATAAAGTGGCACTTTTCCCAATTAAGTACTAAGTTTACTTTTACACATCGTTCAAGAACTCTTTCCAGGTTTTCAAGGCATTCTTCGAAACTTTGTCCGTATACAGAAAAGTCATCCATGAATACTTCCATGATGTTTTCGAGAAAGTCGGCGAAAATTGCCATCATGCATCTTTGAAAAGTTGCAGGGGCATTACACAGACCAAACGGCATTCGTCTATACGCGAAGGTACCAAAAGGGCATGTGAATGTTGTCTTTTCTTGGTCATCAGGGTGAATTGGTATTTGAAAGAAGCCTGAATAACCGTCCAAATAACAGAAATGTGAATGTTTAGCTAGTCGTTCTAACATTTGGTCAATGAATGGTAAAGGGAAATGATCTTTTCGGGTTGCTTTGTTTAGTTTCCTATAATCAATGCACATTCTCCATCCCGATTCGATTCGTTTAGTTATAGTTTCTCCTTTTTCGTTTTCAATAACGGTTATGCCTCCTTTCTTTGGTACAACGTGTACGGGACTGACCCATTTGCTATCAGATATAGGATATATAATACCTGCTTCTAATAACTTGGTTATTTCTTTCTTTACTACCTCACTTAGGATCGGATTTAGTCTTCTCTGGTGTTCCCTAGAGGTTTTACCGTCTTCTTCTAACATGATGCGATGCATACAAATAGAAGGGCTTATTCCTTTAAGATCGGTTATGTGGTATCCTAGTGCGGTTGGATATTTTCTTAAGATATGTAGGAGTTTTTCTGTTTCGAGTCTTCCTAGATCTGCATTGACTATCACAGGTCGTTCAAGTTCTAAGTCTAGGAATTCATATCTCAGATTTTTGGGAAGTGTTTTCAAATCAGGGTTGGTTTGTTAAGACACTGCGTAGGATCTGGTGTTATTGCTAAGCATTGTTTAGATTTGTCTTCTAAAAGATAGTCTGATGATTTGTCTTCTCCTGACTCTGCTTCTTTTATGCATTCATCGATGATATCCATGAAGTAACATGTATCTTCTATTGCAGGTGCTTTCAAGAATTTGGAAAGAATGAATTCAATTTTCTCTTCACCTACTTCGAAGGTGAGTCTTCCTCGTTTTACGTCTATGATTGCACCGGCAGTTGCTAAGAATGGTCTTCCTAGTATAATAGGTGTAGTATCATCTTCTCTAATATCCATAATTGTGAAGTCAGTGGGATGTAAAACTGACCTATGCGTACGGGAACGTTCTCAAGGATTCCTACAGGATATTTGATGGAACGATCTGCTAGTTGTACAGACATCTTGGTCGGTCTTAATTCTCCCATTTCCAGTCTCTTACATATGGATAAAGGCATAACGCTAATTCCGGCTCCTAAATCGCATAAGGCTTTGTCGATGACAAATTTTCCTATGTGACAGGGTATAGAGAAGCTACCTGGATCCTTGAGTTTAGGGGGCATGTTTTGGATTATAGCGCTACATTCGGCAGGGAGTGTAACGGTTTCACTATCCTCAAGTTTCCTTTTATTAGAAAGAATTTCTTTTAAGAATTTAGCATATGAGGGCATCTGCGTAATAGCTTCGGTAAATGGAATTGTAACGTTTAATTGCTTAAGGAGATCAACAAATTTTCTAAATTGACCTACATCTTTGGTTTTAACAAGCCTTTGAGGGTAAGGTATAGGTGGTTTGTAAGGTGGTGGAGGTACATAAGGTTCCTTCTTTTCTAGGGTATCCTTATTACTCTCTTCCTTTTCCTTAGGTTCACTTTCCTCAGTAGATTTCTTAGGGCTTTGGTTTTCTATCCTTGGATCAGACGGTCCTTCCACTTCCGTTCCACTTCTTAATATAATTGCATGAGCTTGGCTTCTCGGATTAGGTTGGGGCTGTCCAGGGAATGTACCAGTTGGTGCAGCAGTAGGTGCTTGTTGTTGAGCTACTTGAGATATTTGGGTTTCTAACATTTTGTTATGGGTAGCCAAGGCATCTACTTTGCTTGCTAGTTGTTTAAGTTGTTCGCCAGTGTGTATGTTCTGGTTTAAGAAATCTTTATTGGTTTGTTGTTGGGAAGCTATAAAGTTTTCCATCATGATTTCCAAGTTGGATTTTCTAGGGGTATTATTGTTAGGATTTGGTTTCTGGTACCCCGGAGGTATAGATGGGGTTTGATTCGGAGACTGTCCAGGTGCGTATAAAGCATTATTACTCTTATATGAAAAGTTTGGATGATTCTTCCAATTTGGGTTATAGGTATTCGAATAGGGGCTTCCTTGAGCATAGTTTACTTGCTCTGTTTGGATTCCAGTCAAGAGTTGACATTCCGCAGGAGTGTGGCCTTGGATTCCACAGACCTCGCAATTCTGAGCTATAGCAACCACGGCGGTTGGTGGTGATACATTTAAACTTTCAATCTTCTGGACCAAAGCATCCACTTTTGCATTGACGTGATCAAGGTTACTTATCTCGTACATGCCAGTTTTCGGTTGAGGTTTTTCCACTGTTGTTCGTTCGGTTCCCCACTGATAGTGGTTTTGGGCCATGCTCTCGATAAGCTGGTAAGCATCAGCATAAGGTTTGTTCATTAATGCACCACCTGCAGCGGCGTCTATTGTTAACCTTGTATTGTATAAGAGACCATTATAAAATGTGTGAATTACTAACCAGTCTTCCAAACCATGGTGTGGGCAAAGTCTCATCATGTCTTTGTATCTTTCCCATGCTTCGAAAAGAGACTCGTTGTCTTTCTGTTTAAATCCGTTTATCTGGGCTCTTAACATAGCTGTTTTGCTTGGCGGAAAATATCGGGCAAGGAAAACTTTCTTCAACTCGTTCCATGTGGTGACTGAGTTGGAAGGTAGAGATTGAAGCCATCTTCTAGCGCTATCTCTTAATGAGAAAGGAAAAAGACGAAGTCGAATTGCCTCTGAAGTGACACCATTAGCTTTAACAGTATCAGCATATTGAACAAATACGGATAAATGAAGGTTTGGATCTTCGGTAAGATTTCCAGAGAATTGGTTCTGTTGCACAGCCTGCAGCAGTGAAGGTTTAAGTTCAAAGTTGTTTGCTTCGATTGCGGGCGGAGCAATACTTGAATGCGGTTCATCTTGCGATGGAGCGGCGTAATCTCTAAGAGCACGAGCTGGTTCTGCCATCTCGGTTAAAGAAGGAAAAATGTTTTTGATATCAGGAAGGTTTATAGGAGGGAGATTGTTTTCAGCACGATATTCCCGAATTCGTCGTAAGACTCGGAGATATAGTTCGATATCGTTGATTCGTAAATAGAGCGGTTCGCCTTGAGAGCGAGTGCGTGGCATACAAATCAACGAAAGAAAGAATAGAAGGAAAAAGAAACCTTAGTCTCTACAGCGTAACGGAAGAGTTACGATATCGATTGAATAAAAGTCCCCGGCAACGGCGCCAAAAACTTGATCGCTCGACTGTGCGAGTCGAGAATGGGATACAAACTGCAAGTGCACAGTTCTATCGCGTAGTTTTAAAAGATATCGATCCCACAGGGACTTATGAATCGATGTACCGTTATCTAAGGTTACTACGTAAATCTAAGGTGAAAATGTTTGATTGTTTGGGGAAAAGGGAGCTAAGAGCTAAACTAATATCTAGATTAAATATTAATAAAACGGATATCGGTATGTGGTTCGTCAAAACTAGGGAATCAATTCCTTGTCGGTCTCTCGGTTTTAAAATAAATCGTTTCGACTAACTTTATTGGTTAAAGGTTTTATCTCAAACTCTCGCTCTGTTGAAGAAACCATGATCTTATGTTAATGTTGCTGTCACTTATAATTAAGTCAAAAATCATATTTTGAAAACAATAAAGTTGCAGAAACTCTTTTTAAGAAAATACTGACCGTTTTAAACACCCTTATCTCAAACTTTCGCTCTGTTGACTTAGGTTATACAATTAAATCTAAATGCTTAACTCTCGTCCTCACATTCAACCTTTAAAAATACTTTTTGGAAAAAGGTCAGAATTTAATTAATTCTAAAACTTGCTCTCGCCCTGAGATAGATTTAATGACTAACTTACACTGTCCAGTTAAAACCTCAAACTCTCGCTCTGTTGGTTTCAACTTCTTTATGTCTTTTACCTTTGTAAAAAATCTTGTTATTAAACCTGTAAGTTAAGACCGTAAAAAGATTGATTCTAATTTTAAGTTTGAATAGACCGACTTAGTTTTGATCCCTCTTTCTGCTTACTTTACATACCGATACCTAGGCAAATTAGCCAGACATGCTTACTAAATAATAATTAATATCATGCATACACAGACTCATTTCAGGCAGGCAATGCAAATAAACAATAGAATAAAGCATAAAAATTAAATAACAATTAAAGAACCTGAATGCGTAATACAATGGTCTTGAACACTCCACCACAAGCCGGTAGGATTTGTTCTTCGATTCTTCAATTAAACAGTAAATTAAATCAAGGAAATAAAAAAACTCGAATATAACGTAAGGTTAAATCCGGTATAAAGTTGCCCAGTAGTTTCCGGTGTAGAAACTACTACGCGAAAAATATCTAAAAGCTAAGAACGGGGGAAAATAAATTGCAAGGGAAAAAGAAAACAAAGCTTGCAAAATAAAATAAATAAAATGGACGATGCTGGAAAGGAAGAAAAATAAGCAAAGGCGTGAAAAAAATAAATTTGGCAGAGCTTCCGCAAAACTGAGCGTGCAAAAACTGTGTAACTTTTGGTTTGTGAGACGGCTATTTATAATGGCCTTGGTAGCAGCATTCCGTTTCTCTCCTTCTTCAGCGTGGCTATATCCACGGCGTGCATATAGGAGACCAATTCCTTAACGTTATTCTTCAAGTCCTTCTGAGGGCGATACTTGCGCCACAAAGGTAGTGGGGTTGCGTGACGCTCGTCACGCTATGTGTGACGTCCGTCACAAGGCTCCTTCGCGTGACGCTCGTCACGCGTCCTGTGACGTCCGTCACAGGCACAGCATTGGTGACTTGTGCGCTTTGGGCTGGGCTTTGGCCTTTGGTTCCTTTTCTCTCCTTTTTGTTGCTTTTTACACCTCCTTTTCTTCCCTTTTTCACTTTTGCTTCAAAATGGGTACCTGATATAAATAGAAGAGAAATACTGCATAATATCTGATAAAATGGGATAAATTAGTGTAAATGATAAAATAATTTAATTGAATTAAGTCTTAAAAAGCGATATAATTTCGTGTTATCAAGTATCTATCTAGGTAAGAACTAGAAAGAAACGGTCAATCAAGACTTAACCCAATGAGGATATAACTCAAGGGGAATGATTCCATCCAGATAACTCATTGGGGAGGAAACTAAAACAAAATCTTCCACGAGGAAATAACTCAGTGGGGAAAGGAGAAAGGTTAAAGTCTTTCTACTTAAGGGGCCTACACTCTACAATTGAAGGAGGACATACACCAAACTTGTTTGGGGATAAAGTACCGCCATAATAGAGAATAAGAATCTCAACCAATGAATCAACCAATATGATGATATAATTATGCAATTTTAAAATTATACGTATATATGATGATTATGCTAACGCAAACGACCGTAAACTATAGTCATGGATCTTCTTACTAGGAACAAAAGCAGCATGGATGCTATGAATAATGGAGCCAATGACTCTGCCAAGCCTTTTAGACATGATTCTGGAAATTATCTTGTATATGACAGTGCAGCAAGATATTGGTCTGAAATCTTTAAGCATGCCTTTTTTAAATCCTTATACAACTTCTCATTCTCAAAGAAATATTTAACAACCTTTATGAGGCCCGATTTGATAATATCCTAAGTACTTTTGAAGAATTTAGCACTAGACCCATCTATGCCATGAGAAGATATGTCTTTTATCACCTTTAAACTAGAAAAGATTTCACTCTCTATTATAGGAGAAATCAGAGCTTCCATTTAATCAACCTTAAGATGATGGCCCTTTCTCAAAGCTACAATGTCTATACCAGTAAGGTTACTTTGGGCAGTTCCAATGAGATTTTTGTAGTACCTGGTTATCTTCTGCTCAAACTTCACTTAATGGTACATAGTATCTCCCTCTTCATCCTTCAAGCTGATAAATTGAGTTTGACTCCTCTTAGTCTTAAGGGAAGTAGAGAAGTAGGCATTATTTCCATCCCCTAATCTAAGCCAGTCCACCTTGGAATTTTGCTTCAAAACCTTCTCCTCAATGTTACTCAGTCTAAAGACCTATTTTGTACACTCTTTCACCTTGTCAATCAACTGGACATTCATTTTATCCATCGGTAAATTAGATTGAGCTAAAGCTAAGTCAACTCTAGCTACCCCTAAGTACTGATTTATGCCATTAAAAGTTTTACACATACCCTTTATGACAGGTTGCAATCTTTGAAGCTTCTTCCATATGACATACATAGGCTTTCCAACAAGAGATTCATTCCAGCTCTGCAACACGTAATCATTGTAGTACATCTTAGTTACCATTATATTTTGGAATTTGAAGGGAGTTCTATTGATTCTTCTAGGGAGTTCTATTGATTCTTCTAGGTTGGTGACGAGTAGGTTCAGGCTGCCACTGCTTTTTAGCCTTGGTTTGCATTGATGCCCAACCTTTTGACAGTTTTCACAAAAAGTTTATTTTCACTCATACTCAACTAGTTGATTCCTTTTATTTCCAGAACTATCCATGATAGTAATGTAATCTTGTTGTTTATGTGTAACATCAATTTTCACTAGTTTTCTAGCATACGACACCCTTAACTTGTTTGTAGTTTATTCATCTCTGAATAGAAGATTCCCTAGAGCACTGCCAATCTTTCCTAGACTTCTAGCCCCCAAAAGATGTAAAAGGAGATTAGGTAACTTGACCCAAACTAGTAGGGTACGCAACATATCCCGTTTGAAGTCAAAATATGGTTTCCAATCTCTTCAACATCATTTGCATATTTTGTATGGTGTAAGGACCTCTCATAAATATTAGATCTTTATCTTTGTGGGATCGAAATTTAAATAGAAAGTATCCCTCATCATGGTAGTAAAGATCAGGGAGTTGTCTAAAATTCCAAAACTTAACCATATATTTCTTAACATCATTCATACTAAGTTCCTTATCAATAACATACATGATTAAAGCTGAATCGCATGATTTTACCTCAGATTCGATGTCTTCTTCTTCAATGGCTAATTCGATTTCTTCTTCCATTAGGGTTGGCGCAACAAATTCGATTGGGGCTCCATTCGCCGGCATCCTGTTGCCACTGATGATATCTACCCATAATTTGGGAGACATCTCATATTATTTCCCCTTTGTGTTTGCCTTGTTGTTCACCGGAGTGGCAATATCCGATTTGTCTTTTAGGGTTTATTTCTTTTCCTCACAACTCTTCCCTGAGTTTGATTCAGTACCCACCATTGACCCCCTCTCAAAATCACCTCTTCAGAAACTTTGTTGCAAGAGTCTGGCTAAGTTCGAATAGAGCTTTGTTCTTCTTTGGTCTCCCTTTCCCTCGATCCATAGTACTTTCGATTATACAACTCAACTTTTTCCAGTTGGTCCCTAGTCCATGGACTAGGAGTTTAAACAATCCTGAATCAAGCCTTCGTCGTTAACCACAAACAAGGACGTTAGGTCTACAGATGCCGAAAATCGCTAGAGGAAATCACTAGACAAATTTATAATCTTTATCATTTTAAATTTTAATAAAATAAAATAAAAATATATTCAATTAATTAAATAAATGAAATATATGATTTAACTGATATAGTTAAAATTAAATAACATAAATAGTAAAAGATTTATTTATTTTATCAAATGTCTAAGCATTTATTATTTATTTTAAATACACGTATAAATTTTTACTATTAATTTTTACAAATTTGAAGTGAACTAAATTTTATAATTTAAATATTTGTTTCATGTGTTATTTTATGTTTATCAAATACAAACCATCAAATTACTTTTAATATTTAAATATAACAAAATTATTTCATGTTTCTTTTTATATCAATAATAAATATTTATTCTTCGTTTTTTATAATAGTTGATTATAAATATCCAATAAGTATTTTTTTATAATGATCTATTAGCATACTTATCCTGTAATTTCTAATATTAATTAATGAAAAATATTTTTATGCATTTTATTTTAATTAACCTAACACAACTGAGTGATTTTTATTTGTGCAAACGGACGTTGTTGAATTCTCTATTTTTTAAAACTCATTGATAATTAAATATATAAAATGAAGTTTAAAATTTTTAGAAAAATAAATTAGACATCACAATTTAATAAGTAAATTAAACATTTCGGACAGATAATAATATGGTGATCTAATTTTTATTAGAACTTTTATTTGGCAATCTTGATTTTTTTTAATTTAAGTAATTTTTTAATCATAAATATTTGTATTTATTAAGCTCAACATATTATTATTAGGGTAATTTTATATATATATATATAATATATATATATATATATATATATATATATATATATATATATATATATATATATATATATATATATATATATATATATATATATATATATATATATATATATATATATATATATATATATATATAAGGGTACTGTAGTATATATATAAGTAATAATAATAATAAATTTTAATTAATTAATTAAAATTAATAACAATTAAATATTTGTGTCGTTTGTATGTATTAACAACTTTTTTAATGACTTGTTTCTTAAAAATAATGCAAAATCGATGAAATAATATAAAAAAATAGAAAGACTAAGTTTAAAAATGATAATTTAGTACTTTTTAAAATGAATAAAAATAAAAAATAATTTTATTAAAAAAATATGTGATAGAAATTAAATAATATTGTATGATTAATTTAAACATTATTAAAATGTATAGCATGTAGTCAATATTTTAATATATACCTATTTATTTTCTTAAGCAAGTATAAATATACCTTTAAAAAATGACAGATGTTTCAAAATTAAAAGATGTATATTAGGTCAGTATATATTTTTGTAAGAATATGGTGATTTATTTTATTTTTATAATTTTTATGTCGGCGATGTTGGTATTTTTAATTTTAAGCAATTTTTTAGTCTCAAATATTTGTCTTTATTATGCTCAATATATTCTAATTATTACTGTAATTTGAAATATATAAAATAAAAGTAAATTTTAAATAATAAATTAATAAAAATTAAATATTTGTTCTGTTTTTATATTTTAAAAATATTTTAATGACTTATTTTTTAAAATTAATATAAAAATGATAAAATGAATTATTAAATAGAAGACTTAGTTAAAAAAACGACAATTTTATTTCTTTATAAAATGAATCAAAACAGAAAATATGTTTAAAAAAAAGGATACATGACATAAAATTAAATAATGTTGTATAAATAATTTAAATATTATAAAAATATATAACTATGTGTATTTATGTTTTATAAACAAATACAAATATAACCTTGAAAATGGACACACATCATTAAATTAAAGGATAATTACAAGGGTAATGTAGTACTTTTGGAGGTAGTTGGTTATCCTAAGTTTATATAGAGATAAGTAGAGATGAATTTTAGTATTACGTGTAACAATGATAGTCACGTGAAAATGGTACCACTTTTTTGGATGAAAAAGAAAGAAAATGATATGTGTATTATCTGCCTTTGTCTCTTCCATGCAACCTTTCCTTTAAAGCAAAGATAGCTATATATAGAGAACTCTCATGCCTCTATATTGCCGTGGACAATAAAGGAAATCGTATGGCTACCAAGTACATATGGAGTAAAGTAAGAGCAGAGGTGTGAGAAAAGGTGCATGGACATATGAAGAAGACAAGTTACTGAAAGCTTGTATTGAAATGATTGTTGAAGGAAAATGGCATTTAATTCCTCAAAGTATACAATAATGTTGCAAGAGTCAGGCTATGTTCCAAAGTGATGGAGTCTTGTTCTTCTTTGGTCTCCCTCGATCCGTAGTACTTCCAATTATATAATTCAACTTTTTTCAGATGGTCCCTAATCCATGGACTAGGAGTTTAAACCAACTTGCGTTAGGTCTAGAGATGTCGAAAATCGTCCGGTGACCGGAAATCGCTAGACAAATTTATAATCTTTATAATTTTAAATTTTAATAAATATAAAAAAAATATATATTCAATTAATTAAATAAATAAAATATATAATTTAACTGATATTGTTAAAATTAAATAACACAAATAATAAAAGATTTAGTTATTTTATCAAATGTCTAAGCCTTTATTTATTTATTTTTAATACATGTATAAATTTTTACTATTAATTTTTACAAATTTGTAGTGAATTAAATTTTATAATTTAAATATTTGTTTCATGTGTTATTTTATGTTTATCAAATACAAACCATCAAATTACTTTTAATATTTAAGTATAACAATATTATTTTGTGTTTCTTTTTATATCAATAATAAATATTTATTCTTCGTTTTTTATAATAGTTGATTATAAATATCAATTATGTATTTTTTTAAAATGATCTATTAGCATAATTATCCCCTATTTTTTAATATTAATTAATAAAAAAATATTCATTTGATTTTAATTAAGCTAACACAACTTAGTGATGTTTATATCTGCAAATGGATGTTTTTAAATTGTCTATTTTTTAAAACTCAGAGTAGAAAAATAACTTCGACATCACAATTTAATAAGTAAATTTAACATTTTGGGCAGGTAATAATATGGTGATCTAATTTTACTTATAATTTTTTATTTTGGCAATCTTGATTTTTTTTTAATTTTAAGAAACTTTTTAATAAAAAATATTTGTATTTATTAAACTCAACATATTATTATTATTGTAATTATATATATATATATATATATATATATATATATATATATATATATATATAGATATATATATATATAAATATATATAATACAACTTTTTTTAATTTAATTAATTAAAATTAATAAGAATTAAATATTTGTCTCGTTTGTATGCATTAACAACATTTTTAATGACTTATTTTTACGAACAATGCAAAAATCAATGAAATAAGATACGAAATAGAAAGACTTAGTTTAAAAATGTTAATTTATTACTTTTTAGAAAGAATAAAAATAAAAAATAATTTTATAAAAAAAAGATATGTGATAGAAATTAAATTATATTGAATGATTAATTTAAATATAATTAATATAAATAGCGTATAGTGAATATTTTAATATATACCAATTTATATTCTTAAGCAAGTATAAATATACCTTTGAAAAAGGATACATGTCATAAAATTAAATAATGTAAATTAGGGTAGTGTATATTTTTTTAAGAATATGGTGATTTATTTTATTTTTATAATTTTTATTTTGGTGATGTCAATATTTTTAGTCTCAAATATTTGTCTTTATTAAGCACAATATATTTTAATTATTATTGTAATTTTAAATATATAAAATAAAATTCTTATTTAACTAACAAATTAATAACAATTAAATATTTGTCCCATTTTTATGTATTATAAATATTTTTAATGACATATTTTCTAAAATTAATATAAAAATGACAAAATGAATTACTAAATAGAAAACATAGTTGGAAAAATAATAATTCATTATTTTCTAAAAGAAATTAAATTATAAAATACTTTTATAAAAAAATACATGACATAAACTTAAATAATATTATATGAATAATTTAAATATTTAAAAAATATATAGCATATAGTATATGTGTATCTATTTTTTATAAACATATACAAATATAACCTTGAAAAAGGACACATCATATTAAATTAAAGTATATATATATATATATATATATATATATATATATATATATATATATATATATATATATATATATATATATATATATATATATATATATATATATATATATATATATATATATTAATTACGTGTAACAATCACAGTCACGTAAAATTGGTAACACTTTTTGGATGAAAAACAGAGAAAGTGATATGGGTATTATCTCTCTTTGTCTCTTCCATGCAACCTTTCCTCTAAAGCGAAGATAGCTATATATAGAGAACTCTCATGCCAATAAAGGAAATTGTATAGCTACCAAGTCTATATGGAGAAAAGTAAAAGCAGAGCTGTAAGAAAAGGTGCATGGACATATGAAGAAGACAAGTTACTCAAAGCTTGTATTGAAAAGTTTGGTGAAGGAAAATGGCATTTAATTCCACAAAGAGCAGGTATACAATAATGTTGATTATTATACTTTTGGGTTATGTTTATTATTTATTTAAAGTATTTTCCTTTTCGGAACAAAAACTATATACTATTATCAAGCATAATCTTTCTATATATTATTATGATAAATTATTTATTACATGCATTTGGCAGGATTGAATAGGTGCAGGAAAAGTTGTAGATTTAGATGGTTAAACTATGTAAAGCCTACTATCAATAGAGAAAGTTTTTCTGAGGATGAAGTCGATATGATCTTAAGGTTACACAAACTTCTAGGAAATAGGTATATAGCCATTTTCATGTCATTTAAATTTTAAAAATGTTAGCAGTTTATGATGATTTACTAACTCATATAATATAGATGGTCATTAATTGCTGCAAGGCTTTTTGGAAGAACAGCTAATGATGTGAAAAATTATTGGCACACACATTTACGCAAGAAGATGGTTTCAAAAAACATAGAAGAAAAGAAAGAAAAAGAAAAACTTAACGAAACCATGAATGCTCATGAAGTTATTAAACCTCAACCTCGAACTGTCTCATCTCATTCACCATGGCTGAATGGAAAACAAATTGTGAAACCAACAGTGGCGGTTTCCACAAAAGATGCTAGTGTTGCGAGAAATAGTGACATAGATGCTAAGTGGTGGGAAAGTTTGTTGAACTTGAGCAATGACAAAATTGGCTCATGCTCTTTATTACAAGAGGATAAAAACTTTTTAATTGAAGGTCCCAGTACTGTTGGTGATTGCCATTGGGATTCTAATCTTTGCGAATTTGACTCTCTTTTAGAAATTTTAAATATTTGAATCTCATTGTATGCAGTAAGATCTTTAAATCTAAGTTCAAAATGTTGTGTTCTAAATTTAGTGAAGTTGTTGTTGCTGCATGTAATCAGACATCTTATTAGAGTTTGTGAAAGGTAACAAATTATTATAAAAAAAAAATCTCAGCTTTATTTAATTAAGTGGATTAATTTTAAAACATTTTTTGTACTTTTATTCATTTAATAAGTTAAAATAAATAATATGAAAGATAACCCTACATATTAACACTTACAAATAATTTAACTTGTGGGTTCTGCAACTGACTTATTTAATAATGGGTGACCTGAATAAATGTTTTTTTAGTCGAATACTATATAAGTGTTTATTAAATTTAAATAGTCTCACAAAAAATATGATGAGAGGTTTTATTAAAAAAATGCAAGTTAATAAAGGAAATTTGTGAGGGAATTAGATCGCGCACTAATAGTGATAAATTTCGTGAGGAAAAACTATATACAAGGTAAAAATTAAATAATAAATTTGGTGAGGAAAAACTATATAGAAAGTAGAAATTAAATAAGTTAATATTAGCAAAAAAAAATTGTGTCATATTTCAATTTTTTCCCTTATAAAATAAATCAATGCATTCATCATAATATTTGAATCATCTATATAGTATAGTATGCATTTTATCTTACATAGTGCATAAAATGTTAGCTAGAATTTTTTTTTGAATTTAGAGACGAATCGGTCAAATTGATTTTCAAACGCACCTAAAATAACTGGGCAACAAATTTTAAAATCGAGTTTACAGATGTCAACTTTATTAATGTATGAATCGCGTAGTTTAACCTAACGTGCTCGTTTTATTTTTCGACTATTTTTGTAGTCACATTTTGATCCGCATGAACATTTCAACCAATCAATTTTCATTTCAAATTTTGATCAAAAAATATATATTTTCAAGAAATTTACTTCGCGTTGATCATTTTAGTGCATTTAATTTAATTGTTTGAGAATTTTCACGCTCGATTTTTATTCATTTTGAACCATTTTATTTTTGTTGTTTTTAATCAAAATATTTAGAAAAAATAAATAGGTTTATTTTTGGTTTCATTCTAATTTTATGTTGATTATTTAAGTTAGTTTCATTTTTAGTTAATTAATTTTTTTCACTCATTTTGCACTAAACAAAACACTAATTGTCATTGTATAAGGATCATAAGTCAATGTAATAAAGGACACAAAAACTCTAAGCAATAAACATGTAGAGCGACACATGCATTTGAGAGTTTCATTGGATAACTAAAAAAGAAAAAGAGATGTTTGTCTTTTCTTGTATCTCAAAACGCAACCTCGGGTGCTATTCTTCTATTCATTTTTTCTCGATCCATTTTCTTCATGCATAAATAAAACTAAACCCTCACCTTAATCCTGCAACTGTCATGACCAAACACTATTCCATCTTTTCCCAACACCTCACTCTCATATTCTTCGCATCATAACATCACACACTACATCCCTCACAAACTCCTCAACAAAACTCCATGCAACACTCTTCATCATCTCACCAACACAAACATCCATTGTTTCAACTTCTTCTTCAACATTCTCATCCATATCTCCATATTCTTTTATCTGAAACACACCATGATTCACTAATAAATAACCACATAAACCACTATTTCATTCATTAAAAAACAAACATCTCTCACACATATGAACTTTCCATAGCTACACGGTCCATGGTCTTGTTCTCACATCTTCAAATTGAAGTAAAAGGAAATAGGAAAGGTTGAAAAAAGAAAACACCTGCTCTCACTCAGTGGACTCCATTCTTCTTGCCAGAATATTCACACGTGTGATTCTTCTTCCATTAACATCACCATCCATATTCACATGGGGTTGTTAGTTATTTTTGTCTTTTTAAATTTAAGTCAATATGGTTAAGTTTATTTACAAATTTGATTTAAGAAAAGAAGTTTTAAAAAATCAATGGCGTAAGACCAAAGTTTGTAATCATTAAAACATGTCTAAGTTTGAAATTTACAAGCAAAGAATGTTTTTGAAAAGAGGAAGAGGTTTTGAAATTAAATAAGTGGGGGGATGAAGGGACTGAAATTTAAATTGCATAAAATAAATGACTTGAAAGTAAAAGCATAATGAATAAGAGTTAGTCAAATGTTATGGTGAATTTTAATTGATTAAGTCATTCTTTGGAGAACACTCAACCATTCATTCACAAGTATGAACCCTTAAACCAAGACATCTCCCATGAGAAGGGCTCTAACTTGGATAATTCAACAAGTATGCCACTAGCTCTCGTGAAAGGAAAAAAGGTCAAGTTTCCACACAATTCCATGAAGAATGGGAGACTTACAATCTCACTTACTAGAATGCTATGCTTTGAGGGTCAAATTTAGCTCTATGTTAAGCAATCGTAATTGGACTTATGTAGAAGTCACAACTATCTGAGGCCGGACAATATAAGTGTGAATGCATGTTAGAGATTTGGTACAAAGAACCAAACTCCTAAAACATACCACACACTAAAAAAATGGGAGAGACTTATCTCAATCAGACTTGTATTGATTCATCTGACACAAGGTCATTATTGAATAGGGAATGGAGAAGAATGTGGATGAAGATGAAGAGGGAAGGGGAAATAAAAACACAAATTGATCATGAGAGGGATTTCATCTAATTAATATCATCCATTTATTTTGGGAGATGAAATGTACATTTCATCAATACCCTAAATCCAATGGTTTTAATAAAGTAAAAGTTAAATCAACCATAACCAAGGCCCAACAGAAAGTCAAACATCACAAGACCATAAAAATGGCTCAACATAATTTTTAAATATTTAATCAATTAAAAATCACATTAAAAATGAATTAAAATATATTTTAATTTGGTCAAAACCTCAAATCCCTTCAAAACATCAAATAAATGGTCAAGGGATTTATCTTAGGTCAAACAAGGTCAAAGAACCTTAGACAAAAAATTTCACAATTTTTAGAAGGTCAGAAGTATTTTAAAATAATTAAAAATAAGCATAAAAACATTTAATTCATGAAAAATACTAAAATTAATCCAAAAATAGATTTTAAATCAGAATGTGGAAGAGAAAAATATTTAAAGATCTTTCGTGAAAGTCCCATATTTTTTGGATTAAAAATGAAGTTTCTATGAATAAAATAAAATAAGTGGATTAAATGGAAATTCAGAAAATACAAAAAAGAACAAGGGTCATCAGATCTCCCACATTAATTGAGGTGGCATATCTGATAGTTAAGCGTGCGTATTCCACCAAATACCTGAGTCAGTACGCCACACCAATCGTAATCAGAACCAAGGGCAAAAATTAAAATATTTTAAAAGGATCAGATGGTTTTTAAGGTGCCAACGCGCAACCGAAGCTAGGGCTCCGGTCATCTTCTCCGGTGGACCTCACAGGACTGGTGTAGCGGGGTATTCGTTACCATTAGAGATATTGACTAAATCCAAGGTAAATCATACAAGTCGAGTCGCCACCGCACTTCTATTTATCCAAAGGAATGGTTAGAAAGAGAACAAAAACCTAATAGTTTTATCGAATAAAAAACTAGTAAAAGAGAGTCAGAGATCTGGGTAAGGGGGTTGGTTATACAATGGGAAGGTGTTAGGCACCCAAAACATCCTAGGTACTCCTAGGGAGCCCTTTTCATACTTGTTGTAAAGGTTGTTGTTTTGTGAAAATTTTGTTTGTGCAAACATGATTGAAGAGATGAGAAGAGAATATACAAGTTTATTTACATTTTTTGTGTTTGGATGGATAAACCCATTGCCTACGTACCATCTTAAAAAAAGATTAGGATCAAAACCTCGTACTTCGGGGTAAAAATCTCAAAATGGGTTGGTGAATTGATTGATCCAAAAGCCTTAAGGTCTTTTGTTATCCAAGGGAGAAAACTCAACCTAAAACCACAAATCCACCATGCGAGGATAACTTCAACATGCTAGAGAGGGGTTAACCCTATAATAAGCATGGAAGACTCATTGTCCATCACTAAGGATATAGGTGAGTATTACATCTACCTCAAGGATAACTCAAACCTAATAGCTAAAGGTTATGAAAAGTTTTTGATTAAGGAAGTGGCCATTGAAACCACAAAAAGCATTTGAATGGGTTATATTTACCAATGAAAAGTATTTACAAAATATGGTCAAAGTTGACTTAAAAGTTCAATTCAAAATAAGTGTTATGAAAAGAAAGTTTGAAAATCAAAAGCATAAGGCTTAGGTTTCTAATGTTTGAACACAATTGTTAAATGTTTGCACAAAAAGTTTTGGCTTGGGTTAGAGTGGAGGGAAGAAGAAGAATGGCTAAGATCCTAAGCAATGCAAAAAGGTGAGGGATAAGAACAAAACCACAAAAGGAGTTCCTCTCTTGAGATCATATGGATGATCCAAGTAGCTCCCATCCTTTGGAATAAGCAATCACATAAACATGAACTCAAGCAATCAACAATCAAATGAACTCTTGGAAGGCTCTTCAAGGCATCTTGTAACTCTTTCTCTTAGAAGCTCATGGCAATGGTTCCTCAAATTTGAATCAAGGTGGAATCCCTATCACAAAAGCACACACATCAAAGAGTTTTATGAAGCAAATCAAGAATGGACAAGAGTGAGTTTAGAGGTTTGGTCCTTCATGTTCATCTTCAACATTAAGGTCTTTTTACTCCAAATTTGCATAGGGAATGTCCTAGAAACTAAGTCCATTTGTCCATTTCTTTGCATTTGGTTCACAACAATCAAAACAAAACACAAGCACAATAGTATATACACAATTATATGCTCAAGTGAGCAAAAGGCAAATGGCATTAACATAAACATGTGCTTAAGTGAGCAAAGGAAAAAAGCAAATGAATAATATGTGCAAGAATAGTAAATTGCATAAAAGTAAAGAGCAAAAAGTAAATGTTAATGGTTTATGATTAGTGTTAGTAGTTAGTGTGCCATAGGGCAAATTTAGCGCTATGTTAAGCAATCGTAATTGGACTTATGTAGAAGTCACAACTATCTGAGGCCGGTCAATAATAATGTAGGCAACAACACAAGTTAGAAGTGTTGATTAGTGAACCAAGTTCCAACAACTTGCCATGCCAAAAAGAAGAAGATAATTGATCTTGTATTGGTTTAAGTCTTTTGCATAATTTAGGAAACAACCTATCCTTAATGCAAAGCCATTCACTTGATCAATTGATCAAGATGAATTAGATTTGAATCAAGGAAGGTTAAGTCTCCCTAATCAATGCTAACTTATCAACCTTCAACTCATTGATCAAAAAAGAAAAAAACAGAAGAAGAAGAAAGAGATGAATAATGGAAAAGGAAAATGGAAAGAATAAAGTGCATAAGGTGAAATAAAATGTACCAATCCATGTGTGTTGACAAAATGACATTTAAAGTCAAAGTCAAACAATGAGAAATCAGAAATGGGATGAAGATTTGAGGTCAAACAAATAAGCAATTTTTTTTGGTATTTTTAATATTAAAATAACCTTGAATTAAAAATAAAAGAAAGGTCAAACTTCAAAATCACTTCAAATCAACCTTGAAAGGTCCAAGTGATTTATATCAAGTTCAACAAGGTCAAGCAAATGTTGACAAAAAATTTCAGCATTTTCAAAAGTCAGAAACTATTTTTAATCAATTAAAAATGAATAAAAATAACCTAATTGAACTAAAATCTCAAATAAATCTCAAATCAATAAAAAAATTGATGAGAATATTTTTCATAGATCCATCATCATTCAAATAGGTTAGGAACATATTTTTGTATTTTTTGGATATAAAAAACTATTTAAAATGAATTAAAAATAACCAGAAAAGAGAAAATTCATAAAAAATATCGGCAAATTTACCGAGATAACCCACTTTTTCGAAGAAATTCCCAAAATAACCCAGTTTTCAAAAAAATTCCCAATCTACCCCACTTTTAGGAGGAGGCGCCAATTGGATTGGCGACCCCTCTTAAAAATTGCAAGGAGGCGCCAATTGGATTGGCTAGGGCACCTGCCCTAGCCAATCCAATTGGCGCCTATGTGTAATTTTTAAGAGGGGGCGCCAATCCAATTGGCGTCTCCCTTAAAAAAGCCTCAAATGAAAAAACTTCCAACATGAAAGTTGTAGATCTTTTCAAGACAATGAATTTGGATATAAATTTTGCATCATTTGGATTTTTTATGAGAAAGTTATGGGTAGTTGAAGTTGGACTTCTGAGTTTTTGAACTGTTATCTGACCGATAATGTTTTGTATTACTGCATGTGTTTCTTTTAGGAATATGAATTTTTGTCCAACATAACATTTGAAGTATACATCTTAAATGAGGTGGAGACAAATGGCGCCCCCTCTTTAATATTGTACATGGTCGCCAAATGAGGTGGAGACACCATGCAAACACAATTTTTCATGCACTCCTCCATTTGCCTATAAATTCATCCACTCCTTCAACAATTCTTCCACACCAACATTCTCACTACTTCATCTACATTTCTCACTACTTCATCTACATTACTTCTTTTACAATTTCATCTTTAACAAAATCTTCCATTTTCATCTACACCAACTCCCCAACAATATGTCTTTACTCACAATGGGCGAAGCACACAGAGGAACAGTTGCAAACATCGCGACATACGTAAGTTTTTTCTTATACTTATTTTTTATGTTTCATCTCCACCAACCCCAATTTATTTTGAAATACCGACTTAGTCAAGTGTTACATTATTTCTATTATAGGATATCTCAAGGTTTCGAACTCGAGTCCACGAATTTGTCCCAATGGACCCGATTATTCAACCTTATGTTGAACTCGCCGGTTTTGGTCACATTAGCAAAATTATGTCTTGGTCTATAGATAACAAGTTCATTCTAGCCTTATGCGAAAGATGGAGGCCAGAGACACACACATTTTGGTTTCCAACCGGTGAGTGTACCGTGACGTTAGAAGACGTCTACATGCTTTTAGGACTACGAATTAAAGGCAAAGCTGTTAATGGTAAGACCAACTATGCAAATTCAATTTGCATGGAGCTTTTAAACACTGATTTGTTAGATGATAATGCTAGGGGACAAGGTATACTACTTTCACGCCTAAAGTCATATTATAATAGTTTTTATTTAGATGAGCATTCTACCGAAGATGCTCGAGTCATCAAAACTAGGTGTTACATTATGTTGTTACTAGGATCCTTTTTATTTCCCGAAGGTAGTGGTTCTAGCATGCATATTATGTACTTACCTTTACTTAGACATATAGATAGAATAGGTAGTTATAGTTGGGGATCCGCATGTCTAGCCTATCTCTATAGTTCGTTGTGCAAAAACTCCCACAAAGATACTTCTACATTTTCTGGATGTGCTGTTTTGCTACAAGCATCGGGATGGTCAAGACTACCGTCTCTAGCACCGGTCAATAACAACCCCTTCACTTTTCCATATGCAAAAAAGTAAGTTGTTTAAATTGCTATATCTTTACTTCCTTCCTTACAGTTTATTACCCATAACTAATTTATTTTAACTTTTTGGTGTAGATGGTCGGCACGCGGTATGAATTACAGCAGATGTCCGAGACACTGTATTACTCAATATCGCAACCTGTTGGATCACCTTCGACCGGCAGACGTAAGCAAAATAATTTCATTATTTCTTCATATTATGTTGACTTTTTCTACATTCATTTAAATCCTATCGTCTTTAACATTTCAGTTCATTTGGCGTCCATACCTTAATATGGATCATGAGCATCAGATCAACCCTGAAGACGCAGCCGTATGGACAACATGCACACCGATAATACGGTTCACAACAGTGGAGCTGCACAACACCGATCGTGTGAAGCTGCAGTTTGGTATGGTCCAGAATATCCCAGATCCCCCAGCTAGCCTAGGAGAATGGCATATGCGTAAAGTGAACGACCAATGGAACTACAACCCTTGGCAAACCTTCGCAAGATCAGAGTGTCGCAAGTGGAAGCACCATCATGACCATGTCTTAACTGACGCAGTCATGCCAAATGAGGTAAAACCAAGTCGTACTTATATGTCTTGGTATAGATCAGTTGGATTTCAATTCATCGCCGATGATATGTACCTCTACGACCCACGCCAGACAAGTTACACACAAGAAGGATCAACATCTAACCCCCAACAACATTCTCAGCCCGGTTACTCACAACCACCTATCCGACAAACTTTCCGTTCCACAAACACACAAACATACAACCAAAACATGCCATTCACCCAACCCCAAAACCAAGAACATCCCCCATACCACCACCAACAAATGGACCATCAACCTTCGACCGAACATCACTTCGCACCCACACCATCACCCTACCAAAGTCGCCTTAGCCAAAACACTAACCGCCCCATCACCTACCGTAGCCAAGAACCCCAAACATCACAATACCAAAACATCCCACAACCATATCTCTTCCAAACACCCCAACAACCTTTCCAACCTTTCCTAGACCCATCATTGTCACCCATGTCTCCCTTCAACCGTCCCGGTCGCCCATCCATGAGTCAACCACACCCCAACTTCTCTGGCATGGGTCATGAGCTCAGCTACGCCGGTACACCATCATTGAATACTGAAGACTATGCTGAGTTGGCTGAATACCTCAACGGATCTTCTCCTGTAGGAGGTAATGACGCTCCTGGACCATCAGATGAACAAACACCGGTGCAGAATCGTCAACGTGGGTTAGGGCCAAGGGTTAGGGTAGCTAGGGGATGTAGGACCGGAGGTCGGTTAGGTGATCCCGGTCATCACCATTAGGATTCTTTGTGTAAAATCCAAATTTTATTAATATCAATTCGTATTATGTCAAATTTATCTTTGTGTAAACTCCAAACATTAGGTTTCTTTCATAATTCTAAAATAAACACATATCATAATACAAAAATTTATAGGTCAGAAACCCTAATTCAAAGACTTGTTATTGTTATGTTGAAGGGCTTGAATTTGGTCCCTTTTGGCAAAATTCACATACACATGTTTTGACAGAAACCCTAATTTTGGGTCAAGTTCGCAAGGACCTACCTCACTCATTTTTAATTATTTTGAGGTGGGACCAAGTGCATTGGAAAATTTAAGATGTCTACTTCACTTGTTATGTTGGACAAAAATTCATAACTCTAACACAAACACATGCAATAATACAAAACATTATAGGTCAGATAACAGATAAAATGTCAAAGAGTCCAAGTTCAGGTGACCATACCTTTCTCATAAAAATTGCAAATGATGCAAAACTTTAGTCCAAATTCATTATCTTGAAAAGATCTACAACTTTTATGTTGAAGTTTTTGTCATTTGAGGCTTTTATCATTCAAACTAAAGGGCTTGAAGTTGGTCCCTTTTGGCAAAATTCACATACACTTGTTTTGACATAAACCCTAATTTTGGGTCAAGTTCGCAAAGACCTAACTCACTCATTTTTAATTGATTTGAGGTGGGACCAAGTGCATTGGAAAATTTAAGATGTCTACTTCAAATGTTATGTTGGACAAAAATTCATATTCCTAAAAGAAACACATGCAGTAATACAAAACATTATCGGTCAGATAACAGTTCAAAAACTCAGAAGTCCAACTTCAACTACCCATAACTTTCTCATAAAAAATCCAAATGATGCAAAATTTATTTCCAAATTCATTGTCTTGAAAATATCTACAACTTTCATGTTGGAAGTATTTTCATTTGAGGCTTTTTTAAGGGAGGCGCCAATTGGATTGGCGCCCCCTCTTAAAAATTACACATAGGCGCCAATTGGATTGGCTAGGGCAGGTGCCCTAGCCAATCCAATTGGCGCCTCCTTGCAATTTTTAAGAGCGGTCGCCAATCCAATTGGCGCCTCCTCCTAAAAGTGGGGTAGATTGGGAAATTTTTTGAAAACTGGGTTATTTTGGGAATTTCTTCGAAAAAGTGGGTTATCTCGGTAAATTTGCCAAAAATATCAAATGACAAAATAAAAAATATTAAAAATTAAAATTAGAAACTAGAAATTATTTGGAGAAGAATGCAATTGGTCCCATATTTTTTGGAATTAAAATGAAGGAGATATGAATTTTTGAAAATAATGGAAATAAAAGAAATTAAATGGAAATTACAAAAATAAAAAAAAACCACAAGCGTCTGATCAAGTCTCATTAATTGACGTGGCTGATCAGACGGATCTGAGATGCGCGCGCATGGAAGGCATGAGTCAACTGAGAAACATCCAGCATTATTGAAAGTCATAAGATCCAAAGGACACGATTCAATCTGGAAACATGATCAAACGGTTTGGATTTAAACTGGTGAACGGACGGAGGTGTACACCACCGTCTTCTCCGGCGAGTACATGAACTCTGGCCAGAGCTGCAGGTTCACAAACCTCAACCAAAATTCACGATCCATACATCAAAATGAAGCTGGGGTGATGTACATCACCCCTGTAACCTTGAATCACACTCAAAACTCCTATAGAGTAAGAAATCTGAGCTGGAATATTCAGGTATAACAAATGCAGTTCAATAAAACACGAAATTGAAGCTACCACTAGCTTGCCTCTCAAGTGAGGACTTCAGAAAACACATTGGCCAGACAAATAGATCAAAGAGTAATGAGTTTCGAAGAGAAAACCAGTTGATGATCACCTTTGAATTCTAGAGATTTGAGCTTGCTTCCTTGCTTCCTTTGGCCAAACAGAAGATCAATGGAGTATGAGAGAGAGGTCTAGAAACTTTAGATCTAGAAATTCAACCTGATTTTAGTTGAATTTCAGATCTGAGAAATTGAAGAAAATTGAAATAGTTCCTTTAGGTGTTGCTCGGTTTCGATTTCTGCAGCACTTCAGGTTGATTCATGGATCCAATTTGAATGGAGTGAGGCTCTTATTTATAGATGGAGAGGCAAGGCAAGTGTGATCAAAGCCGTGTGCATGGAATTGGATATTCATTGCATGGGCTTGCATGATCATTCAAAAGGCCCAAATTCAATGCCAAATGCACTCTGAAGCATAATTGAGCTGAAATGGTCGTGGATTTGGCAATGCACAAGCTTGTATAATGAGTTTCAACATGTTATGCATAATTATGCCTAAAACTTCTCCTCTTCGAAAATGCCATTTGCCAAATCCAAACATGAGCATGTGAGTAATGGTTGGAAAGGTTTTGATGTAAGGAACAATTGTTATGTTGGGAAAAAATCCATTTGAAGTGTGGAAATTAGTGAAATTTGAGTTTAAAGTTTAAGGTGCAAAACATGCAAAGGCAAAGTTTCCAAATTTGGCCAATGTTCAAGCCCTTCTGTTTCAATGAGGCAAGCCTCAAATGAAAAAACCTCCAACATAATAGTTGTATATCATTTCAAGACAATCAAAATAGACTTAAAGTTTATATCATTTGGATTTTTGATGAAAGAGTTATGAGCACTTGAAATTGGACTTTTTTGCCTTTCAATGCATTTGGTCCAAAGTGACCTATAATGTTTTGCATTATCACATGTATTTCCTTTGAGATTTTGAACTTTTGTTCAACATAACATTTGAAGTAGACATCTTAAGCTTTCCAATGAATTTGATCCCACCTCAAAATCATAAAAGATGAATGTGTTATGTTCTTGGGAAGTTGACCCAAAATTAGGGTTTTAGTCAAGATAAACTATAATGTCTTGGAGTGGGAGATGATCTTCCAAGCTTCAAATAAATTTTTGATGAACATGAAAGTTGTTCATATCGTCCTTAAGAACATATTTGCTTTTGGGATCATCTCCATTTGACTAACACATAAAACGTTAGGTCTCAGTGTTTTTCAGAATAGTCAGATGAATTGACTGATCAACTTCTCAAGTCCATGACTCATATCTTGATGAATTGATGATTGATGACACTCAAATAAATTCAAGTATGCATGAAATGGTGAATTAAAGAACTTCCCTTGATTGTATTTGATCATCGGCTGAGGTTGCTTCAAGAGTAAGGCATTATGGTACACAGATGAATTAGGGTTTCCTTGGGGAACCAACCTCAAACCCTTTGACTTGCTTTGATCAAAATGATGAATTTAGATGCTAGGGAGGCATATTTGATGGATGAGAGCTTTGGGAACCATTACCATGCTTGCTATCATCTTCACTTGGCCATATCTCTGCACAAAGGATCTCCTTGAAGCTCTTGACCTTATGATTGCTCATGCTTCAAACAAGAAATGTTAGTGACATATTTTTGTGCTTTTGGTTAGTAAACAAAATAAGAAAAGCAATAATATACAATTCAAGCATGCTTGGTGATCTCAAACCACACACAAGAAGAGATCCCACCCAAAGGTAAGGAGCCAAGATGCTTATAATCCTTGAGGCAATGCAAAATGCAATGTTATGATGCCATGAGGGATCTTAGGGTCAAAAGTTGGGGTCTTACAGATGCCCATATTTAAGGTCATTCTAGCCGGAGAAGTGAAGGTTAAAATCTTCGCCTCGACGCGGTATAATGGGCTTAAATAATAACAAAGAGACGAATTTTGGTCCCTAAGAGACCTCATGATGCGAATGTATGTATGCAAACGGTAACACTCTGTGGGGATATGTGTCCACAAAGGAAAAGATCAGGAGGAAACTGACAATCCCTATGAATAATTCACTCCATGGGGCAAAGACTCTACCGGGGAGTAAAGGGATGAGAACACGTGAGCAGGTCACGACTTGAAACTTGCTGAGAGGCACGAAGGAAATCCAGTGAAATGAATCAATGGAAAGACTCGAGCTGACTCAAAGATGCACGTATTGGGGAATATGCCAATACAACAAACAATATCAATAATGGATACTTCGGATAAAAATCCGGGCTCAGGTGGGGAAATAAAAAATGAGGTATTACCGGTTACTGGGTAATAAGCTCAAAAAGAGATATGCGATCTGAACACCGGTATAAAGGTGAGAGAACAGCAAGCTCCGGGAGAATGAATATCTAAGACCGGTATAAGGGTGAGAGATATCAAATGCCCGAAATCATCTGAGGTATACCAAAAAAGGTAAACTTTAGCTCAGGAAAAACTGACTCTGCAGGGGGACAAAAGGCCATAATAGGGAGCAGAAGGAAGGAACACCAAGGATACCGGTTACTGGGCATATAATAGGTGACCAAACAAAGCGTGAGTTGGGGAATATTCCCAAGCCACTCATCATCCGAAAGAGGGCTAAAAGCAAACTCGATTATAGGATGGACATTCGATTCTAAAAAGGGATACAAATCCTACTCAACTGGGGAAGGACAAAAGGCTTCGACCAAAGAGTGCATGAGATATATTATCTATTACCGTCTGAACGCAGATAATATACTCGCATGGAAGATTATCCACAACCAGTTACTGGGTTAATAAAGGATAGATCAACCGACAAAGAAGGGCATCGGGATACCGAGACTAGGTATATAATGATGACCATTCAAGGGGAGCAACAACCATTACCGGCAATCGGTACATGAAAGATGACTTGCTGGGGATAAACTGCCTGATAAGAGCAATCATCCAAGAGATGAGGGAATATCAACACCGAATATTGGATAATGATAACCGTCAAGGAGGGGATTACATCTATCGGATACTAGGTAGAAAACCACGGAAAGGTAACCGTCATCGATTAGGATGAACAAGAGGTTAACCCCGCAAGGGGATGAAATAGGGTTTACAACTACCGGTATAAGGGTAGAAAACCACAGACTCCACCGGGGATAAGATGAACGATTACTGATTACTGAGAAATTATTCATTTATACCACAGGGAAGCGCAAGAAACAGTCACAAGAGGCCAATCTAGGATCAAACTAAAGAGGCAAGCTGAATCAAGACTCGTCCCAGTGAGGATATAACTCAATGGGGACTCTCCTCCCAATATATGTGTTGGGAGGAAACAGAAATAATCATCATCCACGAGGATATAACTCGGTGGGGAATATGGGAGGAAAGATAAATACTTTCTGCTTAAGAGGCTGATTCTAAACGGGGAGTTCAGACACCGACATCTGCGTGGGGAAATGTATTACCAACTAGCAGGGGATCGCAAACAAAGATATATGGCAAAGAATGCAATATGAATATCTGAATGTTTGAAAATTATATGCACACATGCGTAGTTTATGTATGATGAATGCTGACAAATAGACGTTTCTAACACCAACAAATCCAGCGGATAAGTACACGAACATCTGGTACTACACCTCAAGAGAGGAAGCCAGGCCCACTTGGGAGTATCCCATCTGATGAGGGCAAGAAATACCAGGAATCAAAAATCTCTGCAGGGGAATGAACATGAGTCATTCCAGCTGGGGACAGGAGTTTGCACACATAAAATCCGCCGCATAAGCAACTCTACTGGGGAACCAATCAGGGGAGGAAAGGGAGCTTCTGTGGGGAACAAACACCCAATAGGAAGCTTCCAAGGTCACCACTAAGTGCTGTACTACCAAAGATCACATCTGCTGAGGAGGAAATAGGGATGAATATCTTATCACACATTCTGCTTGGCGGAAAAACCACAAAAGGCTCCGGTAGGAAGAGGATACAAACATGCCAGGAATATGAACAAATGTCTTACCCTGTTTGGGGTCATACCATCCTTGGGAGAGCACTGAAGATCTCCTAAGTATCCTTATGTCCTTGTGAATGTTCACTTTGTTTAAAAACAAATTATGAAAAATTTGATTATTTAAAACAATGATATATTTTTTCAATTAAAACATGCAAAACATTTGTTGAATAGAAACAAATAAGAGTGCAAATAAGTGGATAAAAGGCTCAAATATATTTGATGGAATGGTAGTCTGCAAATGGCAAGACCCCATAGATCTTTACAAATTTGAAATTGGTGATATATATTGGAAAAGGGCTACATTGAACATAATGACCATTTCTCCACCAATTCTGAATCCGATGTATTTGAAGCATTGGTTGATGATGAATAAGCGAGAATCTCTGACGGTTGTAGAACAAAATCTTGTCAGGATGCAGTTACTTGCCAAATCCCTAATTTTTGCCTAGATTGCCCCAGGGTGAGGTATTCAATCTAGCGGGATACATATATTCATTTTTTCATGTCTCTAACTTTTGCCTGGACCGCCCTTTCGGGTTTTCAATCCACCGAGACGCTCATTTTTGCCTAAGCCGCCCTTTTGGGTTTTCAACTTAGTGAGCTATTTTGTTTTTATTTAGGCGAAGTACTTCATGACTGCATATGAATTCACAGGACGAGTGAAATCCTCCCCATCCATAGTTGTAAGTATCAAAGCACCGCCTGAAAAGGCTCTCTTAACGACATATGGACCTTCATAGTTAGGAGTCCACTTGCCCCTGGAATCGGGCGCGAAAGATAAGACTTTCTTGAGCACAAGGTTACCTTCTCAGAACACACGAGGCTTGACCTTCTTATCAAAGGCTTTCTTCATCCTTTGCTGATATAACTGACCATGGCACATTCAACATCAGTCAACTTGGCTTCCATCAAGGCTCTCATTGATGGGATCTCCACCTCTACTGGGAGTACAACCTTCATGCCATAAACGAGAGAGAAAGGGGTTGCCCCTGTTGAAGTGCGGACAGATATACGATATCCATGTAAAGCAAACGGCAGCATCTCATGCTAATCTTTATACATGACAACCATCTTCTGGATAATCTTCTTGATATTCTTATTAGAAGCTTCAACAGCCACATTCATCTTGGGTCTATAAGAGGAAGAATTATGATGCGCAATCTTGAACTCACTACACAACTCTTTCATCATCTTGTTGTTCAAGTTAGATCCATTATCAGTAATGATCTTATCTGGCACACCATATCGGCATATGAGTTGATTCTTGATAAACTTCACGACTACCTGCCTGGTCACATTAGCATATGATGTTGCTTCAACCCACTTGGTGAAGTAATCAATTGCCACGAGAATAAATCTGTGTCCATTGGACGCTTTTGGCTCTATCATGCCAATCATGTCAATTCCCCACATGGAGAAAGGCCATGGCGATGAAATCACATTTAGAAGTGTCGGGGGAATATGAATCTTATCCGCATAAATATGACACTTATGGCATTTCTTCACGTACTTGCAGCAGTCAGACTCCATTGTCATCCAATAGTAGCCTGCTCTCAACATATTTCTGGCCATGACATGTCCATTGGAATGAGTACCAAATGAACCCTCATGGACCTCAGTCATTAATAGGTCTGCTTTGTGTCTATCCACGCATCTGAGCAACACCATGTCAAAATTTCTCTTATAAAGTACATCACCATTGAGGTAGAAACTGCCCGCCAATCTCCTCAGAGTCTTCCTATCTTTCACAGATGCCCCAGGTGGGTAAATCTATCTCTGAAGGAAACACTTGATGTCATAATACCATGGTTTATCATCTTTCACTTCTTCAACTGTAAACACATGAGCTGGTCTATCCAAGTGCATCATAGTGATATTGGGAACTTCATTCCAAAGTTTAACCACAATCATTGAAGCAAGTGTAGCGAGAGCGTCTGCCATCCGATTCTCGTCTCGAGGAATATGATGGATGTCAACCTCAGTAAAGAACGTTGAAATCCTCCTCGCGTAATCCCTATACGGAATGAGGCCAGGCTAATTCGTTTCCTATTCACCCTTAATCTGATTAACAACGAGGGCCGAATCACCATAAACATCAAGATGCTTGATCCTTAGATCAATGCACTCCTCCAATCCCATAATACAGGCCTCATACTCAGCCATATTATTTGTGCATTTGAAAGTTAGCCTTGCTGTGAAAGGGAAATGTGTGCCCTGAGGAGTAATAATCACTGCCCCAATACCATTTCCATATTGATTTACAACGCCGTCAAATACCATGCTCCAACGAGAACCAGGCTCTGGCCCTTCATCTAGTGTAGGCTCATCACAATCTTTCATTTTCAAATATAGAATCTCCTCATCCGGGAAGTCATACTGAACTGACTGATAATCCTCAATCGGCTGATGTGCCAAGTGGTCAGCCAAAATACTACCTTTAATAGCGTTTTGAGCTCGATACTTAATATCATACTCAGACAACAACATCTGCCAACGGGCAATCCTCCCCGTTAAAGCAGGCTTCTCGAAGATGTACTTGATTGGATCCATTCTGGATATCAACCAAGTCGTATGATTTAACATATACTGGCGTAGGCGCTTAGCAGCCCAAGCCAAAGCACAACATGTTTTCTCAAGCATTGAATATCGAGACTCGCAATTAGTGAACTTCTTGCTCAAGTAGTAAATAGCATACTTGTATAATGAGTTTCAACATGTTATGCATAATTATGCCTAAAACTTCTCCTCTTCGAAAATGCCATTTCCCAAATCCAAACATGAGCATGTGAGTAATGGTTGGAAAGGTTTTGATGTAAGGAACAATTGTTATGTTGGGAAAAAATCCATTTGAAGTGTGGAAATTAGTGAAATTTGAGTTTAAAGTGTAAGGTGCAAAACATGCAAAGGCAAAGTTTCCAAATTTGGCCAATGTTCAAGCCCTTCTGTTTCAATGATGCAAGCCTCAAATGAAAAAACCTCCATCTTAAAAGTTGTAGATCATTTCAAGAAAATCAAAATATACTTAAAGTTTTCATCATTTGGATTTTTGATGAAAGAGTTATGGGCACTTGAAATTGGACTTTTTTGCCTTTCAATGCATTTGGTCCAAAGTGACCTATAATGTTTTGCATTATCACATGTATTTCCTTTGAGATTTTGAACTTTTGTTAAACATAACATTTGAAGTAGACATCTTAATATTTCCAATGAATTTGATCCCACATCAAAATCATAAAAAATGAATGTGTTATGTTCTTGGGAAGTTGACCCAAAATTAGGGTTTTAGTCAAGATAAACTATAATGTCTTGGAGTGGGAGATGATCTTCCAAGCTTCAAATAAATTTTTGATGAACATGAAAGTTGTTCATATTATCCTTAATAACATATTTTCTTTTGGGATCATCTCCGTTTGACCAACACATAAAACGTTAGGTCTCAGTGTTTTTCAGAATAGTCAGATGAATTAACTGATCAACTTCTCAAGTCCATGACTCATATCTTGATGAATTGATGATTGAGGACACTCAAATAAATTCAAATATGCATGAAATGATGAATTAAAGAACTTCCCTTGATTGTATTTGATCATGGGCTGAGGTTGCTTCAAGAGCAAGGCATTGTGGTACACAGATGAATTAGGGTTTCCTTGGGGAACCAACCTCAAACCCTTTGACTTGCTTTGATCAAAATGATGAATTTAGATGCTAGGGAGGCATATTTGATGGATGAGAGCTTTGGGAACCATTACCATGCTTGCTATCATCTTCACTTGGCCATATCTCTACACAAAGGATCTCCTTGAAGCTCTTGACCTTGTGATTGCTCAAGCTTCAAACAAGAAATGTTAGTGACATATTTTTGTGCTTTTGGTTAGTAAACAAAATAAGAAAAGCAATAATATACAATTCAAGCATGCTTGGTGATCTCAAACCACTCACAAGAAGAGATCCCACCCAAAGGTAAGGAGCCAAGATGCTTATGATCCTTGAGGCAATGCAAAATGCAATGTTATGATGCCATGAGGGATCTTAGGGTCAAAATTGGGGTCTTACAACTGGTCCACCATAAACCAGCACAAAAATAATCCTATGAAAGGAACCATGCCATTTAAGCATGCAAAAGGAAATGGTCAATTGAATTCAAGTCTTTCCAAAATAATCCTATGAAAGGAACCATGCGCAAGTCCCTCAATCTTGGCCCAAATGAGGTGATCTTGGACTTTTTTTAAAGGTGACATCAAGGGGAATAACTTTGATGTTGAACAATTTTCCATTTGGAGCTTGGGTCATGATTAACTTTGAGGTGGAAGTTTGAGAAATCAAACATATTTAAATTTTTTTGAAGTACCAAGTCAAATGACCACTTCTTCCACCTTGAATAACTTTTGCTATGAGCTTTAATGGAAAACGTTCCTTCATAAAAGTTGTATCTCCTTCATCCTTATTCAATTTGGTAAAAAATTTGACCTCATTTGGATTTGGCATGAGGGCTTTATGCATTTTAGAAGTTGAGGAAAATTGCTTGTTCAATGGTAATGGCCAAAAATGACCCATAATGTTTCCTCTTGGCATATGCCCTTGCAAGTTGAATTTCACATTTTTCAAAGAATAAAAGTTGGAGAGGACACCTTGAAGTTGATCATGAAACTTATATGGCCTTCATCTCATAATAATTGAGTACGTTATGGTCCTTTGAAGTTGACCTCTTAACTAGGGCACAAAAAAATGACCTGTAATATTTCACCATAAAAAAATGACTTTCCATGAAAAACTAGCTCTTGATGTCAACATGAAAGTTGTTTGTAATGTCATAAGGAGTAATGTTTCTCTTGGAATTATTTTTATATGACATATATTATAGGAGATATGGTCTAGGGAACCCCAGATTTGATTAGTTGACTTTCTCTAGTCAACCTCCTTGAACTAACTTGCAAACTTGAAGTTCTCTTGATCATTAGGACTCGCGGATGATCATATATGCATAAGATGATGTAAAATGAAGTATACCTTGATATATTTGACCAATTGTTGAAGAAACATGCTAAGGAAGACACACAGGATACCTAGACGAATTAGGGTTTCCAAGGAAAACAAGCTTCAAACTCTTGATGAATTCTTCATCAAAATGATAAATGAAGATCATGGGGATCTATATATGATGTTTAGAATCATTGTGAGCCTTTAATTTATGGATCTCTTGCACTAAGGATCTCAAACCCTAGTTGTAAGCTTGATGAGGCATTGGTGGATGCATACACTACCTACAAAAGAAACAAAGCTATACATAGACATGTTTTTGTATTTTTGGTTAGTAAACAAAGAAAAATAAAGTATGATACAATCAAATGTGCTTGGTGATCTCTCCCAATGTAAACCCAATGAATCAGGGGTAAGGAGGATACCAATGTGTGATCCCAAAGCTAATTATAATGATGAGATAGCATGAGGGATCTTAGGGTTAAAATTGGGGTCTTACAGCTGCCCCTATTGAAGGAAATTATATTTGAGGATGTGAAGGTTAAAATCTTCATATCAACTCAGAAGAATGCACTTAAATAACAACATCAAGAAACAAATTTTGGTACCTAAGAGACCTCATGATGCTTACGATATGAATGTTAAAACAATCTTTGTGGGGGATATATTGCCACAAAGGAAAAGCATTCGGAGAGACTGAAAGTCCAAAGGAGCATAATGCATTCCGTAAGGAAAACTCACTGAGGAGACAAAGACTCTAGGGGATAAAATGTTATGCGTAGGCCAGGCTTAGACTTGAAAACTGCTGGAGATACATGGGATTTTCCATGAAAACAAATCAATGGAAAGACTCAGTTTGGGGATAAGGTTATCTTCAAGGGATGGAGACTTCACTGAGGAAATACGCGCTCAAACTCAACTTGTTAATAACGAACATCAACAAAGGAGTAAAAGAGATATATTATCTACTATCGGTTATTAGGTAAGAAGATATTACACTCTGACAGAGGGACATCTGTTACCGATTAGGGTAAACATATCGACAATGACTCGCTGAGAAAAAAAAGAGGCGTATTCATTACCGGTTACTGGGTAAGAATAACCTATTGGGTAGAAAATTTTAGAACAAGATTTTGGATCAACAATTCATCTCTAAGTTTTGATGCTAACAAAGGATGAAACAAATTGGTACCCTAACAAATTTATCTAAGTATGAAGGACTCTAACAGAAAATGGATCTGATAGACAACATCTTACATCACACAACTCTAGAACAAATGACTTAGAATCAAATAAAGCAGTCGCTCTGACTCTGAAGACAACAACGCTCACAACATCTGATGTTTGAAGACTCAGATACTTTGAAAGTGAAGGATTCCACAATTAGTTAGTTTTCTGATCCGAACATCTGAAGAAGATCCAACCAAAGACATATCAAGAACTTCTGAAGATAAAGCACTTCTAAACATCTATTTGAAGAATACATGCTGAACAAGAAGATCTGGATTCCGCGCACTCTGATTCACGCCAACAAATAAACGTTAAAGACTTAACAACGAAGTTTCCATATATGGTACCAATCTTTATTTGGAGAAAAATAAATACTCTCCAAAAATTGCTATGGAGAGGACAACAAACTTAATGTCAATTAAGTCCCATCATTATCAAGATATCAACATAAATGCTTCAGCCAACGACATCACATCCAAAGCACTATATAAAGGCCATATCATCTTCATACAAGATACGAAACAATCATACAAGAATACTGAAAACTCATTCTATATTTTTAATTCTTATTCCAATCTGTTCACACCAGTTGTTGCTCTTAGTGTGAATTTTTATTGTTCTTATTATGTTAAAATTGCTTACCTAGAAGCACTAAACATCTCCTTGTAATTCTCAAATAGTTGCGGAATATTTCCTCAAGTGACTTGTGAAGTCTATAGACTTGAGATGGCTAAGAGATCTTTGTTATGTTAGATACTTTTGTTGTAATCTTTCTAGATTGTTGGATTAAGCCTTTGTTGAAGATGAAATCACCTTTGCCGGGTGGACTGGAGTAACTTTGAATTTCAAGCGAACCAGGATAAACTTTTATGTTGATTACTTTATCTTTCGTGTGTGTTTTGTTTGAAAAAGTTTTTATTATCTGTGAAAATAATTCAAACCCCCTTTCTTGTTTTTCTCTACCTTCAATTGGTATCAGAGCTTCGGCTCTATTATTGATTTTGAAATCAAAAACGTAACAGTGTAGAGAAGACCTAGCGTGAGAAAAACAACATGACCAACACTAATGAAAGCGACATCTACAACACTAAACCTCCAGTGTTTGATGGAGAAAAAATTGATTATTGGAAAGACAGAATCGAAAGTTTTTTCCTGGGTTATGACGCTGACTTATGGGACATAGTTACAATTGGCTATGAACCACATGTATCTGATGTTGGTATTGCTATTACCAGAAATAAAATGACTAATGATCAGAAGCGTGATATCAAAAATCACCACAAAGCAAGAACTATACTGCTGAATTCCATATCCTACAATGAATATGCAAAGATCACCAACAGGGAAACCACTAAAGAAATACTTGACTCCTTAAAGATGACCCATGAAGTAAACACTTAAGTCAAAGAAACAAAGGCCCTAGATCTAATTCAAAAATATGAAGCATTCAAAATGGAGGATGATGAAGCTGTAGAGCTAATGTTTTCTAGATTTCAAACTTTAATTGCAGGACTCAAGGTTCTAGACAAGGGCTACAAAACTGCAGATCATGTCAAAAAGATTGTCAGAAGCTTTCCAAAGAAGTGGAGACCTATGGTCACTATATTGAAGCTATCAAAAGATATGAACAACATAAGCCTGAAAGAACTCATTAGCTCCCTCAGGAGTCATGAGATAGAACTAGAGGAAGAGAAGCCCCAAAATAAAAGCAAATCCGTGGCTCTGAAGTCTAGGTCTGAAAGACACAAGCCAGAAAGGAACAAAGCTTTTCAAGGTGAAGAAGAAGACAATGATGACTCTGAAAAGGATGATTTTGATGATGAAGAAGAGTTATCTCTTCTAACCAGAAGAGTGAAACAACTTTGGATAAAAAAGAATAATAACTTCAGAAGACCAAGCCAGAAGGGAGATCTCTCAAAATCAACTTCCATAAGCAAACCAAACAAAGAGGTAACATGATATGAATGTAAAGAACTCAGACACTATTGAAACGAATGTCCAAATCTCAAGAAAGACAGTTCCATAAAAGAAGGATTCAAGAAAAACTCCTTCGAAACTAAGAAGGGACTCATGGATACGTGGGATGACTCTAAATCTGATGCCTCAAAATCAGACTCTCAAGAGGAACAGGCAAATGTCGCATTCATGGCTACCATATTTGGAAGTACATTCGAAAGAGAATCTGATCCTGAAGAGGTATTTTCTGATCTCTCTCGCTTTGACCTTGAATCCTGCTTATCTGAATCTCTATGCTCCTATTATAAGCTTCGATAGAAATTTAAGGCTCTAAAGAAAGTCCTTGAAGAAACTGTTGAAGAATGTGATAAGCTTGAGATAGAAGTTTCTGAATTAAAAAGAAACATTTTTTTTTGGAAAAAGAAAAAGAATTTTCAACTAAAAAGTGTTTAAAACTTGAAGAAGCTCCATCTTAAGCTCCACAAACTTCTAACACAATCATATACAAATATGAAAAAGCGTTTCAAATATTTTTGAAAAATGGGCTAGGAAGAAGCAAAATGATTTCTATGATTTATGGAGTTAGTCAGAACAAGAAAAGAGGAATAGGATATGACTCTATTGAAGATGAGCACATACCTTCTATAGATGATAAACCTAAATCTCATTTTTCTTATTACTACACACATGCACAAACACAAAATTTTATTAATGCCAGAAAACCCAAAGTTTCCAGAAACTCTGGGGGAGATAATCATAAAGGACCCAAATGATTATGGGTACAAAAAGATAAAATAGTCTATGTTGCTGATATTCTATGTAGCAGAGTTAAGATACCAATAATAGTACCTAGACTCTGGATGCTCGTAACCTAGACTATGATATCCTATGGCAAGAGGAAGAACAACATTTACAAAATTATCTAAAAGATCAAAATGTAAAATGCTTAATGTCTGTAAATGAAGAGCAATGGGTATGGCATAGACGCTTGGGTCATATTAGAATTAGGAGGATTTCTTAACTAAATAAACTCGAGTTACTCAGAGGTCTACCTAAACTGAAGTTTTATTCAGATGCTCTTTGTGAGGCATGCTAGATAAGAAAATTTTCTAAAAGATCCTTCAAAAATAAAAGTGTTGTTTCTACCTCTAAGCCTCTGGAACTTCTTCATATTGACTTGTTTGGACCTGTTAAGACAACTTCAGTCAATGGTAAGAAGTATGGACTAGTCATAGTTAATGATTATAGTCGTTGGACATGGGTAAAATTTCTAAGACAGAAGAATGAGTCACACTATGTATTTACTAGTTTCTGCTCAAAAGTGCAAAACAAATTTGACTCTAAGATTATCAATTCAGAAGTGATCATGGTGGCGAATTTGAAAACAAACTTTTTGAAGAACTTTTTTATTCTAATGGAATATCCCATGATATCTCATGTTCTAGAACTCCACAACAAAATGGAGTTGTAGAAAGGAAGAATAAGACTCTCCAACAAATGGCCAGAACCAGGATTAATGAAACGAATATGGCTAATGTAATACCCAAAAATTTACCCTTCATTTTTCCTGGAAACATGGGATTATGTTTTACACTTCATTAGCATCATATTAGGTCATACTCATTGCATACTGCATTAGTGACATGGAGATCAGGTTTTGATCGATCACTCCTTAATAAAAGGAGCCCACACAAAGCAAGATTGAGAATTGGACTTCATTTTCTAAGTATACAAGTCTCAAGGGTCTCAGGGGGGTCCAAGTATCTTATTATGGTCCTCAGTTCATCAGTGAAGGATTCAAAGCTATCAGAGTGTTCATCTGGATTTAATCAGAAATTAGGGTTTCATGGCTACCTGCAACAGGCAATGTTTGGTTGGAAGTAGAGGAGCTCATCCATGTCATGATTAGAGAGGCATCTTGGCCTAGGAAGATTCACAATTATCTCAGAAAAGATCCATTGGCAATCAGTGCAATCAGTTCCTGATCATTTTGCCCTAAAAGTAGGGTTTGGTATAAAATCAGTTTATTTCCGATTATTTGGGTGAAAGTCTTTTCCATGGCCCTCCATATGCTCACAAGGGTCTACATATAAAAAATTATCTCTTTATTTGAGCTAGAAGTGCTTCAATTGATCAATGGAATCGGAAATCACACAGTTTGGGAAAAGTCAACTGTGGGGCCAGAAAAGTCAAATCCTGATATTTTGAGAATAGAATCTCAAAATCCATGCCTAGGGGATCCTACATGTGAAATGTGATCAAGGTTGGATCATGGATTCATCATTTAATCAGGAATTGGAAAAGTTACTTAATTTGGAAATGGTTGACTTTCCATTTAGGGCAAGTTTTCATGATCGTTGCACTCACTTTAAGCCCATTTTGCATCAAGATAAAAGCTCCATTTGAAAATTTCTCCAACATGAAAGTTGTTCCTCTTGTTCCAAGACTTCTAGAGATATCAAGTTTGCTCCATTTGGAGTAGAATTGAGAAAGTTATGCTTAGTCAAAGTGAGACGTTTTTTTAGGACACTTAGAAAAATTTCTAAGTCGAAAATCTTCAAAATTTTTCAATACTTCTTGGCCAGTTTTCTTGCACTTAAAGGCATTATTTGAAAATACTTTCTTCACAACAATTTTACCTTTCCATTTCCTCTTTTACATCCTTTTGGAATCATCTCATTTGGATCCTGTCGCAACCTGAAAAATACCGTATGCGAAAAAACAACCGGCGAGAAAGAAATGACAGAAGAGTCGCCACCGTGCGTTATTTATCCCAAAGGAGGGAAAGGAAACGCTCGAAGTAAACCTGGAGAAAGGAAAGGAAAAGACAAGGTCTCGCAACCAAATCTTGGGTTCGGGAGTCGATTATGCGAAGGGAAGGTATTAGCACCCCTACGCATCCGTAGTACTCTACGGGATCCACTCTTGTTGTTCTTGTCTAAAGGGTGTGTGTTTATCTAATGTACTATTTACTAAAAGAAAGGGGTCAAAGAAAATGACTCGCACGGATGTCGCATCCACTACATACGTATCTCATCTGAATATGAGAATCAGAGTCTTCGTAGCTCGGTTACCTATGGGTTAAGGATAAGTGTGCTCGCTAAGACATCGCGTCTTATGCCTACGTATCTCATCTGGAATGAGAATCAGAGCAAAACGTAGTTCAACTAACTACGGGAATAAGGGTCTCGATTGCAACTAGGGCAAGAGAAAAGGAAAGTCTCGATCGCAACGAGGGCGAGAGAAAGGATCGCAACGAGGGCGAAAGAAAACAAGGATTAGTTGTTAGTTGTTAGTCAAACTCGGCAAGACATCGCATCTTGTGCCTACGTATCTCATCTGAACATGAGAATCAGAGTTGCCGTAGTTCGGCTACATAGGGATTGCCATCTGAACATGGACTTACAAAGGAGGACACTAGTTGTGTCAAAGGAGAGTGGGCAATGTGTTCACGTCCTAGCAGCAGGTGTCGCAGCTCGCTGAATCGAGTCTTAGGCGGTTACCTCTTTGCAATAGAATGGACTACATGCCACAAGATCGGAGACGCTCGGAAAGGTCTAGAAGTGGGGGAAGCTCTGCCCTAGAGTTTTCATGCAATATGTACTTAGGTGTTAGGATTTACAAATGGGAATATCTACCTAATGTTAGCATGCAAAAGAATAAGGGAATCCTACCTATGTTATCATACAAAAGGATATGGGAATCCTACCTATGTTATCATACAAAAGGATATGGGAATCCTACCTATGTTATCATACAAAGGGTTCTATCTAGTGGGTGCTACCTAATCGGAACAAGAATTGACGAGTGGAGCAAGGAGAAGTGTTAGGGATAAGGGTAGATGGCGATGCATGAAGCAATCGACTCACAAGGTTGATGGCGATGCATAAAGCAATCGACTTACAAAAGGGTGGATGAATACGTGCTGGTTCTGTTAGGTTTTAAAAAATGATTACTCGACGTTGGATCGAGGTTTTGGTCTTGCTTTGAAATGGTTATCGAATGTTCATTTTAATCCTTGTATTAACAGATGAATAAAGAATGAAAGAATAAATATTATACATTTCATGGGAGAGGGATACATTTGTTATGAATGGGGGTTTACATGGCAATCAAGCAATATAAGTATATGCCTCATACACCATACAAGTAGGCCACAGTTAATCAAACAAGTAAGATATAAACAAGTATATAATCAAATCAAATAATCAAAGAATGAAATGAATTAGCATTAAATAATGTATGAGAAGTATAAATATGTTAATCAATCAAACAAATAGAAACATGGATGAAAGAAACAAGTATAAAAAATATCAAATTAAACAGACAAGTGAAACTATGCACACAAAGAATCAATGAATAATTTAATCGGGAAACGATGCAAGGATCAAACAAAATTGAGGTGAAAGGCCTCTAATACATGGCATATGAGATGGACAAGGGAGGATCAAAAGATCTCTTCAATTGCCTTAAGCAATCCCTAAATCAAACATCAATCATACAAAAGTCACCCGAAAAGTCAAGTCAACTTAAAAAATGTCAAATAAATAGTAAATAAATCACAAAAATTATGAAAAATTAAATTAAGTTAGGTGGGGTCAGGACATCATCATCCCCCAAAAAGGTTTTTAAAAATAAGGTGAATTAGTGTATAAGTTAATTGAAATAAAACAGAAGTCAAATGAAAAGTCAAACAACAATACTAGGTTAGAAACAAATCAAAAATAAATTAAAAATGGAAAATAAAAATTCAATAAAAGGTCAAGTTGACCATGAGACATTGGTCAACCATCATCCCAAAAATCAGAATCTAGAAATAATTTTAAGTTATGGAAATAAAATAAATAAGAAAAAGTGTGTTAAAGTGTCCTATTTGACACAAATAATTAAAACGAAATACTTGCATTAAATAAAAACAAAAATAAAAATTAAAATAAATTAAATGAAACAATTAAGTATGTGAAAAAATATTTTTGGTTTTTTTTATGAATGAAATAAATAATGTATTAATTTAGAACGAAAACAATAAAGATTGAATTAATTAAAAAAATAAGACAAATGAAATGGGCTTGGCTAATAGGGGTGTGGATAGCCAAAGGGGCGCTAAAGCCCAGTCCATGATGAGGACTCCAGCGTGACAGCCAACATGAATGGAATGCTGTATATTTATTTTTTGAAGAAAGTCACATGTGATATCAACCGGTCCACTTTACTTAAATGCACAAAAGGACAAAAGCCAACGGATGGATGTGATGGAATCTGGACACGCGATCTAGCGGTCCAGATCGCGCCACCAAGGCGTTCTCATGCAATGCCAAAAGAAAACTCATAATCCATGCACAACCAGCATACAACCCGTGAAAATGCAGGCAAACAATTCCAACTTCCAAACAAAGTTTCTCATTCCATAGTACACCAAATGCCATGCCATAAAAAGCAAAGTTCGAGTTTGAAGCAAGGTGAACATCATGGTATTTTACTTTATTAAAAATAGTGATCTAAACATGGTAAAAAGTGGGCAGCAAGGTGTACTCATGAGTATGGATACCAACAGAAATTTAATGACATAAACTTAAACTCAACAACAATGCTTCATGAGGATGTTTTCATGGACAAATATGGTACAACAACAACATGATTGTGAACATGGTATAATAGCAAATAAACAATAGCAATGGCATGATGATAGCTATGAAATGGCATGAACACATGAAGAATAACCATGGCAGGCACAGCAAAGCAGTAGTGAACGAGTCAAAGAATATTTACCTAATGGATATCAGTCCCTTACTCCTTGCTAGTGGAGGAAAAATGGAAGAAAGTGTGTTGCTCCTAGTGCTGCAATCTTGGAAAAAAGAGGCTGACTTGTGTTGCTCTCACTTGCTTGCTCACTCTTGCTTTGCTTCAGAAATGCAGCCACCCTTTTCAGATTAGGGTTTCAAGGTTTATATATGTTGGTCCCAAGTGTTCTTAATGGGCTTAGGTCCAATTGGATTTGATTGTGTGCACTTGAAACAAGGTTGGCAATGTGAGGTGGTATTAGGAAATGACTTATTTGGCATGGTTTAAGTGAGCTGCACCAGAAGTACATGAACAAATGAGGAAAGAAAGTGGGCTGGTAGTTTGTGCAGCATATTGGTCTGGTTTAAAAATATTAAAATGTTTCTGAAATGTTTCTCTGCAGACACCACGGCCCACAGCTGAACTGAGAGTCTCGGAGCTTTGCATAATCTCCTGATACGCAAGCTTTGGTATCCGAAATGTTATGGGGTTGAGACGTCCAGCATAGTATACATCCTCTAACTCACCAAATGGAGGAGGTGGAAGGGAATATGGAATCTCACCAAAGTAAAAGTATGTGCTTCCCTTTGCCGTAAACAGCAGTACCAGATGTCATCTGTGCATTCCTACTGTTAGAGGATTTTTCAAATATTGAGCATCTATTTTCTACGTCAGGAAGACACCTCTCATACTGATTCTTTGCCATGAGTTCCACAATTTCCATGGGTATATCATCTAGTGTTCCCTGCTCAGACACCTCAGCTGCTTGTGTCCACATGGAATAGGGAAAAAATGTTTGTTTTGGGGAATACTATTAAAAAATTTGAGATCCTCTCCTCTGATCATATAGACATTCCCTGTTTCCGGAATGGTGAACTCAGCTGGATTTCTGTTCACTGTACATGAGACACCGGGTGTGATCTTTAATTGCACAGAGGTATGAGTACCGTGAGCTTCCAATCTGTGTTGCTGGGAAGTTTTTGTTTCGTTATAAGACAAGCTACACTGCTTAAGAAATCTACTCTGCAGGGGTGCGTTGGAACTCCTCATCTTTTCTTTCTTTCCAAACTTTGTTGAGTTTTGATCATTGGATCCCGCATCTTTTGTAAACTTCTTTCCATGCTGAGCTGATGAAGACCCGCCAAAGGTTTGAGAGCCAATTAAACAGCCATGGGATTTATCCGATAAGTAGCTCCTGTTGTAATAATCAGATGACTGCCTTTTCAGGGTACCATTGGCTTTAGAACTTATCTCCATCTTGGTATTGCAATCACCAGGATAAGAGGGTCTATTGAGCATTTGGGCATTAACACCAACATTGAAGGGTGTACGCGACTGCATTCCGGCATCCATAAGGCTAAGTAAATGCATGGCAGGTATTGTCTCATTAGAATACAAATCCAAAGATCCCCTCAAATTTTGATGAGGCTCTATTCCATTATGCTTGCAAGGAAATGAGTATTCTCCATTCATCCTGCTGAAGACTCCAGCACCTGTATTCCTACTACCTTGCTTGTCTTGGCATGTAGCATTGATATTTGTGTAGTTAAGATCAATATCCCTCCCCGAGTTCTGCATATGTACTGCACCAGATCGGAGTGAAGTTATGTCCATGTTGCTATTACTACTAGGTTGAGAAGCAACCTTTTGTGATACATCATACCCTAAGGAAGTGCGATTCGAGGCCAAGGATGCCCAAATGCGAGAAGCTACATTATCCTGCTGTAATATATTCTTGTGTAAGCTACATCCTCCCAGGGCTTGCAAAGTAGCACTAGAGGGTGCACGCTCTTCAAGATTCCCATTAAACTTGATATTTCGTGCACTACCAAGCTGGTTAGAAATCATAGGCGAAAACTGGAATTCATTCGATAGCTTCTTTTGGGACTGCGGAACTTCGAATCCAAAGGATGGTTGCGGTGGATACGGATTATTCACTCCCAAATTACTTCCATTGAATGGAGAAAAGTAATGATTTGGCTTTCTTTTGCAAGGTTTCACATTCTCTCCTCTTATGACCATGTTATTTTTCTTAGGTCTTCCCTTTGATTTCTCCTTCTGCCCTTCTTTTAACAAGTTCATCTTCCCTTTGAAATTGATGGACCTTTGAAAATACATCTCCAAATCTCATGTAATAAAGCCCAAGCAGTGCTCTTTCTATGCAATTCCTTAAAGCCTGAGAGAGAGCAGCTGCAACCTCTTCTGAATCCCCAGGAGCAAACCAGAGCCCAGAAGCAACAACTCTTAATCCGAATAATGCTGGTTGAGCAGTTTCAGAAACTGATGAATGACGCCCTGGAAGAAAAAGCCACAACTTAATCTTTTCATCAGGGTTATGCAAACCCTGAGATGGATCCCAGGGTCCAACAAAGGAATTGGTCCATGAGTCTTGACAAATTTTACAATTTTTGGACTTGGAAAATTTTCTAAGTGTCTTAAAATAAAGTCCTACTTTGACTAAGCATAAGTTTCTCAATTTTAATCCAAATGAAACAAACCATATACCTCTAGAAAGCTTGGAACAAGAGGAACAACTTTCATGTTGGAGAAATTTTCAAATGGAGATTGCATCTTGGTGGAAAATTGGCTTAAAGTGGATACAAAAACCATGAAAACTTTCCTTAAATGGAAAGTCAAACATTTCCATATTTAGTAACTTTTCCAACTCTTGATTAAATGGTGAATCCATGATCCAATCTTGGTCAAATTTCACATATAGGCTCCCTTAGGCATGAATTTTGATATTCCGCTTTCAAAATGTCGGGAGTTGACTTTTCTGGCCCCACAGCTGACTTTCCCAAACTGTCTAGTTCCCGATTCCATTGATCAATTGAGGCACCTCTGGCTCAAATAAAAAGCTGATTTTTTGCATGTAGACCCTTGTGGACATGTGGAGGGCCATGGAAATAAGTTTCATTCAAGGAATCAGAAATAAACCGATTTTATGCCAAACCCTAATTTTAGGGCAAAAGTGACTAGGATCTGACTGCACAAATTGCCAAAGGATATTTCTGTGATAATGGTGGATCTTCTTGGGCCAAGATGCCTCTATAATCATGACATGAATGAACCCCTTCACTTCCAACCAAACCTTGCCTGTTGCAGATGGCCTTGAAACCCTGATTTTTTTGATTAAATCCATATGCATATTCTGAGAGCTCTGAATCTTCCACTGATGAACTGAGGACCATAATAAGACATATGAAAACCCCTTGAGACCCTTGAGACTTGTATATTTGGAGAATGAAATTCAATTCTCAGTCTTTCTCTCTGTAGGCTCCTTCTGTTAAGGAGTGATCAATAAAACCCTGATTTCCCAAGTCACTGATGCAATATGCAATGAGTATGACCTAGTATGATGCTAATGCAATGTGAAACACAATCTCATGCTTCCAAGAAAAATGAAGGGTAAATTTTGGGGGATTACAGCTGCCCATATTCAATCAACTGGAGACCCGAAAGGAAGATAGCAGCGGCTTTCGCACTTTCGAGGTATCAAGGGATTGAATACAATAAAAACCTGTAAATTTACACTGAAGTGAAGTGAAGTGAAGTAACAATGCCTGTCAGAATCGGCAAAGAGGTAGTCTTGATCTGAATATCAACAAAGAATCCGTCTGGTACGGTGAGAGTCGGTTCAAACCTTGAAAAAGAATGTTAGTCTGAATACCAAAATAAATGGTAACAAAGGAATAACCCATGGCCTGAATGTCGCTCATCAGTCTGAATACTGGAAATGACTTCGTTCTGAGCATCGGAAGATATGAGATTACTAATATCGGTCTGAACACCGAGAGGCTGGCCTGAATGCCACAAGTTGCATCGACCTGAACGTCGGAAACTTCTTCGATCTGAATATCGGAAAATTGGCCTGAATGCCACTTCGGTCTGGATACCGGAAACTGGCCTGAATGCCATAAGTTGCATCGACCTGAATGTCGAAAACTTCTTCGATCTGAATATCGGAAAATTGGCCTGAATGCCACTTCGGTCTGGATACTGGAAACTGGCCTGAATGCCACAAGTTGCATCGACCTGAATGTCGGAAACTTCTTCGATCTGAATATCGGAAAATTGGCCTGAATGCCACTTCGGTCTGGATACCGGAAACTGGCCTGAATGCCACAAGTTGCATCGACCTGAATGTCGGAAACTTCTTCGATCTGAATAGCGGAAAGCTGGCCTGAATGCCACTTCGGTCTGGATACCGGGAAATTGTCATGCCTGTCAGCATCGGCAGAAATAGGGAAAATGATAATTGAGGCGGCACGTGGGCCAACGATCCCTGTTGGGGATAAGTCATGAACAACCTTCAGTCTGAGCACTGGAAACAATCTTCTGGCTTGTCACTTGGGATACCGAGAACGTTTTATGCTTACATGCGTATGTTTGAATTTTTCAATGGCGTAATGCTCCATGAAAATGGAAATGCTACGCGATTTGGGAGGATGCAATGCGATATGATTCTATATGCTGGGATGCGAAATGCTGGGGAGAATGCCAAGCCGAAGCAAGGAATCCTGTTGGGGAAATGATCACAGTCTTCTGGACCCTGGCAAGGCGCACGGGACTATGTGGGGAAGTGACCCGCCACGCGGTGTTCTGGCAATGACGAGATACCGAGACTCTGAATTGGGAGAGAACGGCGCTGCAAAACTGTTGTTGGGGAAGCGATAGTGGTTCTGGCAACCATAATCCACGAGAGATGACTCAGCAGGGGGGAGCAAACACCGATACGGTACCGAGGTTATGCTTCCAGGAAAGAGATCATCGATCTGGGATTGAAATCCTCGATCTGGCATCGAACTCTGAGGAGTAGCTGCTTCTGCTGGGAAGATACAGTCTGGTACTGTCAACTCCGCTGGGGAGTGTATAGTCTGACACACATGCTTAGGAAATGCCCCGAGGGTATCTGTTCTGAATAGATGATCCAAAGCACTTAAAATTCACATCAACTTTAAATGTTTATTAAGCATATACCTGTAAAGCCCTTATGTGTCATGATGCAATGTTTATCAAAAATTCGGACGTCATTTTTGCAAACAAAACAGTAAAATGAAAATGAAAACAGAGATATACTGAGTAACATGATTTTATTGATTGAATGGCCTCTGAATAGGCATTTACATCAGGAAGCAATCCCTAGGAAGAGGTAATCGCAAAACAGAAATTAATCTAATGGCAATGTGAAATGGATTTCTATTGGGTTCCAGTTCTGCTATGACTTGCCCGTCTTCAAGATCTTCCAGATGATCAGCCTTCTAAAAAGGTGATTAGATTGTTTCCCACCTTTTGAAAGTTTCCAGTCATCGACATGAGATGAGATTCAGAACTAACTCAGAACGCAGTCATTCGCTTAATCCCTAACTTTTGCCTGGATTGCCCTTTTCGGGTTTTCAATCCACCGGGATACCCATTTTTGCCTAAGTTGCCTTTTCAGGTTTTCAACTTATCGGGTGTACGATCTTTTCATTTTTAATCCCTAATTTTTGCCTGAACCTTTTCATTTTCTTGGTTCGTCGGGATGCCCATTTTTGCCTGGACTATTCTTTTTACTGTCCAGCGGGTCTATCTTATGCGAAGTATTTTTTAACTGCGTCTGAGTTCACAGGGGAAGTGAAGTCTTCGCCATCCATCGTTGCGAGCATTAAGGCCCCTCCATCAAAAACCTTGGTGACAATATAAGGTCCCTCATAGTTAGGAGTCCACTTGCCCCTGTGATCCGTCTGAGGAGGAAGGATTCTTTTCAACACCAAATCTCCGACTTGGAAACATCGAGGGCGCACTTTCTGGTCAAAGGCTCTCTTCATCCGACTCTGATACAACTGCCCATGACAAATGGCTGCCATTCGCTTCTCTTCGATAAGACTCAACTCATTGAACCTTGTCCGAATCCATTCAGCTTCATCTAGCTTGACATCCAACAGGACTCTTAGAGAAGGAATCTCCACTTCAACAGGTAGGACTGCTTCCATACCATACACTAGGGAGTAAGGGGTCGCCCCGGTCGACGTACGTACTGAAGTGCGGTACCCATGCAAGGCGAAGGGTAGCATCTCGTGCCAATCTCTGTACGTAACGACCATCTTCTGCACAATCTTCTTTATGTTCTTATTTGCTGCCTCAACAGCACCGTTCATCTTAGGACGATAGGGGGAAGAATTGTGATGCTGAATGTTGAAGTTCTGACACAACTCCCTCATCATTTTGTTATTGAGATTGGAACCATTATCAGTAATGATTCTTTCGGGAATCCCATAGCGACAAATGATTTCTTTCTTGATGAAACGGGCAACCACATGTCTGGTGACATTCGCGAACGACGTTGCTTCGGCCCACTTGGTGAAATAGTCGATGGCAACAAGGATGAAGCGATGCCCATTGGAAGCAATCAGCTCAATCTTTCCAATCATGTCAATGCCCCACATAGCAAACGGCCACGGCGAAGACATCACATTCAGAGGATTCGGCGGTACATGCACCTTATCAGCATAAATCTGGCATTTATGACACTTCCGAGCATACTTGAAACAATCTGATTCCATGGTCATCCAGTAATAACCCGCCCTTAACAATTTCTTAGCCATTGCATGTCCGCCTGCATGAGTACCGAAGGAACCTTCATGAACTTCCTGCATTAACATGTCCGCCTCGTGTTTGTCCACGCATCTGAGCAAAACCATGTCGAAGTTCCTCTTATACATCACATCGTCTTTGTTCAAGAAGAAACTGCCTGCCAATCTTCTCAAAGTTTTTCTGTCATTGTTGGATGCCCCTGCAGGGTACTCTTGATTCTTCAGAAAGCACTTGATATCGTGATACCAGGGCTTGTCATCGACTATTATTTCAGCGGCAAACACATACGCGGCCCTATCAAGGCGCATAACATCGATCCTAGAAAAATGATTCCACCGAACCACCTTGATCATGGAGGATAGAGTAACAAGAGCATCTGCCATCTGGTTCTCATCACGAGGTATATGATACAGCTTTACTATTGTGAAGAAAGTCAACAGTCTTCTCGTGTAATCTCTGTAGGGGACCAGAGTAGGCTGGAGAGTGTTCCAATCACCATTTACTTGATTGATCACTAGAGCTGAATCTCCGAAGATGTCCAGAGTCTTGATTCTCAAATCAATGGCTTGCTCAATACCCAAGATACATGCCTCGTACTCAGCTTCATTATTGGTGCACTCGAAAGTCAGACGAGCGGTGAAAGGCATGTGGGCACCTTTCGGAGTAGTAATGACAGCGCCAATTCCACTTCCTTTGGCGTTGACGGCCCCATCAAACGTTAAAATCCACTTTTCAACTGGATCAGGTCCCTCCCCAACAACTGGCTCTTCACAGTCTTTCATCTTGAGGAACATGATATCTTCATCTGGTAAATCAAACTTCATTGGCTCATAGTCTTCAATCGGTTGTTGAGCAAGATAGTCTGACAGAATACTCCCCTTGATGGCTTTCTGGGATGTATACTGGATATCATACTCTGTCAGTACCATTTGCCAACGAGCAACCCTTCCGGTGAGAGCTGGCTTCTCGAATATATACTTGACTGGATCCATCTTGGAGATCAGTAAGGTTGTGTGAGTCAGCATGTATTGTCTCAATCGCTTAGCAGCCCATGCAAGTGCACAACATGTCTTTTCAAGCATTGAGTATCTCGACTCGCAGTCTGTGAACTTCTTACTCAAGTAGTAGATGGCATGTTCTTTCCTACCTGCCTCGTCGTGTTGACCGAGAACACAACCCATAGAATTGTCAAGTACTGTCAAGTACATAATCAGCGGTCTCCCTGAGACTGGAGGCATAAGGATAGGAGGATTCTGCAAATACTCTTTTATCTTTTCAAAAGCCCTTTGACAATCGTCGTTCCACCTGATAGCCTGATCTTTCCTCAACAATTTGAAAATTGGCTCACACGTGGCTGTTAGGTGAGAGATGAACCTTGCAATGTAGTTCAACCTTCCTAAGAAACCACGGACTTGCTTCTCTGTTCTTGGCTCAAGCATTTCTTGTATCGCTTTTACCTTGTCAGGATCCACCTCAATCCCTTTTCCGCTAACAATAAAACCTAGCAATTTTCCAGACCTCACCCCGAAAATGCACTTGTTCGGATTAAGCCTCAGCTTGAATTTCCTTAAACGCTCAAACAGCTTCTGCAGATTCACCAGATGTTCCTCTTCTGTCTGAGATTTGGCAATCATATCGTCCACATAAACCTCGATTTCATGATGAATCATATCATGGAACAGAGTCACCATAGCTCGTTGATATGTTGCCCCAGCGTTTTTTAGACCAAACGGCATCACCTTATAGCAGAAGGTGCCCTATGGGGTTATGAAAGTTGTCTTCTCCATGTCTTCTGGTGCCATCTTGATTTGGTTATAGCCAGAAAAGCCATCCATGAAGGAGAATACCGAGAACTGAGCTGTGTTATCCACCAAAACGTCGATGTGAGGTAATGGGAAATCATCTTTAGGGCTAGCTCTGTTCAGATCCCGGTAGTCGACACACATCCGTACTTTTCCATCCTTCTTAGGTACTGGAACGATGTTTGCGACCCATGGCGGATAATTGGTAACCGCTAGAAACCCTGCATCCAACTGTTTTTGCACTTCTTCTTTTATCTTGACAGCCATCTCTGGTCTTGTTCTTCTGAGCTTCTGCTTGACTGGAGGACAACCCTCTTTGAGAGGTAAACGGTGTACCACAATGTCTGTGTCAAGCCCTGGCATATCCTGATAAGACCAAGAGAAGACGTCAACATACTCTTGCAACAGTTCAATCAACCCCTTCTTTACATCGTCTTCCAAAGCAACCCCTATCTTGATTTCTCTCTTGGCGTCCTCGGTGCCGAGATTAATCACTTCAGTAGCCTCTTGATGTGGTTGAATGACCCTTTCCTCTTGCTTTAACAGCCTGGCGAGTTCTTCAGGGAGTTCACAGTCTTCATCACCCTCTTCTTCAGCTTGGAAGATTGGGTTTTCGAAGTCGAAGCGAGCCATAGCAGAATCGTTATCAATAGGATCCGGTGATGTGCATCTGCATGAGTGATGGTATGTGCTTATGAGTGTGAACAGTGAGTGAAAACTAAACAAAACATTGCCAAATACTTTTATTCTTTTGAAATTTTGAAAACTGCAAAAAATAGAAAGACAGTGAACAAAATATTTGAATGGAAAAGACGTCCTTCATTTATGATAAACAATGCAGGTATTCACATAGATGAGCCCTACAATGAGTCATTACGCCCTGGGCGGAACGTAAGACTTGGACATGCATGAATAAACAAAGAAAAAATTACTCCTCTAGAAGAGTGACTTGGACAATTTCCTCGGAAGACCAATTGTTGATGAATTCACCAGGGATCCTCGGACGCACCCAGTTGTCGATGTCGCAATCACTATCTCCATTTTCATCGTTGATCGCAGAGATCTGGCCATATTGGATGACGCCAGCACTAGAGAAGGTAATCGGCCCCTGACGAGTCTGAGGTGCTGAAGTTGTAGATGTCAAAGCTGGATGGTACCCAATCCCGAACTTGTCGTCTTTCATTGGTAACTCCAACAGACGTCCCCAACCGGGAGCAATACCTGAATCCACCAAGGCTTGCGCCTGCTTGAAAGATGAGATAGGGGCTCCTGCTTTAACCCCTTCCACCGGAGCTGCATCCTTGATCTGAACTGATTCAAAGGCCTGACAGAGAGTCTCATGAATTTCACCTTCTACTTCTACATACTTGAAGGTAGACAGGTTACTTACTAGGATGTCCTCCTCACCACAGACGGTGACAATTCTTTCATTGACTGGGAACTTGATCTTCTGATGCAGTGTTGATGAGACTGCCCCAGCATTGTGGATCCAAGGACGACCCAGAAGGCAACTGTACGAGGGACTGATATCCATCACATAGAATACGGTGTTGAAGGTTTGTGATCCAATCTGAATTGGCAATTCTACCTCTCCAAACACCGACCTCTTAGAACCATCGAAGGCTCTCACCATGAGATCGGAAGGTTTCAAGATCAAACCTTCTACTTCTAACCTTGACAGGGCTCTCTTGGGTAGCACATTGAGAGAGGAACCTGTATCCACCAGAACATGAGATAACACGGTGTCTTTGCATTCCATTGAGATATGCAAAGCTTTGTATGGTTGCGTCCAGCTGGTGTTAAGTCAGAATCAGTAAAACCCAACCCGTTGCTTGCATGAACATTTGCAATGATCCCTTCTAGTTGGTTTACTGAGATCTCCTGAGGCACATATGCAGCATTAAGGACCTTCAGAAGTGCCTCCCTGTGTGCCTCGGAACACAACAGGAGTGAGAGAATGGATATCTTAGACGGCGTCTAAACCAGCTGATCAACTACTTTGTAGTCGCTTTTCTTTATGATTCTTAAGAGCTCGTCCACATCATTCGAGAAAGTAGGCTCTGAGCCAGCCTGGGGTGCAGAGGTACCCTCATTCACAACTTGTTTGCCTTTGGCCTTAGCCGCGGCATCAGCACTATTATTTTGGGTAACGGGTGGCGAGAATAGCCTGCCACTCCTGGTGAATCGCCCGATTCCACCAACATTGTCCACTGCGGGACCTTCAACTTCGAGTTCAGACTTCTGACCCTCTTCTACCTTCAATGGTTGTTCCACCCCATGATCGTGTGTGTATACACTCCCCCCATAATGCCACGGAATGGCCCTTTCACTGGTGAAAGGTAAAGGACCAGGGGTTGTGATGGTCATAGCAGACGGTCGCACTGGCGGCACTGGTCGTGCTTCCGGCACACTGATCTGATTAGTCGAGTAAAAGATGGTGATAGTAGCGACATCATAGTCATACTCAGGAACCTCATTCATTTAAACAAAAACATCCGGAACATCGGAATCAAGTTCAGTTACATCAAAATCAGACACATTGTTTGGTATATCAGCAACAACATTTGAAAAATTAAATACATCAATGGGAAATACACAGTCAACAGGAACAACATCTGTGAATTCTTCAACAGCATCTTCAAACACCTCTTCAACTACCCCTTCAGCAAACTCTTTGACAGACAAGTCTTCAACTTGGAGGATACCATTGTCAAGCAAGACCTGGATACCCTGCTGCAGCTTCAAGCAATCCTTACCCTGTGTAGCGCAATCCAAACAACCTTTTCCACAACCGGGGAAAACATCGGCCTTCAGCAAGCATTCCTTAATTTCCAACAACGGAGTCTTCAACTTCAACACATCCTTAACGGACTTGGCTTCTTCTTCCAGCATATTCACGTTTGCACCACCATGCTGTGGCATGGGATTGTTGACGACATTAGGAGCCGGTGCAAGGTTGATAGCCTTTGAATCTATGAGGTCCTGAACTACGTGCTTAAAAGCTTTGCAGTTCTCAATATTGTGGCCAGGTGCCCCAGAGTGGAAACTACACCTAGCATTGGCATCGTAACCCACCGGAAGTCTACCAACCGGAGGAGCCAGAGTGCGTAACTGCACAAGTTGTAGTTGTTGAAGACTTGTAAGCAGCTGAGTGTACGACATTGGAAGAGTGTCGAAACGCCGGTCCATCATCCTCTGCCTCTATTGATAGGCGGGTCTGTTACCTGGCTGTTGTTGTTGTTGATACTGAGTTTGCTGACGTTGTGGTCGTTGTTGTTGTAGTGGTGCTGCGGCCGGAATAGTCACAGCTGCAACATATGGTCGCTGATGATAGTTTTGAAAATTATTCCTCCTGTTTTGATATGAAGACACAGAATTCACACCCCCTTCCCTCTGCTTCTGTCCTCCCATAAATGGCTTCTTTACTCCTGATGAAGATCCACCTCCATTGTGGCTCTTGTAGGTCTTCAGGTAATTCTCTACCCTCTCTCTAGTAGAGACCACATCAGCAAAGTTGGAGGCATTGCACCCCACCAGACGCTCCAGGTAAGGTCCAGGCAACGTATTCATGAACATGTTGGCCATTTCCTTTTCCAACATGGGAGGTTGAACACGGGAAGCTGTCTCCCTCCAGCGTTGAGCGTATTCCCTGAAGCACTCATTGCTTTTAAGAGACAGGTTCTGGAGTTGAGTTCTGTCTGGGGCCAGGTCTGCATTATACTGGTATTGCTTCACAAAAGCTTCCGCCAAATCCCTCCAGCAACGGATGGGGGCTCTATCCAACCTCATGTACCATTCCAGGGATGCCCCAGCTAGGCTGTCCTGGAAGAAGTACATAAGTAGCTTCTCGTCATCAGAGTATGCAACCATCTTTCGAAAGTAGGCTTGCACATGGGTCTTCGGGCAAGAGCTACCATTGTACTTGTCAAAGATTGGGACTTTGAACTTCGGTGGGACCCTCACGCCTGGGACCAATCCCAAGTCAGAAACATCTACCCCAAGGGTTTTGTCCTTCTATCGCCTTCAGCCTCTCCTCTAATCTCCTGAACATGGGATCCATGCCGTGGCCCAAACCAAAGTCTTCTGGCAGCAAGAACTGATCATCTTGATCATCGTGAATGGGTTGTTGATCGTGGTTGTTATGTGGGATCAGGACAGGCCCCGGTCCATTAACCTCTGCAATTGGAGGATCAGTCACGACCTCTGGTTGAGTAGTTGCGGGATTCCTTTGTATCATTTGTCTAATCTCTTGCTGTCCTTGCGCTACTCCCTGAACCACATCCATGAATTGGTTCATGCGGACCCTCATCTCAGCAAGTTCTGCTTGTAGACTTTCCATTGCTTTCTGCTGGTTTCTACGGGTTCCGTACCGGTGAATTCCTGAATCAGCTATCCTGCTAATGGAACACCAAATAATATGAGAACACCGCAGCGGTACCTGTTATGCAAGATATGAAAATGAATATGTAAATGCAATGACATGTTTATCAAATCCAAAAGGTATTCTACCCCCTTGATTCCAGTCTCACATCAGGTGAATAGTGCAAGAAGACCGAGTCATGGATAAACTTCTGAGATCAATATGCAATAAAGGGAAACCATCATACAAACAAGTTCAAGGAAAGGGGCCTTAGCCGAAAGTACATCAAAAGAGGATCTCCACAACAAGCCTGTGGATCATCACCACACAACAACAAAGCAATAAGTAAAAGGAGGAGCAATAATCAGGACTCAGCCTCCTGTGTACAAACCACGAGGACTGCTCCTCACTTCAGCCAGCAATGCTATCGTGTCAGGATGATCTGGGAATTCTATCAAACTCCGGATAAGCAGATTCCTTTGGTGAATAACTCCATCCAACTCGTTGATGTGCTCTCTGTAGTAATTCCCATCATCTTCTCCGAATACCTCTTCAAGTCTGGATTTCTTCAAACCTGCCAACACCTTAAGTTCTTCAATCTGTCCTCGAGCCTCATTGAGTTGATCGGTGATGTAACCATTGGTAGAACGGGCGCACAGAAGCTCATTGTTCTTCTCCTTCAGCAAAGTCTTCAATTTCTCCATCTGACCAGTCAGTTCGGTCACCATCTCCTCCTCCTTTTCCTTCCGAGAAGTTGAAAATGCATCCCATCGCTCTTGCCACCCTGCCAATTTACCATGAGCATCCATTAATTGTTGCTTGACTCGCTTCAACTCAGAACTGGATGATCCCAAGGCCTTGTCTGTCTTCCTGAAGAAGTCCACCTCCACAGCTAATTTCCTTTTTGCTTCCTCTTGTAATCTGACGGCTTCCCCCTTCTGATATTCTGCCTCATGGAATTGATGCATATAGTCTTGCAACTTCACACTTAACTCCGAGTTTTCAGTTTGAAGCTCCTCCATGGCTTTCCTCAATTTGTCATACTCCTCTCGGCTCACCATTGTTGACTGCTCAGGAATAGGTGGATACAAAGGTTCTTCAATAGGAAACGGCAGACCAAACTCTTCGACTCTTCCTTGAAGCCACTCTCCATACTGAGGGTAAGTTCTACAATCTCCTTTTCCAAGAACAGTTCTTCCTCTCTTGATCACCTTGAGCCAGGCCTCAGTTGCCTTACGGGATACAGTCAAATCAAGCGAAGAATGGAAAAACAGAGATTCTTCCACATCCTTTTCCAAAGGCGGAGTCCTTAAAGCATATCCAAACTGTCTGACTGCTAGAGAAGGATTATAGTTGATTCCTCCTCTTCTTCCTACCAACGGTACATTTGGGAAGTTCCCACAACTGTGAATAATATCCGCCCGAAGCAAGCTCCGGTCAGACCACCAAGAAATATCTTCAGCTCTCAACCCCATCAATCTCTTCGACCAACTCAACGAGTCCTCGACATCAACGAACGCTCCTGATTTGGGTAGGTGAGAACTGAACCACATATAAAACAAAGGCGCACAACAATTCAACAATCCTCCTTTTCTATTCTCATTCCTGTGGTGCACTGAATGAAAGAAATCTCCTAGCAAGGTCGGCACTGGATTTCCCAACACGAAGAGGCGTATTGCGTCCATGTCCACAATTTGGCAACATTAGGGAACAGGACAATCCCATACACACAAAGAGCCAACACAGCATTGAAATCCCTCTGGTCACCATCTTCAAGTTTCTTCTTTGCTTCTCCCAGCAAGAAACTCAAATGAAAACCACTGACTCCTCCCTTCTGACACATATTAGCCTTCAAGACTGATTTCCCCAAATATGTGGCCGAAGCAACCATGCTGAGATCGGGCAGAAACTCAGAACTGTAGAACAACAACTGTGACTTGATAGGAACTCTGAGAAAACTGGCAATCTCCTCCAAAGTAGGGACCAAAATATAATTCGGGAATGTGAAACACCTCAATGGAGGGTCATAGAATTGCAGCAGTGTGAAGAGAGCATCATGTTGATCCCTGGAAAGAACCGTGATGAAACTTAGAACCAAACCGTACTCCTTCTGGAATCCTTCTAGAGAATCGTGATTCATTAACTTCGTCATTTGTTGAATAGGCTCCAAACAAACCACAGGAAACTTGTAGGCAACATGTCTCTTTCTGCCAATGTCCATCGTAGAAAAACCAGAGAACCCCGACCGGAATCAAGAAGAAGATGTAAACCCCTGGGAATAGATGAACATGTATTAAGTGATATGAATGCAAAATGATGTGATGCAATGCAGTGACATGGAAATCAGGACTGCTGTATCTGCTTGAGCAACTGTCGGGTTGCACTGCCTGAAGAGAAACCCACTGAGGAATATAATACAAGATCAAAACTCCTCTCCAGAAAACCGGGTTGGTTGGAGGTTAAGGTTCCCTGAATTTAGCCCGCCCCTTACTGGTAGGTTCTAAGAACAGAAGTTTGTCAGCTTTAGCCCTTCAGTCGAGAATAATACGTTTACCACTGAAGGTTTGGCATTATTACGGGATAAAAGACCTCTGCTGACTCCCCTCAACAGGATATCCTAAAGCAAGTTCCCAGTCTCGGGGTCCTCGGATTGAGCAGCGAGAATGCGCCCACCAGAGCTAACATAAACGCGTCTCGGAGGAGAGGCCTCGACTGAGTTCTCGGGAAATGGTCACCAGAGTCGTAGATTTCTAAAGGAACGTTTGTCGTTATGGAACACCCATAGGACAAAACATATCCAAAGAAATCTCGTCTGGATATGGGTCTTCATGAACGACTTAACGCAGCAACATGCCACACAAGCCTCATGACTATCCACTCTAAAACCTATATGTACGCTCAAGCCTGGGTAGTGGGCTTATCTCTCATAAAACATCCCACCCCAACAAACAAACAACCCATGGAACCCACAGATACAACAAACATATGTACATGAATGCAATAAGATAAAGCAGGTAAATGCGGAAAGTAAACGACTGTACAAAAGCATAAACACCCAACAAACAAGAAATCTACAAAAGCTAGGAGGGACTCGCTTAGGGAAACCGGGTCCCCAACAGAGTCGCCAGCTGTCGCAACCTGAAAAATACCGTATGCGAAAAAACAACCGGCGAGAAAGAAATGACAGAAGAGTCGCCACCGTGTGTTATTTATCCCAAAGGAGGGAAAGGAAACGCTCGAAGTAAACCTGGAGAAAGGAAAGGAAAAGACAAGGTCTCGCAACCAAATCTTGGGTTCGGGAGTCGATTATGCGAAGGGAAGGTATTAGCACCCCTACGCATCCGTAGTACTCTATGGGATCCACTCTTGTTGTTCTTGTCTAAAGGGTGTGTGTTTATCTAATGTACTATTTACTAAAAGAAAGGGGTCAAAGAAAATGACTCGCACGGATGTCGCATCCACTGCATACGTATCTCATCTGAATATGAGAATCAGAGTCTTCGTAGCTCGGTTACCTATGGGTTAAGGATAAGTGTGCTCGCTAAGACATCGCGTCTTATGCCTACGTATCTCATCTGGAATGAGAATCAGAGCAAAACGTAGTTCAACTAACTACGGGAATAAGGGTCTCGATTGCAACTAGGGCAAGAGAAAAGGAAAGTCTCGATCGCAACGAGGGCGAGAGAAAGGATCGCAACGAGGGCGAAAGAAAACAAGGATTAGTTGTTAGTTGTTAGTCAAACTCGGCAAGACATCGCATCTTGTGCCTACGTATCTCATCTGAACATGAGAATCAGAGTTGCCGTAGTTCGGCTAGATAGGGATTGCCATCTGAACATGGACTTACAAAGGAGGACACTAGTTGTGTCAAAGGAGAGTGGGCAATGTGTTCACGTCCTAGCAGCAGGTGTCGCAGCTCGCTGAATCGAGTCTTAGGCGGTTACCTCTTTGCAATAGAACGGACTACATGCCACAAGATCGGAGACGCTCGGAAAGGTCTAGAAGTGGGGGAAGCTCTGCCCTAGAGTTGTCATGCAATATGTACTTAGGTGTTAGGATTTACAAATGGGAATATCTACCTAATGTTAGCATGCAAAAGAATAAGGGAATCCTACCTATGTTATCATACAAAAGGATATGGGAATCCTACCTATGTTATCATACAAAAGGATATGGGAATCCTACCTATGTTATCATACAAAGGGTTCTATCTAGTGGGTGCTACCTAATCGGAACAAGAATTGACGAGTGGAGCAAGGAGAAGTGTTAGGGATAAGGGTAGATGGTGATGCATGAAGCAATCGACTCACAAGGTTGATGGCGATGCATAAAGCAATCGACTTACAAAAGGGTGGATGAATACGGGCTGGTTCTGTTAGGTTTTAAAAAATGATTACTCGACGTTGGATCGAGGTTTTGGTCTTGCTTTGAAATGGTTATCGAATGTTCATTTTAATCCTTGTATTAACAGATGAATAAAGAATGAAAGAATAAATATTATACATTTCATGGGAGAGGGATACATTTGTTATGAATGGGGGTTGACATGGCAATCAAGCAATATAAGTATATGCCTCATACACCATACAAGTAGGCCACAGTTAATCAAACAAGTAAGATATAAACAAGTATATAATCAAATCAAATAATCAAAGAATGAAATGAATTAGCATTAAATAATGTATGAGAAGTATAAATATGTTAATCAATCAAACAAATAGAAACATGGATGAAAGAAACATGTATAAAAAATATCAAATTAAACAGACAAGTGAAACTATGCACACAAAGAATCAATGAATAATTTAATCGGGAAACGATGCAAGGATCAAACAAAATTGAGGTGAAAGGCCTCTAATACATGGCATATGAGATGGACAAGGGAGGATCAAAAGATCTCTTCAATTGCCTTAAGCAATCCCTAAATCAAACATCAATCATACAAAAGTCACCCGAAAAGTCAAGTCAACTTAAAAAATGTCAAATAAATAGTAAATAAATCACAAAAATTATGAAAAATTAAATTAAGTTAGGTGGGGTCAGGACATCATCATCCCCCAAAAAGGTTTTTAAAAATAATATGAATTAGTGTATAAGTTAATTGAAATAAAACAGAAGTCAAATGAAAAGTCAAACAACAATACTAGGTTAGAAACAAATCAAAAATAAATTAAAAATGGAAAATAAAAATTCAATAAAAGGTCAAGTTGACCATGAGACATTGGTCAACCATCATCCCAAAAATCAGAATCTAGAAATAATTTTAAGTTATGGAAATAAAATAAATAAGAAAAAGTGTGTTAAAGTGTCCTATTTGACACAAATAATTAAAACGAAATACTTGCATTAAATAAAAACAAAAATAAAAATAAAATAAATTAAATGAAACAATTAAGTATGTGAAAAATATTTTTGGTATTTTTTATGAATGAAATAAATAATGTATTAATTTAGAACGAAAACAATAAAGATTGAATTAATTAAAAAAATAAGACAAATGAAATGGGCTTGGCTAATAGGGGTGTGGATAGCCAAAGGGGCGCTAAAGCCCAGTCCATGATGAGGACTCCAGCGTGACAGCTAACATGAATGGAATGCTGTATATTTATTTTTTGAAGAAAGTCACATGTGATATCAACCGGTCCACTTTACTTAAATGCACAAAAGGACAAAAGCCAACGGATGGATGTGATGGAATCTGGACACGCGATCTAGCGGTCCAGATCGCGCCACCAAGGCGTTCTCATGCAATGCCAAAAGAAAACTCATAATCCATGCACAGCCAGCATACAACCCGTGAAAACGCAGGCAAACAATTCCAACTTCCAAACAAAGTTTCTCATTCCATAGTACACCAAATGCCATGCCATAAAAAGCAAAGTTCGAGTTTGAAGCAAGGTGAACATCATGGTATTTTACTTTATTAAAAATAGTGATCTAAACATGGTAAAAAGTGGGCAGCAAGGTGTACTCATGAGTATGGATACCAATAGAAATTTAATGACATAAACTTAAACTCAACAACAATGCTTCATGAGGATGTTTTCATGGACAAATATGGTACAACAACAACATGATTGTGAACATGGTATAATAGCAAATAAACAATAGCAATGGCATGATGATAGTTATGAAATGGCATGAACACATGAAGAATAACCATGGCAGGCACAGCAAAGCAGTAGTGAACGAGTCAAAGAATATTTACCTAATGGAAATCAGTCCCTTACTCCTTGCTAGTGGAGGAAAAATGGAAGAAAGTGTGTTGCTCCTAGTGCTGCAATCTTGGAAAAAAGAGGCTGACTTGTGTTGCTCTCACTTGCTTGCTCACTCTTGCTTTGCTTCAGAAATGCAGCCACCCTTTTCAGATTAGGGTTTCAAGGTTTATATATGTTGGTCCCAAGTGTTCTTAATGGGCTTAGGTCCAATTGGATTTGATTGTGTGCACTTGAAACAAGGTTGGCAATGTGAGGTGGTATTAGGAAATGACTTATTTGGCATGGTTTAAGTGAGCTGCACCAGAAGTACATGAACAAATGAGGAAAGAAAGTGGGCTGGTAGTTTGTGCAGCATATTGGTCTGGTTTAAAAATATTAAAATGTTTCTGAAATGTTTCTCTGCAGACACCACGGCCAACAGCTGAACTGAGAGTCTCGGAGCTTTGCATAATCTCCTGATACGCAAGCTTTGGTATCCGAAATGTTATGGGGTTGAGACGTCCAGCATAGTATACATCCTCTAACTCACCAAATGGAGGAGGTGGAAGGGAATATGGAATCTCACCAAAGTAAAAGTATGTGCTTCCCTTTGCCGTAAACAGCAGTACCAGATGTCATCTGTGCATTCCTACTGTTAGAGGATTTTTCAAATATTGAGCATCTATTTTCTACGTCGGGAAGACACCTCTCATACTGATTCTTTGCCATGAGTTCCACAATTTCCATGGGTATATCATCTAGTGTTCCCTGCTCAGACACCTCAGCTGCTTGTGTCCACATGGAATAGGGAAAAAATGTTTGTTTTGGGGAATACTATTAAAAAATTTGAGATCCTCTCCTCTGATCATATAGACATTCCCTGTTTCCGGAATGGTGAACTCAGCTGGATTTCTTTTCACTGTACATGAGACACCGGGTGTGATCTTTAATTGCACAGAGGTATGAGTACCGTGAGCTTCCAATCTGTGTTGCTGGGAAGTTTTTGTTTCGTTATAAGACAAGCTACACTGCTTAAGAAATCTACTCTGCAGGGGTGCGTTGGAACTCCTCATCTTTTCTTTCTTTCCAAACTTTGTTGAGTTTTGATCATTGGAACCCGCATCTTTTGTAAACTTCTTTCCATGCTGAGATGATGAAGACCCGCCAAAGGTTTGAGAGCCAATTAAACAGCCATGGGATTTATCCGATAAGTAGCTTCTGTTGTAATAATCAGATGACTGCCTTTTCAGGGTACCATTGGCCTTAGAACTTATCTCCATCTTGGTATTGCAATCACCAGGATAAGAGGGTCTATTGAGCATTTGGGCATTAACACCAACATTGAAGGGTGTACGCGACTGCATTCCGGCATCCATAAGGCTAAGTAAATGCATGGCAGGTATTGTCTCATTAGAATACAAATCCAAAGATCCCCTCAAATTTTGATGAGGCTCTATTCCATTATGCTTGCAAGGAAATGAGTATTCTCCATTCATCCTGCTGAAGACTGCAGCACCTGTATTCCTACTACCTTGCTTGTCTTGGCATGTAGCATTGATATTTGTGTAGTTAAGATCAATATCCCTCCCCGAGTTCTGCATATGTACTGCACCAGATCAGAGTGAAGTTATGTCCATGTTGCTATTACTACTAGGTTGAGAAGCAACCTTTTGTGATACATCATACCCTAAGGAAGTGCGATTCGAGGCCAAGGATGCCCAAATGCGAGAAGCTTCATTATCCTGCTGTAATATATTCTTGTGTAAGCTACATCCTCCCAGGGCTTGCAAAGTAGCACTAGAGGGTGCACGCTCTTCAAGATTCCCATTAAACTTGATATTTCGTGCACTACCAAGCTGGTTAGAAATCATAGGCGAAAACTGGAATTCATTCGATAGCTTCTTTTGGGATTGCGGAACTTCGAATCCAAAGGATGGTTGCGGTGGATACGGATTATTCACTCCCAAATTACTTCCATTGAATGGAGAAAAGTAATGATTTGGCTTTCTTTTGCAAGGTTTCACATTCTCTCCTCTTATGACCATGTTATTTTTCTTAGGTCTTCCCTTTGATTTCTCCTTCTGCCCTTCTTTTAACAAGTTCATCTTCCCTTTGAAATTGATGGACCTTTGAAAATACATCTCCAAATCTCATGTAATAAAGCCCAAGCAGTGCTCTTTCTATGCAATTCCTTAAAGCCTGAGAGAGAGCAGCTGCAACCTCTTCTGAATCCCCAGGAGCAAACCAGAGCCCAGAAGTAACAACTCTTAATCCGAATAATGCTGGTTGAGCAGTTTCAGAAACTGATGAATGACGCCCTGGAAGAAAAAGCCACAGCTTAATCTTTTCATCAGGGTTATGCAAACCCTGAGATGGATCCCAGGGTCCAACAAAGGAATTGGTCCATGAGTCTTGACAAATTTTACAATTTTTGGACTTGGAAAATTTTCTAAGTGTCTTAAAATAAAGTCCTACTTTGACCAAGCATAACTTTCTCAATTTTAATCCAAATGAAACAAACCATATACCTCTAGAAAGCTTGGAACAAGAGGAACAACTTTCATGTTGGAGAAATTTTCAAATGGAGATTGCATCTTGGTGGAAAATTGGCTTAAAGTGGATACAAAAACCATGAAAACTTTCCTTAAATGGAAAGTCAAACATTTCCATATTTAGTAACTTTTCCAACTCTTGATTAAATGGTGAATCCATGATCCAATCTTGGTCAAATTTCACATATAGGCTCCCTTAGGCATGAATTTTGATATTCCGCTTTCAAAATGTCGGGAGTTGACTTTTCTGGCCCACAACTGACTTTCCCAAACTGTCTAGTTCCCGATTCCATTGATCAATTGAGGCACCTCTGACTCAAATAAAGAGCTGATTTTTTGCATGTAAACCCTTGTGGACATGTGGAGGGCCATGGAAATAAGTTTCATTCAAGGAATCAGAAATAAACCGATTTCATGCCAAACCCTAATTTTAGGGCAAAAGTGACTAGGATCTGACTGCACAAATTGCCAAAGGATATTTCTGTGATAATGGTGGATCTTCTTGGGCCAAGATGCCTCTATAATCATGACATGAATGAACCCCTTCACTTCCAACCAAACCTTGCATGTTGCAGATGGCCTTGAAACCCTGATTTTTTTGATTAAATCCATATGCATATTCTGAGAGCTCTGAATCTTCCACTGATGAACTGAGGACCATAATAAGACATATGGAAACCCCTTGAGACCCTTGAGACTTGTATATTTGGAGAATGAAATTCAATTCTCAGTCTTTCTCTCTATAGGCTCCTTCTGTTAAGGAGTGATCAATAAAACCCTGATTTCCCAAGTCACTGATGCAATATGCAATGAGTATGACCTAGTATGATGCTAATGCAATGTGAAACACAATCTCATGCTTCCAAGAAAAATGAAGGGTAAATTTTAGGGGATTACAAATCCATGGTTTGAGAGATACATTCATTTAAAGTGGGCACCATGACTTGATTTTCTAGGCAGATTTTGGGCCTGGCTGGCCCAATTAGATTTTCTAAGCATGCAGCACAAACCAGTCACGTTTTTTACCTCTTTTGGCCATGCATTGGACATCCATTCACTTAAGTTTGGCCCAAAATAACCACATTTTACACCTCACTTGACACTTTTATTCTTATGGATAAATCACTTATTAAAAAGCCCATGAGAACACCTAATCCACCCTATTTAAGAAGTCGAAACCCTAACCCTAAAGGAGCATTGGAATTTCGTGGAAAGGAGGCAAAGCTTCATCACATATCAGATTCCATTCCACTTCTATTTTCTATTAGGTAATCATCTCTTCCATGGCCATGTTTTGTTATATATACGCTTGCTTACCATGTTCATCACCACTAATCCTTCCATTTTCATATTTCTTTTTCTTATTTAAAATATTTTCCTCGTCCATAAAATTAACCAAAAATATTTTTCCCTTTTCTTAACGTTTTATTTAATTTTATATAATGTTTATTTTCTAATTTTTTTAATATTAATATTATATTTTAATTATTTATTCTAAATGGTCCATTTTAACACACTTTCTTTTTTATTGATTTTATTTTTATGACTTAAAATTATTGTTAGCATTTGATTTTTGGGATGAAGGTTGACCAGTGTCTCATGGTCAATCTGACCTTTTCTTGGAATTCTATTTCACATTTTCAATTTATTTTGGATTTATTTTTGACCTAGTTTGGTTGGTTGACTTTTAATTTGACTTCTGTTTTATTTTAATTAATTCCCCTACCAATTTTCATTATTTTTAAAATATTTTTGAGGGATGATGATGTCCTGACCCCACCTTATTTAGTTTAGTTTTTCATAATATTCTTGATTAATTTACTGTTTATTCTTGATTTATTTCTAAACTAGTCTTATTAATTGACTTTTGGTTTGACCTATGTTTTATTTTTATTAATTCACATGCCAATTTTCATTATTTTTAAAATTTTTTTGGGGGATGATGACATCCTGACCCCACCTTATTTAGTTTAATTTTTCATAATTTCCTTGATTAATTTGCTATTTATTTGTTATTTTTTATGTTGACTTGAATTTTCAGTTGACTTCTTTATGATCGATGTTTGACTTAGGGATTGCTTATGGCAATTGAAGAGGTCTTTTGATCCTCCCTTGTCTATCTCATATGCCATGTATTAGAGGCCTTTTACCTTGATTTTATTTGGTCCTTACCTCATTTACTGATTAAATTATTCAGTGGACTCTTCGTGTGTATATTTTCATCTGTTTGATTCATCTGTTATCTTTTATACTGGTTTCTCTCTTTCATGCTTTCTATTGCTTGATTATTTAACAAGTTCATACTCCCATGCATTGTTTAAATGCTCCATTATTTGATTCCTTGGTTTGATTATATACTGTTTATTTATCCGATCTGATTGATAATTGTTGCCTACTTGTATGATGTATGAGGCATATATTCTTATTGTTTGTTTGCCATGAACAATCCCCATTCAAAACAAATGTACCCCTCTCCCATAATGTGTACAACATTTATTTATTTATTTCTTTAGTCACCTGTTAATACAAGAATTAAAACGAACATCTGATAACCATTTCAAAGTAAGATCAAAAGCTCGATCCAACGTCGAGTAATCATTTTCAAAACTTAACAGAACCAACACACATTCATCCATCCTCTTCGAAGTCGATTGCCTCCGGCATCGCCATCTACCCTTATCCGTAACTCCTCTCCGCACTCCATCCGTCGACTCTTGTTCCGTTTAGGTAGCACCCATTAGGTAGAACCCTTTCTATGATAACATAAGTAGAATTCCCCAATTCTTTGCATGCTAACATTAGGTAGATGTTCCCCTTTGTAAATCCTAACACATAGGTCCATATTGCATGACAACTCTAGAGCAGAGCCTCCCCACTTTTAGACCTTTCGTGCATCTCCGATCTTGTGGCATGTCAGTCCGTTCTATTGCAAAAAGGTAACTGCCTAAGACTCGATTCAGCGAGCTGCGACACCTACTGCTAGGACATTGAACATATTGCCCACCCTCCTTTGACACATCTGGTGTCCTCTTTTGTAAGTCCATGTTCAGATGGCAATCCTTAACCCCTAGTTAACCGAACTACATTTTTCTCAGATTCTCATTCCAGATGAGATACGTAGGCATAAGACGCGACGTCTTACCGAGCACACTTCTCTTTAACCCATAGGTAGCCGAGCTACGAAGACTCTGATTCTCATACTCAAATGAGATACGTAGGCAGTGGATGCGACATCCTTGCGAGTCATTTTCTTTTAACCTTCCTTTTAGTAAATAGTACTTTAGATATACCTACATCCTTTAGACTAGAACAACACTTATGAAAAGGGCTCCCTAGAAGTACCTAGGATGTTTTGGGTGCTTAAAACCTTCCCATTGCATAACCAACCCCCTTACCCAGATCTCTGACATTTTTACTAGTTTTTGATTCGATAAAACTTTTATGTTTTTGTTCGCTTTTTAACCATTCCTTTGGATAAATAGAAGTGCAGTGGCGACTCGACTTGTATGGTTTACCTTGGATTTAGTCAATATCTCTAATGGTAACGAATACCCCGCTACAGAAAAGTGGTTACTCTGCTGGGGAGTGTCATTTGCCTAGTCAATATCTCTAATGATTGAATTGTTTGAATATTAATTCCTTGTATGCTTGGTGATCTTTGTGAGATGAGTTCTATACCCGAACTCGAGTGCACTTAGGATAGGAGAATGGCATAGTCTTCTTGACTTGTGTGGAATTATTCCTTAGGAAGTTGACTTGCAAGCCCATTCACTTGGTGGAGGTTATGTTGGGATCAATAATGTCACACGAGTAGTCGTGGTTAGGCATTACTCTTTCCAATATATGCCTTAGAAGTCAAGGACCTTAGTTTACCACGCCCTTTTGGCCTATTTTTAGGACGTAGTGCGAAGATCGTTCAAGTGTAAGATTTGATACGATTGTTACGCGATACTACACTCATAAGAGTCTCTCTTGAGAATATTTTTGGAATACGAGTAGTCGTTTATCCGATAATATCCGAAAGATGGGATGATGACTATGGGAACCTCTTGTAGAACATGATTGTCAGGTTTAACCATAGTACACTCCCTTTGGGTGGTTCTTAACCAAGACTCCATGCTCGCGACTCGCAACAAACCCTTGATTCGTGGTTGATCCGTTCTTGTGTATCCTTAATATCAATGGAACTTGGATGTTGATAAGGTGTAAACCATAATCCACCAAAATGTATGATTGATATTAAGGATGACTGGATCCATCCCATGACCTTTGTGTGGTGTGATTTGCTTGATCCTTGAGTGTGATTGTTGCATCCATGCATTCATGCCTTCATACACATCCATATCATCAACAATGAGAAAACTTTCAAGGAACTTAAGAGGTCTATTTGAAAATTTTCAGACATGGATAAGCAAAGAAGGAATACGAAGAAGTACAGTTTCAGACAACCCGACTTGAAAGATTTAAGGAGTTTGACATCCTATGTATTAGATCCCTTGGAATTCAAGGCTCGTCATGGGAAGCTTCTGTCTATTCTGGCTACTCAAGTGGATGAAGGTCTAATGAGTGTGTTGGTGCATTTCTATGATCCCTTGTACCGTTGCTTCACTTTTTCGGATTTCCAGCTTTTGCCCACGCTTGAGAAGTATGCCTATTTTGTGGGCATACCTATCCTAGATCAGTTGTCGTTCAGTGGCTTGGAGAGAGTTCCTTCTTCTCAAGAGATTGCTGATCTGTTGCGTATAGATGAATCTATTATTGGTTCTCATATTACTACCAAAGGTGGAATTCAAGGTCTCCCATCTGATTTCCTCATTGATCAAGCTACTATGTTTGGGAAGGCCATGAGTGAGGACGCCTTTGAGGCCATATTTGTACTTCTCATCTATGGGCTAGTGTTATTCCCCAACATCGACAAGTTTGTGGATGTGAACGCCATTAGGATTTTCTCTACTCTTAATCCCATTCCTACTCTGTTGGGTGACACTTATTTCTCTTTGCATATGAGGAATGCAAAGGGCGGTGGTACCATTTTGTGCTGTTTGCCTCTATTGTACAAGTGGTTTATTTCACACTTGCCTCAGACGCTCGCCTTCAAGGAGAACAAAGGATGACGACGGTGGTCCACGAGACTTATGTCTCTCACTAATGATGATATCTTTTGGTACGACCTTGTATATGATGGTGTGCAGATTATCGACTCTTGTGGTGAATTCTCCAATGTACCTCTTCTTGGTACATGCGGTGGAATTAACTACAACCCTATTTTGGCACATCGTCAACTTGGGTTCCCCCTAAAGGACAAACCCAATAACATTCTGTTAGAAGGTGTGTTCTTTCAGGAAGGTAAAGATCCCCAAGGCTTGAAGGGCAGGATGGTCCTCCCTTGGCGCAAGATCCATAAGAAAGGAAGGAAGGAGCTAGGTCCGAAGAATTGTATCGCTTTGGAACCCTATACCTCTTGGGTTAGGAGGAGAGCTCCCGAGTACCTCATGCCTTATGAGTATCCAAGACCCACACCTTTGGTTGTGACTGGGCCTTCAACCCTCCCTAGCCAAGGAGTAGAGGAGTTGGGAGACGAAGACCGTTCGTGTGCTTGGATCCGTGAACGAGAGGATTTGCTTCAGCAGATCAGAGAGAAGGATGCTTTGATAGAGTTCCTTGAGCACCAGGATATTGATGATCCTGATGACACATTGACTTCTATACTTCCTCAGTCTTCCAAGTTTTGGAAGAGGAAGTATGATCGACTCGCCAAACAGAAGGTAGACATGGAGGCAGCCTATGAGAGGGAGGTGAAGAGGCTTCGTGCAGCTTATCTTCCGGTCTCGAGGGCTTTGGACGATTGCTTCTAGGGATCCATAGGATGTTCATTTTCCTTCTCTCTTGTATTGTATTTGGTTACCAAGACTGTACTTCTTTGGCGTAAAAACATTTCCAAATATTAATTGACGTGATATTTCTGTATGTGATAAACGTTTAATATTTCCAAAATTTGCAAATAAGACTCTAAAGTTCCTCTGATATAAAAATTAAATCATAAGCATTGCATGCATCATGTTTATCTATTCCTAGGGGTTTATATCTTCTTCTTGATTCTAGTCGGGGTTTTCTTACCATGTTTATCTAATGTGAGACTGGAATCAAGGGGTAGAATACCCTTTGAAATTGATAAACATGTCATTGCATTTGCATATTCATTAGCATGTCTTGCATAACAGGTACTGCCGCAGTGTTCTCAGTGTTGTTTGGTGTTCCACTATTAGGATAGCTGACTCAGGCATTCACCGATATGGTACCCGAAGCAATCAACGAAGAAGATGGGGATAGTGATTGCGACATTGACAACTGGGTGCGTCCAAGGGGCCAGGGTGAAGTTCTCCGCAACTGGTCTTCTGAAGAGATTATCCAAGTCACTCTTCTTGAAGAGTAATTTTCTTTGTTCATTCATGCATATCCAAGTCTTACGTTCCGCCCAGGGCGTAATGACTCATTGTAGGGCTCATCTATGTGGATACCTGCATTTTTTATCATAAATAAAGGACGTCTTTTTGCATTCAAATATTTTGTTCACTGTCTTTCTATTTTTGCAGTTTCCAAAAATCAAAAATAAAATAAATAAAAATATACATTTGGCAATGTTTAGTTTAGTTTCCACTTCTTGTTCACACTCATAAGCACATACCATCACTCATGCAGATGCACGTCACCGGATCCTATTGATAACAGTTCTGCTATGGCTCGCTTCGACTTTGAAAATCCAATCTTTCAAGCTGAAGAAGAGGGTGATGAAGACTGTGAACTCCCTGAAGAACTTGCCAGGTTATTAAAACAGGAGGAAAGGGTCATTCAACCGCATCAAGAGTTTGTTGAAGTGATTAATCTCGGCACCGAGGACGCCAAGAGAGAAATCAAGATAGGGGCTGCTTTGGAAGATAATGTGAAGAAGGGGCTGATTGAATTGCTGCAAGAGTATGTTGACATCTTCGCTTGGTCTTATCAGGACATGCCAGGGCTTGACACAAACAGTGTGGTACACCGTTTTCCTCTCAAAGAGGATTGTCCTCCAGTCAAGCAGAAGCTCAGAAGAACAAGACCAGAGATGGCTGTGAAGATAAAGGAAGAAGTGCAAAAACAGTTGGATGCCGGGTTTCTAGCGGTTACAAATTATCCGCCATGTGTTGCAAATATCGTTCCAGTACCTAAAAAGGATGGAAAGGTACGGATGTGTGTTGACTAACGGGATCTGAACAGAGCTAGTCCTAAAGATGATTTCCCATTACCTCACATCGACGTTTTGGTGGATAACACGGCTCAGTTCTCGGTATTCTCCTTCATGGATGGCTTTTCTGGCTATAATCAAATTAAGATGGCACCAGAAGACATGGAGAAGACAACTTTCATAACCCCATGGGGCACCTTCTGCTACAAGGAGATGCCGTTTGGTCTGAAAAATGCTGGGGCAACATATCAATGAGCTATGGTAACTCTTTTCCATGATATGTTTCATCATGAAATCGAGGTTTATGTTGATGATATGATTGCCAAATCTCAGATGGAAGAAGAACATTTGGTGAATTTGCAGAAACTGTTTGAGCGTTTGAGGAAATTCAAGCTGAGGCTTAATCCGAACAAGTGTACTTTCGGGGTGAGATCTGGAAAACTGCTGGGTTTTATTGTTAGGGAAAAAAGGATTGAGGTGGATCCGGCCAAAGTGAAAGCGATACAAGAAATGCCTGAGCCAAGAACAGAAAAACAAGTCCGTGGTTTCTTAGGAAGGTTGAACTACATTGCAAGGTTCATCTCTCACCTAACAGCCACGTGTGAGCCAATATTCAAATTGTTGAGAAAAGATCAGGCCATCAGGTGGAATGATGATTGCCAAAGGGCTTTCGAGAAGATAAAAGAGTATTTGCAGAATCCTCCAATCCTTATGCCTCCAGTCCCAGGGAGGCCGCTGATTATGTATTTGACAGTACTTGATAATTCCATGGGTTGTGTTCTCGGTCAACACGACGAGACAGGTAGGAAAGAGCATGCCATCTACTACCTGAGTAAAAAATTCACAGATTGCGAGTCGAGATACTCAATGCTTGAAAAGACATGTTGTGCACTTGCATGGGCTGCTAAGCGATTGAGACAATACATGCTGACTCACACGACCTTACTGATCTCCAAAATGGATCCAGTCAAGTATATATTTGAGAAGCCAGCTCTCACCGGAAGGGTTGCTCGTTGGCAAATGGTACTGACAGAGTACGACATCCAGTATACATCCCAGAAAGCCATCAAAGGGAGTATTCTGTCAGACTATCTTGCTCAGCAGCCGATTGATGATTATGAGCCGATGAAGTTTGATTTTCCGGATGAAGACATCATGTTCCTCAAGATGAAAGACTGTGAAGAGCCAGTTGTTAAGGAGGGACCTGATCCAGATGAAAAGTAGACTTTAATGTTTGATGGGGCCGTCAATGCCAAAAGGAAGTGGAATTGGTGCTGTCGTTACCACTCCGAAAGGTGCCCATATGCCTTTCACCGCTCGTCTGAATTTTGAGTGCACCAATAATGAAGTTGAGTATGAAGCCTGTATCTTGGGTATTGAGCAAGCTATTGATTTGAGAATCAAGACTCTGGACATCTTCGGAGATTCAGATCTAGTGATCAATTAAGTGAATGGTGATTGGAATACTCTCCAGCCTAATCTGGTCCTCTACAGAGATTACACGAGAAGACTGTTGACTTTCTTCACAACAGTAAAGCTGTATCATATACCTCGTGATGAGAACAAGATGGCGGATGCTCTTGCTACTCTATCCTTCATGATCAAGGTGATTCGGTGGAACTATGTTCCCAAGATCGATGTCATGCGCCTTGATAGGGCCGCATATGTGTTTGCTGCTGAACTGGTAGTTGATGACAAGCCCTGGTACCACGACATCAAGTGCTTTCTGAAGAATCAAGAGTACCCTATAGGGGCATCCAACAATGATAGAAAGACTTTGAGAAGATTGGCAGGCAGTTTCTTCTTGAACAAAGATGATGTGCTGTATAAGAGGAACTTCGACATGGTTTTGCTCAGATGCGGGGATAGACACGAAGCGGACATGTTATTGCAGGAAGTTCATGAAGGCTCGTTCGGTACTCATGCAGGCGGACATGCAATGGCTAAGAAATTGTTGAGAGCGGGTTATTACTGGATGACCATGGAATCTGATTGTTTCAAATATGCTCGGAAGTGTCATAAATGCCAGACTTAGGCTGATAAGGTGCATGTGCCGCCAAATCCTTTGAATGTGATGTCTTCGTCGTGGCCATTTGCTATGTGGGGCATTGATATGATTGGAAAGATTGAGCCGACTGTTTCCAATGGGCATCGCTTCATCCTTGTTTCCACCGACTATTTCACCAAGTGGGTCAAAGCAGCGTCATTTGCGAAGGTCACCAGACATGTGGTTACCTGATTCATTAAGAAAGAAATCATTTGTCGTTATGGGATTCCCGAAAGAATCATTACTGATAATGGTTCTAACCTCATTAACACAATGATTAAGGAATTGTGCAAGAACTTCAACATTCAACATCATAACTCTTCCCCTTATCGTCCTAAGATGAACGGTGTTGTTGAGGCAGCAAATAAGAACATAAAGAAGATTGTGCAGAAGATGGTCGTTACGTACAGAGATTGGCATGAGACGCTACCATTCGCCTTGCATGGGTACCGTACTTCAGTATGTACATCGACCGGGGAAACCCCTTATTCCCTTGTGTATGGTATGGAAGCATTCCTACCTATTGAAGTGGAGATTCCTTCTCTAAGAGTCATGTTGGATGTCAAGTTAGACGAAACTGAATGGATTCAGACAAGGTTCAATAAGTTGAGTCTTATCGAAGAGAAGCGAATGGCAGCCATTTGTCATGGGCAATTGTATCAGAGTCGGATGAAGAGAACCTTTGATCAGAAAGTGCGTCCTCGATGCTTCCAAGTCGGAGATTTGGTGTTGAAAAGGATCCTTCCTCCTCAGACAGATCACAAGGCAAGCGGACTCCTAACTATGATGGACCATATATTGTCACCAAGATTTTTGATGGTGGAGCCTTAATGCTTGCAACTATGGATGGTGAAAACTTCACTTCCCCTATGAACTCAGACGCAGTTAAAAAATACTTCGCATAAAATAGACCCGTTCTACAATTAAAAAGAATAGTCCATGCAAAAAATGGGCATCCCGGCGAACCAAGAAAATGAAAAAAGGTTCGGGCAAAAGTTAGGGATTAAAAATGAAAAGATTGTACACCCGGTAAGTTGAAAACCTGAAAAGGCAACTTAGGCAAAAATGGGTATCCCGACGGATTGAAAACCCGAAAGGGCGATCCAGGAAAAAGTTAGGGATTAAGCGAATGGCTGCGTTCTGTATATCCCCAACGGAGTTGACAATGTCTGACTGTATATCCCCAGTGGAGTTGACAATGCCAGACTGTATCATCACAGCAAAAGTGGCTGCTCCTCAGAGTTTGATGCCAGATCGATGATCTCGACGCTAGACCCATGGTCTCTTTCCTTGAAGCAGAATCTCGGTACTGTATCGGTGTTTGCTTCCCCTGTTGGGTCGTATCTCTTGCAGATTATGGTTGCTAGAACCACGACCGCTTTCCTCAGCAGCAAGTTTTCAGTGCCATTCTCTCCCCAGTCAGAGCCTCGGTATTTTGTTATTTGCCAGAACACCGTGTGGCGGGTCATTTCCCCATAGAGTTCTTTGAGTTGTGCATCTCCAACAGCCTTGCCAGGGTCCAGAAGATGGTGATCATTTCCCCAGCAGATTTCCTTGCCTCAGCTTGGCGTTCTCTCTAATCAAGCATTTTGCTTCCCTGCATGTAGAATCATTTTGCATTGCATCCTCCCAAATTGCGTAGCATTCCCATTTTCATGGAGCATTACGCCATTGAAAAATTCAAACATACGCATGTAAAGCATAAGGCATTCTCGGTATCCGAAGTGATAAGCCAGAAGTTGTTTCCAGTACTCAGACTGAAGATTGTTCATGACTTATCTTTATTATTCCCAACAGGGGTCGTTGGCCCACGCGCCACCTCGATTATCATTTTCCCTATTTCTGCCGATGTTGACAGGCATGAAAGTTTCCGGTATTCAGACCGAAGTGGCATTCAGGCCAGTTTTCCGATGTTCAGATCAAAGAATTTTCCGACGTTCAGGTCAACGCAACATGTGGCATTCAGGCCAAGTTTCTGGTATTCAGACCGAAGTGGCATTCAGGCCAGTGTTCCGATGTTCAGATCGAAGAAGTTTCCGACATTCAGGTCGACGCAACTTGTGGCATTCAGGCCAAGTTTCCGGTATTCAGACCGAAGTGGCATTCAGACCAGTTTTCCGTGTTCAGATCGAAGAAGTTTTCGACATTCAGGTCGATGCAACTTGTGGCATTCAGGCCAGTTTTCCGGTATTCAGACCGAAGTTGCACTCAGGCCAGTTTCCCGGTGTTCAGACCGATGTTTGATAATCAAGTATCTTCCGATGCTCAGATCGAAGTCATTTCCAGTATTCAGATTGATGAGCGGCATTCAGGCCATGGTTATTTTTGTGTTACCATTTATTTTGGTATTCAGGCTAACATTCCTTGTTTCGGTGTTCAGACCGACTCTCACCGTACCGGACGGATTCTTTTTCAAGACCACCTCTTGGCCGATTCTGACAGGCATTGTTACTTCATTTTTTCACTTCAGTGTAAATTTTCGTGCTTTTATCGTATTCAATCACTTGATACCTAGAAAGTGCGAAAGTCATTGCTATCTTCCTTTCGGGTTTCCAGTTGATTGAATAGGGGCAGCTGTAATACCCTAAAATTTACCCTTCATTTTTCCTGGAAACATGGGATTATGTTTTACACTTCATTAGCATCATATTAGGTCATACTCATTGCATACTGCATTAGTGACATGGAGATCAGGTTTTGATCGATCACTCCTTAACAGAAGGAGCCCACACAAAGAAAGATTGAGAATTGGACTTCATTTTTTAAGTATACAAGTCTCAAGGGTCTCAGGGGGGTCTAAGTATCTTATTATGGTCCTCAGTTCATCAGTGAAGGATTCTAAGGTATCAGAGTGTTCATCTAGATTTAATCAAAAATTAGGGTTTCATGGCTACCTGCAACAGGAAATGTTTGGTTGGAAGTAGAGGAGCTCATCCATGTCATTATTAGAGAGGCATCTTGACCTAGGAAGATTCACAATTATCTCAGAAAGATCCATTGACCATCAGTGCAATCAGTTCTTGATCATTTTGCCCTAAAACTAGGGTTTGGTATAAAATCAGTTTATTTTTGATTCTTTGGGTGAAACTCTTTTCCATGGCTATCCATATGTCCACAAGGGTCTACATACAAAAAATCAACTCTTTATTTGAGCTAGAAGTGCTTCAATTGATCAATGGAATCGGAAATCAGACAGTTTGGGAAAAGTCAACTGTGGGGCCAGAAAAGTCAAATCCTGACATTTTGAGAGTGGAATCTCAAAATCCATGACTAGGGGATCCTACATGTGAAATTTGATCAAGGTTGGATCATGGATTCATCATTTAATCAGGAATTGGAAAAGTTACTTAATTTGGAAATGGTTGACTTTCCATTTAAGGCAAGTTTTCATGATCGTTGCACTCACTTTAAGCCCATTTTTCATCAAGATAAAAGCTCCAATTGAAAATATCTCCAACTTGAAAGTTGTTCCTCTTGTTCCAAGCTTTCTAGAGATATAAAGTTTGCTCCATTTGGATTAGAATTGAGAAAGTTATGCTTAGTCAAAGTGAGACATTTTTTAGGACACTTAGAAAAATTTCTAAGTCCAAAATCTTCAAAATTTGTCAAGACTTCTTGGCCAGTTTTCTTGCACTTCAAGGAATTATTTGAAAATACTTTCTTCATAACAATTGTACCTTACCATGTCCTCTTTCACATCCTCTTGGAATCATCTCATTTGGATCCATGGTTTGAGAGATACATTCATTTAAAGTGGGCACCATGACTTGATTTTCTAGGTAGATTTTGGCCTGGCTGGCCCAATCAGATTTTCTAAGCATGCTGCACAAACCAGTTACATTTTTTTACCTTTTTTGGCCATGCATTGGACATCCATTCACTTAAGTTTGGCCCAAAATAACAACATTTTACACCTCACTTCACACTTTTATTCTTATGGATAAATCACTTATTAAAAAGCCCATGAGAACACATAATCCACCCTATTTAAGAAGCTGAAATCCTAACCCTAAAGGAGCATTGGAATTTCATGGCAAGGAGGAAAACCTTCATCACATATCAGATTCCATTTCACTTCTATTTTCCATTAGGTAATCATCTCTTCCATGGCCATGTTTTGATATATCGACGCTTGCTTACCATGTTCATCACCATTAATCCTTCCACTTTTATATTTCTTTTTCTTATTTAAAATATTTTCCTCGTCCATAAAATTATCCAAAAATATTTTTCACTTTTATTAACGTTTTATTTAATTTTATTTAATTTTTATTTTAGTATTCTTTTTAATATTAATATTTTATTTTAATTATTTATTCTAAATGGTCCATTTTAACACACTTTTATTTATTGATTTTATTTTTATGATAAAAATTATTGTTAGCATTTGATTTTTGGGATGAAGGTTGACCGCTGCCTCATGGTCAACCTGACCTTTTTTTGGAATTTTATTTCACATTTTCAATTTATTTTGGATTTATTTTTGACCTAGTTTGGTTGGTTGACTTTTAATTTGACATCTGTTTTATTTTAATTAATTCATGTACCAATTTTCATTAGTTTTAAAATATTTTTGGCGGATGATGATGTCCTGACCCCACCTTATTTAGTTTAATTTTTCATAATTTTCTTGATTAATTTACTATTTATTCTTGATTTATTTCTAACCTAGTCTTATTAATTGACTTTTGGTTTGACCTATGTTTTGTTTTAATTAATTCACATGCCAATTTTCATTATTTTTAAAATCTTTTTGGGGGATGATGATGTCCTGACCCCAACTTATTTAGTTTAATTTTTCATAATTTTCTTGATTAATTTGCTATTTATTTGTTATTTTTTAAGTTGACTTGAATTTTCAGTTGACTTCTTTATAATCGATGTTTGACTTAGGGATTGCTTATCGCAATTGAAGAGATCTTTTGAGCCTCCCTTGTCCATCTCATATGCCATGTATTAGAGGCCTTTTACCTTGAATTTATTTGGTCCATACCTCACTTCCTGATTGATTATATACTGTTTATTTATCCGATCTGATTGATTATATACTGTTTATACTGTTTATTTATCCGATCATATGCCATGTATTAGAGGCCTGTTTTTTTTTTGACTTCCATGCATTGTTTAAATGCTCCATTATTTGATTCTTTGGTTTGATTATATATTGTTTATTTATCCGATCTGATTGATAATTGTTGCCTACTTGTATGATGTATGAGACATATATTCTTATTGTTTGTTTGCCATGAACAATCCCCATTCATAACAAATGTACCCCTCTCCCATAAAGTGTATAATATTTATTTCTTTATTTCTTTAGTCACCTATTAATACAAGAATTAAAACGAACATTCGATAACCATTTCAAAATAAGATCAAAAGCTCGATCCAACGTCGAGTAATCATTTTCAAAACTTAACATAACCAGCACGCATTCATCCATCCTCTTGTAACTCGATTGCCTTCGGCATCGCCATCTACCCTTATCCGTAACTCCTCTCCGCGCTCCATCCGTCGACTCTTGTTTCGTTTAGGTAGCACCCATTAGGTAGAACCCTTTGTATGACAACATAGGTAGAATTCCCTTATTCTTTGCATCCTAACATTAAGTAGATGTTCCCCTTTGTAAATCCTAACACATAGGTCCATATTGCATGACAACTCTAGAGCAGAGCCTCCCCACTTTTAGACCTTCCGTGCGTCTCCAATCTTGTGGCATGTCAGTCAGTTCTATTGCAAAGAGGTAACTACCTAAGACTCGATTCAGCGAGCTGCGACACCTACTGCTAGGACGTTGAACACACTTCCCACCCTCCTTTGACACAACTGGTGTCCTCTTTTGTAAGTCCATGTTCAGATGGCAATCCTTAACCCCTAGTTAGCCGAACTACATTTTGCTCTGATTCTCATTCCAGATGAGATACGTAGGCATAAGACGCGACGTCTTATCGAGCACACTTCTCTTTAACCCATAGGTAGCCGAGCTACGAAGACTCTGATTCTCATACTCAGATGAGATACGTAGGTAGTGGATGCAACATCCTTGCGAGTCATTTTCTTTTAACCTTCCTTTTAGTAAATAGTACTTTAGATATACCTACACCCTTTAGACTAGAATAAGACTTATGAAAAGGGTTCCCTAGGGGTACCTAGGATGTTTTGGATGCTTAAAACCTTCCCATTGCATAACCAACCCCCTTACCCAGACCTCTGACATTTTTACTAGTTTTTGATTCAATAAAACGTTTAGGTTTTTGTTCGCTTTCTAACCATTCCTTTGGATAAATAGAAGTGCGGTGGCGACTCGACTTATATGGTTTACCTTGGACTTAGTCAATATCTCTAATGGTAACGAATACTCCGCTACAGCTAAGCACGTATGGGCTGAAGTAGTAAATACAACCTGCTATATTCAAAATAGAATCTCTATAAGACCTATTCTGGAGAAGACTCCTTATGAACTGTGTAACGGAAGAAAACCCAACATTTCTTATTTTCATCCTTTTGGATGCTCCTGTTTTATCCTAAACACTAAAGATAATCTGAACAAGTTTGATATAAAAGCTTAAAAAGGTATTATGTTGGGATACTCAGAACTCTCTAAGGGCTACAAAGTAGATAATACAGAAACTAAAGTTGTGGAAGAATCAATACATGTCAGATTTGATGATAAGCTTGACTTTAAAAGGTCAAAGCTAGTTGAAAAACTTGCAGATCTGGAGATAACCCTTGCAGTTTTGACGAAAAGACTAAAGAATTTGAGAAAGCTGAAAGGGAAACACCAGATGCAACTGAAACCTCAACTGCACAGAAAAAATCAAGAATCTATTCCAAGTTAGAATCTATTCGTTTACTTGTATCATTCATTGTAAATCATTCCATCAAATTATAACAGATGGATGTCAAGAGTGCATTTCTGAATGGATATATTTCTGAAGAAGTGTATGTTCATAAACCTCCGGGTTTTGAAAACTCAAAATGTCCAAAACATGTTTTTAAACTGAAGAAATCTTTGTATGGTCTAAAACAACCTTCTAGAGCTTGGTATGAAAGACTAAGCACTTTTCTTCTGAAACATGATTTTATTAGAGGCAAAGTTGACTCTACACTCTTTTGTAAAAACATCAAAAATGACCTCATGATCTGTCAGATATATGTTGATGATATAATCTTTAGTTATGCTAATCCTTCTGTTTGTCAAAAATTCTCTGAGTTAATGCAGGAAGAATTTCAAATGAGTTTGATGCATGAACTAAAATTCTTTAAGGGAATTCAAATCAACTAAGCTTCAAACGCTACATATGTATGTCAAAGCAAAAACAAAAAAGCCATTTTGAAGAAATTTGAAATTTCAGAAAGCAAAGACTCCCATGCATCCTACCTGTATTCTGGAGAAAGAAGAGGTAAGTCAAAAGGTTTGTCAGAAGCTCTAGCATGGTATGATAGGCTCTCTTCTCTATCTGATTGCTACACGGCCAAATATTCTCTTCAGCGTTTGTCTCTGTGCCAGATTTCAATGATCCAAGGGAATCTCATCTAACAGTTGTTAAGAGAATCCTAAGGTATTTGAAAGGAACACCTAACCTTAGCCTGATGTATGAGAAAACATCAGATTATGGGCTTTCTGGATACTGTGATGCAGATTACGTTGGAGACAGATTGGAACAAAAAAGTACATCTGGAAACTTTCAATTTTAAGGAGGAAACCTTATCTCGTGGGCTAGCAAAAGATAGTCAATCATAACACTCTCTACTGCAGAAGCAAAATATATTTCAGCTTCATTATGCACTACTCAGATGCTCTAGATGAAGAATTAACTAGAAGACATTCAGATATATGAGAGTAACGTTCCTATCTTTTGTGACAATACTACTGCCATATGTTCAAGTAAGAACCCCATTTTGCACTACATAGCAAAGCACATAGAAATTAAACGTCATTTTATCAAAGACTATGTTTAGAAAGGGGTAATAACATTAAAATTCATAGATACAAATCACCAATGGGATGATATCTTCACAAAACCCCTAGCTGAAGATAGATTCTCATTCATTCTAAAACAATTAAACATGGCAAATTACCCAGAATGATTCAAAAATATGTGCTCCTTCTCTAAAATGTCAAAATAGGCTCTCACTTAAATCTTCTGGCATCTGGATCTGACTCTGATATTTCTACCAATTAGAAGTAATTTGAATCAAGAATCCTCATGACCCAATCTCTTGGTATTTCTGAAGTCAAATATATTAACACGTGGCCTCTCTTGCATCTGACCTTGGATCTTCTAGACAACTGTATAGCAGAGAACTCAAGAGCCAGACTATTGACATCTCCTCGAGCAGTGTGTAGATTTTTGGGATTAGACATACATCATAAGCTATAATTAATTTCCCCTCGCGTGTCAACTCAATTTATGTGCTATTAAATGTGTGTTGTTTTCTATTCCCATTAAATGATGTCGTTCTGCATGCTAACGTTGTGTATATATACTTGTCACAACTCCCACTATTACAATTTTCACTCACAATCCAACAAAAACCCTTGCTACTAACCCTTTCTCAAAGTTCTTCAGTGTTCTTCACTTGTTCTTCATCTTCTTCATGGATTCGCAACAACAACAAGTGTACAACTTTTCTCAACTAATGGAATCAACTGAACAAAATACAAATGATTCCTAACAAACCCCCACTATAACTACTACAATATCAATTCCAGTCTACAAGGAACCACACATTTTGGATCATCCAGCCCACATTCATCTTGCAACTCTTTTTGACAAACTAGAAGTTTTGTGTGAATCTCTGGTAGAATTTGAAAACATGAAGCAGAATGGTATTGATCTCATGGAGGAATTGAGAAACCAAGGTTGGGAAAACTACTTTCAGAGACTCTATGGTCCAATCTACATATTTCTGGTCAAGGAGTTCCGGAGATTTGCAGATAGCGATGACCATTGCACCGTCTCACACGTTCTGGGGGTGAATATTGTTATTACTGAGAAATATATAGCAAAACATATGAATAAGGATAAGACTGGGGGAAGAAGAATCTACAACATCAACCCTAGGGAAAAATATATGTCCCAGGATATTATTCCCACCATCTTAAAGCAGAGCGCAAAAGGAAAATCCTCCAAGAATAAGGAAGTTCACTAGAATCTGAGAGTCTGGCTGAAGATTATTCAAGGTACTATTCATCATCACCCAGTATCAAATTCGTCAGATTACATCAACATTGACCAGAAATGCATCCTTTACTGCCTCTACAAAGGACTCAAGCTGAATCTGCCAACCATATTGTTCAAGTATCTGAGGGACTCCGTTAGGGACACCAGAAACCACATGAATCCCAAAAACTAGATTCCTCTAGGAAGGCTAATCTCCAACGTTCTAATAGAAAGCGGATTGGTGGATCATTTGATATCCCATAATCTGATGGAAGATGTGACGATAGACACTGACAAGCCTCTAAACTCAAGGAACTCGAGGAGCATGGGCATCATTGAGATCGTTTTGGCCAAGCCATCTTTGGACACCTCCTGGGAAGCTCTGAAGGATCAGAGGAAGATACCCAATGGTCTCTATCTGTTTTCTAAGATAGATCTCCCAAAGGTTATCGCCCATTATCTGTAGAACCTGGAAAATCAAAGGGTAGACATCTATGACTTCTCGGTGGATTGGCTACCTGAACATCCATCCAATTTTATTAAGAGGATGCGAGAGCCATCTAAAAGAAAGTCAAAGAAGAAATCTCATAAGCTGGGGGAACCTTTTGCATCCAGACTACCTGTGCCTCTGGTCTCCTTCTCCCCACCAAGTAAGTCTCAACCCTCTGACTCTCCTACTTTACATTTAAGGCAATTGTCTTCTTCCTTACCTTAACCATCCCCAATCTACACACACTCTGAACCCACAACCTCCACCACAAATCCTTTTGAAACTCATACCTCTAACCCACCCTCGCCCCCCCTTCAGAAATTCAATCTAACCACCACAACACTACCAATATATGAGGCCATACTATTCAATGAACCCATATCACCACCCTCATCCACCCCTCATCCTCATCTTACTATAACATCTCATTTGGCTCTAACCAACCTGAACCTGATGACCCTTAATCCCATACTCTTGCACAACTCCAAGCTCACGCCCTATACACTCAAAACCCATCTGAGCTAGAAACCTTCATTTCTTCCCCATAAAAACACCCAACAACTCCACCCTCTGAACATCACACCGAAACCCCTCTGAAAATCTTGTCACCCAAACATCTGACCCTCCGACTGAAACCATTCCCCACACCATCACATCTTATCCCTCCCACCTGTGAACCAGAACCTATCCTTCCCACTTCTGAACCTGAACCCACCTTTCCCACTCTAGAAGAAGCAGTCACCTTATTTGCTGAGTCTTCAGTGGAAAAGCTCAGACCACTGTCTGAAAACTCTAAAATCAGTGATGATCCTTCTGCAGTGAGGATTCACTAGAATAGAGTAATCAGATGGATGACATCTGAGGCTTTCAATCTGAAAGGCCTCTTTGAACAAGTTAGAAATGAGTTTACCAGAGAAGCTCGAGAGAGGTTACATGCCCGTCTAGCCATAGAGGTAGAAGACAGAGTTCGCAGAGAAGCTGAGGAAAAGGCTCGATTAGAAGAAGAAGAGAAAGTAAGAGAAGCTGCAGAAAAGGCCTCTGCTGAGGCTGCTGCTGCTGCTGAAGCTGAAGCCAAAGCCAAAGATGACGCTGAAGACGTTACCAAGGCTAAGGAAACTACTCTGACTCAAAGGGAGACCTATGGTCACTACATTGAAGCTATCAAAAGATATGCACAACATAAGCCTGGAAGAACTCATTAGCTCCCTCAGGAGTCATGAGATAGAACTAGAGGAAGAGAAGCCCCAAAATAAAAGCAAATCCGTGGCTCTGAAGTCTAGGTCTGAAAGACGCAAGCCAGAAAGGAACAAAGCTTTTCAAGGTGAAGAAAAAGACAATGATGACTCTGAAAAGGATGATTCTGATGACGAAGAAGAGTTATCTCTTCTAACCAAAAGAGTCAAACAACTTTGGATAGAAAGGAACAATAACTTCTGAAGACCAAGCCAGAAGGGAGATCTCTCAGAATCAACTTCCATAAGCAGACCAAACAAAGAGGTAACATGATATGAATGTAAAGAACTCAAACACTATAGAAACGAATGTCCAAATATCAAGAAAGACAATTCCATAAAAGAAGGATTCAAGAAAAACTCCTTCGAAACTAAGAAGGGACTCATGGATACGTGGGATGACTCTAAATCTGATGCCTCAGAATCAGACTCTGAAGACGAACAGGCAAATGTCGCATTCATGGCTACCACATTTGGAAGTACATCTGAAAGAGAATCTGATCCTGAAGAGGTATTTTCTGATCTCTCTCGCTTTGACCTTGAATCTTGCTTGTCCGAATCTCTAAGCTCCTATTAGAAGCTTCGATAGAAATTTAAGGCTCTAAAGAAAGTCCTTGAAGAAGCTGTTGAAGAATGTGATAAGCTTGAGATAGAAGTTTCTGAATTAAAAAGCAACATTTTTTTTTGGAAAAAGAAAAATAATTTTCAACTAAAAAGTGTTTAAAACTTGAAGAAGCTCCATCTTAAGCTCCACAAACTTCTAACACAATCATATACAAATATGAAAAAGCGTTTCAAATATTTCTGAAAAATGGGCTAGGAAGAAGCAAAATGATTTCTATGATTTATGGAGTTAGTCAGAACAAGAAAAGAGGAATAGGATATGACTCTATTTAAGATGAGCACATACCTTCTGTAGATGATAAACCTAAATCTCATTTTTCTTATTACTACACACATGCACAAACACAAAATTTTATTAATGCCAGAAAACCCAAAGTTTCCAGAAACTCTGGGGGAGCTAATCATAAAGGACCCAAATGATTATGGGTACAAAAATATAAAATAGTCTATGTTGTTGATATCCTATGCAGCAGAGTTAAGATACCAATAATGGTACCTAGACTTTGGATGCTCGTAACATATGACAGGAAGAAAGCATATGTTCCAAAGCCTGGAACTTAAAGATGTTGGCTTCGTAGGCTATAAAGGAAATCAGAAAGGAAGAATTAGAGGTTCTAGAACAATCGGTAATAGATCTCTTCCCTCTATTTCTGATGTTCTTTACGTAGAAGGATTAATGCCTAACCTGTTATCCATAAGTCAATTAAGTGATAACGGTTATGATATAATTTTCAATCAAAAAACATGCAAAGCAATTAATCAGAACAATGGGACATTTATTTTCACTGGCAAGAGGAAGAACAACATTTACAAAATTATCTAAAAGATCAAAATGTAAAATGATTAATGTTTGTAAATGAAGAGCAATGGGTATGGCATAGACGCTTGGGTCATATTAGAATTAGGGGGATTTCTTAACTAAATAAACTCGAGTTACTCAAAGGTCTACCTAAGCTGGAGTTTTCTTCAGATGCTCTTTGTGAGGCATGCCAGATAAGAAAATTTTCTAAAAGATCCTTCAAAAATAAAAGTGTTGTTTCTACCTCTAAGCCTCTGGAACTTCTTCATTTTGACTTCTTTGGACCTGTTAAGACAACTTCAGTCAAATATAAGAAGTATGGACTAGTCATAGTTGATGATTATAGTCGCTGGACATGGGTAAAATTTCTAAGACACAAGAATGAGTCACACTATGTATTTACTAGTTTCTGCTCAAAAGTGCAAAACAAATTTGACTCTAAGATTATCAATTTAGAAGTGATCATGGTGGCGAATTTGAAAACAAACTTTTTGAAGAACTTTTTTATTCCAATGGAATATCCCATGATTTCTTCTGTCCTAGAAGTCCACAACAAAATGGAGTTATAGAAAGGAAGAATAGGACTCTCCAACAAATGGCCAGAACCAGGATCAATGAAACAAATATGGCTAAGCACTTATGGGCTGAAGTAGTAAATACAGCCTGCTATATTCAAAATAGAATCTCTATAAGACCTATTCTGGAGAAGACTCCTCATGAACTGTGTAACGTAAGAAAACCCAACATTTCTTATTTTTATCCTTTTGGATGCACCTGTTTTATCCTAAACACTAAATATAATATGAACAACTTTTATTCAAAAGCTTAAAAAGGTATTATGTTGGGATACTCAGAACTCTCTAAGGGCTACAAAGTATATATTACAGAAACTAAAGTTGTGGAAGAATCAATACATGTAAGATTTGATGATAAGCTTGACTCTAAAAGGTCAAAGCTAGTTGAAAAACTAGCAGATCTGGAGATAACACTTGCAGTTTTGACGAAAAGACTAAAGAATCTGTGAAAGCTGAAAGGGAAACACCAGATGCAACCGAAACCTCAACTGCACAGAAAAGATCAAGAATCTATTCCAGGTTAGAATATATTCATTTACTTGTATCATTCATTGTAAATCATTCCATCAAATTATAACAGATGGATGTCAAGAGTGCATTTCTGAATGGATATATTTCGGAAGAAGTGTCTGTTCATAAACCTCCGGGTTTTGAAAACTCAAAATGTCCAAAACATGTTTTTAAACTGACAAAATCTTTGTATGGTCTAAAGCAACCTTCTAGATCTTGGTATGAAAGACTAAGCACTTTTCTTCTGAAACATGATTTTATTAGAGACAAAGTTGACTCTACACTCTTTTGTAAAAACATAAAAAATGACCTCATGATCTGTCAGATATATGTTGATGATATAATCTTTAGTTCTTCTAAGCCTTCTGTTTGTCAAAAATTCTCTGAGTTAATGCAGGAAGAATTTTAAATGAGTTTGATGCATGAACTAAAATTCTTTAAGGGAATTCAAATCAACTAAGCTTAAGACGCTACATATGCATGTCAAAGCAAATACAAAAAAGCCATTTAGAAGAAATTTGAAATTTCAGAAAGTAAACCAGCAAAGACTCCCATGCATCCTACCTGCATGGTATGATAGGTTCTCTTCTCTATCTGATTGCTACACGACCAAATATTCTCTTCAGCGTTTGTCTCTGTGCCAGATTTCAATGATCCAAGGGAATCTCATCTAACAGTTGTTAAGAGAATCCTAAGGTATTTGAAAGGAACACCTAACCTTAGCCTGATGTATGAGAAAACATCAGATTATGGGCTTTCTGGATACTGTGATGCAGATTACGTTGGAGACAAATTGGAACAAAAAAGTACATCTTGAAACTTTCAATTTTAAGGAGGAAACCTTATCTCGTGGGCTAGCAAAAGAAAGTCAACCATAACACTCTCTACTGCAGAAGCAAAATATATTTCAGCTTCATTATGCACTACTCAGATGCTTTGGATGATGAATCAACTAGAAGACATTCAGATATATGAGAGTAACGTTCCTATCTTTTGTGACAATACTACTGTCATATGCTTAAGTAAGAACCCCATTTTGCAATACATAGCAAAGCACATAGAAATTAAACATCATTTTATCAGAGACTATGTTCAGAAAGGGGTAATAACATTAAAATTCATAAATACAGACCACCAATGGGATGATATCTTCACAAAACCCCTAGCTGAAGATAGATTCTCATTCATTCTAAAACAATTGAACATGGAAAATTACCCAGAATGAGTCAAAAATATGTGCTCCTTCTCTGAAATGTCAAAATAGGCTCTCACTTAAATCTTATGGCATCCGGATCTGACTCGGATATTTCTACCAATTAGAAGTAATCTGAATCAAGAATCCTCAGGACCCAATCTCTTGTGTCGCATCACGCGAAAAACCGGCGGGAAAAGAAAGAACAGAGCTGCCACCGTGCGTTATTTATCCCAAAAGAGGGAAAGGAAACGCTCAGAGTAAACCTGGGAAAGAACATGGTCTCGCGACCAAAGAGGATGGGTTCGGGAGTCGGTTATGCGAAGGGAAGGTATTAGCACCCCTACGCATCCGTAGTACTCTACGGGATCCACGCACAAAAGGAAGGATAAATTGGTTGCTAAACACTGCTCAAACTCACACACACTGGCTGAAAGAAACGAAGGAGACTGACTGAAACTGAACTCGGCAGGATGTCGCATCCTGGGCCTACTTAGTCTATCAGGCATAGACATCAGAGTCGAAGTAGTTCGGACTGGGGAAACGACACATGCTCGCTAGGATGTCGCATCCTATGCATACGTATCTTCTCGGACGAGAGAAGAATCAGAGCATTCGTAGCTCGGCTGACACGCACACAAACAAACAAGACACAGGCAAACGTGGAGCCCGACTGCCAATCACTGGACTTATGTCAGCATCCGAACCAGAACACACGCAAAGAGGCAAACGTGGAGCCCAAATGCCAATCATTGGACTTACATTGACATCCGAACCAGAACACACGCAAAGAGGCAAACGTGGAGCCCAAATGCCAATCATTGGACTTACATTGACATCCGAACCTAAACAAACACAACAGATAGATAGGGAGTCGGGGACTCAGCCTATAACTGTCAAACAAAACACAAACAAGACAGACAGCAAATGCTAAGGAGTCAGGGACTCGAGCCTAGCGAAGGTCAAACAACACACTCAAAAAAGAAAAAGGGCGCCCGGAGAGATCAGCTCAATCTCCTGCCTACATACTTCATCTGGTATGAAGATCAGGGCGATGTAGTTCCCCTACGCAGGGACAAGGATCTAGCCTAACCAAATAACAGAGGGAGACACAACTCTAGGGAGACTACGACTCGAGCCTAGATGTTGTCATGCAAAATCAACCCTAAGTTATGGTTTCTAGCTAAACGGCACGCGGGCCAACCTATCCTAAGCATGGCTCACACAGGAAGCAAGCCACACACACACTTAACTTGCACAGGGAGCAAGCCAAGTAAAACCTACTTGCACAGGAAGCAAGTCTAAACTAATCCTAACTTGCACAGGAAGCAAGTCAAACAATCCTATCTTGCACAGGAAGCAAGTCAAACTATCCTACAAGCACAGATAGCACACGCTATACACAAACAAGTGGCTCAAACAAGGGTTGGGTTTTAGTCAAGGGGTCATATCAACCTTGACAAACAAACCTCTGGAATGGGGTGAATGTTGCTCTTAACCTTGCCATTGAGAGACTAAGGTGAAGCAGATGAAAGGATGAAGTGAGGATGAGACCTCACAGCTCTTATCCCTGGCCTGGGAGAGCTCAAGACAAGAATGTGTGGGTTCAGAAAGTGGGAACCCTTCTACACATTAAAACTGACTCAACTGTACAGTTGTACAAGATCTTGGGTTTGTATCTGCAATGCATCAACACGATGGTGTGAGCAAAGCAGATGACACACTGAATAGTGGGGGATAGATTGCATATCCCTACCTTCCACCAATTGCCTCTTCACTTAGGAGGTCTTTGACTCTATGCAAGGACAAAATTAAACAGTCACAAACATTGCCTCTTAAGGAGGACTTCAGACAGTTGCCTGGCCAAGTAACAGGCCAGGTCTTCCAGACTACATGAAGTAAAAGAGACATACCTCAATGCAAATTGCTTATACAAGCAAAGCAAAGCAAAAAGTTCACAAAGGAACTAAGCAACTAAAGCACCTGAAACAGTCAAGCAGATGTTAGTATACAACTTCAAACAAAACAAACAGAAACAGAAACCAACAGTCCATTAGAGGCACATGGATGTGCAAGGCACAAGGCTTAAGGCATGTGAGCCAAGCCACCTACAAAACAAACAAGTTAGACAATGATATTTAAGCAAGCTCAATCAAAAGAATTGGTCTCAATGGCCCTTTGATGGTCAACCTGAAATCACAGACTCAAAGGTGAGTAACAGGACCACTAGGGCAAGCCTAGGGTCAAGGATGGAAAAAAGTCAAGGCAGCAAGGATAAATCAACTCAAAGTCAAAGTCAAACAATTAGAAAGCAATCACAATTGGGCCCACAATCATATCATGCATCATTATCATTTCATGAACATTTGAAATCAAAGTAAGGCAAAGGAAAGCATACAAAAGTCAACAGAATGACTTGCATCAAAAGTCAACCTAAACAATCCCAAAAATCATCAAATAAATCACACTCAATCCTAACATCTAACATGGTAGACATGTAAAATTTCATGGCATTTGGATGAGAGGAAGGCAGTCAATGAAAATCAGAAAGTCAAAGCAATTTTGAACATGCTTAAGGAAGTCAACCAAACATGCATCAACTTAGAAAAATCATAAGTCAAGAATGGTGTATGATAAATGAATGGGACTAAAGCCATGGCAAAGATGAGAATGTCTAGTTATCTCATGCCAAATTTCGTGTCCACCCAATAAAGTATGAGAATTTCACAAATGAAATGGGAACATGTGTCACACAAAGTCAACATTTGACTAGGCAGAGAAAGAAAATCTCAAACAAATGGAAAATAGTTCAATTAAATCCCATAAAAATCACAAGTAAACTAGACATACAAGAGTAGGCTCATGCAAAATTTGGGGTCATTTGGATGTAAGGAAGTATGTGAACAAAAATTGTGAAAGTGTATGTTATCCATGTAGCAACAAATGTAACACATGACTTCAAAAAATCATAACTCTCAATCCACAAATGATAAATGCACAAACTTTATATGGAAATGAAGGTCAATGTGTCTAGTTTCACCACAAAAAATTTCAAGCTCATTGGATACAACATGACAATTTCACAAAAGGAATGGCTCCATGTATCATTTTAGCATACATGTTGGGAAATCATTTATCATTTAAAATCCAGGCCATGGAAAATTAATTAAAAATCATGATTAAATAAAAGACACATTCATGAACATGTGAAAAAAAAATTCATAATTTTTGGAATAAAAATGAATGAGAAATTAAATGTGGAAGATGGATGAAATTATGGGTGAAGTATGAACAAACTACAAGGCAAAGGTGGTCAACGCAAGTCAACGGATGGCAATAGTATAAATATGCGCTTCATTTAGCAAAGCGCTGCGTTTCAAGGCCAAGTGATGAAATGTTCTGATTGGCTCCTAGCCAATAGAACAGTGGATATGCAGGAAATTCAATCAAAAACAAACATCAACCAAGTTCAACATTCTGGGCAATGGCTAAGGTTCATGACTCGACAGCATGCATTCAACATCATCAAACAATCATCATCAATCATCCAAACAATCATCAAGCAAGCAGCATGGTTTTAGCAGCCACATTGTGTGTTCATCATCTGTAAAACAAACTTCCAGCAAAAACATAACAACATGGCATTGATAAAGCAGTTCATGCATCAACATCATGCAGCATTAGGGTTTGGCTTCATGCAGCAACACGATTCAGCATCCAACATCATAAACATGGAATCCAATCAACATGAGATAAAAGGCATGGCACACAGTAAGTTCATGCAACACAATGCATCAATCAAGAGACCACAAACAAACATGACAAACACAAATCAATGTAGATTTTCTTGGATACTCAAAACAGCAGCAGGGCACTAAAACTTCATTGAGACTCATCACCAGTCTGCAGCATGGCTGACAGCATAGCAACAACAGTAGCATTCACCATCCACATGTTATCATCATGAACAAAAGCAAGCAAACAGTATGGTATTCAACATGGTATCACCAACACCACCCTCAATTGAAATTCAAATAAACAACTAACATGGCAGCATTTAAACATGTTTTACATGGATTTCTAGGCATGGTCATGAGGTTTCAATGTAACAGCATGGCAGCACATGTTATCACCAGCATCAAAACAGAATGACTAGCACACAAACAAACACATTATTCAGCAATACACAAACACAAGCATGAAAAATTCTGGACAATTTATGGTTTAACAGCAGCAAGGTTATGCATCAAGTTCATGGTATCAACAACATCAAACATCATTAGAACAAACATGCTCATGGGAAATCCTGTACAGCTTAAGGTTTCAAAATAGCAGCCTATGTTCATCATACATGTAATCATCATCAATTGAAATTCCATCATGGCAATCCTCATGGTAGCTAAACAACATCATTATGCACCATTAACAACAAACCAACAAAATCTTGAGAAAATTCTGGGCAGGACAAAGCTTAACATGAGCAGCATTCACTATCATTATCCATGCTCATCATTTAAATCACCAACACATAAACAACAGTGTCAAACAAAAATCCTGGCCATGAAATATCATCATGAAGCATCATTAATCAATAGCAACACACAGTATGGTGTCCAACATGGTATCACCAACATCAACACAAAACCACTTGGCATGGTAAACAAGGTTCTTCACGCAAAATTATAAACAAACAAAACAACAGCAATCAAGAAGAATTCTGGGCAGAGTGTTTGGTTTCAAACAGCAAGGCAACATACATTCATCATCATGTATCTCAAAATTTAATGTGTCCAGAAATTGCAATCCAAGGCACCAACAGCATCATTAAACATCAGGTAACACAAAATATGGCAATGGTTTTCACTGAAGCAACAACAAACGAGCAAATCGAAGGAAACTAGGTTTGAGCATGCAAAGTGAAATCCAAATTTTTCATGATATGTGTAACCAATCAGCATGACTCAAGTTGCACAAGAACAAGCATGGAAAGACCTTTTAACAAACATAACATAGCAAGGCAAAAGAAAGGATTCAAAAGCTTACTTGGTTGTGAAGAAAAATGGATGCAGGGCTTTTTCATTTCTTTTGTCAATTTTCAACAAAGTTGGGATCTGCAGGATGCTGTCTTTTTGATGCTGTAGGATGTTGGTTGATGTTGGTGAGGTTTTTGATCATCCAAGGCCAAAAGGCTAAGTCCAATTTTTAGAGAGTGTATTGGTTTGCTAGGTTTTGTTATGACAGTAAATTGCAAATGGCAAGGTTTGGTTTTGGTTGGAATAACATGGTTGGTCCTGCTATGTGGCTGCTAGCAAGCTTTTGAAACATGGCTAAAATGCAGTTAGGTGGTTTTAGAAATTACAAGGTTTTGTTGGTTAGCAAGGCAAAATAGGGTTGGCCATGCTACTGGTTTGTTTTGACAGGGAAATTTGATGGAAGTGTGCTGTTGTGGTTTCCTTCTTAACAGAAAAATCTCCTTTCAAAACCTGCTATTAGCTGTTGTTTTTTTGGTGGCAAGGCAGGTTTTTTGGATGCTGCAGGCAGTTGATTATTATGGCTAGCTGGGATTAATCTTGTTATGTTTTTTTTGTTTCGACAGAAAGATCAAAATGCAAATCATCAAGGGTTTTGGTTGGTCATGATTCTTTGAGAGAAATGCAAAGCAAGATGGCAATACTCATGACAGAAAGAAAATGAAGGGTCTGCTGTCATGATCGCCTTTTGAAATTGGACAGCAAGTTATGCTGTCTTGTATTGTGCCAAAATCCTCTCCTCTTTGGAGTTTGACAGCTTGCTTGATAAAATGCCCAAGCCAAGTCAATCCAATCCTCTTCTGCTGTCCTGCTGCTATAGGTTTTCTAAATGGCAGAAAAATGGTGGAATGGATGCAGGTTAGGTTACTAGGGGCTTGGACAGAAAAAAATGCAAGGTGGTGTGGTTGGAAAATGAATGAGATTGGTTTTTGTTTTGTTTTTGGTTTGGTTGTTGCTCATGACAGCAAGAGGGCAAGGTGTGTGCAGTTTTTTTTATCCAAGTCAAAAAATGAAAATGCTGTTGTTTTTGGTGTCCTCCTTATGCTGCTACCAGCCACAGCACATTACAGCCTTGGTCTGCTGTGAGCAGTACCAGACATGGCAAGGCCCATGCCTTGGGTGCTTTTGACAGCTCCTTTGGAAAAGAAAAGCCAAAGTGTTTTTAGCTTCCCTCCATTTCTGTTGGTCTTGCTGCTAGTAATGTATCCAAACAATGACAGAAAGAATGTTGCTCCATTGCCACTAGATCTGCTGTTGCAAGTACAAGGTATGGTTCAACAATTGGATGTTTGAAACAATGTCCTTTTTGCCAAAATTCAAGTGAGCAAGCATGGCTATATGTACCATTGGAGTATGGCTGCACAATGAGGCTCATCATGACAGAAAAAATGATCAAGAATGCTGCATAATGGTGCTGGTACAAAGCATGGTTGTGGCAAGCAAGGACAAGCATGGTGCAATGGTACTTTTCTTGTAATTCAAGCCACCAAGCAAGATTCACATGTTCTGCATAATTTGGCTTTGCAAACACACTTAAAATGACATTTATGAGCTTTCCCAATTGGCCAAATGCTGAAAAAATGTTTGAGTCAAAAAGTCAACTCTTGGTCAAACTTTGAATTTAAATGAAAAAGGTCCAAAAATGCCATTTTGATTGGTAAGGTTTTAGGTCATGAAATTTATATTTTTGGAAAGAGGATGAAAAATGTGGTTTGTAGGAAAAAACCCCACCAAATTTGGCCAAACGGTTTGGGAGATATGGCCCTTTGAAGTTCAAGATTTTTGAAATCGATTCGATCATAACTTGCCAACCACACATGGGAATTGAGAGTTCTAGGACTTTTTGGAAATGGGAGAACAAGATCTTCAACTTTCATGTTGGGCAAAAATTCATTTGAGGCTTGTATCATGATGTAAGTTTGAGGATCAAAACTTTCCATTTATGGCAGGTTTCAGTTACAGGCCCAGTTTCCGTTTTGGGAAATTCATGATCTGGCTTCAAATTCTTCCATGATGGTGTTTGGCATGATGTATGATGACTATTTGGACATGAATGAACTCCCACAAACCAATTCCAATCATCCAATCACTGATTAAATGGACAGTTGACCAACAGTTGACTTTTAGGGTTTCTGACTGATTGTGCATTGACTGATGAATTCCAAACCCTGATTCCTTGAGAACTTGACTTCAAATGATGTCCCAAGTGGCATGAACTCTTGATTATTGACCATGGTGCCCAAATTCCACAAGAATGACCACCATCCACTGCTTTGACTGACAGTTGACTTTTCTAGGGTTTTTGACTGTCTGGGCACGAACTGCTGACCTCTGAGCCCTTAACCCTTGACATGAACACTTCAAATAGACCTCCAAACCATGTGCACTTGTTGGACAAACCCCAAGGCCTTGATTCAATGAGAAATTCCTTTGCTTGCTTGGTTGACTGATCAGGAGATTAGTTTGACCTAATTCTTGACTGCTTGCACTTGAGGCAACTGAGGAACAATGCAAATGCTATGCAATGGATCATGACATGCTATGACCTAATATGAAAATGTATGTATAATGATAGGTGCGAATTTGAGGTGCTACAGCTGCCCCTATTCAATCAGCTGGGAACCCGAATGGATGATAGCGATGGCTGTCAGACTTTCAGGGTAAACAGGGATTGAATACCAAAGAACCGTAGAATTTGCACAGACTGGATATAATACAAAAGAACCATGTCATTTACCGATGACAAACTGCATGACAGCTTTAGAAAAGCAAAACCATTTACCGATGGTTGGAGAACTGGAAACTTGATATTTACCGATATCAACTTCAGTACGACCATTTACCGATGGCGGCTGGGGAAAAACAAACTTCTGAAAGTCAAAACCATTTACCGATGGTTAGAACTTGATATTTACCGATATCAACTTCAGCCAGACCATTTACCGATGGCTGCTGGGAAAACAGATTCGATGTTGAAAGGAAGCAAGACCATTTACCGATGGTGGCTTCAAAGAAACTTGACATTTACCGATGTCAACTTCAAACTGGCCATTTACCGATGGCTACTGTAACTGGGAATTCGACATTTACCGATATCGAAGAAATACGGGGCCATTTACCGATGGCATCTCCACTTGGGGAGGAACAAAATCTTTGTGGTGATACCAGACAAGACGTTTACCGACGACTTCTAGGGATTTTGATTTTATTGACCAGACATTTACCGATGACTGGGATGAGACTCGATGTTTACCGACATCGAAAGATGATGTTTACCGACATCAAAAGAAATGACCAGACATTTACTGATGACTGGGGAGTAAATATTCGCAACTGGAAACCAAATAGGACATTTACAGATGACTCTATTGGGGATTTCTAGCTGGGGATTATCAGACGTTTATCGATGACTGCAGAAAGAGACTCGATGTTTACCGACATCGAAAGATGATGTTTACCGACATCAAAAAACGACCAGACATTTACTGATGACTGGAGAGAATACCGATGTTTACAGACACCGAAATAATGGTGTTTACCGACACCAAAAATGATGACCAGACATTTACTGATGACTGGAGAAAGAGACTCGATGTTTACCGACATCGAAAGATGATGTTTACCGACATCAAAAAATGACCAGACATTTACTGATGACTGGAGAGAATACCGATGTTTACAGACACCGAAATAATGGTGTTTACCGACACCAAACAAAGAAACACACGCGGTTGCTAGCATGACACTTACTGGTATCACAAGAATGACATCTGAGATATGTCAAGGCAAGGTTGACCACTTACTGGGGGTCCCACTGAGGAGAAACAAACTTTCTGTCACCATCGGGTGAGGAAATAAACCTCTGTCACCATCGGGTGAGGAAATAAACCTCTGTCACCATCGGGTGAGGAAATAAACCTCTGTCACCATCGGGTGAGGAAATAAACCTCTGTGGGGAATAAACAATTCTGAATGCTGTCAAGAGCAACTGTAGCAGTCTTGCTGTGCTGATGTCGAATGAAATGATCCGCCTCTGCCGGGGATACGGTCTGGTGAAGTTAACACATGAATGCATATGTTTGAATTTTTCTATGGCGTAATGCTCCACATGGAATGGAAATGCTACGCGGTTTTTGAGGATGCAATGATTACTACATGAAAAATGCAAGATGATGAAAGACTCTGGCTGGGGAGCCAAAATGATCAGATACTCTGACTCTGCGGGGAGACTCCTCTTGGGGAAATACTCTGCGGGGAACTCTGCTTGAGGAATGGTAAAGCGATTTCTCACTTTTGTTGAAGAACAGCACTGCTGCTGGGGAAATATAAACTCCGCTGGGGATATCCTTCAGTCCACAGGTAGAATAAATGCTGGAGATAAACTTCGATGAACCTGCCTCACTCGGGGAGGAAATTGGCAAATACCGGCCTGCTGGGGATAGGCAATCCTTAGATCTGCTGGGGAATAAAAGGCACTATCCACAGACGTCTTTGCGGGGGAACACAACTCTGATAGCTTCCAAACTTGCTCGGGGCAAATATCTGTTGAGGAAACGTCCTCACAGACGCCGATCTGAAAAACAGCACAACAAAAAAATGCCTCCAAGGGATACATGGACAAGATACGCTCAAGTGTCCTCAACATTCAAAATGATTTTCAAATGTTTCACATTTCTGCATGTTATTGTATAACCTCCATGTTTTTATATGCAATGCTTATCAAAAATTCGGACATTTCGCAAACAAAACAGTAAAAATAAAAACAAGAGAGCTATTTATCTGAATAACGACTTTTATTGATTGAAAATGTGCCTGAAGAGGCAAAATACATTTGGGAAGCAATTCCTAGAAAGAGGTAATTGCGCACAAAAGGAAAAATCTATCCTAATGGCAATGTGAACGCGGCATCCACTATTTCCCAATTCTGTTATAACTCATAGATCATCAGTTTTCCTCCCAACTCCTTTGCTTTCTGAGAAGAATGACTGGACCGATCACATCTTTCGAGATGGCAGACGACGAAGCGCGATGAAGTATAGATAACTCAGACTGTAGTCTTCGCTCTAATCCCTCTTTTGCCTGGATCGCCCTTTCGGGTTTTCAATCCACCGGGATACCCATTTTTGCCTAAGCCGCCCTTGCGGGTTTTCGACTTACCAGGTGTACAAATTCTTTTCAATTTTTATCCCTAATTTTTGCCCGAACCTTTTCTTTCTGTTTTTTTCGGTTCGCCGGGATGCCCTTTTTTGCCTGGACTCTTTTATTCTTTTTTGTCCAGAGGGTCAATTTATGCGAAGTATTTTTTGACTACATCTGAGTTAACAGGGGACAGAAAATCTTCACCATCCATAGTTGTAAGCATCAAGGCTCCACCGGAGAAAACCTTCTTCACAACATATGGACCTTCGTAATTAGGAGTCCACTTGCCCCTGTTATCTGTACCGGGAGGGAGGATCCTCTTCAAAACTAGATCACCGATCTGATAGCTTCGAGGACGCACTTTCTGATCAAAGGCTCTCTTCATCCTTCGCTGATACAACTGTCCATGACATACAGCTGCTAGCCGTCTCTCCTCGATAAGGCTCAACTCGTTAAACCTTGTTCGAATCCACTCGGCTTCGTCCAGCTTGACATCCAATAAAACTCTCAGAGAAGGAATCTCCACTTCAACAGGTAGGACAGCTTCCATGCCATACACAAGGGAGTAAGGGGTTGCCCCGGTCGACGTACGTACTGAGGTACGGTACCCATGCAAAGCGAAAGGCAGCATCTCATGCCAATCCTTGTACGTAACGACCATCTTCTGCACAATCTTCTTGATATTCTTGTTTGCTGCTTCCACAGCACCATTCATCTTCGGTCTGTAGGGAGAAGAATTGTGATGTTCAATCTTGAAATCTTTACACAGCTCCTTCATCATCTTGTTATTGAGATTCGAACCATTGTCAGTGATGATTCTCTCAGGGACTCCATAACGACATATGATTTCTTTCTTGATGAACCGGGTAACCACTTGTTTGGTAACGTTAGCATAAGAAGCTGCTTCTACCCATTTGGTGAAATAGTCAATCGCAACCAGGATGAAGCGATGTCCATTCGAAGCAGTAGGCTCAATCTTCCCAATCATATCAATGCCCCACATGGCAAACGGCCAAGGCGAATTCATGATATTCAGAGGGCTTGGTGGTACGTGCACCTTATCAGCATAGATTTGACACTTATGGCATTTCCGAGCATACTTGAAACAATCGGATTCCATAGTCATCCAGTAATAACCCGCTCTCAACAATTTCTTAGCCATTGCATGTCCGCCGGCATGAGTACCGAAGGAACCTTCATGAACTTCTTGCATTAGCATGTCCGCTTCGTGTCTATCCACGCATCTGAGCAAGACCATGTCAAAGTTCCTTTTGTATAGCACCTCATCCTGATTCAAATAGAAGCTTCCAGCTAGCCTCCTCAGGGTTTTCTTGTCGTTCTTTGACGCACCTTCAGGATACTCCTGAGTCTTGAGGAAGTTCTTGATGTCATAATACCACGGCTTCTCATCACCCACAACAGACTCGGCTGCAAACACATACGCAGGCCTCTCCAGTCGATTCACCGCAACATGTGGCACATGATTCCACCAATGAACTTTGATCATAGACGACAAAGTAGCCAAGGCATCAGCCATTTGATTCTCATCCCGGGGGACATGATACAACTTCACTTTCTTGAAGAACGTTAATATTCTTCTGGTGTAATCTCTATACGGAATCAAATGCGGCTGATTCGTATTCCAATCTCCGTTGACTTGATTGACCACTAGAGCTGAATCTCCATAAATGTCAAGTGTTTTGATCCTCAGATCAATGGCTTCTTCTATCCCCATGATACAAGCCTCATACTCAGCTTCGTTGTTGGTGACGTCAAACGTCAGTCTGGCAGAAAAGGTATATGAGCACCTTTAGGATTGATCAATACTGCCCCAACGCCGTTACCATTCATATTCACAGCCCCATCAAACATCAGTGTCCACTTGTCATCTGGATCCGGTCCTTCCTCGACAAGAGGCTCTTCGCAATCCTTCATCTTCAGATACATGATGTCTTCATCAGGGAATTCAAACATCATAGGCTGATAATCTTCAATCGGTTGTTCGGCGAGATAGTCTGACAGAATACTACCTTTGATGGCCTTCTGAGACGTGTACTGAATGTCATACTCTGTTAAGATCATCTGCCAACGGGCAACACGTCCGGTGAGAGCTGGCTTCTCAAAGATGTATTTGACTGGATCCATCTTAGAAATCAATAAGGTAGTGTGGTTCAACATATACTGTCTTAGTCGGCGAGCAGCCCAGGCCAAAGCACAGCAAGTTTTCTCGAGCAGTGAATATCTTGTTTCACAGTCGGTAAACTTTTTGCTAAGATAGTATATGGCATGCTCTTTTCGACCAGACTCGTCATGCTGTCCCAATACACACCCCATTGAGTTCTCAGTCACTGACAGGTACATTATCAGAGGTCTCCCTGGAACTGGAGGTATAAGGATTGGAGGTTTCTGTAAATACTCCTTGATTTTGTCAAAAGCTTTCTGACAATCATCATTCCACTTGATCGCTTGATTCTTTCTGAGCAGTTTGAAAATTGGTTCACATGTAGCAGTTAGATGAGATATGAACCTTGCAATGTAGTTCAATCTCCCTAAAAACCCACGGACTTGCTTCTCCGTTTTTGGTTCAGGCATCTCTTGAATAGCTTTGACTTTTGCTGGATCAACCTCAATCCCTTTCTCGCTGACAATGAAGCCTAGAAGCTTCCCTGATCTCACTCCAAACGTACACTTGTTCGGATTCAACCTCAGCTTGAACTTTCTCAACCGGTCAAACAGCTTCTGCAAATTAACCAGGTGCTCTTCTTCTGTCTGCGACTTTGCAATCATATCATCCACGTACACTTCGATTTCTTTGTGCATCATGTCATGGAAGAGAGTCGTCATTGCCCTCTGATAGGTAGCACCGGCATTCTTCAGCCCAAATGGCATCACCTTATAGCAGAACGTGCCCCAAGGTGTAATGAATGTCGTCTTTTCCATGTCCTCCGGCGCCATCTTGATCTGATTATATCCGGAGAAACCATCCATGAAAGAGAATACCGAGGATTGAGCCGTATTATCAACCAATACATCAATGTGAGGTAATGGGAAATCATCTTTCGGACTCGCTCTGTTCAAATCCCGGTAATCGACACACATTCTGACTTTACCATCCTTCTTCGGCACGGGAACAATGTTGGCAACCCACGGGGGATAACTGGTGACAGCCAGAAAACCTGCATCCCACTGCTTCTGAACCTCTTCCTTGATCTTAGTTGCCATGTCAGGACTCGTTCTACGAAGCTTCTGCTTGACCGAAGGACATCCTTCTCTAAGAGGTAATCGGTGCATCACAATATCTGTATCTAACCCAGGCATATCTTGATACGACCAGGCGAACACTTCCACATATTCTTTCAGCATCTCAACCAGCCTCCTCTTGACAGAGTCCTCTAAAGTAGCCCCAATCTGGATTTCCTTTTTGTCGTCCTCAGTACCCAAATTAATGGTTTCCAACTCCTCCTGATGAGGTTGGATGACCCTTTCCTCCTGCTTCAGCAATCTGGCTAATTCTGCAGGGAGCTCACAGTCTTCCTCACTCTCCTCTTCAGCTTGGTAAATGGGATTATCGAAATCATACTGAGCCATAACAGAACTGTTCATAGTGAATGCCACAAGATCGCTTCTGCATGTTTAATGCTTTGCTTTAGAAAAAGAGTTCAAAAAAGTCACAAAAACAAAAACATTGCCATTTTTATTGTTTTGAAAAAAGTGAAAACAGAAAAAACAGAAAGACAGGGATCACAGAATTTGTTCAAAAAATGTCCTTCATTAATGATAATCATTCAAAACATGATGAGGCCCTACAAAAATGAATCACTACGCCTTGGGCAGAACGTAGGATTTTCATGCAAAATGACAAAACAACAGAAAATTACTCTGTCAGAAGAGTAACTTGAACCACTTCTTCAGCCGTCCAGTTGTTGATAGACCCCCCTGGTGCACACGGGCGAACCCAGTTGTCCAAATCACAATCATTGTCACAGTCTTCACTACCGGTTGCAGAGACGTCGCCATGATTCATCAGCCCAGCGCTGGTAAAGGTACTCGGACCCGCTTGACCATTCTGCTCTGCTTGGAGAGGCTCATAACCAACACCAAATTTGTCTTCTTTAACCGGCAAATCCACCATCTTGCCCCAGCCTTCAGCTTTTCCAGAATCAACAACCTCCTTAGCCTGCTTGTAAGAAGTAATTGAAGCACCTGGCCTCCTCTGCTCAGCGTACGCCACTTTCTCAAGAGCCACAGTCTCAAATGCCTGGCATAATGTTTCGTGGATCTCGCCGTCCACCTCAACATATTTGAACGAGGATAGATGACTCACCAGAATCTCTTCTTCACCGCACACAGTCACAATCTGACCATTCCAGACATACTTGAGCTTTTGATGGAGAGTCGACGAGACTGCCCCTGCTGCATGAATCCACGGACGCCCCAACAAACAACTGTAGGCAGGCTGGATGTCCATAACATAGAAGATGATATCGAATACCTCAGGACCTATCTTCACAGGCAAGGTAACTTCTCCACACACAGAACGTTTGGATCCGTCGAAAGCACGAACGATCAGGTCACTGGGAGTAAGCACGGACCCTTCCGCCTCAACCTTCTTCAAAATCTGCTTAGGCAACACATTCAGCGACGACCCGGTGTCTACCAATACATGAGACAATACTGCCCCCTTGCACTCCATGGTGATGTGCAAGGCTTTGTTATGGTTCCGCCCTTCAGGCGGTAAGTCCAAGTTGGTGAAACCCACACCATGCCTGGTGCTCACATTGGCCATCACACCCTCCAGTTGATTGACAGAAATCTCTTGAGGCACGTAAGCCAGATTCAACATCTTCAGCAAGGCATTACGGTGTGCCTCAGAGCACATCAACAGTGAAAGTATAGAAATCTTGGACGGAGTCTGATTCAACTGATCCACAATCTTGTAGTCACTCTTCTTGATTATCTTCATAAACTCCTCTACGTCCTTCTCAAATGACCCCTCGGGCGCTTCCTTCTGGACAGGCTCTTCCTCTACCACAGCTTGCTTACCCTTTGCTCTGGCGAGAGCTTCAGCGTTATTGTCCCTCAAAGGCTGCGGTGCGAACAGACGACCGCTTCTGGTAAAACCTCCTGGACCTCCTACATTATCCACAGCCGGACCAACAGTTGCAGGAACTCTATTCGGTAAACCAATTGTCACTGGAGTTTGATTCACTGGTCTTGTTTGACTTTCAGCCCTTCTGTAACTGCGGTGAGCATTATCATACTTCCACGGCACAGCTCTACTATTCTCAACAGCCCTTCTTTCAGACGCAACGATAGTAGTTGGAACACTAATGGTTACAGGCACGGGAATGGTAACTGGGGTACCATTTGCTGCAGGTGCACTGACAACCCTTTGTCCACGTTCTTCAGACGGTTTAAAGTAAATGGTGATAGTTGACGCTGTTCCACGATCTTTTACAGTCCTACTGAATTGCAAACAACCCTCATCCATCATACCCTGGATACCGGTCCTCAACTGGTCACAACCATTCTCAGATTCTGCACAGCCCAAACAATTCTCATCACAGCCCGGGTAGACACCCCCTTTTAGCAGACGGCCTTTCACAACTAGCAGAGAAGTCTGAACATCATCAACATTAACAACCAGATCTTCAGCTTCTTTCCCTTCAATATTGTTCACTCTATGCCCACCATGCTGAGGCATAGGGTTGTTCACGACGTTAGGCACTGGAGCGAAGTTGATTGCCTTGGCATCGATCAAATCTTGGACCTTGTGCTGGAGAGCTCGACACTTCTCAGTATGGTGGCCTGATGCCCCAGAATGAAAGTCACATCTAACATTAGCATCATAACCGGAGGCAGCACTGTAGGCGGAGCCATTGTACGCAGCTCAATCATCCCCAACTTGAGTAGTTCGGGTAATAATTCTGTGTAAGACATGGGCAGAGGATCAAATCTTCTATCAGCCTGCAATTTCTGTCTGGGCTGATAAGGACGTTGCTGTTGTTGTTGTTGCGGTTGTTGAACTCTTTGTTGTTGTTGTGGACGAGGTTGAGGTGCAGGAATAGTCACTGCAGCTACTGGACGATATTGATCTCTGTTAGCATTTGTTCTGTACACACCCCCTCTGTGCTGTACAGCATTGGTCTCTCCTTCTCTACGGCGAGGTGCCCCAGAGAAGGGTTTCTTTAATGAAGACGAGGAACCAGCATCATGGATCCTACCAGCTTTGATTAGACTCTCAGTCCTCTCTCCACAAATGACAACATCAGAAAAGCTACCGAATGGGCAGCTCCCCATCCGGTCCATAAACACACCTTGAAGGGTACCAATAAACATGTCTGTCAACTCCCTCTCCAGCATAGGGGGTTGAACTCTAGCAGCCAGTTCACGCCACCTCTGGGCATACTCCTTGAAGCTTTCATTGGATTTCTGACAAAGATTCTGCAGCTGAGTCCGGCTCGGTGCCATGTCCATGTTGTGCTTGTACTGTCTGAGGAACGCTTCACCCAGATCTCTCCAGCATCGGATCGAATCTCTCTTCAATTCCATGTACCAGTCCAAAGAAGCCCCAGATAGACTATCTTGGAAAAAATACATCCACATCTTTTCATCATCGGTATATGCAGAGATCTTTCGATAATAAGCCTGCACATGGGTGCGAGGGCAAGAAGTACCGTTGTATTTGTCGAAGGACGGTGCTTTGAACTTGTGAGGGATTCTCAAACCTTCAACCAACCCCATATTGGTAACATCAAAACCGAGAGAATTCTGACTTTCCATAGCACGGATCTTCTCAGCAAGAGCTTCAACCTTGCGGTCTCTCGCATTGTTTCTTCCCGGAACATCTCCGTCTTCGCTGAGCATAGAGAACAAATCTTCTTGTCTATCAACGATCGGAACTCTATCACGGGCCGGAGCATGAATGACTCTGGCATTAGCAGCATCTGGAGCAATTGGTTGACCGTTGATTCGAATACCCCCCAACTCATCACCTACAGCATAGTTGTTGATGGCAGCAGCAGGAGTATCAGGGACTGGGTTCCCCTCTGGTGGAGCATGGTTGGGCGGTGGAGTTGCAGCCTCTTGTCTCTGAACCATAGCTCGAAGCTCTTCTTGACCTTGCGCAACCCCTTGCATCATGTTCATAAATTGGGCCATGCTTGCCCTCATCTCAGCTAACTCGGTTTGAAACTGGTCCATATTCCTCTGATGGTTGAGTCTCGTTGAGTAGCGGTGCGGACGTTGATCAGCTATCCTGCCTGAACAGGAACCAAGAGTGAGAAGTCACGATCAAGAACACCTGTTATGCAAAATGATATGAGTATGATGCTAATGATGCGTATGATGCACATGATATGCTCATTTCTCAGGCATTCAAAGAGCCTGACCCATCCTGAAAAGATGACAACCTGCAGCAACAAGAGGACAAACAGATACAGGGAAATGCTGACATCCTTATACATACATAAGGGTAAAAAGGCATACAACCAATGTCAACAGAATATCTGAATAAACGACGTACAAAGAAAAAGAATCCCATCCAACAAGCCTGGAGGTGATTCTCAACAAAAGGATCCAAGGGATGGCTTACACGCAAATGAATCCCATCCAACAAACCTGGAGGTGATTCTCAACAAAATACAATCAGAGATACAAACTAAGACAGACGGTCTTCCGGAATGAGGGTCTTCAGGTAATGGCACTGGTCGATCAACAGTGAGCATTCTGAACAGTCTGGTAAAGGAGTGATCTTCTCTTTCAACTGTCTTCTCAGCTCCAAGACTTCTCCTCCAAGGTGGTCCTCTGATTTCTGTCTCAACTCTACTTCCTTCTTCAACTGAGCGTCTCTGTCTCTGAGTTGCTTCTCCAAGTCTCTGATCTTCTTCTGATAACTGGCTTCTGCCCTCTGCAGCCTCAAGCGCTCCCGGTGTTCTGCATCTAACATACTCTCCATCTCCTCGTAGGATCTCTTCTTACCTCTTGCTCTGCTAGCATCCTCTCCTTGCACCTCCCTGAGTTGATGGGCCAAGTGCAGCTTATCAGCTTTGGCTTTGTACAGCTCCATCTGAGTGTCTTGCTCTTTCTCTCTCAACCGACGATTCTCCATCAGGGCTTGCTTATAGTGCTCAGCAGGCACACTATCAGCAAGAACCAAAGGTGGTTGCTCCTGCAACGGCTCCATCCTATCGTAGGGTAACAACAAAGTTTCTACTCTCTTCTTGACCCAATCAGTGTAATCGGGCATAGCAACGGCAAACTTCTTCCCTAAGACAGATCCATCCTTCACACCAATAGACTTCCAAGCTCTCCCTACCTGCTCCAATCTAGCTGGGTCACTCTTCTTCTCAAAATACACACTCTCAGCTACTTCAGCCTCAAGTGGTCTTCCTTTCATCACAAACCCCAACTGGCGAAGAGAAAGAACCGGGTTGTAATTGATGCAACCCCTAGTCCCTATGAGTGGCACATTACGGAATCCTCCACAGCTCATAATGACGTTACGCACATCCATCCGGTAAGATTGCCACCTGATATCATAGGAGGTAAGAGACATAACCCTCTGAGTCCATTTATGCGTGCTCTGAGCATCCACAAAAGGTCCACTGACTGGCAGAAGAGACAAGAACCATCTGAGCAAAAGTGGGAGACAACACCTGATAGCCCCACCCTTACCATGCCTACTGTGAATAGCATAGTAAGTGTCAGCCAATAGAGTAGGAACTGGATTTCCTCCAATGAAAATACTGACTGCAGCATAGTCAACAAAATTCGGCATACTCGGAAACAAGACGATCCCATAGATCATGACGGCCAACTGAGCATGAAAGGCTTCCCAACTTCCCTTCTCTGCTTCTTCTCTAGCTACCCTCAACAGAAATTTCAAAGGCAATCCTACAACATCCCCACTGGACTTCCAACTATCACTGACTTCCTTGATACCCAAGTGGAGAGCTCTGGCAATCAATCTAAAGTCAACCTCCTTTGGGACGTCTAAGAAGGGAGTCTGGTGCTGAACTGGGATACTCAACATGATAGAATACTCCTCGAGAGTCGGTGCTAACTGGTAATCTTGGAAAGTGAAGCATCTGAGCTCTGGGTCATAAAACTGAAGTAGTGTCTGCAGAGGCACTGGATCCACTACTGTCTTCAATACTGTCAAGATATCTCCGTACCGCCCAACAAAACTCTTCAGTCGATCGTCTGTCACGAGGCTACCCAACTCAAATAGCGGAGTCAACGGCTCACGGTGGAAACTGTAGGAACAGGTCTTTCGCTTTGGCTCTGGGACTGTTGCCATCTCTATCAGTGAACAAGCTCTGGAATGTACCTGAGAAATGATATGCATGCAGGGATTAGTTTTTTTTCTTTTTTTTTTCTTTTGATTTTTTTTTTTTTTTTTTTTTTTATATATATTTTTTTTCAATGCGTTTCTTTTGAAAAATAAATATGCTATGATGCAAATGATGCAGACTGGACTGGCTGGTCGTGCAATCTCTGATCACTAGGTCGAAGCTTCAGTCAAAATCAGAACATAAATCCAACTTAAGGTCAACTGAACAATGTCTGAACACAAAGTCACCATCAGAACCAAGTCACCAACAGAACCGAGTCACCAACGGTACCTGTAATAAATGATCATTCCCTCCCCACTCACGGGTGTAGTCTAGGCCAGGGTAAAGCTTGAGAGAAACGCAGCATAAATAACCTTTCGCAGAATACTGTCATATACACACCCGAAGTATGTAACGACAGCATCCCACCAGGGTCTGAACTGCTCGTGATATCAATGTTCCGCTAAGTGGCGCCATACCACCCGCTTCCCATGAATCACTCTATTCCTAGGTATCCTAGATTGCACTCATGGTCTGGGTATTGGACCTTTTACCTCAACTGACTCTTCCCCCCCACACAGAGAGAAACAGACAACCAGCCAGGTGAACAGATGAATAAATGCAAACATTAATGCAAACATAAATGCAAACAATAAACGATGAATGCAAACAGTAAATAATGAATGCAATAAATAAACACAGCACAAAGCAACCAAAACCCTAACCTAGAGAGCGCTAGGAGAGACTCGCTCAGGGAAGATGGACCAGCATAGGTCAACTTCTCTATAGTCCCCAGCAGAGTCGCCAGCTGTCGCATCACGCGAAAAACCGGCGGGAAAAGAAAGAACAGAGCCGCCACCGTGCGTTATTTATCCCAAAAGAGGGAAAGGAAACGCTCAGAGTAAACCTGGGAAAGAACATGGTCTCGCGACCAAAGAGGATGGGTTCGGGAGTCGGTTATGCGAAGGGAAGGTATTAGCACCCCTACGCATCCGTAGTACTCTACGGGATCCACGCACAAAAGGAAGGATAAATTGGTTGCTAAACACTGCTCAAACTCACACACACTGGCTGAAAGAAACGAAGGAGACTGACTGAAACTGAACTCGGCAGGATGTCGCATCCTGGGCCTACTTAGTCTATCAGGCATAGACATCAGAGTCGAAGTAGTTCGGACTGGGGAAACGACACATGCTCGCTAGGATGTCGCATCCTATGCATACGTATCTTCTCGGACGAGAGAAGAATCAGAGCATTCGTAGCTCGGCTGACACGCACACAAACAAACAAGACACAGGCAAACGTGGAGCCCGACTGCCAATCACTGGACTTATGTCAGCATCCGAACCAGAACACACGCAAAGAGGCAAACGTGGAGCCCAAATGCCAATCATTGGACTTACATTGACATCCGAACCAGAACACACGCAAAGAGGCAAACGTGGAGCCCAAATGCCAATCATTGGACTTACATTGACATCCGAACCTAAACAAACACAACAGATAGATAGGGAGTCGGGGACTCAGCCTATAACTGTCAAACAAAACACAAACAAGACAGACAGCAAATGCTAAGGAGTCAGGGACTCGAGCCTAGCGAAGGTCAAACAACACACTCAAAAAAGAAAAAGGGCGCCCGGAGAGATCAGCTCAATCTCCTGCCTACATACTTCATCTGGTATGAAGATCAGGGCGATGTAGTTCCCCTACGCAGGGACAAGGATCTAGCCTAACCAAATAACAGAGGGAGACACAACTCTAGGGAGACTACGACTCGAGCCTAGATGTTGTCATGCAAAATCAACCCTAAGTTATGGTTTCTAGCTAAACGGCACGCGGGCCAACCTATCCTAAGCATGGCTCACACAGGAAGCAAGCCACACACACACTTAACTTGCACAGGGAGCAAGCCAAGTAAAACCTACTTGCACAGGAAGCAAGTCTAAACTAATCCTAACTTGCACAGGAAGCAAGTCAAACAATCCTATCTTGCACAGGAAGCAAGTCAAACTATCCTACAAGCACAGATAGCACACGCTATACACAAACAAATGGCTCAAACAAGGGTTGGGTTTTAGTCAAGGGGTCATATCAACCTTGACAAACAAACCTCTGGAATGGGGTGAATGTTGCTCTTAACCTTGCCATTGAGAGACTAAGGTGAAGCAGATGAAAGGATGAAGTGAGGATGAGACCTCACAGCTCTTATCCCTGGCCTGGGAGAGCTCAAGACAAGAATGTGTGGGTTCAGAAAGTGGGAACCCTTCTACACATTAAAACTGACTCAACTGTACAGTTGTACAAGATCTTGGGTTTGTATCTGCAATGCATCAACACGATGGTGTGAGCAAAGCAGATGACACACTGAATAGTGGGGGATAGATTGCATATCCCTACCTTCCACCAATTGCCTCTTCACTTAGGAGGTCTTTGACTCTATGCAAGGACAAAATTAAACAGTCACAAACATTGCCTCTTAAGGAGGACTTCAGACAGTTGCCTGGCCAAGTAACAGGCCAGGTCTTCCAGACTACATGAAGTAAAAGAGACATACCTCAATGCAAATTGCTTATACAAGCAAAGCAAAGCAAAAAGTTCACAAAGGAACTAAGCAACTAAAGCACCTGAAACAGTCAAGCAGATGTTAGTATACAACTTCAAACAAAACAAACAGAAACAGAAACCAACAGTCCATTAGAGGCACATGGATGTGCAAGGCACAAGGCTTAAGGCATGTGAGCCAAGCCACCTACAAAACAAACAAGTTAGACAATGATATTTAAGCAAGCTCAATCAAAAGAATTGGTCTCAATGGCCCTTTGATGGTCAACCTGAAATCACAGACTCAAAGGTGAGTAACAGGACCACTAGGGCAAGCCTAGGGTCAAGGATGGAAAAAAGTCAAGGCAGCAAGGATAAATCAACTCAAAGTCAAAGTCAAACAATTAGAAAGCAATCACAATTGGGCCCACAATCATATCATGCATCATTATCATTTCATGAACATTTGAAATCAAAGTAAGGCAAAGGAAAGCATACAAAAGTCAACAGAATGACTTGCATCAAAAGTCAACCTAAACAATCCCAAAAATCATCAAATAAATCACACTCAATCCTAACATCTAACATGGTAGACATGTAAAATTTCATGGCATTTGGATGAGAGGAAGGCAGTCAATGAAAATCAGAAAGTCAAAGCAATTTTGAACATGCTTAAGGAAGTCAACCAAACATGCATCAACTTAGAAAAATCATAAGTCAAGAATGGTGTATGATAAATGAATGGGACTAAAGCCATGGCAAAGATGAGAATGTCTAGTTATCTCATGCCAAATTTCGTGTCCACCCAATAAAGTATGAGAATTTCACAAATGAAATGGGAACATGTGTCACACAAAGTCAACATTTGACTAGGCAGAGAAAGAAAATCTCAAACAAATGGAAAATAGTTCAATTAAATCCCATAAAAATCACAAGTAAACTAGACATACAAGAGTAGGCTCATGCAAAATTTGGGGTCATTTGGATGTAAGGAAGTATGTGAACAAAAATTGTGAAAGTGTATGTTATCCATGTAGCAACAAATGTAACACATGACTTCAAAAAATCATAACTCTCAATCCACAAATGATAAATGCACAAACTTTATATGGAAATGAAGGTCAATGTGTCTAGTTTCACCACAAAAAATTTCAAGCTCATTGGATACAACATGACAATTTCACAAAAGGAATGGCTCCATGTATCATTTTAGCATACATGTTGGGAAATCATTTATCATTTAAAATCCAGGCCATGGAAAATTAATTAAAAATCATGATTAAATAAAAGACACATTCATGAACATGTGAAAAAAAAATTCATAATTTTTGGAATAAAAATGAATGAGAAATTAAATGTGGAAGATGGATGAAATTATGGGTGAAGTATGAACAAACTACAAGGCAAAGGTGGTCAACGCAAGTCAACGGATGGCAATAGTATAAATATGCGCTTCATTTAGCAAAGCGCTGCGTTTCAAGGCCAAGTGATGAAATGTTCTGATTGGCTCCTAGCCAATAGAACAGTGGATATGCAGGAAATTCAATCAAAAACAAACATCAACCAAGTTCAACATTCTGGGCAATGGCTAAGGTTCATGACTCGACAGCATGCATTCAACATCATCAAACAATCATCATCAATCATCCAAACAATCATCAAGCAAGCAGCATGGTTTTAGCAGCCACATTGTGTGTTCATCATCTGTAAAACAAACTTCCAGCAAAAACATAACAACATGGCATTGATAAAGCAGTTCATGCATCAACATCATGCAGCATTAGGGTTTGGCTTCATGCAGCAACACGATTCAGCATCCAACATCATAAACATGGAATCCAATCAACATGAGATAAAAGGCATGGCACACAGTAAGTTCATGCAACACAATGCATCAATCAAGAGACCACAAACAAACATGACAAACACAAATCAATGTAGATTTTCTTGGATACTCAAAACAGCAGCAGGGCACTAAAACTTCATTGAGACTCATCACCAGTCTGCAGCATGGCTGACAGCATAGCAACAACAGTAGCATTCACCATCCACATGTTATCATCATGAACAAAAGCAAGCAAACAGTATGGTATTCAACATGGTATCACCAACACCACCCTCAATTGAAATTCAAATAAACAACTAACATGGCAGCATTTAAACATGTTTTACATGGATTTCTAGGCATGGTCATGAGGTTTCAATGTAACAGCATGGCAGCACATGTTATCACCAGCATCAAAACAGAATGACTAGCACACAAACAAACACATTATTCAGCAATACACAAACACAAGCATGAAAAATTCTGGACAATTTATGGTTTAACAGCAGCAAGGTTATGCATCAAGTTCATGGTATCAACAACATCAAACATCATTAGAACAAACATGCTCATGGGAAATCCTGTACAGCTTAAGGTTTCAAAATAGCAGCCTATGTTCATCATACATGTAATCATCATCAATTGAAATTCCATCATGGCAATCCTCATGGTAGCTAAACAACATCATTATGCACCATTAACAACAAACCAACAAAATCTTGAGAAAATTCTGGGCAGGACAAAGCTTAACATGAGCAGCATTCACTATCATTATCCATGCTCATCATTTAAATCACCAACACATAAACAACAGTGTCAAACAAAAATCCTGGCCATGAAATATCATCATGAAGCATCATTAATCAATAGCAACACACAGTATGGTGTCCAACATGGTATCACCAACATCAACACAAAACCACTTGGCATGGTAAACAAGGTTCTTCACGCAAAATTATAAACAAACAAAACAACAGCAATCAAGAAGAATTCTGGGCAGAGTGTTTGGTTTCAAACAGCAAGGCAACATACATTCATCATCATGTATCTCAAAATTTAATGTGTCCAGAAATTGCAATCCAAGGCACCAACAGCATCATTAAACATCAGGTAACACAAAATATGGCAATGGTTTTCACTGAAGCAACAACAAACGAGCAAATCGAAGGAAACTAGGTTTGAGCATGCAAAGTGAAATCCAAATTTTTCATGATATGTGTAACCAATCAGCATGACTCAAGTTGCACAAGAACAAGCATGGAAAGACCTTTTAACAAACATAACATAGCAAGGCAAAAGAAAGGATTCAAAAGCTTACTTGGTTGTGAAGAAAAATGGATGCAGGGCTTTTTCATTTCTTTTGTCAATTTTCAACAAAGTTGGGATCTGCAGGATGCTGTCTTTTTGATGCTGTAGGATGTTGGTTGATGTTGGTGAGGTTTTTGATCATCCAAGGCCAAAAGGCTAAGTCCAATTTTTAGAGAGTGTATTGGTTTGCTAGGTTTTGTTATGACAGTAAATTGCAAATGGCAAGGTTTGGTTTTGGTTGGAATAACATGGTTGGTCCTGCTATGTGGCTGCTAGCAAGCTTTTGAAACATGGCTAAAATGCAGTTAGGTGGTTTTAGAAATTACAAGGTTTTGTTGGTTAGCAAGGCAAAATAGGGTTGGCCATGCTACTGGTTTGTTTTGACAGGGAAATTTGATGGAAGTGTGCTGTTGTGGTTTCCTTCTTAACAGAAAAATCTCCTTTCAAAACCTGCTATTAGCTGTTGTTTTTTTGGTGGCAAGGCAGGTTTTTTGGATGCTGCAGGCAGTTGATTATTATGGCTAGCTGGGATTAATCTTGTTATGTTTTTTTTGTTTCGACAGAAAGATCAAAATGCAAATCATCAAGGGTTTTGGTTGGTCATGATTCTTTGAGAGAAATGCAAAGCAAGATGGCAATACTCATGACAGAAAGAAAATGAAGGGTCTGCTGTCATGATCGCCTTTTGAAATTGGACAGCAAGTTATGCTGTCTTGTATTGTGCCAAAATCCTCTCCTCTTTGGAGTTTGACAGCTTGCTTGATAAAATGCCCAAGCCAAGTCAATCCAATCCTCTTCTGCTGTCCTGCTGCTATAGGTTTTCTAAATGGCAGAAAAATGGTGGAATGGATGCAGGTTAGGTTACTAGGGGCTTGGACAGAAAAAAATGCAAGGTGGTGTGGTTGGAAAATGAATGAGATTGGTTTTTGTTTTGTTTTTGGTTTGGTTGTTGCTCATGACAGCAAGAGGGCAAGGTGTGTGCAGTTTTTTTTTATCCAAGTCAAAAAATGAAAATGCTGTTGTTTTTGGTGTCCTCCTTATGCTGCTACCAGCCACAGCACATTACAGCCTTGGTCTGCTGTGAGCAGTACCAGACATGGCAAGGCCCATGCCTTGGGTGCTTTTGACAGCTCCTTTGGAAAAAGAAAAGCCAAAGTGTTTTTTAGCTTCCCTCCATTTCTGTTGGTCTTGCTGCTAGTAATGTATCCAAACAATGACAGAAAGAATGCTGCTCCATTGCCACTAGATCTGCTGTTGCAAGTACAAGGTATGGTTCAACAATTGGATGTTTGAAACAATGTCCTTTTTGCCAAAATTCAAGTGAGCAAGCATGGCTATATGTACCATTGGAGTATGGCTGCACAATGAGGCTCATCATGACAGAAAAAATGATCAAGAATGCTGCATAATGGTGCTGGTACAAAGCATGGTTGTGGCAAGCAAGGACAAGCATGGTGCAATGGTACTTTTCTTGTAATTCAAGCCACCAAGCAAGATTCACATGTTCTGCATAATTTGGCTTTGCAAACACACTTAAAATGACATTTATGAGCTTTCCCAATTGGCCAAATGCTGAAAAAATGTTTGAGTCAAAAAGTCAACTCTTGGTCAAACTTTGAATTTAAATGAAAAAGGTCCAAAAATGCCATTTTGATTGGTAAGGTTTTAGGTCATGAAATTTATATTTTTGGAAAGAGGATGAAAAATGTGGTTTGTAGGAAAAAACCCCACCAAATTTGGCCAAACGGTTTGGGAGATATGGCCCTTTGAAGTTCAAGATTTTTGAAATCGATTCGATCATAACTTGCCAACCACACATGGGAATTGAGAGTTCTAGGACTTTTTGGAAATGGGAGAACAAGATCTTCAACTTTCATGTTGGGCAAAAATTCATTTGAGGCTTGTATCATGATGTAAGTTTGAGGATCAAAACTTTCCATTTATGGCAGGTTTCAGTTACAGGCCCAGTTTCCGTTTTGGGAAATTCATGATCTGGCTTCAAATTCTTCCATGATGGTGTTTGGCATGATGTATGATGACTATTTGGACATGAATGAACTCCCACAAACCAATTCCAATCATCCAATCACTGATTAAATGGACAGTTGACCAACAGTTGACTTTTAGGGTTTCTGACTGATTGTGCATTGACTGATGAATTCCAAACCCTGATTCCTTGAGAACTTGACTTCAAATGATGTCCCAAGTGGCATGAACTCTTGATTATTGACCATGGTGCCCAAATTCCACAAGAATGACCACCATCCACTGCTTTGACTGACAGTTGACTTTTCTAGGGTTTTTGACTGTCTGGGCACGAACTGCTGACCTCTGAGCCCTTAACCCTTGACATGAACACTTCAAATAGACCTCCAAACCATGTGCACTTGTTGGACAAACCCCAAGGCCTTGATTCAATGAGAAATTCCTTTGCTTGCTTGGTTGACTGATCAGGAGATTAGTTTGACCTAATTCTTGACTGCTTGCACTTGAGGCAACTGAGGAACAATGCAAATGCTATGCAATGGATCATGACATGCTATGACCTAATATGAAAATGTATGTATAATGATAGGTGCGAATTTGAGGTGCTACATCTTGGTATTCTTGAAGTCAGATATATCAACACGTGGCCTCTCTTGCATCTGACCTTGGATCTTCTAGGCAACTGTCTAGCACAGAACTCAAGAGTCAGACTATTGAGATCTCCTCGAGCAGTGTGTAGATTTTTGGGATTAGACATACATCATAAGCTATAATTAATTTCCCCTCGCGTGTCAACTCAATTTATGTGCTATTCAATGTGTGTTGTTTTCTATTCCCATTAAATGATGTCGTTCTGCATGCTAACATTGTGTATATATACTTGTCACAACTCCCACTATCATACTTTTCACTCACAATCCAACAGAAACCCTTGCTACTAACCCTTTCTCAAAGTTCTTCAGTGTTCTTCACTTGTTCTTCATCTTCTTCATGGATTCACAACAATAACAAATGTACAACTTCTCTCAAGAAATGGAATCAACTAAACATAATACAAATGATTCCTAACAAAACTCCACTGTAACTACGACAATATCAATTCCAGTCTACAAGGAACCACACATTTTGGACATCCAGCCCACATTCATCTTGCAACTCCTTTTGACAAACTAGAAGTTTTGTGTGAATCTCTGGTAGAATTTGAAAACATGAAGCAGAATGGTATTGATCTCATGGAGGAATTGAGAAATCAAGGTTGGGAAAACTACTTTTAGAGACTCTATGGTCCAATCTACACATTTCTGGTCAAGGAGTTCCAGAGATTTGCAGATAGCAATGACCATTTCACCTTCTCACACGTTCTGGGGGTGAAGATGGTTATTACTGAGAAATATACAGCAAAACATATAAATATGGATAAGACTGGGGGAAGAAGAATCTACAACATCAACCATAGGGAAAAATATATGTCCCAGGATATTATTCCCACCATCTTAAAGCAGAGCGCAAAAGGAAAATCCTCAAAGAATAAGGAACTTCACTAGAATCTGAGAGTCTGGCTGAAGATTATTCAGGGTACTATTCATCATCACCCAGTATCAAATTCGTCAGATTACATCAACATTGACCAGAAATGCATCCTTTACTGCCTCCACAAAGGACTCAAGCTGAATCTGCCAACCCTATTGTTCAAGTATCTGAGGGACTCCGTTAGGGACACCAGAAACCACATGAATCCCAAAAACTAGATTCCTCTAGGAAGGCTAATCTCCAACGTTCCAATAGAAAGCGGATTGGTGGATCATTTGATATCCCAAAATCTGATGGAAGATGTGACGGTAGACACCGACAAGCCTCTAAACTCAAGGAACTCGAAGAGCATGGGCATCATTGAGATCGTTCTGGCCAAGCCATCTCTAGAAACCTCCTGGGGAGCTCTGAAGGATCAGAGAAAGATACCCAATGGTCTCTATTTGTTCTCTAAGATGGATCTCCCAAAGGTTATCGCCCACTATCTGTAGAACCTGGAAAATCAAAGGGTACACATCTATGACTTCTCGGTGGATTGGCTACCTGAACATCCATCCAATTTTATTAAGAGGATGCGAGAGCCATCTAAGAGAAAGTCAAAGAAGAAATCTCATAAGCTGGGGGAACCTTTTGCATCCAGACTACCTGTGCCTCTGGTCTCCTTCTCCCCACCAAGTAAGTCTCAACCCTCTGATTCTCCTACTTTACATTTAAGGCAATTGTCTTCTTCCTTACCTTAACCATCCCTAATCTACACACACTCTGAACCTACAACCTCCTCCCCAAATCCTTCTAAAACTCATACCTCTAACCCACCCTCGCCTCCCCTTCAGAAATTCAATCTTACCACTACAACACTACCAATATCTGAGGCCATACTATTCAATGAACCCATATCACCACCCTCATCCACCCCCTCATCTCCATCTTACTATAACATCTCATTTGACTCTAACCAACCTGAACCTTATGAACCTTAATCCCATACTCTTGCACAACTCCAAGCTCACGCCCTCTACACTCAAAACCCATCTGAGCCAGAAACCTCCATTTCTTCCCCATATAAACACCCAACAACTCCACCCTCTGAACATCACACCGAAACCCCTCTGAAAACCCTGTCACCCAAACATATGACCCTCCCACTGAAACCATCCCCACACCATCAGAACTTATCCCTCCCACCTCTGAACCAGAACATATCCTTCCCACTTCTGAACCTGAACCTACCTTTCCCACTCTAGAAGAAGCAGTCACCTTATTTGCTGAGTCTTCAGTGGAAAAGCTCATATCACTGTCTGAAATTTCTAATATCAGTGATGATCCCGCTGCAGTGAGGATTCACTAGAATAGAGTAATCAGATGGATGAAATATGAGGCTTTCAATTTGAAAGGCCTCTCTGAACAAGTCAGAAATGAGTTTACCAGAGAAGCTCGAGAGAGGTTACATGCCCGTCTAGCCATAGAGGTAGAAGACAGAGTTCGGAGAGAAGCTGAGGAAAAGGCTTGATTAAAAGAAGAAGGGAAAGAAAGAGAAGCTGCAGAAAAGGCCTCCGCTGAGGCTGCTGCTGCTGTTGAAGCTGAAGCCAAAGCGAAAGCTGACGCTGAAGAAGTAGCATGCATTGTTGCCGAAGACATTACCAAGGCTAAGGAAACTACTCTGACTCAAAGGGAGTTATCTCACTCTGATTTTGCTCCACTTGTGTTGAAGACTCTGGAGGAACTACAGAAAGAGTAATAGATTGTGAGAGCCAGACTGGATCAATAGGACTTTGTCAACTCCAACATTCAGAATTTGCTGACTCAGCTACTGCAGAGGACGCCGCCTCCTCTTAACCCTTAGGCACACTTAGGATTGTTATGATATATTTCTCTAAGTGTTTACCTTCTATGTTTTTGCTTATTTCTTTTATATGTACTTTCCTTTTATCAATGAAATTTGTTTTGCATTGTCTTGCCTTGCTATATTTCTCTAAGTCTTTTTGAGTCTGACAAAAAAGGAGGAGAATAAACTAAACAAACTCTGATGAAATAATATCTAATCCTTATAATGCACTGCGCACATTAAAAAACTATTATTATGAAGTCTTAAGCTCTGTAGGAAGTATCTGAGTTATAACATCAGAGAAACAAGCTATACAACTTAAGGAGATATGGTAAGAACATCTAAACCTTCTTAAGCATCTAATTTAGGGGGAGATTTTTATCTCAAGGGGAGTCATCATACATCTGAATCTATGATAACTCCTTAAAATTTTGAAGTATCACCATTTCATCATCAATCTGAAGTTTCTGTCACCATCAAAAAGGGGGAGATTATTAGAACAAGATTTTGGATCTACAATTCCTCTATATGTTTTGATGATAACAAAGGATGAAACAAATTGGTACCGTAACGAATTTATATAAGTATACAGCACTCTAATAGAAAATGAATCTGATAGACAACATATGACATCACATAAGTCTTGAACATATGACTTAGAATCAAATAAAACAATCGTTCTGACTCTGAAGACAACGACGCTCACAACATCAAACGTAAGGATTCCACAACTAGTTACTCTGCTTATTCGTACATCTGAAGAAGGTCCGACCAAAGAAATATCAAGAAATTTTGAAGGTAAATCACTTCTAAACAACTATTTGAAAAATACATACTGAACAAGAAGATATGGCTTCCGCGCACTCTTATTCACGCCAACAAATAAACGTTAAATACTTAACAATGAAGTTTCCATATAATGTATCAATCATTATTTGGAGAAAAAAAAATACTCTCCAAAAATTGCAATGGAAAGGACAAAAAACTAAATGTCAATTAAATACCATCATTATCAAGATATCAACGTAAATGCTTCAGCCAACAACATCACATCCAAAGAACTATATAAAGGCCATATCATCTTCATACAAGATACGAAGCAATCATACAAGAATACTGAAAACTCATTCTATATTTTTAATTCTTGTTCCAATCTGTTCACATGAGTTGTTACTCTTAGTTTGAATTTTTATTTTTCTTATTATGTTAAAATTGCTTACATAGAAGCACTAAACACTTCCTTGTAATTCTCAAATAGTTGCTGAATATTTCCTCAAGTGACATGTGAAGTCTGTAGACTTGAGAGGGCTAAAACATCTTTGTTCTCTTAGACGATTTTGTTGTAATATTTCTATATTATTGGATTAATTCCTTGTTGAAGGTGAAATCACCTTGGCCTGGTGGACTGGAGTAGCTTTGAATTTCAAGCAAAGCAGGATAAACTTCTGTGTTGATTGCTTTATCTTTCGTGTGTGGTTTGTTTGCAAAAGTTTTTATTATCTGTGGAAACAATTAAAATCCCCCTTTCTTTTTTTTCTCTACCTTCAGAAAAGATCAAATAGGATTTATAACTACCTGTTACTGGGCAGAAGACCAAATAGAGAGTATCCGTCACTAGTTAATGTCAACATATCAAGGATAAACTCAAAGGAAGAATATCGATTATCGGTTAGGATGAACATATCAAGGATATACCACCTGGGGAAAGAGGAAGAATATCCGTTACCTGTTAGGGTAATCATATCGAGGATAAACTGTTAGGGAGAAATAGGAATTACAACTACCAGTTACTGGGTAGAAGACCAAAGATAGAGAATATTTATCATCGGTTAGGATGAACATATCAAGTATAGACTCAACAGAGGAAATAGGATTTACAACTATCAATTATTGGGCAGAAGACCATAAAAAATAGAGAGAATCCGTCACTGGTTAGAGTGAACATAGCAAGGACTAACTCTTAGGGGAAAAGTAGGATTTATATCTACCATTTACTAGGCAGAAGACCGCAAAGAGGAGAAAATCCATCAGCGATTAAAGTGAACATATCAAGGATAGACTATTTGGGGAATAAAATTAGGGATTACAACTACCTTTTTACTGGATAGAAAACCAAAAAGGGAAGAATATCCGTTACTGGTTAGGGTAAACATATCAAGGATAGACATGTCGGGGAAACGTGGAAACGAATCCGCTGGGGAAATAAAGGAAGTCGATTACTTTTTACCGAGTATTGGGTAAAGGTGATAAGAAGAAACATTATAGGTTATTTTGGGCATATACCATTTAACAAGTGATTTTCCTCAACTTCTAAAATGCATAACTCCTTCATGCTAAATTCAAATGAGGTCAAATTTGTGACCAAATTGAAGGGATTTGAAAGATCTACAACTTTAATTAAGGAATGCTTCTCATTTGAAGTCCATAGAAAAAGTTACTCAAGGTGGAAGTGCATCACTTGATGGGCCTATGACACGCCCATACAAGCATGCAAGTGAGATTTCCAACTTTGGCCAAAAATGGAAGTGTGCATTTATCAATCACTTGGCCTATAAATAGAAGCTCCATTGCTCATAATTGAGGACCCTGGCGTGCAAGCTTTGAATCTGCAACCCTAAACCCTCACATTCAAAGGATAAGCTTGAAGATTTTCTTTGAAAATCGAGTTTGAATGTACCACTATTTATGAGATTGAAACTCCAAGAGTCCTTACCTTTCCTTGATCCATTCCTACTCCATTAAGCATCTGAAGCAAGGACGAGCATAATTGAGAGCAAGATCGTCCCAATCTGAAGCTACATTGAAGGTGATTTTCAGAATTTTTCATCTCTTCGATTATGACTCCATTCTCCACTATTCTTGTTGATTTTTGGTTTTCTGAAGTCCTACCAATGTAGGAAACAAGATTGAGTTGCTTAGAGGTCAAATTGAAGCAACTCAGATCATGATCCACAAATTTCAACTCCCTGTATCTATCTATATACTTGGAGTTAGACAAAGTTCAGGCCAGATTCGAGCTCCTAAACATTTTTTCTTTAAATTCATGTCCTCCTTTTTCATTTTGGTGATGGTTGAAGGTGGACAAGTCCGGTGAGGTCCACCGGAGCTCTGGCTCCGGCGGTGTGTTGGCACGCTTCTGAACCACATGATCCTTTCTAATTGTTTTAATCTCACGCGTTGGCTGTGATTACCATCCCTACTGCGCTGTTGACTAATGACCTTGTGGAATGCGCACTTGGAGCCACTTGATCTACCACTTCCATTAATGAGAGAGATCAAGTGGTCCACATTTTTTTTGATTTTTTTTATTTTTTCCTTTTAATTATTTAATTTTCATTAATTTATATTAATTTTAATATTGATCCAAAAAATATGGGACTTTCACCAAAAAATTTCAAATATTTTTCACTTTCAATTTCTGAATTAAAATCATTTTTTGGATCAATATTAATATTTTTCATGATTTAATTGTTTTTGTGCATATTTTTAATTATTTAAAAATACTTTTAAGTTTCCAAAAATTATGAAATATTTTCTCCAAGGTCCTTTGGCCTTGTTTGACCTATGATAAATCTTCTGGCCATTTATTTAGTGTTTTGAAGAGGTTTTAGGTTTTTGATAAAACATAATTTAATTTAATGCATTTTTAATTGTTTAATTGTGAAAAAATTGTGTTGAGCTATTTTTATTGACTTGTGAAGTTTGACTATTGTGTTTGGGCCTTGGTCAAGGTTGATTTGAATTTGTTGGATTAAAATCATTGGATTTAGGGGATTGATGGAATGTACATTCCATCTCCCAAAATGAATGAATGATTTTAATTTGATAAAATCCTCCCAAAATGATGGAATGTTCATTATACCATATCTCTAACATGCATTAACACTAAAATTTCTATTTTCTGACCTCAGATAGTTGTGACTTCTATATAAGTCCGATTATGATTGCTTAACATAGCGCTAAATTTTGACCCAAAAGCATATCATTCTAGTAAGTGAGATTGTAAGTCTCCCCCCTTTCATGGTATTGTGTGGAAACTTGACATTTTTTCCTTCCTTTGGAAGATGTCTTAGTTCAAGGATCGATGCTTGTAAATAGAGGGTTGAGTGTTCTTCAAAGAATGACTTAAAACAATAAAAAAGCAAAATTCCACTAACTTCAAATCAACTAACATTTGACTAACTTTTAATTTCAAGCCATTTAACTTTATGCACTTTAAATTTAAGCCATTTATCATTTGTCATTATCATACCATTTAACTTGTTTATTTTAATACCATTTTCACTTTGCTCACTTGAGCCATATATTGTGATTATATACTTGTTTGTGTATTTTGTTTGTGTTTGTGGTCTTTTGACCTTAATGTACATAATAACAACAAAAACTCTTAAAAAATGTTTGTGTGGACTGTTGGATTTTGTCTGAGCTTTGGACTTAGAATTAGGCAACATTTCCTATGCAAAAGGACTTGGTCAATGCCAACTTTTCTGAAACCAAGTGCTTGTGAACTGAAATTTTATCTGATGCAAGTATTGGGATTCACTTGAGTTCATCTACTACATGGTCTTGATGCAAATGTTACTTTGAACCTGTGTCTAATGCCTTATTCTGAGCTATTCAAGGAGTATGTCATCTGATACATGGGGAAGATTATGAAGAAGACTATGAAGTTGCTAGCTTGGATGTGGCTATCTTTATTTGATGCCTTGCTCTTCATCTTGCTACTTGTGTATTGATATTGCTTGATTCTGAAGTCCAAAGGGAAAGTGGGTTTCTATATGACACTCTTGTCTATTGGATTGCATCCCACTGGTCAAAAATTTTCAACTCTTAACTTTTAATTTTTGCTTAGGATTAGTCTCTTCATCTCCTCCCATTTCTTAAATTTCAAATCTCTCCCCTCTTTTAAAACCTTTTTTTCTTGTGATTTCTAAACTTAGACTTTTTTGCAAATTAGAAACTTTGGCCTCATGCCATTGCATTTTGAAACTCCCTTTCTTGAATAAAACTTGTAAATGAATATAACCATACCTGACTTAAAATTTCAAAAGACAAAAAGAACTAACACTCATGCAAACTATTTTAGGCCCTTTGTGCCTCTTCTAAAATTAAACTGTTGTTAAAAGAAACTCACTCACTTTGAATTTGATACCACAAACTACGAGGTTTTGATCCCTCATTTTTATGTTGGTACGTAGGCATAAGTCCGAAGGACTTGTCAAACACAAAAATATAATTAATGAATTCTTTTCTCATCCCCACACTGTATTTATTGCAAACATCATTTTATACCAAAACACATGTACACACAAAAAGGGCTCACTAGGAGTACCTAGGACACTTTGGATGCTAACAACTTCCCTCTGTGTAACCAACCCCCTTACCTGTAATCTCTGGCATTTTATTAGTTTTGATTTGAAAACTTCTTATCTTTGGGTTTTGTTCGTACTTTTCCCTTTTCCTTTGGAAACAATAAAAGCGCGGTGGTGACTATGGTTTTATTGACGTTAAGTTTATCCATAGTTTAATGGTCATGAATTTACAGCTACAAAAATTAAGTGGTGACTTTGCTGGGGAGTAGTGTCCAGTGGGTTTAGCCTACTTTTTTATGTGTATATAACTGTATATTTGATGTTTGTATATTTGTGTGTATGATATAATCTGCTTGTTGTGCATGGTGATCTCTGAGTGGTGAGATATGTTCTAACCTGAACTTGAGTGCAATTAAGATAGGAGGATAGCATAGTCATGTTCGACTTGTATGGAGTAGTCCTTAACAAGCTGGCTTGAGACCCATCTATTCAATGGAGACCCTTTTGGAGCTATTGATGTCACACAAGTTATTTGTGGTTAGGCATTACTTTCTCTGATTTAGGGTCCAAGAAGCTGAGGACCGTAAAACATTTAACCCAACTTGGCCTATTTAGGACGTAGTGCGGAGACTGTTCAAGTGTAGACTTGATAATAGTTGTTACGCTATACTACACTCAGACGAGTTTCTCTTGAGAATATTATGGGTTGATGAGTCAATCATCCTAAACTGTAATATCCGATAGATGGAATTAAGACTCTGGGAACTTTCTAGAACATGATCTACATGTTTTATCCTTAGTACACTCCTTTAGGATGGTTCTTAACCTGACTCCACGCTCGTGACTCACAACAAACCCTTGATTCTTGGTTGATCCAATTAAGTCTTGTCAAAACCATAATCCACCAAATTGGATGATTGATCTTGATAATTACTTGATTCATCCCTTGACCTTTGTTTGTTTGCCTTGTGTGTGATCCCTTATTTGTGATTGTTGCATTCATGCATTCATGCGCATCATAACATTCATCACACGAAAAATAGCTTCAAGGAACTGAGGTTTTATTTGCAAATACTTTCAGACCATGGATTGTGGATGAAGGAACACTAAGAAGTACAGTTTAGGATGTCAAAATTTGAAAGAGTTAAGGAAGCTATCATCTTTTGTATTAGATCCCTTGGACTTCAAGCAACGTCATGGGAAGCTTCTATCTGTGTTATCTGCTGATGTAGTTGAAGGACTCTTGAGTGTGTTGGTTCAGTTTTATGATCCTCTTTATTGTTGCTTCACTTTTCCCTATTATCAGCTTATGCCTACATTGGAGGAGTATGCCCATCTCTTGGGAATACTATTTCTGACAAGGTGCCTTTTAGTGGATTGAAGGAGATTCCCAGATCTCATCTTATAGCTGAAGCTCTTCATATGGAGAAGTCGGAGATTAAGGCTCATTAGGTGAAGAAAGGAGGAATGTTTGGCTTAACATCTGAGTTCCTTATTGGGAAAGCTAATTCCTTTTCTCAAACCGGTAGTGTGGATGCTTTTGAAGCTATCTTTGTGTTGCTAATCTATGGTTTAGCTTTGTTCCCTAACATTGACGGTTTTGTTGATGTTAACTCCATCAGAATCTTATTGATTGGGAATCCTGTGCCTACTATGTTGGGTGATGTGTACTTCTCTTTGCATCTAAGAAATTCTAAAGGTGGTGGGACTATTGTGTGATGTGTTCCTCTTCTGTACAAGTGGTTTCTTTCGCACTTGCCTCAGACACCTGCTTTTGTGGAGAACAAACTATGTCTACGATGGTCTCAGAGACTTATGTCCCTCACTATTGATGATATTGAGAGTTGTGGTGAATTCTCTAATGTAAGCCTTATTGGTAAACAAGGAGGAATCAATTACAACCCTGCCTTGGCTCGTCGTCAACTTGGGTTCCCCTTGAAAGACAAACCTAATAACACTCAGTTAGAAGGTTATTTCTATCAAGAGGGTAAATATCCCTAATATTTGAAGCAAAATATGATACATGCTTGGCATAATGTGCATAGGAAAGAAAGATCCGAGCTTGGTCCATGCAACTATGTAGCTCTGGAGGCTTACACTCTTTGGGTGAAGAAGAGAGCTTTGGAGTTGAAGATGCCCTATGCTTGTGAGAGATATATGTCTATGGTTGTGGTTTAGCCATTAAATCTCCCTAACCAGGATGTAAAGGAGTTGGAAGACGGACTCGCCAAGATGAAGCAAGAGAAGGATATGTGGGAAGAGCAGTTCCATGCTTTGAGCAGAAAGCATGAGGAGTTGCAGCTTGAGTCTAAAGACAAAGATGCGCTTATTGAACTTCTTGAAGACCGAGCAGTGAAGAGACAAAGAGAGTCAGAGGGTCTATCTTCCTCTAGTATGCCTCAGCCTTCTTGTGCTTGGAAGAAGATACTTAATCAGCTTATCCTCGAGAAGGCTCAAATGAAGACTTCTTTTGAGTTCGAGATTCAACACACCCGAAGGTAGTACGCGCCTGCAGCCAGATCATCTGATACAGTTGTTATGGGAGAATTAGGATGATTAGTTTCCTTTCCTCTTGTATTTGTATTTTGGTTTCTGGAAATGTATTCAGTGTAATCCTTCCAAATCATATGAATAAAAGATAATTTTTATGGTCAATCAAATTGTTACAATTGTTATTATTATATATTTGCAAAAAAAATAATATGTTCCTTGAAAATAAAAATCAAAGCATTGCATTTCATGAATCAATTGCATAGCAGGTTTTTCTTTCGCCAGATGTTTTATTGGTTATTCTTCTATGCTTCAGCCAAGCTGACTCATCGATACAATACACATGTGAATCATCTGAGAATCATGGAACATTTGGAACAAGAGAACCGAGAGTTGAAGGACGAGATTTCCCGCTTGACTGCCATGATGGAGTCTGTTCTAGCTGCTCAGAGCCAATCTTCTCCAACGCCCGCAACTCCTCCTCCTTAGAGGGCTGTCAGCTCAGAAGTTGTTACTTCAACTGTGCCTGCCTGTAAGACCCTAATTTTGACCCTAAGATCCCTCATGGCATCATGATATTGCACAAGTGCATTTGCCTCAAGGATCAAAGTATGTTTGCCTCCTTAACCCTAGGGGTGGGACTTGTGTGAGTGGTTGAGACCACCAAGCATGCTTGCATTGTATATTATTGCCTTTCTTACTTTTTTACTAACCAAAAGCACAAAAATATGTCACTAACTTTTTTTGTTTTGAATCTCAAGAGATCATGTGCTCCAATGCTCCTAGGAGGCTCCTAAGCTCAATGAAATGGTTAGATGAAGATGAGAAAAAGCATGACAATGGTCCACAAAGCTCCTAATCATCATATATGCCTCCCAACTATATCAATTTTCCAATTTGATCAAGATAACCCAAAGGGCTTGAGGATTGTTTACCAAGGAAACCCTAATTCAACTGTGCCTTGACTATGCCTTGCTCATGAAGCAACCTCAACCTATGGTCAAGTTTAATCAAGGGAATTTCTTTAATTCATTATTTTATGCAAAGATGAGCCTATTTGAGTATCCTCAATCATTTATTCATCAAGATTGGAAGTTTGGCCTTGAAAAGTTGACCAGTCAAGTCATCTGACTAAACTGAGTATCACTGAGACATAACTTATGATGTGTTTGTCAAATGAAGATGACCCCATAAGAAAAAATGTTCTTAGGAACCATATTAACAACGTTAATGTTCATCAAAAATCTATTGGAAACTTTGAAGGTCATCATGCATTTCAAAACATTATAGGTCATTTTGACTGAAAGCATAATTTTGGGTCAACTTCCCGAGGACCTAACTTCCTTAATTTTTACGATTTTGAGGCGAGGACAAATGCATTGTAAATATTAAGATGTCTGCTTAAAATGTTATGTTGGACAAAAGTTCATAATACTAAAAGAAATACATGTGATAATACAAAACATTATAGGTCACCTTGGACCTAAGTCATTGAATTTGAAAAAGTGCCCAATTTCAAATGCCCATAACTTTTTCCTGAAAATCCCAAATGATGCAAAATATAAGTTTGAATTGGTCATCTTGAAAATATCTACAACTTTGATGTTGGAGGTTTTTCGATAGGAAGCTTGCATCATGGAAACAGAGGAGCTTGAAGAGGCTTTCTTTTGGTGAAAATTTTCCAAGGGGAACTTAGACATGTTTTGTGCCCAAACTTTCACAGCCAGTTTTCACTAATTTCCAAATGCCAAATGAATTTTTTCCAAACATGAATTTTGTTCCTTATTTCAAGGGCTTTCCAACCATTACTCGCATTACTTTTTTGGACTTTCCATGTGTGAGTTTCGAAGAGCTTTCTATTTATATTCATTTTTGCATTTCACATTAAAACTTGATGTGCAAGCTTGTGCAATCCATTGTGCCTGTCTAATTCAATTCCAGTTGATCTCAACATGGTGTATCACCCATCATTGGGCCTTACATGCGCCTGTACAGGCCCATCCAAGGAGAATTCAAATCCCATGCACACGAGGGAACCATGCTCCTCATCCCTTTTCAGCTATAAATAAGCATCCAATCTCATTCATTGAAGAACCAAGTGGAGACCTGAAGTGTTGCAGAATTGAAATCCCAACCCTCACTAAAGGAATTTTCAAATTTCTCTTTCTCTTTCAAGCTTGAAATTCAACATCATTAGTTGATTTTCAAAGCTCAATTCCTTAACATATCATCTCCATCACACTTCCAGAGCAAAAGCAGATCAAGATCTTGAAGAATTCGTGGCATTTGAAGCTTCATTTCAGAGGTAGAACCTCAAACATTTTTGATCTAGATCTTGCAATTCAATGTGATTTTCTTTGGTTTATGTGGTTTTTTGAAGTCCTCTCACTTGAGGCAGGCCAGTGGTGGTCTTAATTGTTCCAATCGTGCCATTCCAGTTGACATACCATGATCTTCCATCTCACATTTCTCTCTAAATAGGAAGAGTGAGGATGATCCATGGTTACAGTGGTGATGTACATCACCTGAGCTTCATTTTGATGTCCTTACATTTCATTTTCATTACAAACGTTTTCCCTGCGCGTGGTGGCCGGAATCTGGTACTTCACCGGAGAAGATGGTGGTTTCCACCACCATCACCACGTGGTAGCCTTCCCAGCCCTTGGATTGTGCTTTCACGTTCTAATCTGGACCAGTCTTTATGTTTACATGATTTAGTTCATCATGTCAAGCGTTTGACTCCAGCGTACCATGCATCCGCGCCTTTGAGCCATTTGATCCATGCCACGTCAATTAATGAATTGATCCTTTGGCGCTGGATTTTTCTATTATTCCTATTTTCTTTTAATTTCAGTTAATTCCTTTTATTTTCAAAAATTCATAAAAATTTTATTTGAGGTCAAAAAAATATGAGACCAATGCCAAAAATTTTCTTGAAAAATCTAGTTTCATATTTTGATTTTCAATTATTTTTGTGACTTCATTTAATATTTTTTGTGAATTATTTGATATTTATTTGTTTTAATTCATTTTAAAACACTTTCTGATATTTGAAAAATCCAAAAATATTTTCCTAACACATATGGATCATGATAAGTCAATGAAAAATAGTCTCATCAATTTCTTATTTGATTTGAGATTTTAATTCATATTGTGTTATTTTTCATTGTTTTTAATTGTTTTTAAATAGTTTCTGATTTCAAAAATTGTTGAGAAAATTTGTCAAAGTTTGTTTGATCATATTAGACCTATGAGAATTTAATTGGACTTGTTGAAGTTGATTTGAATTAAATTTGAGGGTTGACCATATTTTGTTTATTTTATTTTGCATTTATTTTTAATTCAAAAAAATCCAAAAAATTATGGTTGACTTGTTGACTTGTAATCTTCATTTCTTTTCTGTTTGGCATTGATTGATAATGACTTGGTTCACATTTGATCAATTGAGTTTGATACTTGATTTCTCTTTCCCTCCATTTCATCTTCATCCCATTCTTTTCATCTTTTGGCCAATGAGTTAATGTCTTATGGTTGGTCTTGACAAATGAGAGGTTTAACCTTCTTTGATCCAAACCAAGCTCAACTTGATCCAAGATCAAGTGAGTTGTTTTGTGTCCAAGATAGGTTGCTTCGTGGTCAAGCAAGAAACCTAAAGTCTATACAAGGCCCTTCCCCTTTTGTTTTGGCATGGAAAGTTTGTGGAGCTTGGCTTACTAGTCATGATCTCTAACTTGTGTTTATTTGCCTCTAGTTTTATTGACTACTACATTAGTCCACTTACGATTGCTTAACATAGCGCTAAATTGTCTTATGACAAGCTAACATAACTATACTAATTACTAACTTTAATTTGAGCATTTAATTTCTTGCCCTTTACTTTTAATGCCATTTATTTCTTGCTCATTATTCATATTGCTTTCCCCTTTGCTCATTTGACCCCATATTTTATGTTTATGTCATTTTTCTTTTGCTCATTTAAGCCCATTATTGTATATGAATATATTGTTGTCTTGTGTTTGCTTTGTCTTTGTTTTGTGTGAACCTAATGCAAAAAGGAGAAAGGACATCGAATTAGGAAATACCTATGCTTAAAGGAGTTGAAGAGCAACTAGGCCTCATGCCTTTAGAATGCTAAACTTATTGAAGAGAAACTAGGCCTCATGCCTTTAGAATGCTAAATTCCAAAGTTGACTCTAAAGGACTTCTCATCTTGACTTATTCTTTGTCCATTCCCCTTATTGTGTTGTAAACATTTTGATGTTTGCTCTTGTGTGATAGGGATTCCATCTTGAGATAGTAAAGAGGACCATTGTCATGAATAGCCAAGTTAAGGGAGAAAAGCCAAATGGAGATCCTAGGAGCTTGAATCCAAATTTTGATTGATTGCTTGATTGTTTGCTAATTCCAAAGGAAAGGAGCATCTTGAATCATCTCTATGATTCTAAGAAAAGGAACTCCAAGGGTTTTATCTTCTCCCTCTTATTATTTGTATGCTTTATGACTAGCCCTTCTCTTTTTCTCCTCACTCCAACCAAGCCAAAATCTTTTCTTGCAAACTTTGACTTTGTTTTAAACTAGAAACCTAGGCCTTATGCCTTTGACTTTTTAAACTCTTTTTATTAATAATCATTGTGAATAAATCTTAATCCTACTTTGACTTCATTTTGTAAATAAATCTAATTTGTAAATATAACTCATTTCAAGTTGATTTTGTGGTTCCAATGGCCACCTTTGTTAAAACTTTTTGAAAAACACTAGTCATAGGTTTGAGTTATCATGGTGGTTGATGTAAATCTCACCTCATCGTTAATGATTGGATTATAAGTCTTCCATACTTATTATAGGGTTAACCCCTCACTAGTATGTTGAAGCCTTCCTCACATGGTGGATTGTTGGTTTAGGTTGAGCCTTCTCCCTTTGATAAAAAAAGACCTCAAGGCTTTTGATCAAATCAATTCACCAATCATTGTGATTTTTACCCTGAACTACGAGGTTTTGATCCTCCTTTGTGATGGTACGTAGGCAATGGGTTCATCCATTCAAACAACAAACTTGTAAATATAATCTATTCTCTTCTCATCCCTCCAATCTTTTGCACATATTTCACAAATACCAACCTACAACACATATTTGCAAAAAAGGTTCCCTTAGAGTACTAAGGATGTTTTGGGTGCATAAAACCTTCCCATTTCATAACCAACCCCCTTACCTAGATCTCTGACATTTTTATTAGTTTTTTATTTGATAAAACTTCTTACTTGGTTTTTGTTCGCTTTTTAGCCTTTCCTTTGGAAAAATAAAAGTGTGGTGGCGACTCGAATTATATGTTTACTTTTGGTTTAGTCAATAAACCTAAAGGTAACGAAAACCTCGCTACAAAAAAGTGGCGACTCTGCTGGGGACGAAAAAGGGAAACAAATCTCTCTAGTGGGTTTAGCCTACTTTTTGGTTATGTGTGTTGTATGTTTATATTTATTGGTGACATATTTTTTGTTCAAATTTGGGATGACTGTATTTTTTGTAATGTATGAATTGCTTGATATATTAACTGTTTCTATGCTTGGTGGTTTCTTGTGAGATGAGTTATATACCCGAACTCGAGTGCACCTATGATATGAGAATAACATAGTCTTGTTCACTTGTGTGGAGTTATTCCGTAGCAAGTTGACTTGCAAGCCCATTGACTTGGTGGAGATCTTGTTGGGATCAATAATGTCACACGAGTAGTCGTGGTTAGGCATTACTCTTTCCAATATAAACCTTAGAAGCCAAGGACCTTAGATACCTAGCCCATCTTGGCCTATTTTAGGACGTAGTTCGAAGGTCGTTCAAGTGTAAGACTTGAGGCGATTGTTACGCGATACTACACTCATAAGAGTCCCTCTTGAGAATATTTTTGGAGAACGAGTAGTCATTTTATCCGATAATATCCGAAATATGAGATGATGACTATGCGACCCATTTTTAGAACATGATCGTCAAGTTTAACCATAGTACACTCCCTTTGGGTGGTTCTTAACCGAGACTCCATGCTCGTGACTTACAACAAACCCTTGATTCGCGGTTGATTTGTTCTCGTATATCCTTAATATCAATGGAACTTGAGTGTTGATAAGGTGTAAGCCATAATCCACCAAAATGGATGATTGATATTGGTGATGACTTGAGCCATCCCATGACCTTTGTGTTGTATGACTTGCTTGATACTTGAGTGTGATTGTTGCATCCATGCATTCATGCATTCATTCGCATCCATATCATCAACAATAAAAAATTTCAAGGAACTTAAGAGGTCTATTTGCAAATTTTCAGACATGGATAAGCAAAGAAGGAATACGAAGAAATACAGTTTCAGACAACCTGACTTGAAAGAGTTAAGGAGTTTGACATCTTATGTATTAGAGCCCTTGGAGTTCAAAGCTCGCCATGGGATGCTCCTGTCAATTCTTTCTACTAAGGTGGATGAGGGTCTGATGAGTGTGTTGGTGCAGTTCTACGATCCTTTGTATCGGTGTTTCACTTTTCCGGATTTCCAGCTTTTGCCTACACTTGAGGAGTATGCCTATCATGTGGGTATACCAATTCTTAAACAATTTCCATTCAGTAGTTTAGAGAAGATTCCGTCTTCTCAAGAGATTGTTGATATGCTTCATGTGGATGTATCTGACATTGTTGCTAATATGACTACCAAAGGTGGAATTCAAGGTCTCCCATATGATTTTCTCATTGCCAAAGCTACCTTGTTTGGGAAGGCCATGAGTAAGGAAGCTTTTGAAGCCATGTTTGTACTCCTCATCTATGAGCTAGTGTTATTTCCCAACATCGACAACTTCGTGGATATGAACGCTATTAGGTTTTTTCTTCTCTTAATCCCGTTCTGAATCTGTTGGGTGACACTTATTTCTCTTTGCATATGAGGAATGCAAAGGGTGGTGGTTCCATTGTATGTTGTTTGCCTCTGTTGTACAAGTGGTTTATTTCGCACTTGCCACAAACGATTGCCTTCAAGGAGAACAAGGGATGTCTACGGTGGTCCACGAGACTTATGTCTCTCACTAATGATGATATCTCTTGATATAAGCGTGTCTATGATGGCGTTCAGATTATTGATTCTTGTGGTGAGTTCTCCAATGTACCTCTTCTTGGTACGTGTGGTGGAATTAACTACAACACAGCTTTGGCTCGCCTTCAGCTTGGGTTCCTCTTAAAGGATAAACCTAACAACATTTTGTTGGAAGGCTTGTTCTTTCAAGAGGGTAAAGATCCCCAAAACTTGAAGGATAGGATGGTCCGTGCCTCGCGCAAAGTTCATAGGAAAGGGAGGAATGAGCTTGGTCCGAAGAGTTGCATTGCTTTAGAACCCTACACCTCTTGGGTAAGGAAGAGAGCTCTTGAGTACCGCATGTCGTACGAGTATCCGAGACCTACCCCTATGGTTATGGTTGGGCCTTCAACCCTCCCTAATCAAGGAGTAGAGGAGTTGAGAGATGAAGATCGATCGCGTGCATGGGTTCGTGTGCGTGAGGAACTTCTTCAGCAACTACAGGATAAGGATGCAGTGATAGAGTTTCTAGAGCATCAGGTTATTGATGAGGCTGATGATGTGGTTACTTCTCTCCTTCCTCACTCATCTAGGTTTTGGAAGAGGAAGTATGATCAGCTCGCCAAGGAGAAGACCGAAATGGAAGCAGCTTATGAGAGAGAGGTGAGAAGGCTTCGTGCAACTTATCTTCCGTTCTCGAAGGCTTTGGATGATTGTTTCTAGGGCTCCATAGGATGTTCATTCTACTTTTCTCTTGTATTGTACTTGGTTACCAAAACTGTATTACTTCTATGGTGTAAAAAGTTTCCAAATATTATTGCTATGAGTATTCCAAAAAAGTTCAATATTTTCGAATATTCGCAAATAGATCTCTATAAAGTTCCTCTGATTAAAAACAAATCATGTGCACAAGCATTGCATGCATCATATGCATAAGCAGGTTTTGTTCCAAGCTCTTGATCAGTGCTCTAACTCTTTGATATTCATTTATTTTGAAGACAAGCTGACGCACAAGTATAATACCAGAGCCAATCATCCAAAGATAATGGAAAATCTAGAGCAAGAGAAGAGGGACTTGAAGGAAGAGAACGCTAGGCTGACTGCGATGATGGAGTCGGTTCTGGCCGCACAAAGCCAAGCTTCGCCAACTCCTGCAATTCCTCCCGCGAGGACGGTCATATCCGAGAAAGCTACTTCGACGGTGCCTGCTGCAATGGCCCACTTTGCTCTGACACTGCCAGCTAGGTTCCCTTGGGGAATGCCTTATAATTTAATTCCAGAGGGTTTCACTCCTACTCTCGCTTCCATGCCGGCATCTAGCCCGGTCGTGTCTGTGCCACCTCCTGTTGTGCACACCCTTCCCCGTTTTGAAGACACCACTTATCATCTGAGCCATCTGAGGGCCCGGATGTATATGAGAAAATGGATGAAATGAAAGATCAATTCCTTGAGTTGCGCAAGGAACTGAAGACTTTGAGGGGTAGGGACCTCTTTGGGAAAAGTGCTGCTGAGTTGTGCTTAGTGCCCAACGTGAAAATCCCTGTTAAATTCAAAGTGCCTGACTTTGAGAAGTATAAGAGAAATACATGCCCGCTCAGCCATATTGTGATGTATGCTCGCAAGATGTCAACACAGACTGACAACGACCAGCTGCTGATTCACTACTTTCAGGATAGCCTGACAGGTGCTGCGCTCCGGTGGTATATGGGGCTGGAGAGTGCAAGCATCCGCTCTTTCAACGATCTAGGCGAAGCCTTTGTGAAGCAGTACAAATATAATGTGGATATGGCTCCAGACAGGGATAAGTTGAGGGCGATGTCGCAGAAGGATAAGGAGACCTTCAAGGAGTACGCCCAAAGATGGTGAGAATTGGCAGCTCAGATAGTGCCACCCCTGGAAGAGAAGGAGATGACAAAGATCTTCCTGAAGACTTTGAGCTCTTTCTATTATGAAAGAATGATTGCCAGTGCTCCCTCAGACTTCACCGAAATGGTGAATATGGGGATGAGGTTAGAAGAGGGGGTCCGTGAAGGACGTTTATCTCGAGATTGCGGCTCCTGAGCAAAGAAGTATGGAGGTTTTGCTAGGAAGAATGAGGGAGAAACTCATGTTGTGTCCTCTCATGCTAAAATAAGACCCTCCTGGGCATGATGTGGAGAACTTTTATCCATTGAAGACCAAGGTGCAAGACCTTGTAGGAAGTGGGATATTGTTTTTTGAGGACGTAGGTCCAAATGTAAAGAAAAACTCATTGCCTGAGCATGGGAAAGCAGCTGTTAACATGGTCCAGGGTTGCCCTAGCAAATACAAAGTCCTTTATGTGAATGACATACGGCAGTCCTTGGTTGAGATGCATAAGCTGTTGTGTGAACACAACCATTATGAGCATGATAGTGATAGGTGCCAGGTGTGCACTATCAATAAGAGAGGATGCCGTCAGGTAAGAAGGGACATCCAGGAGATGATAGATCAAGCGATGATTGAGATACTTCAGAATCATAATGAGGACAAAGTCGATGTTATCACCCCCATATTTAAAATTCCCAAGCCGGTCGTCATCAAGTATGATGGCAGCAAGAAGAAAGTATCGCCAGCTCTTGTGATCAAGCCAGTGGGTCCTGTCCCGTATGTATCAGACAAAGTTGATCGCTATCGATATAACGCAGTCATGCTGGAGGATGGAAAGGAGGTGTCGTTGCCCTCAACTTCTGTCGTGAGCATTTCAGACGTCAGTGGTGTGACCCGTAGTGGTCGTGTTTTCTCGGCTCAGCCGAAATCCCATGAAGATGTCATGAAGAGAACTGCTGTTAATCCTGACGGTACCGTGGGGGTTTCTTCTTCATATAATTCTATTCCTGTTGTGAAGGGTGTTGACCCTGTTGCTGTTAAAAATGATAATACTCCTATCCTGGATGATGAGTGTCTTAGATATGTTCCCGATCCACGCCTGATTGGTCACCTATTATATGCCCAGTAACCAGTATCCCTGGTGTTCCTTCCTTCTGCTCCCTATTATGACTTTTTTGTCCCCTGTGGAGTCAGATTTTCCTGAGTTGAGATGTGCCTCTTGGGTCCTCCTCATATGTTTTGGATGATTAATATCTCTCACCCTTATACCGGTCTTAGATATTCTTTCTCCCTGAGCGTGTTGTTCTCTCACCCAGTAACCAGTGTTTTGATAACATGTCTCTCTTTGAGTTTATTACCTGGTAGCCGGTAATATCTCGTTGTTTCTTCCTTAGCTGAGTCCTTTATGGACATCCCTCTCTGAGTCTGGATTTTTATCCGATGTGTCCTTTGCGGATAGTCTTGCTGTATTGGCATATTCCCCAATACATGCATCTTTGTGTCAGCTCGAGTCTTTCCATTGATTTATTTTCGTGGAATCTCTTCGTGTCTTCCAGCAAGTTTTCAACTCGTGACCTGCTCATGCATTTTACCTTATTCCCCCAGAGTCTCTGTCTCCCTAGTGGGTGTGTTACTCCTGTGGATTTTTTCAGTTTCTTCTGATTCCTTTTCCTTCGTGGCAATCACTCACCATGAATATTTTATTTCGCATGCATACATTTACATCAAGAGGTCTCTTAGGGACCAAAATTCGTCTCTCTGTTATTATTTAAGCTCATTCTACCTCGTCGAGACAAAGATTTTAACCTTCATATCGCTGGCTAGAATGACCTTAAATAGGGGCATCTGTAAGAGCCAAATTTTAACCCTAAGATCCCTCATGGCATCATGATATTGCACAAGTGCATTTTCCTCAAGGATCATAGTATGTTTGGCTCCTTAACCCTAGGGGTGGGACTTGTGTGAGTGTTTTGAGACCACCAAGCATGCTTGCATTGTATATTATTGCCTTTCTTACTTGTTTACTAACCAAAAGCACAAAAATATGTCACTAACTCTTTTGGTTTTGAAGCTCAAGAGATCATGTGCTCCAATGCTCCTAGTAGGCTCCTAAGCTCAATGAAATGGCTAGATGAATATGAGAAAAATCATGACAATGGTCCACAAAGCTCCTAATCATCATATATTCCTCCCAAGTATCTCAATTTGCCAATTTGATCAAGATAACCCAACGGGCTTGAGGATTGTTTCCCAAGGAAACCCTAATTCATCTATGCCTTGACTATGCCTTGATCAAATTTTGCATCATTTGGATTTTTCATGAAGAGGCTTGATTTTGGAGAAACTTTTCAAAGGGGGACTTAGACATGTTTTGTGCCCAAACTTTCACATCCAGTTTTCACTAATTTCCAAATGCCAAATGAATTTTTGCCCAACATGACTTTTGTTCCTTATTTCAAGGGCTTTCCAACCATTACTCACATTACTTTTTTGGACTTTCCATGTGTGAGTTTCGAAGAGCTTTCTATTTATGTTCATTTTTTCATTTCACATTAAAACTTGATGTGCAAGCTTGTAGAATCCATTATGCACGTCCAATTCAATTCCAGTTGATCTCAGCATGGTGTATCACCCATCATTGGGCCTTACATGCGCCTGTACAGGCCCATGCAAGGAGAATTCAAATCCCATGCACACGAGGGAACCATGCTCTTCATCCCTTTTCAGCTATAAATAAGCATCCAATCTCATTCATCGAAGAACCAAGTGGAGACCTGAAGTGCTGCAGAATTGAAATCCCAACCCTCACTAATGCAATTGGCTAACCATTTGGCTCACCAACCGATTGAAGATTACCAGTCAGTGCATTATGATTTTCCTGATGAAGAGATTTTGTACTTGAAAATGAAAGATTGTGATGAACCATTGCTTGAAGAAGGGCCGGAACTTGGTTCTCGTTGGGGCAGGTATTTGATAGAGATGTTCATCAGTATGGTAATGGAATTGGGGCAGTAATCATTACACCTCAAGGCACACATTTTCCATTTACAACTAGATTAACTTTCAAGTGTACAAACGATATGGATGAATATGAAGCTTGCATTATAGGGCTTCAAGAAGCCATTGATCTCAGAATCAAGTATTTAGACGTCTATGGATATTCAGCTTTGGTTGTGAATCAGATCAAAGGTGAATGGGAGACGAATCAGCCTAGTTTGATACCATATATAGATTATGTGAGAAGGATTTCAACTTTATTTATAAAGGTTGAGTTTCATCATATCCCTCGAGATGAAAACCAGATGGAAGATGCTCTTGCAACATTGGCTTCAATGATCGTAGTAAAATATTGGAATGAGGTTCCCAATTTGACCGTGATGCGTCTTGATATGCCAACTCATGTGTTTGTTGTTAAATAAGTAAAAGATGAAAGGTCGTGGTATTACGACATCAAGTGTTTCCTCCAAAGTCAAATTTACCCGTCTGGGCATCTTTGAAAAATAAGAAGACTTTGAGAAGATTAGCTGGCAATTTCTACCTGAACAGTGATGTGTTGTACAAGAGAAACTTCGATATGGTTTTGCTCAGATGCATGGATAGACACGAAGCAAACCTATTGATGACTAAAGTCCACGAAGGTTCCTTTGGTACTTACTCCAATGGACATGTAATGGCGAAGAAGATGTTGCGAGCAGGTTACTATTGGCTGACAATGGAATCTGACTGTTGCAAGTTTGTGAAGAAATGCCACAAGTGTCAAATTTAGGCAGATAAGATTCATGTTCCTCCGACAGTGTTGAATGTCATGTCCTCCGCATGGCCCTTCTCCATGTGGGGAATTGACATGATTGACATGATTGAGCCCAAAGTATCAAACAAACATCGTTTTATTTTGGTGGTATTGACTACTTCACAAAATGGGTTGAAGCGGTATCATATGCGAATGTAACCAAGCAAGTTGTTGTGAGGTTTATCAAGAATCAGATTATATACCGTTATGGTGTACCAAGTAAGATCATTACTGATAATGGATCGAACTTGAATAATAATATGGTGGAAGCTCTTTGCGAACACTCAGGATTGCACCCCATAATTCTTCTCCCTACAGACCTAAGATGAATGAAGCTGTTGAAGCTGCAAACAAAAACATCAAGACGATAATCCAGAAGATGGTTGTGACATATAAGGATTGGAATGAGATGCTCCCTTTTTTTTGTACGGGTATCGTACATCCACCCATACTTCAATAGGGGCAACCCCTTTCTCACTTGTTTATGGCATGGAGTTTGTGCTCCTTATAGAGGTTGAGATCCCATCATTGCGTGTTTTGATAGAACCCAAGTTGACTGAAGGTGAATGGTATCAGACTAGATAAGATCAAGTGGATTTGATTAAAGAGAAGAGATTGACTGCCATGTGTCAAGGTCAGTTATATCAGCAAAGGATGAAGAAAGCTTTTGACAAGAAGGTCAAACCTCGTGTGTTTAGAGTAGGTGACCTTGTGCTCAAGAAGATCTTATCTTTCAAACCAGATTCTAGGGGAAAATGGACTCCTAATTATGAAGGCCCATATTTTGTTAAGACAGCCTTTTCAGGCAGTGCTTTGATTCTTATAACTATGGATGGAGAAGAGTTCACTCGTCCTATGAATGCAAATATAGTCAATAAATACTTTGCCTAAAAAGGAAAGAACACAGCTCGCTAAGTTGAAAACCTGAAAGGGAAGCTTAGGAAAAAATGAGCGTCACAGTGGATTGAAAACCTGAAAGGGCGATCCAGGCAAAAATTAGAGACATAAAACAAAAGGAATTATCCCGATAAATTGAGTAACCCACCTTGGGGAAATTTATACAAAAAATAGGGATTATGGCAAGTAACTGCATCCTGCTGATCTTCAGTTTTGAAGACTTTCTTGAGCCCATCGTTGAATTCTGATCCCCAATGGCAGCCAAGAGCACAGTGGATATCAAGAGATGGTGGAAGGATTAGTGATCATTGTATTCAATGTATCCCTTTTCCATATAAATTACCATTTTCAATTTTTGTAAAGATCTATGGAGTCTTGTCATTTACAGACTACCATTCTATTTAAATAAAGTTGAGCTTTTATCCAATTATTTCTACTCTTATTTAATTCAGCCAAATGGTTCTAAATTTTATTAAGATCATTTTTTGAAAATTAAAAAATTATTAAAAAACATATTTTCTTAAACATTATTGTTAAGCAATCGATTTCATTTATAAGGAATATCAACAGTAGTTTGAAAGCAGTAAGCCCTAAGTGCAGAGCATTAGTGGTTCTCCCCAAGCAATAGGTGTGATTCCTCTCTCATCCCCAGTAGCATATTCAACACCCGGTGTTTGTTGATTTTGCCAACTATTAATTCGACGTTGTCTCCAGCTGATTTGTGGTTGTTCCCCAACTGAGCGCGAGCATTTCTTTGCAGCAATTTGCATTAGTGTAGGTAGAATTTTGGTTTCCCCGCAAGTCTCCATCAGATTCTCTCCCAGTCAGAGTTCTCTCCTGGTTTCTGAGCAGCTATTTGTGTTTGTTCCCTATAGGATTGTGTCCCATTTGATATGGTGTTGACCTAAAATTCCCTGACAAATTAGTAGCAGTTTCCTCAATAAATCTCCTCTTTTCTTCCCCAACTAGAGTCAAGCATTTGGGATGATGATCTTTTTTTTTCTCCAGCAGTTGTTTCCCTCTTTTGTGGATGGGCCGAGAATTGTATCGATGATTCAAATTTTTGACATTTTCGTATCCTTTGAGATTGTTTTGTCAGCATAATCATATATATATATATATATATATATATATATATATATATATATATATATATACACTCATATAACTTCATTATTGCATCATTACACCCTGAGATTCATTCTTGTAATTCTTACCCCCTGCTATGGTGGTACTTTATCCCCACACATGGTCGACGTGTCTGTCCTCCTTCAATTATAGAGTGTCATCCCCTTAAGCAGAAATACTTTAACCTTTCTCCTTTCCTCACCGAGTTATTTCCTCGTGGATGATTATTACTTCCGCTTCCTCCCCAGTTGATTATCTGGATGGAACCACTCCCTTTGAGTTATATCCTCATTGGGTTGAGTCTGGATTGACAGTTTGTTTCTAGATCTTACCTAGATAGATATTTTTGGTCCCCTAAGAGTCTATTACCTAGTAAATGGTAATATTCTTCTTAGTTTGTGATTTGTTAGTTCTCGCCCAATACCCGGCAAAAGTAACCTCTTTTCTCCCCAGCGGATTCGTTTTCACGTCTCCCTAAGAAGTATATCCTTGATATGTTCATCCTAACCGATGACGGATATTTTCTTCCCCTGCTTTGAGTTTATCCTTGATATGTTCATCCTAACCGATGAAGGATATCCTCTTTTTGGTATTCTACCTAGTAAAAAGGTAGTTGTAATCCCTATTTGTTTCCTAGAGAGTTAATCCTTGATATGTTCATCCTAACCGATGACGGGTTTCCTTCTCTTTGCGGTCTTCTGCCCAGTAACCGGTAGTTGTAAATCCTGCTTTTTCTCCCCTTGCGGAGTTTATCCTTGATATGTTCATCCTAACCGATGAAGGATATTCTCTCTGTTGGTATTCTATCCAGTAATTGATAAATGTAATCCCTATTTTTCCCTTCGGAGTCTATCCTTGATATGTTCATCCAAACCGATGACGAATATTCTCTTTGATGGTATTCTATCTGACATTCAATAGATGTAATTCCTACTTGTTGTTCAAGTGGTTTATCCTTGATATGTTCATCCTAAGAGATGACAGGTATCCTCCTTAACATCCCCATGCAAGTTAATCCTTGATATGTTCATCTTAACCGATGACATATTTTTCTTTCCTTTCAGTCTATCCCTAATATGTTCACTCTAACCAGTAACGGATATTCTCTCCGTTTTGGTCTTTTGCCCAGTAACCAGTAGTTGTAAATCATATTTTTTCAGCTTTTTCCCAGCAAGTCTATTCTTACCCGGTAACCGATAATGAATACACCTTCTGGTGGCCCTCAGTGGGTCATCCTTGATATGTTTACTCTAACCGATAACGGATGTCCTCCCCATCAGATTTTTATTATCTCCTTACCCATTAATAGGTAATGGATAATACATCTTCTTCTCCTCCTGTGATTGAAGATCTTTTCTTCCCCAGTTGAGTTTAGTGCGCATTTCCTTAGTGGATTTGCTTTTCCTGCATGGTTCGAGTATTTCAGCTTTGTTTTGTCCTATCCGTTTCCCTTGCAGATGTTCTTTCCCCCCGACTAAGTCTTTCCATTTTCATGGAATCCCTCGTGTCCGCCCAGTATTTTTTAAGTTGTAGCCTGGCCTATGCATAACCTATTATTTCCCCCCAGAGTCTCTATCCCCGAGTGAGTTTTCCTTACGGAATGCATTACGCTCCTGCGGACTTTCAATCTCTCTGAATTCTTTTCCTTTGTGGCAATATATCCCCATAGAGAGTTTTTTTAACATTCATACCATATGTATCATGAGGTCTATTAGGGACCAAATTTTGTTTCTATATGTTGTTATTTAAGCCCATTCTACTGAGTCGATAAAAAGATTTCAACCTTCTCCTCCTCAATTAGAATGTCCTTAAATAGGGCCAACTGTAAGACCCCAAATTTTGACCCTAAGATCTCTCATGTTATCTCATCATATGCATTGGCATTATGATTATACCTTGGCATTCTTCCTACTCCTCATTCATTGGGTTTGTATTGGGAGAGATCACCAAGCACCATCTTTTGCAGGCAGGGCACTTGATCGCCTTCGATCTATCAAGGTCACATCTAGGGTTTAAGACCCTCATTGCCAAGAGCTCAACCAAGAGATGATACACAGTGTCTCTATGAATCATATATGAGTCCCCATGATCTTTACATGTTATTTTGATCAATATTTCTTCAAGAGATTGGAATTGGTTTGCCTCGGATACCCTAGTTCATCTAGGTATCTTGTGTAACTTCTTCACCAAGATTTTTCACCAATTGATCAGATATTTCAAGGGACACTTAAAATTTCATCATCTTATGCATATATGATATCCCATGATTCCCAATAGTCAAGAGAATTGCAAGCCATCAAGTTGATTGATGGTGGTTGACTAGAGGTATTCACTTAATCAAAACTGGGGTTCCCTAGACCCTATCTCCTACAATTTTCATCATATTAAAACGATTCCAAGGTAAACGTTACTCTAAATGACATTCCAAACAACTTTCAGGTTGAGTTCTAGAGCTAATTTTGCATGGAAAGTCATTTTTTATGGTGAGAGATTATAATGCATTTATTCTTAACCCTAATTTGGAAGTCAACTTCCCAAGGCCATAACTTGCTCAATGTTTATGACAATAAATATTTCCAAGTTGAAAAATCAAATTCAAGGTGTCTGCTTCAACTTTTATGTTTGGAGGAAGAGCTAATTCAACTTTTATGAGCATGTGATATAAGGATACATTATAGGTCATTTTGGACCAATACCATTGAACAAGTGATTTTCCTCAACTTTAAATATGCATAACTCACTCATCCTAAATCAAATGAGGTCAAATTTTTGACCATTTTGAAGGAGTTTAAAACATCTACAACTTTGATGAATACACTTTTCTCATTTGAATCTGACATAAAAAGTTTTCCAAGGTGGAATAAGTGAACATCTTGGCTTGACAAGTAGAATTTTTTTTATATGTTTAAATGTACAAAATTCCACCTCAAAATTCATCACAATACAAGCTTCAAATGGAAAAGTTTTCAACATAAGAGTTGTTCCTCTTGATGTAACCTTTCCAAAGACTCCAATTTAATCCATTTTGGACAAGGTTTGAGTGGTCAGCGCATGGCTTGAACATGGCATCATCATTTGGCAAGAATCAAACTTCAAACAGTTGTACACTTTTTCCTTGCATTCCAATTCACTTTCAGACTCAATTACATGTAACTATGGACTTAAGTGAGTGGCTTCATGGGTATGTACACGGCCATGCAAGCATGCATCACTGAATTGCCAAATTTGGAAACAACTTTGAAGGTGCAAATATCACTTGCTACAACTATAAATAAGAGTCCCTTGCAACAGAATTAGGGACCCCTTGCGCGCCAGCTTTGATCCAAGACCTCTAACCCTCACATTTGAAAGGAAAACCTGAGAATTTTCTTTTGAAAATTGAGTTTGAATCTCACTGTTTGGAGATTCAAAACTCTAGGGATCCAAAGCTTTGTTTCAATCTTAAGCCAATTCTGCAAGCTTCCTGAGTAAGATTGAACAAGAAGCAAAACAAGAGAGATCGAGTTTTGCATAGCATTGAAGGTATTTTCCAGATTTTTTCTTCTCTTTGATTCTCTCTCAATTCTCATCAATTCTCTTGGATCCTATGTTGTCTGAAGTCCTACCAATATAGGCAAGAAGATTGAGTTGCTTTGAGGTCAAATCGAAGCAACTCAGTTCATGTACCTCAAATTTCAACTCCATGAATCTCTCAATATACTTGGAGTTAGATTGAATTGACGTCAGATTCGTGATTAGTTCCAGTTTTACTTTAAAATCATGTCCTTCTTTTTCATTTTTGTGATGGTGATGAGTGAACCAGTCCGACCAGGGTCGCCGAGAAGGTGATCGGCGCTTTGCTCCGGTGATGAGATGGATAGGTTCTGAGCCATAGGATCAAGTCATTTTGTTTTAATCATGAGCGTTCCTTTTGAATACTAGTTGTGTGGCGCGCTGACTCAAGTGTATGATGGAACGCGTGTTTTGGTCCACTTGGTCTGCCACCTCAATTAATGAGGGAGATCAAGTGGTCCACGTCTCTTATGATTATTTGAATTTCATTTTATTTGCTTTATTTTCATTAATTCATATTAAATTTAATACTGATCCAAAAAATATGAGAGTTTCACCAATTTTTTTTGAATAAAATCCTCTTTCATTTTCTGAATTAAAATATTTTTTTGGATCATTATTAATATTTTTCAGGATTTAATTGATTTGGTGAATATTTTTAATTGATTTAAAATACTTTTAAGTTTCCAAAAATGATGAAATTTTTTCTCCAAGGTCCTTTGACCTTGTTTGACCCATGATAAATCTCATGACCATTTCTTTGGTGTTTTGATGAGGTTTTAGGAAATTGACCAACCATTATTTAATTTAATGCATATCTTTATTATTTTTAATTGTTTAAATGCCAAATTAATTGTGTAGAGCCATTTTATTTGACATCGTGAGTTTGACTTGTGTTGTTGGGCATTGGTCAAGGTTGATTTGACTTTGCTAGGTTAAGATTATTGGATTTAGGGGATTGATGGGATGTACATTCCATCTCCCAAAATGAATGAATGATCTTAATTTGGTAAAAGTCCTCCTTTGATCGATTTGTTGTGAATCCATTCTCCCTCCATTGACTGATAACTCAAACGTAAATGAAATTAAAATAAAATATTCAACGGGAACAATTGAAAATCCAGGAAACCAACAGCTGAGCTAAAATCCAGGAAACTAACAACTGAGTTACAATTAATGAACCTAACAAGTAGCTTATTTGTTAGCACCCTAATATGTGGAAATTAGGTTAACTTGCTTAACCTTATTTTTAGGAAATACAAGTACAAGGCCCAAGTGCTGCAATATAAAAGGATGGCAATCCTTCTTTCAGAACTCAGGGGTTTTTAGCGTGAAGCATTCATTGTTCCAGTACCCTTCACTGCTGTATTTTATGTGTGTCTTATATTAGGTGTATCTTGTGAGCCAAGAAATTATCACCTGGATGATTGCATTGGACTATGGTGTTCATTGAGTTGTAAATGTTGTGTCACTCTAAGCTTTTAAGCATGAGTGTTGTGTATCTTGATTAAAGTTGTTAAGCACAATCAAGAGTTGTTTGAAGTGTAACTTCACAATTGACTTTAAACTTATTTAAAGGTTGTAATCACTGTGGTGATTGAGGGGGAGTGAGTAGGAACTCTGGTCTTAGTTTAGATTGAAATTGCATTGGGTAGGTATTAAGTAATAGGATTAAACAGGTGGTTTAAGGCCTGAATTAATACTGCTAATAGTGGATTTTTTCCCTGGCTTTATAGCCCCCATACGTAGGTGTGTGTGACATCGAACTGGGTAAACAATTCCTTGTGTTATTTACTGCACTTTAAATTTAAGTTCTGCATCATTCTTGTCTGCGTAGAATTGGATGTCATAACATCCAATGTTGATCTCTGCTGTGTCTTTGTACCAGATGGACATAACTGGGTGTTCTTCCATTCTATGGTGATATAGTAGCAGATGTCATGACATCTGTGAATGTGTGCATATCAGTACTAGGTTTTAATTTGTATAACTGTCTTGCTATTTTAGTAACAATGTTGGATCAGATGTCATTACTTGGAGTAGAACATCTGAACTCTGACTACACCAGAATTTCAATAAGGAAGTTGCATTGAAATAAATGTGGTGATTCACGTACATAGCACTCTTAAAAACTCTTGCTTCCTCACGCTGGGAATGAGAAGTTTTTTACAAGTGATTTTGGTACAAAGTGAACACCCCAAGCCCCTCGTGGGATATCCTATTTATAATAAACTAAAGAAACTACCTACAGGACAAAAAACTTCTAAAAAATAACATACGTCATGCCACACGATCTACAACTGCTCTATACACGTTCTACAAACTGCTCCATATTCTGGCGCTTATTGTTCTTGTAACTGCTAGTCATTTTCAATTTCAAACTTCTCCCGCCCAAGTATTTAGGTCGACCCTGTCTTCTATGTGTTGACACAACCAAAAATTCCTTGAGTCCCAATCTTCATTTCAATCGATAGATCGGGTTTCGACCAAACATGATTCTTCTGTCGGTTTCATCTCCTGTTGACTTATGTTTTTCTTAACTCTTTCTTATCTTAGGCCCGTCTTTCTTTCAGATCGGGTTTCGCCTTCAACTTGCCTTATAGATTTCTTATGGTAACAAAATGCCCCCTAGAGATGCCATTTTCGAATGTCGACTTTTTGTGAGATAATGGAATATTTGAGAATGTCTACTTGTTCCTCACCACTTCCACTTCTACTTAGTGGTACACCTGTTTGCCCCACGCTGCTGACGTCATCTAATCATGACAAACGTCTCCTTTTTTCCTCGAGACACACTAAATCGCATCTCCATCACTTCACGTTTTTATGACTGAAACGTGCTTACCGTCATAACTGCTTTTTCGCCTCCATGTGTTTGCAGGCGTGGGAACATGAGTACAAGTGTCATAGAGAGAAATCAAATGATTACTCTTCCTTTGCCTAGGGTTTAACTCTTATAAAACCCTTGTTCCTTCTTCTTCTTTTCTTTTTTTCCCCTTTTCCTCAGAAAACGAAAATCACTTGCACTCTGTGTTAGTGAAAAGAACAACCTTTCTTCTCCAAACCTTCAACTTCCTCCATGGCTAGCTGAAGCAAAAGTAAAACCCTTCCCTCCACTACGAAGCTCGCACAACCACTCACCATTGATGGCAAGGAGTACGTTCCCAGGTATTAATCCCTTTCTCCTTGGCTGACGAACCTTTAGCATTTTTAGGTCCACTTCCAGAAAATCGTCGTCCTGACATAACCAAGACAGATTCCTTTTTCCCCACCAGTCATGTCTCTGAACCTTTGGTTTCTTCCCAAAAACCTTTCTCCCTCCGTTATGTCGACAAGAATTTTAGGATTGCTCCCCCCAAGAACTGTCCTACGTTTTGCGCCTGGATGGATCGCTTAGAAACCGAGAAAATCGACCATTGGAAACGAACAAGTATCTATACCCTTCTACAAATTGCCCATTGTGGCCCCCCTCAATCTTGTGGCATGTTACTGGCTGCCCTCCAATTTTGGGATAGTTCGACCAATTCTTTTCATACCAAGTATGGCATGATGACGTCGACACTCTTGGATATTGCTTCCATTACAGGCTTGAAACCGACTGGCGAAGTCTTCGACTGTGAAGCCGTGGCACCAATCTCTCTAAGGTTTGACGTTGGTGACTCTCGCAAGTTGACATACAACAATTTTATTGATCACCATGCCACATCTTCAGGCCCTGTGTCCACTGAAGAACATGTGGCCTTTCTAACTTTGTGGTTATCTCGCTTTGTGTTTTGCTCTAGGTCAATGCAGATGGCCAAACATTTTGCTCTTCTGGCAACCCAACTTCACCAAGAGCGTGACGTCGCTCTGGGCCAATTAATATTGGCTTCTCTTTATGAATCCCTATCAGAAGTTGTCTGCCAAATCAAGCTCTTTGACCCTGCGAACTCAAAGAAGAAAAATGTTTTGGTCCACGGCCCTTTTTGGTTCTTAAAACTGTGGCTCAACGCCACTTTTTCCAAAGACATAGCACCATATGGGATGAGAAGGGTTGCGTGTCCCCCAGAAGAACGACACCTTTTTTGGAAGCGACTATTCCCTTTAACGCCCATTGACAAAACTTTTCTTGACGTCAAGGTGTTTCGCCTCTTGTTTACCATCATGCTGACCCGCCCAGACTTTCACCCTTCTATGGATCCTTTCAGCCGTCGAACTGAAGGTCCTGAATGGCTCACTAGGGTTTTTCCTCCGACCGAAAATGAGCATAAAAATGAAACCTTCGTTATCTGGAGACGTCTTCTGGTCCCCCGATTTCTGTCGGCTATAACCTCCGGCACCAACACTGGCCTAGTTGCTTACCAACCCAACCTGGTAGCCAGACAATTTGGCCTTTGTTAGTTTATTCCCAAGTCCCTGTACTTTTCTCCTGACCTACTCATAGACATCCTTTGTGATCAACCCTGGAGTATGATCCAAGGAGATATTGAGACCCTTTGGGAAAACTGACTAAAGCTCCATTCCATTCCCTTTCAACCAGCCTTCTTCTGCACCAAAGATTTTGATGATTGGTGGCAGTCGCATCTTGCTGTTTACATTGGCGCTCCTGAGGCCAAATTATCTGAACTAACTCAGGGTCTTATTTATTTGCAAGCGAAAACGACTAAATGTAAGCCTCTCCATGCCAAACCAATTCGAGCTTTTCAGAACTATTTCCATGTTGTGTATCGACCTAATAATCTTCGTCAGACCATCTCTGAGGTCGCGTCTGAATTAAAGGAGAAGGTAACCGACAAGCTCCCAAAACTTAAAATCCCAGGTTACGCGAAAGACAAGTATCTTTACGCCCTTCATTTTAGAAACATAAAATTTCCTCCTTTGCCATCTAGCCCGTTGGCTTTGGCCTTTGGAAATTCAATTCCAAATTGGTATTATTTTCCTTTTTCAGGCGTGCAAATGCTTATAAGAAAAAGGCCGACAAAGTGGTACCGACGAAGCATTATCTGCCCTACTACTCAGGGCCATTTCATATTGATCCTCAATATGTTAGAGTGTTTGAATCCACACAAATTGGTAACACTTTTCTAGAAAGATAACACCTCCTTTTAGTTGGATTTCGTTGCTTACTTGCTTTTTATGTTTCTTTGCAGCGATCCCCTTAGACCATGTGGATCACGTTCCTGCCAATGAATCTATCCTTTCGACACAAAAGACTCAGGTTCGACCCTGGATGATTTGTTGTTTTCTTTTACCTTGGTTTTTATTCTTAACTGTCATTTCCCCTCTTGCAGGCTGCTCTTGAGAAGTCCTCTAATGATGATGAGCGACCTGTTGCCCAAGTTTTGAAAGAACCCAATTCTTCAGTATGCACCTATATGAAGCAATCTCACTCAATCTTGTGATTTCTATAAGGAAAACAATACGTGGTCTCTAACTTCTTACTTATGTGCAAGGTCAACCACGTTCGACAGACCCCACTGTCTCTTCTCACTCCAAGAAATCCAAAAAACAGAAACGCTCTGCTACCACAGGATCTGAGGTATTTCTTGTCGGCTTGTCTGATCTTCTAACTAGAATATTTTCTTATAACCTCTCTTCATGTCTTCAGCCGACTCCCTAGTCGACTCAGCCATCTTAGCACTCCCACAAATCCAAAGGCCACCAGGGCTATAAAAGGAAGAAGCATGATTCTCCCTCTATGAGTGGTGAGGCTAAGAAAAAAAAACACCACAAAGTGCTCACTCCAGAGGATCCTTCTCTAGACGCCGACACTATTGTGGTCGACACGTCTATCCTTAATAACGTCCCTGGTCCAGCTGTGGGGGCTTCGCAGTCGACCAGCACCCCCGCTGCTGCTGTCTTGGGGGAAGAAAATCCAGATGTCGTTCCCCCTACACCGACGCAGGTAATCACTTGTTTTACTATCTTTTCCCTTGAATTACTGGACTTTTCTTACAAACATCTTTTTCTCTTACAACAGGCTGATGCTTCTGGTGAGCCATCTCACCCTGTCGCCGACTATACTCCCTCGTCGCCGACTTCTTCTCCATTTCACCAGGCACCCTCTGTCGACACTACTGGTGAGTTCATTAGCCAAAATACTTAAGTAGAATACGAAATATGGTATGGTACCAAATACTTAAGTGATTTTGGCATATTATGAGATATGGGCCAAAATACACTTAAGTGGGCTTTTTAGCTTGAAGCCCACACAAGTGGTTATATAAATAGAACCCTTGGGTAGAAGCATTATCACTCAGACTAAAACTCAAGTGAAGACTTAGAATTTCGTTTCCCTCTCTCTCTCACTCAAAGCCTTCATTCGTACCAGCTAGCACTGAGATTGAAGGAACCCGTTCGTGTGGACTGGGTAGAGACGTTGTCATCGTTCAACGTTCGTGATCGCTCAGTGGATTTGTATCCAAGGTTTTGATCGTTACAAGAGATCTGCACCAAAGGTTTGAATCCCCACAAGAGGTAACAATTCTATCATTGATCATGCCCATTCGTAAGGATCACTAAATGGAGAAATTTTTAAATTCCGCTGTGCCTTGGATGGTAATTCTCCTTCAGTGGTATCAGAGCCACTTAGGAAACCATGAATCCGATAACTGTTTTTGTTTTGTATTAATATGATTAAAGACATAATGAATCAAATATTAAATTAAGATCAATCAAGTTATATATATATGATATATGTAATCCTGATGCAAAATACATTATATATGATATAGTGTTCTCGTTTCGTTCATTCAAACACTCAATGGTTGTTTTCCTTTGAGCGATCAATGGTCGTTTGCTTCTTGATCCGACATTAGTATGGTGAAGCAATGACGTGTTGATCAATCATACTGAATCAACAATCCAGATGTGTTTGACGGTCTGAAATTGGTGCATCAGGGTTAGTGACGGCACAAGGGTTGTGTTGTCAGAAAGTTATGCGATTGGGGTTATGACTGCACAAGAGTTGTGCTTTCTAAACACTTTTTGGAACAGTGTTAACCGGTTAACGCGTATGGTTAACCGGTTAACGTAATACGAAAGAAAACAATTTTTGAACAGATTTCAAACAGTGTTAACCGGTTAACGCATTTGGTTAACTAGTTAACGCAAGGCAGAAAACAATTTTTTGAACAGATTTCAAACAGTGTTAACCGGTTAACGCATTTGGTTAACCAGTTAACGCAAGGCAAAATTCACCCGTTCGGCTAACTCAGTACTTTAAAGTATCAAGTGTTGATGCGAACACCCGTTCCCGCTAACCGGGCAGCGGACCCCCGGCTAACTCTGCGTAGTGTGATCGGTCGTCGAAATTTTATTTTGGTTTTAATTAATTAAAAGAATTAAAATTGATAATAATAAAAATGTGTTTATTATTGTCTTGTGGTGATCGGTTATGGCCTTAGTTTTCCTTTATTTTGTTTTGGGTTTTAAAATATGACCTGCATGTCGTGCCTCTCTCTTAATCTCCAAAATGTAACTTCTTTTCTCATCTCACTCCCTCGTATGCAAAACGAGTTTCTTTATGTAATGTAATATTATGAAGAAAGCAAAGAAGTCAGTGACAAAGGAGGACAACCTTGAAGATCTTGCTTGGAGAAGCTTAGATCGTTAATAGGTTAGCTTAGGTTCTCTCATTGGCTTGGGAGAACAATTGCGCTAGGGGCCATAACTGTTTCATTATGTATGTATGTATGTTGATGCATGTGAATGTATGTTGATGCATGTGAGAGACGATTTATATGATAAATAAGCCGGTGAGATCAGAAAAATTGCAATTCCCTCAAATTAAATATTAAGTTTATGCTTTCCAAGTTTTAGCACTCATCAAGACTAGTATCGGATAATGTAGGTTTCGCATACGCGAGGTGCATGTTCTATATTAGTAAGGTGCGATGGGATAATTGTAATATCCAACTGTTAAAACAATGGGTCAAACTTAACTACACAAATTATAATAATATTATATGTGTTTGCTTTCCAAGTTTTAGCACTCATCAAGACTAGTATCGGATAATGTAGGTTTCGCCTACGCGAGGTGCATTTTCTATATTGCTAAGGTGCGATGGGATAATTGTAATATCCAACTGCTAAAACGATGGGTCAAACTTAATTATAATAATATTATATATGTTTAGAAGCAAGAGTTGGGAATGATCCATATGATGGATTGGAATAAGGAGTTATTCACCCAACTGAAATTTTCGAGAGTTGTATGAGATACAACTGGAAGGAGTTCCTACCTAAATAACCTAGTTTTGTGTAATCTGCCTATGCGGACTTAGAACGAAGTGAAATATGGATCTCGACCCACTAGAAAATCTTCCAACGGGATTTTCCGAATCAAATGATGAGGGTCATTTGTTTTGAGTAAAATAGTGGGAGCATATTTAATTAAAGGCCTAATTAAATATGTCAATGATACTTATATTTTCACTAATCCTTATGTAGATTACCATGACAACAAACACATCTAACGACATCTTGCGATCAATCCTTGAGAAGGAAAAATTGTCTGGGACAAATTTTCTGGATTAGTACCGAAACATGAGGATTTTCCTCAAATATAAAGGGAAAGGCAAAGAAGTTGTCAAACCCAAACCCACTATTGCTGCTTTGAAGCCTAGTTGAGGCATAACAAAAGAAGGCACCTGCTTCCATTGCGGTAAGACCGAACACTGGAAGAGGAACTGCCCAAAGTACCTGGAAGATAGGAAGAATGGAGTGGAGACTTCAACTTCAGCTATTTTTGTTATTGAAATTAATTTATCTACTTCTGCATCATGGGTATTAGATACTGGATGCGGTCTCACATTTGTACAAATGTGCATGGACTAAAAAGGAGTAGAGATTTGGCAAAGGGAGAAGTCGACCTACAAGTTGGCAATGGAGCAAAGGTTGTTGCTTTAGCCGTAGGAACTTATGTATTGACTTTACCTAGTGGTTTAATAATTCAGTTAGAGAATTGTTATGATGTACCTGCAATTAGTAGGAATATTATTTCCGTTTCTTATTTGGACAAGTTTGGTTTTTCATTCATAATAAAGAACAATTGTTGTTCAATTTATTTGAATGATATATTCTATGCTACTGCACAAATGAACAATGGGTTATATGTCCTTGATCTTGAAATGCCTATTTATAACATTAATACTAAAAGGATGAAACCTAATGAGTTAAATCCAACTTACCTTTGGCATTGTCGATTAGGCCACATAAATGAGAAGCGCATTTCCAAACTCCATAAAGATGGACTCTTGGACTCTTTTGATTATGAATCATATGAGACATGCAGATCTTGTTTAATTGGAAAGATGACAAAGTCTCCATTCACAGGAAAAGGTGAAAGAGCTAATGATCTTTTGGCCCTCATACATACTGATGTATGTGGACCACTGAACATACCAGCCAAAGGAGGTTTTCAGTACTTCAACACATTCACTGATGATTTCAGTAGATATGGTTATGTGTATTTAATGAAACACAAATCAGAGTCCTTTGAAAAGTTCAAGGAATTCAAGAATGAAGTACAAAACCAACTAGGTAAGAATATTAAAACTCTTCGATCAGATCGAGGTGGTGAGTATTTAAGCCTAGAGTTTGATGACCATCTGAAAGTGTGTGGGATCCTATCCCAACTTACTCCTCCTGGAACACTCCAATGGAATGGTGTATCTGAGAGAAGAAATCGAACCCTGTTGGACATGGTCCGATCCATGATGAGTCACGTCGATCTTCCAAACTCCTTTTGGGGACATGCACTATTGACAGCAGCTTACACACTTAACCGTGTTCCATCCAAAAGGGTTGAGAAGACACCATATGAGATATGGAGTGGTAAGAAACCACATATGTCCTACATGAAGATTTGGGTTTGTGAAGTTTATGTGAAACGACAAATTTCAAATAAGCTTGAGCCCAAATCTAACAAATGCTTATTTGTGGGGTATCCTAAAGAAACAAAAGGGTATCACTTCTACAATACTTCTGAGGGCAAAGTGTTTGTCGCTCGAACTAGAGTTTTCCTAGAAAAGGATTTTATTTCCAAAGGAATCAGTGGGAGGAAAGTAGAGCTTGAAGAAATTCAAGAATCACAAAGCATCGATACACCTATGGAGGAATTAGAGCAGGAAACACAAGGAGTTGTGTAAGAGCAACCTGCTCAAGTAGAACAAGACCAGTGTAGGTCAGGCAGAATACGTCACCTACATGAGAGATATGGATATCTCATAACTGATAAAGGTGATGTATTACTCATGGATCAAGTACGAACATTAGCCCTGTGTCTACAAGAAGGTTAGTGGGAGCATGATCGTTTTCCTGGTATTATATGTAGATGACATATTACTCATTAGAAACGATATCCTTACCCTGCAACAAGTAAAGTCTTGGTAGGGGAAATGCTTTTCTATGAAGGACCTAGGTGAAGCAGCCTATATATTAGGAATCAGAATCTATAGAGATAGATCACAAAAACTGCTTGGCCTAAGTCAAAGTACATACATAGACAAAGTGCTAAGACGCTTTAATATGTATGATTCCAAGAAAGGATTCATACCTATGCAACATGGCCTGTGTCTATCAAAAACACAATCCCCTTCAACTAAGGAAGAAAGGGATCGCATGAATAAGATTCCATATGCATTTGCAATAGGATCTATCATGTATGCCATGTTATGTACTCGACTAGATGTCTCGTATGCTTTAAGTGTAACGAGTAGGTACCAATCTGACCCTGGTGATGCCCATTGGGTAGCTGTCAAGAATATCCTTAAGTACTTGAGAAGGACTAAGGACTCATTCTTGATATATGGAGGTCAGGAAGAGTTGGCTGTAATTGGATACACCGACGCTAGCTTCCAGACAGATAAGGATGACTTTAGATCGCAATCTGGTTATGTGTTTTACTTAAACGGTGGCACTGTGAGCTGGAAAAGTTCAAAGCAAGATACAATTGTTGATTCTACAACCGAGGCCGAGTATATTGCTGCCTCAAGTGCAGCAAAGGAAGCTGTTTGGATCAAAAAGTTCATTAGTGAACTTGGCATAGTCCCTAGCATTGTGGATCCCATTGGTCTTTATTGTGATAACAATGGTGCTATCGCACAAGCTAAGGAGCCTAGATCTCACCAACGATCCAAACACATACTCAGGCGCTATCACCTCATTCGAGAGATAATAGATAGAAGAGATGTGAAAATATGTAGAGTACCAACACTTGACAAATTGTTGACCCACTAACAAAGCCTCTTGCACAGCAGAAGCATGATGGCCATACTAGATCAATGGGCATTAGGGGTATGCCTTATTGGCTCTAGTGCTAGTGGGAGATTGTTGGTGTAAGCCCTAGAGGCCAATACTTTCGATACTTGTATCGAATTATTTATTAATAATAAAAGGCTTTTTCTTTATTATGTTTGTTTAATAAAGTCCCTAGGATAGATAGTCTGTTTAATATATCAAGTATGACTTAATCATGAGATCACATTAAACATAAGGACACTATTCTTAAAGTATTCGTAGTCGAGATTTATTGTGAAGTGGGATAACATTAAAGCATGGAGACTATTATGTTTGTAGACTGATGATCACATCTGATGGATCATGGATAAAGAGTTATCAAGTCTTAAACATATAGATATTCAAAATTAAATCACAAAATTCTTCCTTTCTTCACCAAATGAGATATTCAGAAGTCAACCCCAAAATTATTCCTTTCTTCACCAAATGAGCATCAATCTCATATTTCTTCAGATGAAGAGCTTCAGCTATGAAGTGAGATATGGGAATCTCCTTTAATCAATTGAAAGGTACTTTGTTAGATACGGGTATACCCAAGAGATGGGCATACTCCTCCAACATGAGCTCAAGTTGATAGTCGGGAAAAGTGAAGCACCAGTAGAGATGGTCATAAAACTGAACAAAAACACTCTGAAGTCCTTCAAACACATCAATAGATAATACACACAAGACCTTTCCATGACGGTTCTTGAAGTCCAAGGGATATAGTACAAAGGATGACAAATTCCTTAGCTCTTTCAAGTCAGGACATCTGAAAATGTACTTCTTAGTGTTCCTTCGTTCATAATCCATGATCTAAAAGTATTTGCAAATAAGACCTCAGTTTCCTTGAAATTTGTTTTTCTGAGATGAATGTTATGATGCACATGTATTCATGGATGCAAAAATCACACACAAGGGATCACACACAAGGCAAACACAAATAAAGGTCAAAGGATGGATCAAGTCATCATCAAGATCAATAATCCATTTTGGTGGATTATGGTTTTCACCTTATCAACACCCAAGTTCCATTGATATTGATGAGACTTGATCGAATCAACCGAGAACCAAAGGGTTTGTTGTGAGTCACGAGCATGGAGTCAGGATAAGGACTATCCCAAAGGAGTGTACTAAGAGTAAAACTCGTAGATCATGTTCTAAAAAGTTCCCAGAGGCTTAATCCCATATGTAGCGGTGTATTCGTCACTTTATGATTTATTAATTAAACCAAAAGCAAAGCATACAAGGAATCGAGTCGCCACCGCACTTTTATTTATCCAAAGGATTGGCTAAAAAGCGAACAAAAGCCTAAGAAGTTTTACACACAGAAAACTAATGAAAAGATCAGAGAGTTTGGGTAAGGGGTAAATTACGCAATGGGAAGGTGTTAGGCACCTAAAACGTCCTAGGTACTCCTAGGGAGCCCTTTTCACAATTGTTGAATGAAAATGTTATTTGTTATGAAATATTTATTGTGCAAACATGAATGGGATGATGAGAAAAGAATATACAATTTTTATTGTTTTTGTGTTTGAACGGATGAACCCGTTGCCTACGTACCTTCCATCAAAGGTAAGGATCAAAACGCCGTAGTTCGGCTAAAAGATTTCCAAAAATTAGTGAATTCATTTTAAAACACAAGCCCTAAGGTTTTTCATTACCAATGGGAGAAAACTCAACCTGAACCAACAATCCACCATGCGAGGATGGCTTCAACATACTAGTGAGGGGTTAACCCTATAATAAGTATGGAAGACTTACAATCAACTCACTAAGGATAAGGTAAGATTTACATCAACCACTATGGTAATTGAAACCTATGGCTAATGTATGAAAAAACTTAAAAAGAATGGACAAAGCCATCAAAACAATTGAATGGGTGAAGTTAATTGATTACGAATATTCACAAAATATGGTCAAAGTATGATTAAGATTCAATTCAAAAAGAAGTTTTATCAAAAGTGAAGTTTGAAAAATCAAGGACTTAAGGTCCAGGTTTCTAATTTGAAAAAGACATGAAGATGTTTGCACAATATTTATTTCAAGTTTTGAAAGCAACATGTGAAAAGGGGTTTTGGATCAAAGAGTGTAAAACTTCTCAGAAAGGTTCACCTCTTGAAATCATATAGAAGATGATTCAAGTGTGTCCTTTGGAATAAGCAATGAATGAGCAATAACAAACAAGCAAAGCAAATGGATACCAAATGCCAATAACTGGGCTTACACCAATCTCCTAAAACAAACAAAGATACCAGATGCCAATAACTGGGCTTACACCAATCTCCTAAAACAAACAAAGATACCAGATGCCAATAAATGGTCTCATACTAGTCTCACGAAAGCAAAACAAAACCTGGATACCGGTTGCCAATCTATCTGGACTTATACCAATCTCCAAAGATCAAAACAAAACATGGATGTCAGATGCCAATCTAACTGGACTTATACTAACCTCCAACAGATGATCATGGGAAACAAATGCCAACAACATGGACTTACAATTGAATCCTCACATACAACCAACAAACACAAGCAATAAGCAAAGAGGACCTAGGTGGCCAATGAAATGGTCTTACACTCAATCCCTTCCAAATCATAGGAACAATGGCCAACTAATGGACTTACAGTTGCTTCCTCAATGGGCAAACCAGAAATGTGTCACAAAGATATGAAATGATGATCATGCAATAATGAGAAATTAATGATGATAAATGCACAAGGGCACACAAACAGATATGTACAGCTGAACCAATCAATCAATCAAGCAAGTCAAATAGCACACACTATACACAAGCAATTGGGCTCAAGCAAGGGTTAGACTTTAAAGTCGACTGGAATGGGGTAAATGGTGCTCTTAACCTTAACATTGAGGGTTAAGGTGAAGCAGATGAAAAGGATATGAGGGGTGTGCCTCATGGCTTCTATCCCTGGTCAGGGAGAGCTTCAAATATCAGAAGGTGTGGGAGTTCAGAAAGTTGGAACTCTTTCCACAAGTTATTGACTCTATAGATCTTGAGTTAAGATCCACAATGCATCAACATGTAATGTGAGCAAAGGGATGACACACTGAATAGTAGGAGATGGACTACGCATCTCTTTTATCTACCAATTGCCTCAAATGAGGACTTTTCCTGCTTAGCACAAACATAAACACACAAGAACATGGCCTCTTAAGGAGGACTTCAGACAGGTGCCTGGCCAAGTAACAGGCCAGGTCTTCCAGACTACATGAAGAATAGAAATTCTACCTCAATACTTAAGCTATCAAGCAAAGCAAAATCAAGTTCACCATGAACTATAGCAACTAAGGTACCTGAAAACAATCCAACTCAATCAGTATACAAGTCAAAAAGTTAAACAGACAGTTAAGAAACAACAGCCAACAGACATAGTCAACAATCAAGCAACAATGTGCAAAGCACAAGCTCAACTCAAATGAGCTACAAGCCACCTACAAAACACATCATATTAGTCAAGATCAACCAAGTAAAACAATCAATCAAGTGGATCAATCCAATTATGGGCATGTGCTTCCTTAACCTGAAAGTCAAACTCAAACATGAGAAGCAAACCTCTAGGACAAGGCCTAGGGTCAAAGAGGGAGAAATAATTCAAAACAGAACATGAAAATTGACAAGAATCAAGATTAATCAATTAAGAATAATATCCAAGTGGTCTCACATCAATAGCATTCACCAATATCATTTCATAAAGCAATCATGTCCAAGTATGTAAGTTGAAAGCTCAATGAGGCAAACAGAATGAACCAATTCAAATCAAATCAAAAATGGCTCAATAAATTCCAAGAAAAAATCATGCCTAAACAGAGCACATCAAATGAGCAACACACCAAAAATCATGGCATTTGGATGAGTATAAGCATGTCAATTAAAATCATCAAGTCAAGGTAAGCATAAACAAGCTCAAAGGAGGCCACAAATGATACATCAACTTAAGGCAATCCTAAAACAGAGATGACATAAGATAAATGACTCAAACCAAAGCCACAATGAACTTCAACATGTTAAAATCAATGTACAAAATTTCAAGCTCATATGATAAGGCATAAGAATTTCACAAATCATCTAAGTTCAACTCTCAACAAGAGTCCAATTATGACCAACCAGCAAAGAAAATCTCAAACGAATTGGAAATCAATCCAAAAATTCTACAAAAAAAAAATGATCAATCCTAACATCCAGAAGTAGCATCATGCAAAAATTCAGATCATTTGGCATTTATTTGGCAAGGTAAATAAAATCAGCAAGTTGGACAAGAAATGGTGTGACACACATTGTCACACCTCCATTAATCACATCATATCTCAACATCCAGAAATGCTAAAAATACAAACTCAAAGCCAAAAGATCAATCAAAGTGTCTAGATTAAGCATGTAAATTTTCATGTTCATTGGATCAACCATCATTATTTCACAACCAAAATGGCAAGCAAGGTGCAAGGTATGACATGCAAACATAAACCCTAGGCCAAAAGCAATTTCAACCGTGCACAAATTCTGGAAAAATATCCATAAAATAGAAGACATCATAAGGAACATTGTGCAAAAAATTTCATGTGATTTGGATAAGTATTTTTGGATTTATGAATTTTTTATGAAAAGAAAAAATTTAAAATGCATGAAACAAGTAACATGAACATGGAAGGCATACAAGAGAAAATGCAAAAGCCAAATATGTGAAATGTCTTTGGTCCGGATTCGAACCGTGCGGAGATTTAAAATTGGCGCTCAACTTAATGAAACGCGCCGTTTCATTAAGTGATGTGGCACGGCGCTTCAATTTGAGCCAATCATGAGGCCATGTGTATGCTGATGTGGACCAACGCATGGCAATTAACATAGAAACACATGCAAACTCACGCCAAGAAGATCAAAACAGTTCTGGGAATCAAAACCCTAACAAACTCATGCGCATTCATCATGTTCATCATCATCAAGAACAAATCATTCCAGAAATTCATGAAACGCATACCAATCGACTCATCATTCAACACACATCACATATCCAACATTAATTCTATCTAATTCTAACCATATCAAAAGAATCAAGCAGAGAAAGTTTCATCAACCAAACTTCAATTCAACATAACTACTTCAATATTGCATGAAATCAATAGATCTAAAGTTCATCATACTCTATGTTCCAAGATCTACAAGATGCACATGTTGGACAAAATTTTATTTGAAGCTTTCTTGGACATGTAATCTTGAGGAGAAGACCTTTCCATTTTTGGCAGTTTGAAATTATAGGTCACTTACTATTTTTGGAAACTTTTCATCTGACCTCAAATCCTTCAATGTTGATGTTTGAAATGTCAAATGAGACTTGTATGGACATGAATGAGGCCTCTCAAACCATTTCCCACCTTCAAATCCGTGATTGAATGCACAATTGACTGATGTTGACTTTTCTAGGGTTTTAGTTGACCTAGCTATGCTCTGATGAAATCCAAGCCTCTACCACTTGAGATCTTGATTCCAAATGATGTCATAACTCATATGAACCTTTTGTGAATGATCAATGGTGCCCAAATTCTCAAGAATGGCCACCATCCATTGCTCAATGAATGCCTTTGACTGTCTTGACCTAGTGTTGCTTCAGCTGCAAGTAACAAGGTTAGATGACATATTTTTGTACTTTTGGTTAGTAATCAAATGAAAAGCCATGACATACAAATGCAAAACATGCTTGGTGATCAAGAACCACTCTCAAAAGATGACCCACCCACAGGGGAAAGCCAACAAAGTGCACAATGATCCTTGAGGTCATGAATGATATGATATGATGCCATGAGGGATCTTAGGGACAAAATTGGGGTCTTACAGATGCCCCTATTTAAGGTCATTCTAGCCGGAGAAGTGAAGTTTAGAAATCTTCATCTCGACGCGGTAGAATGGGCTTAAATAACAGTAATGAGACAAATTTTGGTCCCTAAGAGACCTCATGATGCAGATGTATGCATGCAAAAGACACAAACTCTGTGGGGAATAGGGTTCACACAGAAGAAAAGACGGTCCATCGGAGTAATACACTCACCAGGAACAGAGATTCTAACAAGACTCTCACGGGGACTCTTATTGGGGATAAAAGAAAAAGAATGTGTGAGCAGGACACGACTTTGATTCGGGGATAACAGAAATCAGACTGGAGACCTTACTGGGGACGCAAAGGACTCAAACTGGGGAAAGAAGAAAATTTCCAAAGGACAACACATCCATTGGAAAGACACAAGCTGACTAAAGCTATCCACAAAGGATACTTCGGATAAAAATCCGGACTCGGACCAGGAAAGATTCACACAGAACCTCCCTGCCGGGGAAAAGTTGCAAGTATTGGGGAAAACGCCAATACAGCAACAGGGTAAAAAACACCACAAGAAATTTCACCGGATAGAGACTCTCTTGGGGAAGCAACAAAGGATGAGGTGTTACCGATCTAAGGGTAACAAACTCAGGAATATCTGACTCCACAGGGGACCAAAGTCATAATAGGGAGCAGAAAGGAAGGAGCACCAGGGATACCGGGGTATATAACAGGTGACCGACCAAAGCGTGAATTGGTTTTTACTGCCAAAACACTCATCATCCGAAAGGAGGGCTTGAAAAAGCAAATCGACTTACAGGATGGACATTCGAATCCATAACGGGAAAACGAATCTTACTCAAATGGGGACACAAACCCAAAGAGTGCATGAGATATAATATCCATTACCGTCAGAACGTGGATAAGATACTCGCATGAGATATATCATCTATTACCGTCAGAACGTAGATAATAAACTCGCATGGAAGGAAACACCAAGGATACTGGTTATTGGGTATATAATAGGTGACCTACCGAAGACGTGAATTGGTTTTTACTGCCAAAGCACTCTTCATCCAAAACACAAACTGGTTAAAGGATGGATATTCGATTCTACAAGGAATACAAATCTTACTCTACTGGGGAAAATCAACAAAGGATTCTAACCAAAGAGTGCATGAGACATATTATTCATTACCGTCAGAACGTGAATAATATACTCGAAAAAGGAAGAGACACCAGAGATACCGGTTAGGGCATATAATAGGTGACTAACCAAAAAGAGAGACAATCGATACCAAGCATCTGGGTAAACGAAAGACAACTCAAAGGGATAAATTGCAAGCATCCGACAATTATCCAACAAAGAAAGGATATTCGATTCCGCAAAGGAAAAACGAATCTTACTCGACTAGGGAAACACAAAAGGCTTCGACTGAAGAGTGCATGAGATGTATTATCCATTACCGTCAGAACGTGAATAATACACTCGCATGGAAGATTATCCATAACCGGCTACTGGGTTAATAAAGGATAAATCAACCGAAAAGAAAGGCATAGAGATACCAAAACTAGGTATATAAGGATGACCAATCAAAGGAAACAACAATCATTACCAAGCAAACGGGTAAATGAAAGGTGATCTGTGTAACACCCTTCTAAAATACCCCAAATATTTAATTAAAACAGTAAAATATAGTCAGAGTAGATATGCAATTAAGGGTGTCACACTTGACACTTCACACCATTCACCAAAATATCTGGTCATGCTCATTTATTTAATCAAAATAAAACATTGCATAATTCGCAGCGGATAAAATCTGACAACATGCAAAACATGTAACACATTACATGTAAAGTTGTTCAACAACCAAAATGAGAACATAGTAAAACATCCCGTCCCGATGTTACATCTACCAGAGCATGACCCACTAAGGAACTATACTAGACTCCAAGCACTAGCTTCTACTCAATCACTGCTCGTTACCTGAAACATAGTTGTAAGGGTGAGTTCCTCAATCGATATAATAAGCATTATAAAATATCATGTAATGCTAAGTAATTTAACACATTCATCACCCTAATCAGATCATACATACAGCAATGGCAACATCAACTCAAATCATATTCAACACAAACACAAAACACACGTATAATATTGGAATACATCCATTCATATTATACGCCATACATACATTATGCAATGAGACTCCATGCATGCGGTACCGACTATTCGTGAACATAGAGTTCAACCTCACCGATCAAATCCAGATACGGCTACCAAGCTCACTAGTCCCACTCATTTGAGACCTAGTGACTCACTCACTAATTCCTCACCATGGGAATTAGCTACCACCCCAAGGGCTATGATATGCACGCTAATCACCTAGCATGCAAACATCATCAACAATCCACAATGGACATATGCTCACACTCTAAGCCATAAACAGTCCATTCACAATTGCATACATAATAGATACATTCACAGCATTATGCATACCCTCATACATCATCAACATATTTATCACATAATCATATCATGTCATGCCACATAATCAATCACAGTATTAGCACACTCTACTAATACCTATACTGCTCAAAACAACGGGAAATGATCCCTAGTCTATCATACATCAGCTAATTTACATTACTCAGCTTGAACAACCAAAAACTGCACAACAACAGCTCAGAAAAATCACAATTCTGTCCATACGCGTATGCCCCATGCCCATACGCGTATGGCCCATTTCTCAGCCAAACCCATACGCGTATCACCTATCTTATACGCGTATGCTACGCGTACCACTTCCCCATACGCGTACCAACAGAGACAAAACCACGTTCAAAACATCATCTTCCTCATCCATACGCGTATGGCCTCAACCCATACGCGTACCACTCACAGTTATGCGTAATTACACGCGTATGGCGCGTATCAGCGCCAATCCTCTCCCTTCCAAGCCATCTCATACGCGTATTGCCTAGTACCATACGCGTATGACCAGAACCAAAATTTCCAGATCTGCTATGGGTTTTCTCTGCTACGGGATTTCTCAATTCCAACCTCCCACAGTCCAATTCTTACACAGTTATCGTTTACCTCATCTAACACAGATCATACCCATTCATTCTCACAAATTCTAACATTATTCCATCTAATTCTTACGAATTTTCTTCAATTATAACTCAAATCACATTCATCCATAAGTTCATAAATTTCAACATTCATCATTCTAATCAGGGTCAAATCAATGGTTTATCACTACCCATTACATGTTAACCCATAATACCCATCAAACGACGATAAACCCCCCTTACCTGAGTTAATCCAGCAAATCCTTCAGCTTCAAGCTTTTCCTCTCTTCAACCCTTGTTCTCTGGCTCTTTCTCCACTTTTCTGTCTTTTTTTTTTCCTTTTCACGTGAAATAACCCTTTTTACCAATTGGAACTCTTTTACTGATTTCAACTTATATTCCAATAATAATAATAATAATCCAATAATATTCCAATTATTTAATTAAATTAATAAATATTCTATTAATTTAAATTAAATAATTATCCTTATTTCATCGGGGTGTTACAACTCTCCCCCACTAAAAGAGTTTTCGTCCTCGAAAACATACCTCAAGCGAATAACTCCGGATAAGACTCCTTCATCTGACTCTCAAGTTCCCAAGTCACATTGCCACCTGCTGGTCCTCCCCAAGCTACCTTTACCAAAGTAATCTCTTTACCCCGCAACTGCTTCAACTCTCGATCCTCGATCCTCATAGGTGATGTTTCAACAGTCAGGTTATCTCTCACCTGTACATCATCTACTTGGACCACATGCGACGGATCAGGAATGTACCTCCTCAACTGAGACACATGAAAAACCTCATGCAAGTTCGCAAGTGACGGCGGTAAAGCGATGCGATAGGCTACCTCCCCTATCCTCTCCAAAATCTGATAAGGACCAATAAATCGAGGTGTCAACTTCTTCGACTTCAAAGCTCGACCAACCCCAGTTATCGGAGTAACACGAAGAAACACATGATCTCCCTCTTGAAACTCAAGTGACTTCCTCCTCTTGTCGTGATAACTCTTCTGACGACTCTGAGCAATCCTCATCTTCTCCTGAATCATCTTAATCTTTTCCGTAGTTTGTTGAACAATCTCCGGTCCAACCACAGCACTCTCACCGGACTCATACCAACATAAAGGTGTCCGACATCTCCTACCATACAAAGCTTCAAACGGTGCCATGCCAATGCTCGAATGAAAACTATTGTTGTAGGTAAACTCAATCAAAGGTAAATAACAATCCCAAGCACCTCCCTTTTCTAAAACACAAGCCCTCAAAAGATCCTCTAGTGACTGAATTGTCCTCTCAGTCAGACCATCAGTCTGCGGATGATATGCAGAACCCAATCTCAGCTTAGTTCCCAAAGCCCTCTGCAAACCTTCCCAGAACTTCGATGTAAATCTAGGATCTCTGTCCGAAACAATACTCGACGGAATACCATGCAAACTTACAATTTTCTCAATATACAACTCAGCTAATCTCTCTAACGGATAATCCATTCTGATCGGAATGAAATGAGCCGATTTTGTTAATCTGTCAACAATCACCCAAATAGCTTCAAAATTCTTAATTGTCCTCGGGAAACCAGAAACAAAGTCCATACTGATACTATCCCACTTCCACTCTGGAATAGCCAACGGTTGCATTAGCCCAGACGGCTTCTGATGCTCAATCTTTGACTTCTGACAAGTCAAACAAGAATAAACAAAACTCGCAATTTCTCTTTTCATTCCCGGCCACCAAAATAACTTTTTCAAATCATGATACATCTTAGTAGCCCCAGGATGAATACTCAAGCCACTACGATGTCCTTCCTCAAGAATACTCTTCTTAAGTTCGGTAACATCCGGAATACACACCCGACTACCAAATTTCAAAACACCATTCTCATCAACTCTGAATTCACCACCTTGACCTTGATTCACTAGAGTCAACTTATCAACCAAAAGCACATCGGATTTCTGACCCTCTCTAATCTCATCCAGAATACTACTCGTTAACTTCAACATTCCCAATTTAACACTATCGTGAGTACTCTCACACACCAAACTCAAGTCTCTAAACTACTCAATTAAATCCAATTCCTTAACCATTAACATAGACATATGCAATGATTTCCGACTCAATGCATCAGCCACTACGTTTGCTTTACCCGGATGGTAATTCAAACCAAAGTCATAATCCTTCAGAAACTCTAACCACCTCCTCTGTCTCATATTCTGCTCTTTCTGATCAAACAAATACTTTAAACTTTTATGGTCACTGAAAACCTCAAATCTTGACCCGTACAAGTAATGCCTCCATAATTTCAGAACAAATACCACAGCTGCCAACTCTAAATCGTGTGTCGGATAATTCCTCTCATGAACCTTCAGTTGCCTCGAAGCATAAGCTACAACCTGCTTATTCTGCATCAAAACACCACCCAAACCCAACAATGAAGCATCACAGTAAACCTCAAATGGTTCCGACGGACTTGGTAATATCAGAATAGGAGCAGTAGTTAACCTTCTCTTTAACTCTTGGAAACCTTCCCCACATTTTGAGTCCCAAACAAACGCTTGCCCCTTTCTAGTCAACATCGTCAACGGTAACGCCAACTTAGAAAATCCCTCAATGAATTTCCTATAATAACCTGCAAGTCCAAGAAAACTCCTTATCTCAGAAATTGACTTCGGAGCTTCCCACTTAGATACCACTTCTATCTTAGAAGGATCAACAGCAACACCACCTCTTGAAACCACATGACCAAGAAAACTAACCTCTTCTAACCAAAATTCACACTTGGACAGTTTAGCAAATAACTTCTTTTCTCGTAGAACTCCTAAAACCACTCTCAAATGCTCAGCATGCTCTTCTTCAGATTTCGAATACACCAAAATATCGTCAATAAACACCACAACAAACTTGTCTAGGTACGGATGGAAAATCCTGTCCATATACTCCATAAATACCCCAGGCGCATTAGTCACACCAAAAGGCATTACAGAATACTCATAATGTCCATACCTTGTTCTGAAAGCAGTCTTCTGAATATCCTCAGTTTTCACACGTATCTGATGATACCCCGATCTCAAATCTATCTTGCTGAACACACTCGCACCAACCAACTGATCCATCAAATCATCAATCCTCGACAAAGGATACCGATTCTTGATCGTCACTTTATTCAGTTGCCTGTAGTCCACACACAACCTCATAGTACCTTCTTTCTTCTTAACCAATAACACTGGTGCACCCCACGGTGACACACTCAGATGAATAAATTTCTTATCCAACAAATCTTCCAGCTGACTCTTCAATTCAGTTAACTCAACAGCAGACATACGGTACGGAGCCATCGATATCGGCCTAGTACCAGGTACCAAATCAATCGAGAACTCAACTTCACGCTCTGGCGGTAATTCATTCACTTCTTCAGGAAACACATCAGGAAAATCACACACTACAGCTAGATCGCAAATCACCAGTTTATCTTTAGCCTCCAAAGTCGCTAACAGCATAAACAACTCTGCCCCATCTGCTACTGCCTCATTCACCTGCCTTGCTGATAGAAACAAACTCCTTCCTTCCTCAATCTCAGGAAAGATCACAGTCTTATCAAAACAGTTGATATAAACTCGGTTAAACACCAACCAGTTCATACCCAGGATAACATCAATCTGCACTAGTGGAAGACACACAAGGTCCATCCCAAAGTCTCTACCAAAAATACTCAAAGAACAATTTAAACAAACTGAAGTAGTGATCACTGAACCCTTCGCAGGAGTATCAATCACCATACTTCCATGCATCTCAGATATCTCTAATTTAAGTTTCACAACATAATCCAAAGATATAAAGGAATGAGTCGCACCTGTGTCAATAATAGCTACAAGAGGAAAGCCATTAATATAACACGTACCTCGGATCAAACGATCATCTGCAGAAGTCTCAGAACCCGATAAAGCAAAGACCTTGCCTCCCGACTGGTTCTCTTTCTTCGGCTTAGGACACTGTGGACTGATATGACCCACCTCTCCACAGTTGAAACAAGTCATAGTCTTCAACCGGCACTCTGCAGCCAAGTGACCACCTTTGCCACACTTGAAACACTTCCTCTCAGTACTGGTACACTCATGGATACGATGTCCAGCCTGACCACATCTGTAACACTTAGCAGGGGCATGGAGTCTCCCCCACTAGGTCTCTTCATCCCACTCTGCCTCTGGAAACCTTTGCCAGCTGCATACGGTTTCCCACGATCATTCTGATTCTTGCCTTTCCTATCAACCCTCTGCTGATAGCTTTCCGCTCTGGCCTTGGTATCCTGTTCAAAAATTCTGCAACAGTCAACCAAGTCAGAAAACACTCTAATCCGCTGATACCCAATAGCCTGCTTGATCTCGGGACGTAACCCGTTCTCAAACTTGACACATTTTGAAAATTCCCCAGTAGCCTCATTATAGGGAGTGTAATACTTCGACAGCTCTGTGAACTTAGCAGCATACTCAGTAACAGACCGGTTGCCCTGCTTCAATTCTAAGAACTCTATCTCTTTCTTTCCTCTGACATCCTCTTGAAAGTACTTCCTCAGAAATCTCTCTCTGAACACCGCCCAAGTGATCTCAGCACTCCTAGCAGCTTCCAACTCAGTGCGGGCAGCAACCCACCAATCATCTGCTTCCTCTGACAGCATATGCGTACCGAACCTGACCTTCTGGTTATCGGCACACTCAGTCACTCGGAAGATCCTCTCGATCTCCTTCAACCACTTCTGAGCACCATCTGGATCGTATGCTCCCTTGAACATTGGAGGATTGTTCTTCTGGAACTCACTCAGTTGACGAGCAGCTCCCATTCCCACAACATTCGGATTCCCTCCAAGTACTCCAGCTAGCATACCCAGAGCCTCAGCAATCGCAGCATCGTCTCTACCTCTTCCAGCCATCTCTATTCTGAGAGCCCAACAAGCTAAAACAATAAGTACTAATAGGGTTACACAACACCTATCCCGTACAGGGAAACAGAATAATTACGACTCGACTCGACCGACTATGCTCTGATACCACTAATGTAACACCCTTCTAAAATACCCCAAATATTTAATTAAAACAGTAAAATATAGTCAGAGTAGATATGCAATTAAGGGTGTCACACTTGACACTTCACACCATTCACCAAAATATCTGGTCATGCTCATTTATTTAATCAAAATAAAACATTGCATAATTCGCAGCGGATAAAATCTGAGAACATGCAAAACATGTAACACATTACATGTAAAGTTGTTCAACAACCAAAATGAGAACATAGTAAAACATCCCGTCCCGATGTTACATCTACCAGAGCATGACCCACTAAGGAACTATACTAGACTCCAAGCACTAGCTTCTACTCAATCACTGCTCGTTACCTGAAACATAGTTGTAAGGGTGAGTTCCTCAATCGATATAATAAGCATTATAAAATATCATGTAATGCTAAGTAATTTAACACATTCTTCACCCTAATCAGATCATACATACAACAATGGCAACATCAACTCAAATCATATTCAACACAAACACAAAACACACGTATAATATTGGAATACATCCATTCATATTATACGCCATACATACATTATGCAATGAGACTCCATGCATGCGGTACCGACTATTCGTGAACATAGAGTTCAACCTCACCGATCAAATCCAGATACGGCTACCAAGCTCACTAGTCCCACTCATTTGAGACCTAGTGACTCACTCACTAATTCCTCACCATGGGAATTAGCTACCACCCCAAGGGCTATGATATGCACGCTAATCACCTAGCATGCAAACATCATCAACAATCCACAATGGACATATGCTCACACTCTAAGCCATAAACAGTCCATTCACAATTGCATACATAATAGATACATTCACAGCATTATGCATACCCTCATACATCATCAACATATTTATCACATAATCATATCATGTCATGCCACATAATCAATCACAGTATTAACACACTCTACTAATACCTATACTGCTCAAAACAACGGGAAATGATCCCTACTCTATCATACATCAGCTAATTTACATTACTCAGCTTGAACAACCAAAAACTGCACAACAACAGCTCAGAAAAATCACAATTCTGTCCATACGCGTATGCCCCATGCCCATACGCGTATGGCCCATTTCTCAGCCAAACCCATACGCGTATCACCTGTCTCATACGCGTATGCTACACGTACCACTTCCCCATACGCGTACCAACAGAGACAAAACCACGTTCAAAACATCATCTTCCTCATCCATACGCGTATGGCCTCAACCCATACGCGTACCACTCACAGCTACGCGTAATTACACGCGTATGGCGCGTATCAGCGCCAATCCTCTCCCTTCCAAGCCATCTCATACGCGTATTGCCTAGTACCATACGCGTATGACCAAAACCAAAATTTCCAGATCTGCTATGGGTTTTCTCTGCTACGGGATTTCTCAATTCCAACCTCCCACAGTCCAATTCTTACACAGTTATCGTTTACCTCATCTAACACAGATCATACCCATTCACTCTCACAAATTCTAACATTATTCCATCTAATTCTTACGAATTTTCTTCAATTATAACTCAAATCACATTCATCCATAAGTTCATAAATTTCAACATTCATCATTCTAATCAGGGTCAAATCAATGGTTTATCACTACCCATTACATGTTAACCCATAATACCCATCAAACGACGATAAACCCCCCTTACCTGAGTTAATCCGGCAAATCCTTCGGCTTCAAGCTTTTCCTCTCTTCAACCCTTGTTCTCTGGCTCTTTCTCCACTTTTCTGTCTCTTTTTTTTTTCCTTTTCACGTGAAATAACCCTTTTTACCAATTGGAACTCTTTTACTGATTTCAACTTATATTCCAATAATAATAATAATAATCCAATAATATTCCAATTATTTAATTAAATTAATAAATATTCTATTAATTTAAATTAAATAATTATCCTTATTTCATCGGGGTGTTACAATCTGCTGAGAATGAATTGCAAGCATCCGGCAATTACCCTCAAGGACTAAAAGGGGACATATTGATAAACAATCAATAATCCGGGGAACAAATCACTAGCAAACGGTGAAAGGACCCACGGGCGACTTCAAAAGGGGATAAAATTGCAAGCATACGGCAATTATCCAGAAGACTTGCTGGGGATACAACTGCGAGCATACGGCAATTGACCAAAAGCAAAGGGGGAAATATCAACATCGAACAACGAATGAAGATAACCACAAAGAGTAACCATCATCGACTAGGATGAACAACAAGGTTAACTCTGCAAAAGGGGAGAAATTAGGGTTTACATCTACCGAATACGGGGTAGAATACCAAAATTCTGGCTGAGGAAACAAGAGGTTTAACACTACCGATCACCGGGTAGAAAACTAAAAACTCAGCTGGGAGATAGACTTGCTAGCATACGACAATTATCCACCCGTACCACGAGGCACAAACTCCGCTGGGGATAAAACCACAACAACACAAAATCCACCAATAACCAGAACAAACCAACAAAAGTTACCTCTGCTAGGGGAAAGAGATAGGACTTATGACTACCGAATACTGGGTAGTAGCCAACAACTTCGCGTGGGGAATGAAAGAATCATAAATCCGCACAGGAAACCAAAATGGGGTTTGTAACAAACCACAAACTCTGCTGGAGAGCAGGATTTACGACTACCGACCACTGGGTAGAAAACCAAAGACTCTTGCCGAGGAATAAAAGGTATATAACCACACATTCCGCCAAGAAGGCAAGAAATATAGGACTTACAACTACCGGTTACTGGGTAGAGGCCCAAAACTCCGTTGGGGATGATATGAACTATTGCCGGTTACTGGGCAATTTATTCATTTATTCCACAGGGAAGCACAAAAAACAGTTGACAAATGGCCAATTCGGGATCAATCCGAAAAGACAGACTGGATCAAGACACGTCCTATGAGGATATAACTCAATAGGAAAATCCATCCCAATACATATGCTGGGAGGAAACGGAAGAAACCGTCATCCACGAGGGTATATCTCAGTGGGGAGCTGCAGAAGGAAAGACAGACACTTTCTGCTTATGGGGCTGACTCTATATGGAGAGATTTAAACACCCAACATCTACTTGGAGAGATCTATAAAGGAGATCTAAATCACCAATAGCAGGGAATAACAAACAAAAGATATATGGCAAACAATGCAACATGAATATCTGAATGTTTATGAATATGCATGAATATGCGTGATTGATGTTTGATGAATGCTGACAAAACAAACAATTCTAACACAAACAGGGCCAGGAATCAAACGCTCGGTACTATACTTCCAGGGGAAAACCAACTGGAAAGCCAATCTGCTGGAGATCTGCATGCTAACAAGCAAAGATCTGCGGGGAGGAAAAAGTTCGGAGATATCACAAAATCTCTGAGTGATGGATCAACAAACATCCCAACTGGGTAACAGTACGTCACAACAGGCGCAAACAGCCACAAAGACTAATCTGTTGGGGAAAAGGAGAAGTCCCAAAGTCTCTGCAGGGGAATCTCCAGTATCAACTGAGAAACAAGAGCTCACTGCACAAGCGAGAACTGCTATGAAGAGCAACTCCGAAACATCTTCGCTGGGGAGCAACCCACAAAGGAGAACAACATCGTCCAAGTAGGATCTGCCACAAGCAACTCTACTGAGGATCAACTGTCAACCACCCTCTTGGGGAACAACCCACTGAGGAGAAAAGATCACACAAGTAGATTCTGCAACAAGCCGCTCTACTGAGGATCAAAAGCAATCAGGAAATCAACCAAATCTGTGGATGATAGATCATCAACCGACCCTACTGGGGAAACAGAGGTTTCAATAGGCATAAACCGCCACAACAACCACTTTGCAGACTAAGCTGGGGAAGAATGGATGAAATACTGGGATATCAACCCAATCAATCGCTGAATCTTCCAAAGAAATCCAACGACCGCCGAGTAGGAAAATGGACACTACTCTGCTGAAGGGAATAAGCACTCTGATGGAGAGAAAACATAACTCTGGCTGCGACTGTACTGAGGAAAGTGGTAAGGCAACAGGATATCAATCCACCAACCACTGAATCTTCGGAAAGAGATCAAACTGCTGAGAAGAGAAGCAACAACTCTGCTGGCAACTGCACTGGGAAGACTGACGGGGTACCGGGATGTCAGCCCACCAACCGCCGAATCTTCCAAAAAGGAAAGCATCCAGGCTGGGGAGAATGCTGCTGGAGAGAAACGAAGTCTTCAACAAACACTCTGCTTGGGGAACAACCCCACCAACAACTCTGCTTGAGGAACAACCCCAACAGCAAAACTGGAGGAAAAGGATACAACCAAGCCAGGAATATGAACAAATGTCTTACCTGTTGGAAATCATGCCACCCTCGGGAGAGCACTGAGAAATTCTCAAGTATCCTTTCATCATTGTGAATGTTCACTTTGTTTAAAACAACAATTTGAAAAATTTATTTGTTTAAAACAATGATATTTTATCGATTAAAACATGCAAAACATTTGTTGAATTGAAACAAATAAGACTGCAAATAATTGGATAAAAGTTCAAATTTATTTGATGGAATGGTAGCCTGCCAATGGCAAGACTCCATAGATTTGTACAAATTTGAAATCAGTGATATATATTGGAAGAGGGCTACATTGGACATAATGATCCTTTCTCTACCAATTTGAATCTCGATGTATTCGAAGCTTCGGTTGACGACTAATCGAGAATCTTTGACGAAAAGACGGCTGTGAAACAGAAAGTCTTGTCAGGATGCAGTTACTTGCCAAATCCCTAATTTTTGCCTAGATTGCCCCAGAGTGAGGTACTCAATCTAGCGGGATACAAATATAATTTTTTCATGTCTCTAACTTTTGCCTGGATCACCCTTTCGGGTTCTCCACCGAGACGTTCATTTTTGCCTAAGCCGCCCTTTCGGGTTTTCAACTTAGCGAGCTATTCTGTTTTTTCTTTTGCATATACTCTTTTTATTTTTTTTTTTTTTTATTTTTTAGGCAAAGTATTTCTTGACTGCATCTGAATTCACAGGATGAGTGAAATCCTCCCCATCCATAGTTGTAAGCATCAAAGCTCCGCCTGAAAAGGCTCTCTTAACAACATATGGACCCTCATAGTTTGGAGTCCACTTCCCCCTGGAATCGGGTGCGAAAGACCAGACTTTCTTGAGCACGAGGTCACCTTCTCGGAACACACGAGGCTTGACCTTCTTATCGAATGCTTTCTTCATTCTCTGCTGATATAACTGACCATGGCACATGGCAGTCAATCGCTTCTCTTCAATCAAATTCAGTTGGTCATATCGACTCTGAATCCATTCAGCATTAGTCAACTTGGCTTCCATCAAGACTCTCATTGATGAGATCTCCACCTCTACTGGGAGAATAGCCTCCATGCCGTAAACAAGAGAGAAAGGGGTTGCCCCTGTTGAAGTGCGGACAGATGTACGATATCCATGCAAAGCAAATGGCAGCATCTCATGCCAATCTTTGTACATCACTGTCATCTTCTGGATAATCTTCTTGATATTCTTGTTAGCAGCTTCAACAGCCTCATTCATCTTAGGTCTGTAGGGAGAGGAATTATGGTGTGCAATCTTGAATTCAGCGCACAACTCATCCATCATCTTATTATTCAGATTAGATCCATTATCGGTAATGATCTTATCTGGCACACCATAACGGCAAATTAGTTGGTTCTTGATAAACTTCACAACCACCTGCCTGGTCACATTCGCATACGAAGCGGCTTCAACCCATTTGGTGAAGTAATCAATTGCTACGAGAATAAACCTGTGTCCATTGGACGCTTTCGGCTCAATCATGCCAATCATGTCAATTCCCCACATAGAGAAAGGCCATGGTGATGAAATCACATTCAGAAGTGTCGGAGGAATATGAATCTTATCCGCGTAAATCTGACACTTGTGGCATTTCTTCACATATTTGCAGTAGTCAGACTCCATTGTCAGCCAATAGTAGCCTGCTCTCAACATCTTTCTAGCCATGGCATGTCCATTGGAATGAGTACCAAATGAACCCTCGTGGACCTCAATCATCAACAGGTTTGCTTTGTGTCTATCTACGCATCTGAGCAAAATCATGTCAAAATTTCTCTTATACAGCACTTCACCACTGAGGTAGAAACTACCTGACAACCTTCTCAAAGTTTTCCTATCTTTCACAGATGCCCCAGGAGGGTAGACCTGCTTCTGGAGGAAATTCTTAATATCAAAATACCAAGGCTTGTCATCATTCACTTCTTCTACTGCAAACACGTGAGCTGGACTATCCAAGCGCATCACGACAATGTTGGGAACTTCATTCCAATACTTCACAACAATCATGGAAGCGAGCGTAGCAAGAGCATCTGCCATTCGATTATCCTCTCGAGGAATATGATGAAAATCAACTTCTGTAAAGAACGTTGAAATCCTTCTAGCATAATCTCTGTACGGAATGAGACCAGGCTGATTCGTCTCCCATTCACCCTTGATCTGATTGACAACCAGGGCCGAATGACCGTACACATCAAGATGCTTGATTCTCAAATCAATGCATTCTTCAAGTCCCATAATACAGGCCTCATACTCAGCCATATTATTCGTGCATTTGAAAGTTAGCCTTGCTGTAAGTGGAATATGCGTACCATGAGGAGTAATGATTACTGCCCCAATTCCATTTCCATACTGATTTACAGCGCCATCAAACACCATCGTCCATCTGGAACCAGGTTCCGGACCTTCATCAAGTGTAGGCTCATCACGATCTTTCATTTTCAAATACAGAATCTCTTCATCAGGGAAGTCGTACTGAACAGACTGGTGATCTTCAATCGGCTGGTGCGCTAAATGGTCCGCCAAGATACTACCTTTGATAGCTTTCTGAGCTCGATACTCGATATCATACTCAGACAACAACATCTGCCAACGGGAAATCCTTCCAGTTAAAGCAGGCTTCTCGAAGATATACTTGATTGGATCCATTCTGGATATCAACCAAGTTGTATGATTTATCATGTACTGGCGCAAACGCTTAGCAGCCCAAGCCAAAGCACAGCACGTCTTCTCAAGCATAGAGTACCGAGACTCACAATCAGTAAACTTCTTACTGAGATAGTATATAGCAGATTCTTTCTTCCCTGATTCATCTTGCTGACCGAGTACACAACCCATCGAGTCTTCAAGAACAGTCAAATACATAATCAGAGGTCTTCCTTCCACAGGCGGAGACAAAATCGGAGGTTCAGACAGATACACTTTAATACTGTCAAAAGCTTTCTGGCAATCCTCGGTCCAATCATGAGACTGATCTTTCCGGAGGAGCTTGAATATCGGCGCACATGTGGCAGTCATGTGGGATATAAATCTGGAAATGTAATTCAAGCGACCAAGAAAACCTCGGACTTGCTTCTCAGTTTTGGGTGCAGGCATCTCTTGTATTGCTTTGACCTTTGTAGGATCAACTTCAATACCTCTCTCGCTGACAACAAAACCCAACAACTTGCCGGAACGGACTCTAAATGTACATTTGTTCGGATTCAGACGAAGTCTAAACTTCCTCAAACGCTGAAAAAGCTTCAACAAATGCTCAATATGCTCAACTTCCGTTCGGGACTTAGAAATCATATCATCAACATAGACCTCTATCTCCTTGTGCATCATATCATGAAACAAGGTTGTCATAGCTCGTTGATACGTGGCTCCGGCGTTCTTCAAACCAAAGGGCATCACTCGATAACAGAATGTTCCCCAAGGTGTAATGAATGTTGTCTTCTCCATATCTTCGGGTGCCATCTTGATTTGATTATATCCGGAAAATCCGTCCATAAACGAAAAGACTTTGAATTTAGCTGTATTGTCTACCAACATATCAATGTGTGGTAGAGGAAAATCACCTTTAGGACTAGCTTTATTCAAATCTCTGTAATCAACACACATGCGGACTTTTCCGTCCTTCTTAGGAACAGGCACAATATTGGCCACCCATTGAGGATATGTAGAAGTCACCAGAAACCCTGCATCAATTTGCTTCTGAACTTCCTCTTTGATCTTCACTGCCATATCTGGATGAGTTCTTCTGAGCTTCTGCTTCACAGGCACGCACTCAGGCTTCAAAGGCAGGAAATGTTGCACAATATCTGTATCTAAACCCGGCATGTCTTCATACGACCAAGCAAAGATATCGGAATATTCTCGTAGCAAGCTGATCAACTCCTTCTTGACAAACTCTTCAAGAAGCGCCCCAATCTTCACCATACGAACACAATCCTCAGACCCAAAGTTGACTGTTTCCAGATCTTCAAGATGCGGCTGAATGATCTTCTCTTCGTGCTCAAGGAGACGGGTAATCTCATCAGGAATCTCTTCAACATCATCTTCCTCTGCCTCAAATATAGGGAATTCAAGATTGGGAGATGGTGTTGGATCATTATGTTCAATGGGTTTTAGGATCAACCTGCATAATGATTTTGGTTAATGAAAAACTTTAGAATTTAAACAAGCAAACCATTATGCAGATGAAAAGGGTTGCTTTTATTTTGAGGGTTTTTTGTGATCACTGATTTCATGCAAAAGGCAAAAAGTGAAAACCAATGGAAAAACAAATGTTTAACAATGCATTAATTGAATGAAAATATCATTGTATAAATGCTGCCCACAATGTCATCACTTCTCCTTTTGGCATGGGAGAAGGGTTTTAAACAAAGTGAACAATTACTCTGATCTATGGATGACTGTAGGAACATCTACAGTGACCCAATTGTGGTAGACACCACCAGGTATGATGAAATTGTTCAGATCCTCTGTATCCTCTTCCAAGATAGCAGCAGCTTCTTCAGGTTGATCAGCATGGATGAAACCTCCGATCTTGAACAAACCTTGCTCGTTGAATGCCCCAGAGGAATAGCCAATGCCAGCCCGGGATTTGTTGTCTTCAAGCTCAATCATCTTCCCCAAACCAGCAACTGCACCACACTCAATGGCCAGTTTTGCATCGCGATAGGAAGCAAATGAAGGAGACTTCTTCTCAATCGGCTCAGCAATAGATAAAGCTTGGAAAGGAGTTCCAACTTCATCCTCAGCATCAATATATGAGAAAGAAGACAAGTGGCTAACCAGGAGAGCCTTTTCTCCCCCTACCACAACCAGTTTCTTGTTCTTCACGAATTTCAGCTTCTGGTGTAGGGTGGATGTCACGGCGCCAGCCTCGTGAATCCATGGTCTACCAAGGAGACAGCTATAAGATCGGTGGATATCCATAACCTGAAAGGTAACCTGGAAATCGCTTGGTCCAATCTTGATTGGGAGATCAACTTCCCCAATCACAGTCTTACGCGACCCATCGAACGCTTTCACAACAACACCACTCTGCCTCATGGGAGGCCCTTGATATGACAATCGAGATAGTTTGGTCTTTGGCAATACATTCAGAGATGATCCAGTATCCACCAGCACGTTGGACATGGCATCAGTCTTGCAGTTCATAGAGATATGTAAAGCCATGTTGTGGTCTCTTCCCTCCTCTGGGAGATCAGCGTCACAGAAACTCAAAGTGTTGCAAGCGGTAATGTTTGCAACAATACTATCAAACTGTTCAATTGTGACGTCGTGATCAACATACGACAGATCCAAAACTTTCTACAGAGCCTCCCTATGGGGTTCTGAGTTCAGCAGCAGAGATAATACGGAGATCTTGGATGGCGTTTGTAGATGCTGGTCTACAACATTGTACTCACTCTTTTTGATGAGCCTCAGCATCTCATCACATTCTTCATTCACAACGCCACTCGGGCCAACTGAAGAATCAGGAGTCTTTTGTACAGAGGAGGGTTTGGCAACAACAAGTGCCGGGTTCTGAACATTAACAGCCGTCCCAACCGGATGCTCAGCAGTATCAGAAACAACAACCCTAGCCTGAGGCTTAGGCGCAGAGAACACACGACCACTCCGGGTCAATCCGCTCACATCGACAATATTAGTCACAGAAGTTGAAGGCAACGACACTTCTTTCCCATCTTGCACAGCAACGGTATTGTATCTGAACAGAACAACTTTGTCTTATGAATAGGGCACCGGGCCTGCAGGTTTGATTACTAATGAAGGAGAGACCTTCGGCTTGCTGCCATCATAACGAATGACAACAGGCTCGGGCAGCTTGAACACAGGAGAGATCACATTGACCTCTGGTTCATCCTCATCAACATTTCGATTCTGAAGAATCTCAATGGTACCTTCATCTAGCAACTCTTGAAGCTCTCTTCGCACTTGGCGACAACCCAGGCGATTAACTGAACAGATGCGGCATTTGTCATGGTCATGCTCCATATAGCTGTACTGACACAGCAAACGATGTAATTCGACCAATGACTGTCTAATATGACTGACATATTTGACTTTGTATTTCCCAGGACACCCCTGGACCATATTCACTGATTTCCCATGCTCGGGCAATGGGTTCTTTGTAACATTCAGGCCTGAGTCCTCGAAGCTCAGAATGCCCCATCGCATCAGGTCTTGCACCTTGGTCTTCAACGGAAAGCAGTTCTCTATGTTATGACTTGGAGCACCGGAGTGATACACACAGTGCTGATCTGGCTTGTACCACCACTGAGGATTAACGGGCACAGCAGGAGGATCCCTTGGAGTAACTAGCTTTCTCTCCAACAAGGAGGGATACAATTCAGCGTATGACATGGGAATCGGATCGAAGCTGATCTTCTTCCTATCATAACTCAAATTAGCCTGATTGGTAGTGTTGCCACGAGGCTGGTAAGCCTGTTGCTGTGGACGGTGTTGCTGCTGATATTGAGGTTGCTGTTGATGATGATGCTGCTGAGGCTGCTGATATTGAGCACCATCTCTGAAGACAGGTGCTATATGAGCCACCTGATGCTGATTGCTGTTACGGTGCACTGGCTTCCTCTGAACAGAGGGTCTTCTAGGCTTAACATGGGACTGCACAGCATGTGCCTCCCCATCCTTCTTCTTAAACGCCCCATACCGTTTAGAAGAGCTCTCATCTTTAGACAACCGTCCTTCACGGACTCCTTCCTCCAAACGCATCCCCATGTTCACCATCTCGATGAAATCAGAGGGAGCACTCGCTACCATCCGCTCATAATAAAAAGAACTAAGAGTCTTCAAAAAGATCTTAGTCATCTCCTTCTCTTCTAGCGGAGGAGTGATCTGAGCAGCTAACACTCACCACCTCTGGGCGTACTCTTTGAATGTCTCATTATCCTTCTGGGACATGGCCCTGAGTTGATCACGGTCAGGCGCCATATCAACGTTGTACTTGTATTGCTTGACGAAGGCTTCGCCAAGATCGTTGAAGGATCGGATGTTTGCGCTATCCAGGCTCATATACCAACGAAGAGCCGCACCGGACAAACTATCTTGGAAATAATGAATCAGAAGCTGATCATTATCTGTTTGAGTAGACATCTTTCTGGCGTACATGACCAGATGAGTAAGAGGGCAGGTGTTTCCTTTATATTTTTCAAAGTCAGGCACTTTGAATTTGATTGGAATTTTAACACCGGGAACCAGGCAAAGCTCAGCAGCAGATTTGCCAAAAAGATCTTTCCCTCTGAGGGTCTTCAATTCCTTTCTCAGCTCAAGGAATTGATCATTCATAGCCTCCATCTTTTCATTAACATCTAGGCCCTCAGACGGCTCAGAATGATAAATGGTGTCGTCTACCCTCGGCATGGTATGCACGACAGGAGCAGCAGCAACAGGGACCGGGCTAGATGTCGGCATATGAGCAAAAGTTGGAGCAGGAAGATCAGGCATGAAACCTGGTGGCATTCCCCAAGGAAACCCGGCTGGCATTGCATGCGGCATAAAGTGAGCGCTGGCAGCTGGCACAGTCGAAGCGACGACCTCTGAAATAACTGTCCTCTGGGGAGGAGTTGCAGGAGGTGGAGAAGGTTGATTCTGGGCAGACAGAAACTGCTCCATCAGAGCACTCAGACGAGCGACCTCTTCCTTCAACTCTCGGTTCTCTTGCTCTAGTTGATCCATCACTCTGGCAGAGTTGGCTCTTGTATAATACCGGTGAGTCAGCTTGTCTTCAAAATAAATGAAGAGCACAGAGTTAGGCCACAGACAAGAATACCAAGAACGACACCTGCTTATGCAAAATGATGCATGCGATGCTTGTGCAAATGCCTTGCTTTTATTTTCAAGGAACCCTTAGGGTATTATTTGCAATTTTGAGTATTTAAAGCATTTTAATAGCATATGGAAAATATCTCATCAAATATATTTGGAGCAAAGAAGTACGGCATTTTTGATCATTACAAAGAGAAAAGGAAAATAAACATCCTATGGATCCCTAGAAGCTCGGGATGCTGGAAGACGAGATGCACAAAGCTTCTTGATCTCTCTCTCATAAGCCGCTTCCATTTCCGCTTTCTCCTTTGCGAGTCGATCATACTTCCTCTTCCAGAACTTGGAAGACTGTGGAAGCAGAGAAGTCCAAGTATCATTCGGATCGTCGATCACTCGATGCTCGAGAAATTCAATCAAAGCGTCCTTCTCCTTGAGCTGCTGCAACAATTCTTCTCTTTCACGGATCCAAGCACGTGAAAGGTCTTCTTCTCTCAACTCCTCTACACGTTGGTTAGGGAGGGTTGAAGGCCCGGCCACATCCAAAGGTGTAGGTCTCGGATGATCATACGGCATAAGGTACTCGGCAGCTCTCTGTCTGACCCAAGAGGTATATGGCTCCAAAGCAATGCAATTCTTCGGACCCAACTCATTCCTACCCTTCTTGTGAATATTCCTCCAAGCACGGACAAATCTGGCTTTCAGGCCTTGGAAATCTTTACCCTCCTGAAAGAATACACCTTCTAACAGAATGTTATGGGGTTTATCCTTTAGGGGGAACCCAAGCTGACGACGTGCTAGAATAGGATTGTAGTTGATCCCACCACATGTACCAAGAAGAGGCACATTAGGGAATTCACCACAATAATCAATGATCTGAACAGTACCATACACGCGATCATACCAAGAGATATCATCATTGGTGAGAGACATGAGCCTCTGAGACCACCGTAGACAACTCTTGTTCTCCTTGAAAGCAAGCGTCTGCGGCAAGTGCGAAATAAACCACTTGTACAGTAGAGGCAAACAACACACAATAACTCCTCCACCCTTTGCATTCCTCAGATGCAAAGAGACATAGGCATCACCCAACAGAGTCGGAACGGGATTAAGAACTGAGAAGATCCTAATGGCGTTCACATCCACAAATTTGTCGATGTTGGGGAATAATACCAAACCATAGATGAGCAGCACAAATAAAGCCTCAAAGGCATCCTCACTCATGGCCTTCCCATAAACAGTAGCTTGAGCGATGAGGAAATCGGAAGGAAGACCTTGAATTCCACCTTTGGTCGTCATATTAGCTTTAATCAAAGCTTCATCAATGTGTAATAAGTTTGCAATCTCTCGAGCGGTCGGAATACTCTCTAAGCCACTGAACGACACCTGATCCAGAATCGGGATCCCAATAAGATGAGAATACTCCTCCAAAGTAGGCAGCAACTGGAAATCCGGGAAGGAAAAGCAATGATACAGAGGATCATAAAACTGAGCCAGAGTACTCATCAAACCCTCATCCACCTGAGTAGTCAACAGAGGCAGAAGCTTCCCATACCGAGCTTTGAAACCCAAGGGATCTAATACATACGATGTCAGATTCCTTAACTCTTTCACATCGGGCTGTCTAAAGCTGTACTTCTTTGTATGCCTTTTTGGTCTTTCCATGTCTGAAAATTTTGCAAATAAACCCTTTAAGTTCCTTGAAATTTTTTCTGATTTTTCTGATGACATGAATGCGGATGAATGCATGAATGCATGAATGCAACAATCACACTCAAGGATCAAGCAAATCACACCAGACAAAGGTCATGGGAAGGCTCGTTGTATCCCTAATATCAATCATCTATTTTGGTGGATTTAGGTTTTACACCTTATCAACACCCAAGTTCCATTGATATTAACGATACATGAACCGGCTCGAACATCCTTAATATCAATCATCCGTTTTGGTGGATTTAGGTTTACACCTTATCGACACCCAGGTTCCATTGATATTAAGGTTGTTTGAGCGACTCAACCATGAATCACGGGTTTGCTGAGAGTCACGAGCATGGAGTCTCGGTTAAGAACCACCCAAAGGGAGTGTACTAGGGTTTAAACCTGCCGAACATGTTCTACCAGAGGTTCCCATAATCATCGTCCCGTCTTTCGAATATTATCGGAGGAACGAATACTCGTATTCCAAAAATATTCTCAAGAGAAACTCTTATGAGTGTAGTATCGCGTAACAATCGCATCAGATCTGACATTTGAACGACCTCCGCACTACGTCCTAAAACAGGCCAAGATGGGCTTGGTAAACTAAGGTCATTGGCTTCTAAGGCACATGATTGAAAGAATAATGCCTAACCACAAATAACTTGTGTGACATTATTAATCCAACATGACCTCCACCAAGTGAATGGACTCGCAAGTCAACTGGCTAAGGAATACTCCACACCAGTCAACAAGACTATGCCATTCTCCTATCCTAAAGTGCACTCGAGTTCGGGTATAGAACTCATCTCACAGAGATCACCAAAGCAAACAGCAATTGTATATCAAGCAATTCAAACATTACAATCAATACAGTTATCCCAAATTGTACAAAAATATGTCAAATAACAAATAAACAATATCACACAACAAGGGTGAAAAGTAGGCAATACCGCCAAGGATATTTCTCCCCAGCAGAGTCGCCACTTTTCTATAGCGGTGTATTTGTCACTTTATGATTTATTGATTAAACCAAAAGCAAAGCATACAAGGAATCGAGTCGCCACCGCACTTTTATTTATCCAAAGGATTGGCTAAAAAGCGAACAAAAGCCTAAGAAGTTTTACACACAGAAAACTAATGAAAAGAACAGAGAGTCTGGGTAAGGGGTAAATTACACAATGGGAAGGTGTTAGGCACCCAAAACGTCCTAGGTACTCCTAGGGAGCCCTTTTCACAATTGTTGAATGAAAATGTTATTTGTTATGAAATATTTATTGTGCAAACATGAATGGGATGATGAGAAAAGAATATACAATTTTTATTGTTTTTGTGTTTGAACGGATGAACCCGTTGCCTACGTACCTTCCATCAAAGGTAAGGATCAAAACGCCGTAGTTCGGCTAAAAGATTTCCAAAAATCAGTGAATTCATTTTAAAACACAAGCCCTAAGGTTTTTCATTACCAATGGGAGAAAACTCAACCTGAATCAACAATCCACCATGCGAGGATGGCTTCAACATACTAGTGGTTAACCCTATAATAAGTATGGAAGACTTACAATCAACTCACTAAGGATAAGGTAAGATTTACATCAACCACTATGGTAATTGAAACCTATGGCTAATGTATGAAAAAACTTAAAAAGAATGGACAAAGCCATCAAAACAATTGAATGGGTGAAGTTAATTGATTACGAATATTCACAAAATATGGTCAAAGTATGATTAAGATTCAATTCAGAAAGAAGTGTTATCAAAAGTGAAGTTTGAAAAATCAAGGACTTAAGGTCCGGGTTTCTAATTTGAAAAAGACATGAAGATGTTTGCACAATATTTATTTCAAGTTTTGAAAGCAACATGTGAAAAGGGGTTTTGGATCAAAGAGGGTGAATGGATAATGGAGTGTAAAACTTCTCAGAAAGGTTCACCTCTTGAAATCATATAGAAGATGATTCAAGTGTGTCCTTTGGAATAAGCAATGAATGAGCAATAACAAACAAGCAAAGCAAATGGATACCGGATGCCAATAACTGGGCTTACACCAATCTCCTAAAACAAACAAAGATACCAGATGCCAATAAATGGTCTCATACTAGTCTCACAAAAGCAAAACAAAACCTGGATACCAGTTGCCAATCTATCTGGACTTATACCAATCTCCAAAGATCAAAACAAAACATGGATGTCAGATGCCAATCTAACTGGACTTATACTAACCTCCAACAGATGATCATGGGAAACAAATGCCAACAACATGGACTTACAATTAAATCCTCACATACAACCAACAAACACAAGCAATAATCAAAGAGGACATAGGTGGCCAATGAAATGGTGTTACACTCAATCCCTTCCAAATCATAGGAACAATGGCCAACTAATGGACTTACAGTTGCTTCCTCAATGGGCAAACCAGAAATGTGTCACAAAGATATGAAATGATGATCATGTAATAATGAGAAATTAATGATGATAAATGCACAAGGGCACACAAACAGATATGTACAGCTGAACCAATCAATCAATCAAGCAAGTCAAATAGCACACACTATACACAAGCAATTGGGCTCAAGCAAGGGTTAGACTTTAAAGTCAACTGGAATGGGATAAATGGTGCTCTTAACCTTAACATTGAGGGTTAAGGTGAAGCAGATGAAAAGGATATGAGGGGTGTGCCTCATGGCTTCTATCCCTGGTCAGGGAGAGCTTCAAATATCAGAAGGTGTGGGAGTTCAGAAAGTTGGAACTCTTTCCACAAGTTATTGACTCTAAAGATCTTGGGTTAAGATCCACAATGCATCAACATGTAATGTGAGCAAAGGGATGACACACTGAATAGTAGGAGATGGACTACACATCTCTTTTATCTACCAATTGCCTCAAATGAGGACTTTTCCTGCTTAGCACAAACATAAACACACAAGAACATGGCCTCTTAAGGAGGACTTCAGACAGGTGCCTGGCCAAGTAACAGGCCAGGTCTTCCAGACTACATGAAGAATAGAAACTCTACCTCAATGCTTAAGCTATCAAGCAAAGCAAAAGCAAGTTCACCATGAACTATAGCAACTAAGGTACCTAAAAACAATCCAACTCAATCAGTATACAAGTCAAAAAGTTAAACAGACAGTTAAGAAACAACAGCCAACAGACATAGTCAACAATCAAGCAACAATGTGCAAAGCACAAGCTCAACTCAAATGAGCTACAACCACCTACAAAACAAATCATATTAGTCAAGATCAACCAAGTAAAACAATCAATCAAGTGGATCAATCCAATTATGGCCATGTGCTTCCTTAACCTGAAAGTCAAACTCAAACATGAGAAGCAAACCTCTAGGACAAGGCCTAGGGTCAAAGAGGGAGAAATAATTCAAAACAGAATATGAAAATTGACAAGAATCAAGATTAATAAATTAAGAATAATATCCAAGTGGTCTCACATCAATAGCATTCACCAATATCATTTCATAAAGCAATCATGTCCAAGTATGTAAGTTGAAAGCTCAATGAGGCAAACAGAATGAACCAATTCAAATCAAATCAAAAATGGCTCAATAAATTCCAAGAAAAAATCATGCCTAAACATAGCACATCAAATGAGCAACACACCAAAAATCATGGCATTTGGATGAGTATAAGCATGTCAATTAAAATCATCAAGTCAAGGTAAGCATAAACAAGCTCAAAGGAGGCCACAAATGATACATCAACTTAAGGCAATCCTAAAACAGAGATGACATAAGATAAATGACTCAAACCAAAGCCACAATGAACTTCAACATGTTAAGAATCAATGTACAAAATTTCAAGCTCATATGATAAGGCATAAGAATTTCACAAATCATCTAAGTTCAACTCTCAACAAGAGTCCAATTATGACCAACCAGCAAAGAAAATCTCAAACGAATTGGAAATCAATCCAAAAATTCTACAAAAAAAACATGATCAATCCTAACATCCAGAAGTAGCATCATGCAAAAATTCAGATTATTTGGCATTTATTTGGCAAGGTAAATAAAATCAGCAAGTTGGACAAGAAATGGTGTGACACACATTGTCACACCTCCATTAATCACATCATATCTCAACATCCAGAAATGCTAAAAATACAAACTCAAAGCCAAAAGATCAATCAAAGTGTCTAAATTAAGCATGGAAATTTTCATGTTCATTGGATCAACCATCATTATTTCAAAACCAAAATGGCAAGCAAGGTGCAAGGTATGACATGCAAACATAAACCCTAGGCCAAAAGCAATTTCAACCGTGCACAAATTCTGGAAAAATATCCATAAAATAGAAGACATCATAAGGAACATTGTGCAAAAAATTTCATGTGATTTGGATAAGTATTTTTGGATTTATGAATTTATTATGAAAAGAAAAAATTTAAAATGCATGAAACAAGTAACATGAACATGGAAGGCATACAAGAGAAAATGCAAAAGCCAAATATGTGAAATGTCTTTGGTCCGGATTCGAACCGTGCGGAGATTTAAAATTGGCGCTCAACTTAATGAAACGCGCCGTTTCATTAAGTGATGTGGCACGGCGCTTCAATTTGAGCCAATCATGAGGCCATGTGTATGCTGATGTGGACCAACACATGGCAATTAACATAGAAACACATGCAAACTCACGCCAAGAAGATCAAAACAGTTATGGGAATCAAAACCCTAACAAACTCATGCGCATTCATCATGTTCATCACCATCAAGAACAAATCATTCCAGAAATTCATGAAACGCATACCAATCGACTCATCATTCAACACACATCACATATCCAACATTAATTCTATCTAATTCTAACCATATCAAAAGAATCAAGCAGAGAAAGTTTCATCAACCAAACATCAATTCAACATAACTACTTCAATATTGCATGAAATCAATAGATCTAAAGTTCATCATACTCTATGTTCCAAGATCTACAAGATGCACATCCTAATTTCATGAATTAGAGCAATCGAAAACTGACCTCTATGAAGATGCAGAGTTGGATTTGCTTGATTCAAGTCCTGGAAACGCGAAACAGATGCTCTACCAAGCTTGAATGAATGAATGGATGCAAGATCTCAGCTCAATAATGCTTGATTCCTCTTGAAATCTCAACTGCCATGGGAGGATGCAAGTTCAACAGTCCATGATTTGGCTTGAATTCTGCAGGATCTGGCTTCAATAATTCTCAATGATGCTTGCAGATGATGAACAGCACCAGAAATAGGCAAGGCTATGAAGAAACTCGATGAAAAAAGTTGAGAGAGTTTTGAGAGCAAAAGTTTAGATCTGAAATTCTGAAGTTGTTGTTGATGAATTCTGTTAGGATTATCATTATATACCCTCAGCTAATGATACTCTTAATCAAGATTAGGCTAATGCAAAAGGATTAGTGAAATGGAATGGTTTATGCAAATTGCCAAAATCACCCTTATGCTCACATGGCCAATGGAACAGTGCTCGAGCTAGCTTGGAAATGCATTTCAAAATCTGTTTTGAAGCAAATGTGATTGGTTGGAAGTGAAAATAATGCACAATTTTCTAATTCACATTTTCCCTCCAAAATCCAAATTAAATTCAAGTGAAAAATGCAATATTTTTGTGATGAGATTTGATGAAATGTGATGCATGATTATGATAGAGCATATCAAGAGTGAAATGTTGCAAAAAGAGCCACATGATTTGGCCATTTGGTGCAAAAGTTATGCAAGCTTGAAGTTCAAAATTCCTTGACAATGATTTGAACATAATTTCTCAACCACACATGAGAATTTCAGGTTCTTGGACTTTTTGGAAAGGTGAGAGCAAGATCTTCAACTTTCATGTTGGACAAAATTTGATTTGAAGCTTTCTTGGACATGTAATCTTGAGGAGAAGACCTTTCCATTTTTGGCAGTTTGAAATTATAGGTCACTTACTATTTTTGGAAAATTTTCATCTGACCTCAAATCCTTCAATGTTGATGTTTGAAATGTCAAATGAGACTTGTATGGACATGAATGAGGCCTCTCAAACCATTTCCCACCTTCAAATCCATGATTGAATGCACAATTGACTGATGTTGACTTTTCTAGGGTTTCAGTTGACCTAGCTATGCTCTGATGAAATCCAAGCCTCTACCACTTGAGATCTTGATTCCAAATGATGTCATAACTCATATGAACCTTTTGTGAATGATCAATGGTGCCCAAATTCTCAAGAATGGCCACCATCCATTGCTCAATGAATGCCTTTGACTGTCTTGACCTAGTGTTGCTTCAGCTGCAAGTAACAAGGTTAGATGACATATTTTTGTACTTTTGGTTAGTAATCAAATGAAAAGCCATGACATACAAATGCAAAACATGCTTGGTGATCAAGAACCACTCTCAAAAGATGACCCACCCACAGGGGAAAGCCAGCAAAGTGCACAATGATCCTTGAGGTCATGAATGATATGATATGATGCCATGAGGGATCTTAGGGACAAAATTGGGGTCTTACACCATCTATCAGATATTATAGGTTAGGATAACTTACTCATCAACCCATAATATTTTCAAGAGAAACTCGTCTGAGTGTAATATCGTGTAACAACTGTCATCAAGTTTACACTTGAACAGTCTCCTTACTACCTCCTAAATAGTCCAAGTTGGGTTAAATGTTTTACTGTCATCAGCGTCTTGACCCCAAATCAGAGAAAGTAATGCCTATCCACAAATAACTTGTGTGACATTAGTAACTCTAAATAGGTCTCCACTAAGTAGATGGGTCTCAAGCCAACTTGTTAAGGACTACTCGACACAAGTTAAATACGACTATACCATCCTCCTATCTTAATTGCACTCAAGTTCGGGTTAGAACTTATCTCACCACTCAGAGATCACCAAGCACAATAGACAAGTTATATCATACCAACAATATATACAAACATCAAATATATAATATACACATAAAAAGTAGGCTAAACTGTAGCGGTGTATTCGTCACTTCATGATTTATTGATTAAACCAAAATCAAAGCATACAATGAATCGAGTCGCCACCGCACTTTTATTTATCCAAAGCATTGGCTAAAAAGCGAACAAAAGCCTAAGAAGTTTTACACATAGAAAACTAATGAAAAGATCAGAGAGTCCGGGTAAGGGGTAAATTACGCAATGGGAAGGTGTTAGGCACCCAAAGCGTCCTAGGTACTCCTAGGGAGCCCTTTTCACAATTGTTGTATGAAATGTTATTTGTTATGAAATATTTATTGTGCAAACATGGATTGAAGGGATGAGAAAAGAATATACAATTTTTATTGTTTTTGTGTTTGAACGGATGAACCCGTTGCCTACGTACCTTTCCATGTAAGGTAAAGGATCAAAACGCCGTAGTTCGGCTAAAAGGTTTCCAAAAGTGTGTGAATTGATTTTAAAACAAAAGCCCTAAGATCCTTCTTTATCCACGGGAAAAAACTCAACCTTATACAAATAAACAAATCCACCATGTGAGAAAAGCTTCGATGTACTAGAGGGGTTAACCTTGTTTTCAGTACGGAAGTCTTACAGTTCGATCACTAAGGATAAAAGGTGAGATTAACATCAACCAACCAGGATAAATCAAACCTATGGCTAATGTATGAAAACATATCAATAATGGACAAAGCCACAAAACAATTGAATGAGTTGGATTAACCAATTAGAATTTATTCACAAAAAGTGGTCAAAGTATGATTAGAATTTGATTCAAAGGAGTATTAAGAAAATGAAGTTTGAAAAGTCAAAGGCATAGTGCCTAGGTTTCTAATTTGAAAAGACATGAAAATGTTTGCACAATATTTATTTCAAGTTTTTGAAGTCAACATGTGAAAAGGGAGTTTTAGAACAAAAAAAAAAGGGTGAGATGGTGAAAGAGTGTAAAACTTCTTAGATGTTCACCTCTTGAAATCATATGGAAGATGATTCAAGTGTGTCCTCTGGAATAGGCAATGAGCAATAACAAATAAGCAAAACAAATGGATACCGGATGCCAATTACTGGACTTACACCAATCTCACTGAAGCACAAAAGAAGAATGGATACCGGATGCCAATTTTTGGACTTATACTAGTCTCACAAAGGAAAGAAAGAAAACAGGATACCGGATGCCAATCAACTGGACTTATACCAATCTCCTACCATATCACAGGAAACAAATGCCAATAACTGGACTTACAATTGACTCCTCAATGGTCATAAGAAACAACTGCCACTAAATGGACTTACAGTTGACTCCTCAAAATAGGATGATCACACAGATATGAACAATGATTATGCAATTATGTACAATTAATGATGATAAATGCACAAAGGCACACATAAGCAAACTATGCACAGATGAATCAAGCAATCAGACAAACAAGTCAAATAGCACACACTATACACAAGCAATTAGGCTCAAGCAAGGTTAGGCATTAAAGCCAACTGGAATGGGGTAATATGAGCTCTTAACCCTAACATTGAAAGTTAGGGTGAAGCCAGATGAAATGGAGATGAGGGGTGTGCCTCATAGCTTCTATCCCTGGTCAGGGAGAGCTTCAAATGATAGAAGGTGTGGGAGTTCAGAAAGTTGGAACTCTCTCCACAAGTGAATGACTCTATAGGATCTTGGGTTAATATCCACAATGCATCAACATGTAATGTGAGCAAAGGGATGACACACTGACTAGCAGGAGATGGATTACACATCTCTTTTATCTGCCAATTGCCTTATCAAAGGACTTTTCCTGCTTAGCACAAAAAATAAACACACAAGAACATGGCCTCTTAAGGAGGACTTCAGACAGGTGCCTGACCAAGTAACAGGCCAGGTCTTCCAGACTACATGAAGAAGAGAGGTTATACCTAAGTGGTTAAGCAACCAAGCAAAAACAAGTTCAAATTGAACTTAAGCAACTAATGTACCTATTGAAACATCAAACAAATCAGTATGCAACTCAGACAATCAAACAACATTAATATCAACAGTCAAACCCAATAAGCAAAGGCATAGGCCACAAGCACAACTCAAGTGAGTTAACAACCCTACAAAACACACATTAGTGATCAAAAGCAAGTATCAAATGCTCTCAAGATGAGGCATCATCAATTGTGTAACTTGGATGTGTAACCTAAAACAAAGCTTCAAACATGAGAGGCAAACCACTAGGTCAAAGCCTAGGGTCAAAGATGGAGAAAAAAATTTAAAACAGAAGCTGAAAATTGACATGAATCAAACTCAACCAATTAAGAACATAATCCAGAAGGTCTTATGTCAATAGCATCAACCAAAAGTATTTCTCAAATCAAATAAGGCAAAGCATGCAAGTTGGAAGCACATTGAAGCAACAGAATGAACAAATGCACATTAATTCCAAAATGGTTCAATTAATCTCAAGAAAAATCATGGCTAAACAGAACACACCAAAAATCAAGGCATTTGGACAAGTTTAAGCATAGTAAAGAAAATGCATAAGGCAAGGTAACCAAAACAAGCTCAAATGGGGCACAACTTGGCACACCAACTTAGCACAAGCCTAAAACAGATTTGGTACAAGGTAAAGACCTCAAACCAAAGCCAAAACAATCTTTAACATGTCTAGAAACAATGTGCAAAATTTCACATTCATATGATAAACCATAAGCATTTCACAAATCATGGAAGTTCAAGACTATTCAAAAGTTCACAAATGGCACTCCAGAAAGAAAAATCTAAATCAAATCAGAAATCAATCTAAAAATTTCCTAAAAAATCAGGAGCATTCACAATATCCATAAGAAGCATCATACAAAAAATCACATCATTTGGAATTTATTTGGCATGGCAAAGAGATCAATCAAGTTGAGCAAGCAAAGGTGTGACACACATTGTCACACCTACATTCAAATGATCATAAAACAGAAACCACAAATGATAAAAATGCAAACTCAACACCAAAATGTCAAGCCAAGAGTCTAGTTTAAGCATGTCAATTTTCAGATTCATTGGATAAACAACCATCATTTCACAAATGCAAAAGCAAGGCAATGTCCAAAATGCACACATATACAAGAACCTTAGGGCAAAAATTAAATCAGCCAGGCACAACTTGAATTATCATGTTGATAAAAAACTAGAGAGAAAAAGAAAACCATAGCAAAAATCCCCATATTTTTTGGATCCATATTGAATTTATTATGATTTTTCAAAGATTGCAAAAAAATGAAATGAAAATTGAATGGAAAATGAAATAATAGAATTAATTGGATTAATATTTGAAATGGTGATTTGGCGCCTCATGCTGAAACGCAGCGTTTCAATTAGTTTGAAACCTGGCCAATCAGCGAGCACGCATGGCGTCAGCATGCATCCAATGGCAATAAACCCTAAGATCAAAGGCAACGGTTTTCAGAAACTTTAGGAAACAGAAAAGCGTGGCAAAACAAAAGTCCAAAACCGTGGCCAAAACACCTGGTTCATCTTCTTCGCGTTTCCAGAAAAAACAGCAAGCAATCATGAACATGTGATGAACATATTTTCCAGAATTTGAAAATGAACACATAATCGTGAAGCACACACATCAAGGAGCATGAATCAATCAATAATCAAGCCTCTAACATCCTAAATTGCATGGATCGAGCAAAGTAAATTTTCACAACAAAACTTCAAATCTTCGAAACTCAATGGATATGGCATGGAATCAAGTGAAACAAAGCTCAGAATGCTCACACAAACACGATCTACAAGTTTATCATAATGAAATTAAGAATAGAGAGAATCGATTTAACACCTCTTGGAGAGCAGCTTTCGAATTCAAGTGTTTCAGGTCCTTGTAATGCTCCAATCGTGTCCTAGCAAGCTTGTATGAGTGAAAGGAGGAGGTCTTGATGTTCAATTGGCTTTGAATCCACAGATTTGAGATTTCACCATTGATGTTCTTCAAGCTTGAGCTGCTTCAGATGGCATGGATTCATGTGATTCTTGCTTGCATCTTGCTCTATGATGATGCTAGATGATGAATTAAGCAAGGAAATGCAACTTGATTTGAAGAAATTGAGAGAAAAAATGAGAGAAAAATTTGAGCAAAAATTCTTGATCTGAGATTTGTGAATTGTGGTTAGCAGAATTCTGTTAGGTTTTAGCTTATATACTCCCTACTAAACATGCTTAATTAAACTCTAATCAAATGCTAATGGAAATTAGGGAAAATGGAGGTGTTTTGCAAATTTGGTCATTTCACCCTTGCATGGCAATTAGGCATGAACAGTGCACGAAATGCAATGGTTTTTCACTTAAAAGGATATTTTGAAAACATTGGCAAAGGCAAAATACTCAAATTATGCACCAAATTCAAATGTTGAATTTTCCCTTCAAAAATCCCAAAATTGGCAAGTGATTATGAAATGACAAATTATGCAATGTTATGCAAGATTTGGAAATTATAGGTCATGACAAGAATTTAGCAAAAAGAGCCATGCAATTTGGAGCTTTGGTTTGAAAGTTATGCACTTTTGAATCTCCATGTACACCTTGCCATGTTTTGATCATATCTCCCTAACCACACATGAGAAATTGATGATCTTGGACTTTTTGGAAATGGGAGAGAAAGATCTACAACTTTCTTGATGCTTTCTTGATGATGAAATCTTGAGGAGAAACCCTTTCTATTTTTGGCAATTTTGAATTATAGGTCACTTTCTATTTTTGAAAAGTTTTGACCTGACTTTATTTTCTTCAATGTTGATGTTTGAAATGTCAAATGGGACTTGTTTGAACATGAATGAAGTATTTCTAGGCTCTTCCCACCTCCAAAATCCACAGTTGACCTGGCAGTTGACTTTTCTAGGCCTTAGTTGACTTGGCTATGCTCAGATGAATTTCAAGCCTCTACCACTTGGGATTTTGCTTCAAAATGATGTCATAGCTCATATGAACTCTTGTGAATGAATGTGGTGTCCAAATTCTCAAGAATGGCCACCACTTATGGCTCAATGGCTGCCTTTGACTGCTTTGACTATTGATTGCTTCATCTGCAAGACAAAGGTTAGATGACATATTTTTGTACTTTTGGTTAGTGAACAAATGAAAAGCAATGATATACAATTGCAAAACATGCTTGGTGATCAAGAATCACTCTCAAAAGATAACCCACCCTCAGGGGAGTAGCAAGGTGCACAATGATCCTTGAGGCAATGAAATGACATGATATGATGCCATGAGGGATCTTAGGGACAAAATTGAGGTCTTACAGATGCCCCTATTTAAGGTCATTCTAGCCGGAGAAGTGAAGTTTAGAAATCTTCATCTCGACGCGGTAGAATGGGCTTAAATAACAGTAATGAGACAAATTTTTGGTCCCTAAGAGTCCTCATGATGCAAATGTATGCATGCAAAAGAAACAAAATTTGTGGGGAATAATGATCCACAAAGAAGAAAAGACGATCCGTCGGAGTAATATGCTCACCAGGAACAGAGACTATAACAAGACTCTCACGGGGATAATAAAAAGAAAAAGCAATGTGTGAGCAGGACACGACTCTGAATTAGGGGACGAAACTGACACTGCGCGAACACGACGCGACTGGACTGGAGACCTCACAGGGGAATGAAGGACTCACACTGGGGAAAGAAAAATTTCCATAGGAAGGTACAATCCATTGGAAAGACACAAGCTGACTCACGAAATGCGTGTACTGGGGAGAACGCCAATACAACAACACGAATAGAAACACAACTCCGCTGGAGAAATCTAGAAAAGACTTTCCAGGGGAAGCCAAATGATGAGATGTTACCGGTTAGAGAGTAACATGCTCGGGAAGAAAGAATATCGAAGACCTGTGTACGGGTGAGAGATATCAATCAACCAACATCTGAGGGAAAACCTGAAAAAGGTATACTTCAACTCAGGGAAATCTGACTCCACAGGGGACCAAGGTCATAATAGGGAGCAGACAGGAAGGAACACCAAGGATACCGGGTTGTAGGTATGTAACAGGTGACCGACCGAGGCGTGAATTAGTTTGTATTCCAAAACACTCATCATCCTGAAGAAAGCTAGAGAAGCAGACTTGTTTATAGGATGGATAATTGATTCTGTAAAGAATGCAAATCTTACTCAGTTGGGGAAACAAACAAAGGATTCGACCAAAGAGTGCATGAGACATATTATCTATAGCCGTCAAAACGTAGATAATATACTCGCATGGAAGATTATCCTTAACCGGGTTGTAGGTTGTTTATAGGATAAAAATCCGAAATCGTGAATTGGTTTGTGTTCCAAAACACTCATCATCCTGAAGAGAGCGAAAGCAAACTTGTTTATAGGATGGACATTCGATTCCACAAGGAATACGAATCTTACTCTGCGGAGAAAACAATCAAAAGATTGACCTAATAGTGTACGAGATATAATATCCATTATCGTCAGAACGTGGATAGTATACTCACATGGAATATTATCCTGAACCGGGTTGTAGGTTGTTTATAGGATAAAATCCAAAATCGTGAATTGGTTTGTGTTCCAAAACACTAATCACCCTGAAGAAAGCTAGAAAAGCAGTCTTGTTTATAGGATGGGTATTTGATTCTGTAAAGAATGCAAATCTTACTCAGTTGGGGAAACAAACAAAGGATTCAACCAAAGAGTGCATGAGACATATTATCTATAGCCGTCAAAACGTGAATAATAACCTCGAGAGGAAGATTATCCTTAACCGGGTTGTAGGTTGTTTATAGGATAAAATCCGAAAAGAAGGGCATCGGGATACCAAACTAGGTATATAAAGATGACCGATCAAAGGGAGCAACAGACATTACCAACAAGAGGGTAAATGAAAGAAGACTCGCTGGGAATACATTGATGAAAATCAATGATCCGGGGAACACAATCACCGACGAAAGGTGCAAGGGCCCGCTGGGGATAAAATTGCTAGCATATGGCAATTATCCACAAAAGATTTGCTGGGGATATAAGTGCTTATTCAAGCAACTTATCCAAACGAAGGAAAATCAACATCGAATACTAGATGAAGATAACCATAAAGAGGGGATTACATCTACCAAAAACTGGGTAGAAAACCACAGAAGAGTAACTGTCATCGGTTGGGATGAACAACAAAGTTAACTCTGCTAGGGGAGAAAACAGGGTTTATAACTACCGGTTAGTAGGTAGAAAACCGTAAAGATAGGACTTACGACTGCTGGTTTGTAGGCAGAAAGCCAAAAGTTCCACTGAGGATAAGATGAATGAGCGCCGGTTTGTGAGCAACTATTCATTTATACCACAGGGAAACACGAGATACAGTTGAAAAAAGGCCAATTTAGGATCAAACCAAAAAGGCGGACTGGATCAAGACTCGTCCTAATGAGGATATAACTCAAAAGGGAAAACCCGTCCCAATGTGTGTTGGGAGGGAACGGAAACAACCGTCATCCACGAGGATGTATCTTAGTGGGGAAATGGCAGGAAGGGATAGACACTTTCTGCTTAAGGGCTGACTCTATATGGAGAGATTAAACACCCGACCTCTGCTTGGAGAGATCTACTGGGGAGATCTGTATCACCATTAGCAGGAAACAACAAACAAAAGATATATGGCAAAATGCAACATGAATATCTGTATGTTTATGATTATGCATGAATATGCGTGATTTATGTTTGATGAATGCTGACAAAACAGACATTTCTAACACAAACAGGCCCAGGAATCAAACGCCCGGTACCACACTTCCAGAGGAAAAACCAACTGGAAAGCCAATCTGCTGGAGATCTTTGATGCTAAAAAGCAAAGATCTGCGGAGAGGCAAAAGATCAGAGATGTCACAAAATCACAAAAATCTCTGAGTGATGGATCAACAATCAACCCAACTGGGGGTACAGAAAGTCACAACAGGCAACAACGGCCACAGAGACAAATCTGTTGGGGAAAAGGAGAAATCCCAAAATATCTGCAGGGGAACAAGAGCTCACTGCACAGGCGAGAACTGCCACGAAAGCAACTCCAAAATAACTCCGCTGGGAAACAACCCACTAAGGGAGAACAAATCATCCAGGTAGAATCTAACTGCATAAGCAACTCTACTGAGGATCAAAAACAATCAGGAAATCAACTAAATCTCTGGATGATAAATCACCAACCAACCCTACTGGGGAAACGGCTCTGGGGGATTATCACAGATGCAATCCTGACTCTGTCGGGGATACCAACTCTTTTGGGGATTTTGCATAGACAATCCACCAAACCACAAATCTACTGGCGGATCCACTGGGGAATCTACGGGCGACTCCATATGGGAAGGAGAAGGAAAATTGGGGATCAACCACCAAATCTGAACCTTTCAACAACCGCTGAGGAGGAAATAACATCACCGCTCTGCTGAAGGAAAAGCACTCCGATGGAGAGATAGCAACAACTCCGCTAGCGACTTTGCCGGGGAAGAGGGTAAAGTACCGGGTGTCACCCACCGACTTACTGAGTCTTCCAAAAAGAAAGCGACCGTGCTGAGGAAACAGATGAAGTATCGGGATATCAACCCACCAACCACTGAATCTTCCAAAAGGAAAGTAACCATGCTGGGGAGAGAAACACTCCGCTGGCGACTACACTAGGGAGAGTGACGGGGTACTGGGGTATCAAACCACCAACTACCGAATCTTCCAAAAGGAACACCCCCATGCTGTGGAGATAACTACTGCTGGAGAAGAAAACGAAGTCTTCAACAACATCTGCTTAGGGAATAACCCCAACAACAGCTCTGCTTGGGGAACAACCCCAACAACAAATCAGGAGAAAGAGGATACAACCGAGCCAGGAATATGAACAAATGGCTTACCTGTTGGAAATCATGCCACCCTTGGGAGAGCACTGAGAAATTCTTAAGTATCCCTTCATCATTGTGAATGTTCACTTTGTTTAAAACAACAATTTCGAAAAAAATTTATTTGTTTAAAACAATGACATTTTATCAATTAAAACATGCAAAACATTTGTTGAATTGAAACAAGTAAGAGTGCAAATAATTGGATAAAAAGGCTCAAATTGATTTGATGGAATGGTAGCCTGCAAATGGCAAGACTCCATAGATCTGTACAAATTTGAAATCAGTGATATATATTGGAAGAGGGCTACATTGAACATAATGATCCTTTCTCTACCAATTTGAATCTCGATGTATTCGAAGCTTCAATTGACGACGAATCGAGAATCTCCGATGAAAAGACGACTGCGGAACAGAAAGTCTTATCAGGATGCAGCTACTTGCCAGACCCCTAATTTTTGCCTAGATTGCCCCAGGGTGAGGTACTCAATCCAGCAGGATGCAAATATACTTTTTTTTTAGTCTCTAATTTTTTCCTGGATCACCCTTGCGGGTTCTCCACCGAGACGCTAATTTTTTGCCTAAGCCGCCCTTTCGGGTTTTCAACTTAGCGAGCTATTCTGTTTTTCTTTTGCATATACTTTTTTTTTTTTTAGGAAAAGTATTTCTTGACTGCATCTGAATTCACAGGACGAGTGAAATCCTCCCCATCCATAGTTGTAAGCATCAAAGCACCGCCTGAAAAGGCTCTCTTGACAACATATGGACCTTCATAGTTTGGAGTCCACTTGCCCATGGAATCGGGCGCGAAAGACAAGATTTTCTTGAGCACGAGGTCTCCTTCTCGGGACACACGAGGCTTGACCTTCTTATCGAATGCTTTCTTCATTCTCTGCTGATATAACTGACCATGGCACATGGCAGTTAATCGCTTCTCTTCAATCAAATTCAGTTGGTCATAACGACTCTGAATCCATTCAGCATCAGTCAACTTGGCTTCCATCAAGACTCTCATTGATGGGATCTCCACCTCTACTGGGAGAACAGCCTCCATGCCATAAACAAGAGAGAAAGGGGTTGCCCCTGTTGAAGTGCGGACAGATGTACGATATCCATGCAAAGCAAATGGCAACATCTCATGCCAATCTTTGTACGTAACAACCATCTTCTGGATAATCTTCTTGATATTCTTGTTAGCAGCTTCAACAACCCCATTCATCTTAGGTCTGTAGGGAGAGGAATTATGGTGTGCAATCTTGAATTCAGCGCACAACTCATCCATCATTTATTGTTCAGATTAGATCCATTATCAGTAATGATCTTATCTGGCACACCATAACGGCAAATCAGCTGATTCTTGATAAACTTCACGACCACCTGCCTGGTCAAATTCGCATATGATGCGGCTTCAACCCATTTGGTGAAGTAATCAATTGCTACGAGAATAAACATGTGTCCGTTGGACGCTTTTGTTTCAATCATGCCGATCATGTCGATTCCCCACATAGAGAAAGGCCATGGTGATGAAATCACATTCAGAAGTGTCGGAGGAATATGAATTTATCCGCGTAAATCTGACACTTGTGGCATTTCTTCACATATTTGCAGCAGTCAGACTCCATTGTCAGCCAATAGTAGCCTGCTCTCAACATCTTTCTAGCCATGGCATGTCCATTGGAATGAGTAACAAATGAACCCTCATGGACCTCAGTCATCAACAGTTTTGCTTCGTGTCTATCCACGCATCTGAGCAAAACCATGTCAAAATTTCTCTTGTACAACACTTCACCACTGAGGTAGAAACTGCCTGACAACCTTCTCAAAGTTTTCCTATCTTTCACCGATGCCCCAGGCGGGTAGACCTGGTTCTGGAGGAAATTCTTGATATCAAAATACCAAGGCTTGTCATCATGTACTTCTTCTACTGCAAACACGTGAGCTGGTCTATCCAAGCGCATCACGGCAATATTGGGGACTCCGTTCCAATACTTGACCACAATCATTGAAGCAAGCGTGGCAAGAGCATCTGCCATCGGATTATCCTCTCGAGGAATATGATGAAAGTCAACTTCTGTAAAGAACGTTGAAATCCTCCTCGCATAATCTCTGTACGGAATGAGACTTGGCTGAGTCGTCTCCCATTCTCCCTTGATCTGATTGACAACCAGGGCCGAATCACCATACACATCAAGATGCTTGATCCTTAAATCAATACATTCTTCCAGTCCCATGATACAGGCTTCATACTCAGCCATATTATTCGTGCATTTGAAAGTTAGCCTTGCTGTAAACGGAATATGTGTGCCATGAGGAGTAATGATTACTGCCCCAATTCCATTTCCATACTGATTCACAGCGCCATCAAACACCATCGTCCATCTGGAACCAGGTTCCGGACCTTCATCAAGTGTAGGCTCATCAAAATCTTTCATTTTCAAATACAGAATCTCCTCGTCTGGGAAGTCGTACTGAACAGACTAATGATCTTCAATCAGCTGGTGTGCTAAATGGTCAGCCAAGATACTACCTTTGATAGCTTTCTGAGCTCGATACTCGATATCATACTCAGACAACAACATCTGCCAACGGGCAATCCTCCCGGTTAAAGCAGGCTTCTCGAAAATATACTTGATTGGATCCATTCTGGATATCAACCAAGTTGTATGATTTATCATGTACTGGCGTAAACGCTTAGCTGCCCAAGCCAAAGAACAACACGTCTTCTCAAGCATAGAGTACCGAGACTCACAATCAGTAAACTTCTTACTGAGGTAGTACATAACAGATTCTTTCTTCCCTGATTCATCTTGCTGACCGAGTACACAACCCATCGAGTCTTCAAGCACGGTCAAATACATGATCAGAGGTCTTCCTTCCACAAGCGGAGACAAGATCGGAGGTTCAGACAGATACTCTTTGATACTGTCGAAAGCTTTCTGGCAATCCTCGGTCCAATCATGAGACTGATCTTTCCGGAGGAGCTTGAATATCAGCGCACATGTGGCAGTCATGTGGGATATAAATCTGGAAATATAGTTCAAGCGGCCAAGAAAACCTCGGACTTGCTTCTCGGTTTTGGGTGCAGGCATCTCTTGTATTGCTTTGACCTTTGCAGGATCAACCTCAATACCTCTCTCGTTGACAACAAAACCCAACAACTTGCCGGAACGGACTCCAAATGTACATTTGTTCGGATTCAGGCGAAGTCTGAACTTCCTCAGACGCTGAAAAAGCTTCAACAAATGCTCAACATGCTCAACTTCCGTTCGGGACTTAGCAATTATATCATCAACATAGACCTCTATCTCCTTGTGCATCATATCATGAAACAAAGTAGTCATGGCTCGTTGATACGTGGCTCCGGCGTTCTTCAAACCGAAGGGCATCACTCGATAACAAAATGTTCCCCAAGGTGTGATGAATGTTGTCTTCTCCATATCTTCGGGTGCCATTTTGATTTGATTATAACCGGAAAATCCGTCCATAAAGGAAAAAACTTTGAATTTAGTTGTATTGTCTACCAAGATATCAATGTGTGGTAGAGGAAAATCATCTTTTGGACTAGCTTTATTCAAATCTCTGTAATCAACACACATACGGACTTTTCCGTCCTTCTTAGGAACAGGCACAATATTGGCCACCCATTGAGGATATGTAGAAGTCACCAGAAACCCCGCATCAATTTGCTTCTGAACTTCCTCTTTGATCTTCACTGCCATATCTGGATGAGTTCTTCTGAGCTTCTGCTTCACTAGCACGCACTCAGGCTTCAAAGGCAGGAAATGTTGCACAATATCTGTATCTAGACCCGGCATGTCTTCATATGACCAAGCAAAGATATCGGAATATTCTCGTAGCAAACTGATCAACTCATTCTTGACAGACTCTTCAAGAAGTGCCCTAATCTTCACCATACGAACACAATCTTCATACCCCAAGTTGACTGTTTCCAGATCTTCAAGGTGCGGCTGAATGATCTTCTTCTCGTGCTCAAGGAGACGGGTAATCTCATCAGGAATCCCTTCAACATCATCTTCCTCTGCCTCGAATACAGGGAATTCAAAATTGGGAGATGGCGTTGGATCATTATGTTCAATGGGTTTTAGAATTAACCTGCATAATGACTTTGGTTAATGAAAAACTTCAGAATTTAAACAAGCAAATCATTATGCAGATGAAAAAGATTGCTTTTATTCTTGTTTTTATGGGTTTTTTGTGATCACTGATTTCATGCAAAAGCAAAAAGTGAAAACAAAGGGAAAAACAAATTTTTAACAATGCATTAATTGAATGAAATATCATTGTATAAATGCTGCCAACAATGTCATCACTTCTCCTTTTGGCATGGGAGAAGGGTTTTGAACAAAGTGAACCATTACTCTGATCTATGAATGACTGTAGGAACATCTACAGCGACCCAATTATGGCAGACGCCACCAGGTATGACAAAGTTGCTCAAATCCTCTGCATCCTCTTCCAAGATAGCAGCAGCTTCTTCAGCTCGATCAACATGGATGAAACCTCCACTCTTGAACAAACCTTGTTCGTTGAATTCCCCAGAAGAATAGCCAATGTCAGCCCGGGATTTATTGTCTTCAAGCTCAATCATCTTCCCTAAACCAGCAACTGCACCACATTCAATGGCCAGTTTCGCATCTTTGTAGGAAGCAAATAAAGGAGACTTCTTCTCAATTGGCTCAGCAATAGACAAAGCTTGGAACAGCGTTCCAACTTCATCCTCAGCATCAATATATGAGAAGGAAGACAGGTGGCTAACCAGGAGAGCCTTTTCTCCACCTACCACAACCAGTTTCTTGTTCTTGACAAATTTCAGCTTCTGGTGTAGGGTGGATGTCACGGCGCCAGCCTCGTGAATCCATGGTCTACCAAGGAGACAACTATAAGATGGGTGGATATCCATAACCTGGAAGGTAACTTGGAAATCACTTGGTCCAATCTTGATTGGGAGATCAACTTCCCCAATCACGGTCTTGCGCGACCCATCAAAAGCCTTCACAACAACACCGCTCTGCCTCATGGGAGGCCCCTGATATGCCAGTCTCGAAAGAGTGGTCTTTGGCAATACATTCAAAGATGACCCAGTGTCCACCAGCACGTTGGACATGGCATCAGTCTTGCAGTTCATGGAGATATGTAAAGCCATGTTGTGGTCTCTTCCCTCCTCAGGGAGATCAGCGTCACAGAAACTCAAGGTGTTGCAAGCAGTGATGTTTGCAACAATACTGTCAAACTGTTCTATTGTGACATCGTGATCAACATAAGTCAAATCCAAAACTTTCTGCAGAGCCTCCCTATGGGGTTCTGAATTCAGCAGCAAAGATAGAACGGATTTTTTGGACGGCGTTTGTAGAAGCTGATCTACAACGTTGTACTCACTCTTCTTGATGAGCCTTAGCATCTCATCACATTCTTCATTCACAGTGCCACTAGGGCCAACAGAAGAAGTAGGAGTCTTTTGTATAGAGGAGGGTTTGGCAACAGGTGCCGGGTTCTGAACATTCACAGCAGTCCCAACCGGACGCTCAGCAGAATCAGAAGCAACATGAGGCTTCGGGGGTGCAGAAAACACACGACCACTACGGGTCAACCCGCTCACATCAGTAATACTAGTAACAGAAGTCGAAGGCAACGGCACTTCCTTCCCATCTTCAACAGCAACGGGATTATATCTGAAGGGAACAGCTTTATCCGAAGAATAAGGCACAGGGCCTGCGGGCTTGATTATCAGAGAAGGAGAGACCTTCGGCTTGCTACCATCATAGCGGATGACAACAGGCTCGGGCAATTTGAACACAGGAGAGATAACATTCACCTCTGGTTCATCTTCATCAACATTACGGTTCTGAAAAATCTCTATAGTTCCTTCATCTAACAGCTCTTGAAGCTCTCTTTGCACTTGGCGACAACCCAGTCTATTGACGGAGCAAATGCGGCATTTGTCATGGTCATGCTCCATATAGCTATACTCACAAAGGAGACGATGCAACTCGACCAATGACTGTCGAATATGACTCACATATTTGACTTTATATTTCCCAGGACACCCCTGGACCATGTTCACTGATTTCCCATGCTCGGGCAATGGGTTCTTTGTAACATTGGGGCCTGAGTCCTCGAAGCTCAGTATGCCGCATCACATAAGGTCCTGAACCTTAGTCTTCAGCTGAAAACAATTTTCCACATCATGGCCCGGAGAGCCAGAATGATAGACACAGGGCAGATCAGGCTTATACCACCACTGAGGGTTGACCGGTATAGCCGGAGGATCTCTTGGAGTAATCAGCTTCCGCTCTATTAAAGAGGGATACAACTCTGCATAAGACACAGGAATCGGATCGAAACTGATCATCTTCCTATCATAGTTCATATTAGCTTGATTACTGGTGCTGCCACGAGGCTGGTAAGCCTGTTGTTGTGGACGAGACTGCTGTTGAGAAGATTGTTGTTGATTGTGTTGCTGATGATGATATTGCTGATGTTGCTGATGCTGATAATTATCCCAGAAAATAGGTGCTACACTAGCCACCTAGTGCTGATGACGCACTGGCTACCTCTTATCAGAGGGTCTTCTTGATTTGGCATGAGACTGCACAGCATGTGCCTCCCCATCTTTCTTCTTAAACGCCCCATATCGTTTAGAAGAGCCTTCATCTTTAGACAACCGTCCTTCCCGGACACCTTCCTCCAGTCGCATCCCCATGTTCACCATCTCGGTGAAATCAGAGGGAGCACTTGCGACCATCCGCTCGTAATAAAATGACGTAAGAGTCTTCAAGAAGATCTTAGTCATCTCCTTCTCTTCCAGCGGAGGAGTAATCTGAGCTGCCAGCTCTCGCCACCTCTGGGCGTACTCCTTAAATGTCTCTTTATCCTTCTGGGACATGGCCCTGAGTTGATCACGGTCAGGCGCCATATCAACATTATATTTGTACTGCTTGACGAAGGCTTCGCCAAGATCGTTGAAGGATCGGATGTTTGCACTATCAAGGCTCATATACCACCGAAGAGCCGCACCGGACAAACTATCCTGAAAATAATGGATCAGAAGCTGATCATTATCTGTTTGCGTAGACATTTTCCTGGCGTACATGACCAGGTGAGCAAGAGGGCAGGTGTTCCCTTTATACTTTTCAAAGTCAGGGACTTTGAACTTGACCGGAATCTTAACACCGGGAACAAGGCATAACTCGGCAGCAGATTTGCCGAACAGATCCTTCCCTCTGAGGGTCTTCAATTCCTTTCGCAGCTCAAGGAACTGATCATTCATTGTATCCATCTTCTCATTAACATCTGGGCCCTCAGACGGCTCAGAATGATAGATGGTGTCGTCTACCCTGGGAATGGTATGCACGACAGGAGGAGGAGCAGCAAGGACCGGGCTAGATGCCGGCATAGAAGCAAAAGTCGGTGCTGGAATATTTGGCATGAAACCCGGAGGCATACCCCACGGAAACCCGGCTGGCATGGCATTCGGCATGAAATGAGCACTAGCAGCTGGCACAGTCGGAGCAACGACTTCAGATATAACCGTCTGATCACACTAAAATTCACCGTATTTCTGACTCCGATTTCGCATGCATTCTTAGCTTTTATTGTTGTTTTGCTTTGTTATTTCTTTGTTTTCTTATGTTTTCAGGTTTTTATAATAATCGGAGCTTGAATCGGGAAAAGGAGCGAAAAAGGAGTGAAAACGGGCGAAAACCTAGAAATTCAGCGTTTTGCACTTACGGCACCCACCGTGGCGGGCGCCATGGGGTTAGCCATGACGTGGCCACGTCTCAAGACCACTCCTCAACCGCCAAGACCCACGATCCCCACTCCATCATCCCCTGTAGGGACCATGGCGGGCGCCATAGGCCTGTGGCGGGCGCCACAAGGCCAAAATCAGTAACCTCCACTTTTTAGTGGAGGGGCGTCCCTGTCATTTCATGCTTTCAGTTTTTACTATAAATAGGACCTTAGATTTTCGTTTTTCTTCACCCAGAATTAGAATTCTCTAGGCATATATCAGTTATAAAGCAGTTGCCATTCCACATCGGGGTGCCTCTGCAATCGAGTGATCGAGTCTGTAATCTGTCTGTGGTTCGAGTTTTGGAGCACTCTGGAGGAAGTTAATCCTGCCGCCATTTTAATTCAAGTTCGTATTTTACTTTTATTTATTTCCTGCACTCGCACATTTACGTTGTTTATTTCCTGCACTCGCACTTTACTTTGTTTATTTCCTGCACTCGCACATTTACGTTGTTTATTTCCTGCACTCGCACATTTACGTTGTTTATTTCCTGCACTCGCACTTTACTTTGTTTATTATCCGCACTCGCTTTAAATTACTTTTATGAAAAACTATAAAAAGAATATTTACTTTATCATGTCTAACTAATTCTATAAAGGTTAGAATGTAAGGATCGTAATTAAACCAGTAATCAGTATAATTGTTCGTGGAAACACCTAAGGGCTATTTTATCTTTCAATTCAAGTAATTGTTTTTAACTATTTCAAAAACAGCCAAAAGCGCTTTGTCTAGTTTATTAGGAGATTTTAGATTAAAAAGAAAAGAGATTTTAAAACGATTTTCGGACGCGTTAGGAAGTTTAAACTCTGGTTCGTAAGAACCTCTTTTTGCTAAGAAGTCCAGGTTAAAATACTTTTCAACTTAGTTAAGATACTATATTTCTTAAAAATAGGTTTACTACTCTAACGCAGTACGCACCTTTTTATCCGTGACAATAGGAGGGGTTGATTAGAGAGTACAACTCGGTTCTGAATACGCGAAAGCGACAGTTCCTGTTAAATTAGTTCTTTTCAAAGGAGAAAACATTGCCCATAAGTAGTTCCACTAACAAGTACTGGATTATCATTGATTGCGTGAATTACATTCGAGCCTGTCTTTATTTATTATTTAAAATTATAATTTTATTTACCATTGCACCCTTATTAAAACCCTTAAAAATAGTTGCCTTAGATACACACCATAACAACAGGTTTGATAGATTGACACTTGGTCTCTGTGGATTCGATAATCTTTTATATTACTTTGACGTGATTCGTACACTTGCGAAAAACACGCATCAAGTTTTTGGCGCCGTTGCCGGGGACCAATTTCGTCAAATTTCATTACCCTGTAGTTATACCGTTTAGACTAAGGTTGTTACCCACCGGTCAATGCGAAAGACTCGCAGTGCCGGAAGTTTAGTAGACCCTCTAGCTGAACCTGAACGTTACGCTCGCGCACGTTTATTTTTCCATAGGAATAGGATAGCTATGGCCGAAGAACAAAACCGAAGACCTCTTAAGGACTTCGCCCAACCATCAAACGAGGAACCTAGTTCCAGTATAGTAAACCCCGTTATCCCAGCCAATAATTTTGAACTTAAACCATCCCTGCTGCAATTAGTGCAACAGAGACAATTCTCAGGTCTCGCTACTGATAACCCAAACCAACATTTAAAAAACTTTCTTCAGTTAGCAGACACCTTTAAAACCAATGGAGCTTCTCCTGAGGCGATACGCTGAAGATTATTTCCCTTTTCCCTCAGAGATAAAGCTCTATCATGGTTAGATTCCCTTCCACCCAATTCAATAACAACTTGGGATGACCTTAGGAAAGTTTTTCTTGCTAGATATTTTCCCCCAAGTAAGACCGCTCTTCTTCGAAACCTTATAACTAGATTTACCCAACTCCAAGGAGAGTCGTTGTTCGAAGCCTGGGAGAGATATAAAGAACTATTAAGAGCATGCCCACACCATGGCTTAGAGAATTGGCTAATCATCCAAACCTTCTATAATGGACTTCATTATAACACTAAGATGACCATCGACGCTGCCGCTGGTGGCGCACTGATGAATAAACCTTACCCTGAAGCTAGTGCCCTTATCGAGGATATGGCCCAAAACCATCAATCATGGGGAGTAGAACGAGCGACAGTGGAAAAGAAGGAAGCCCAAGGAGGAATACATGAGCTAAGCTCTATAGACATGATGCAGGCTAAAATGGACGCGTTGGCCCTTAGAGTCGAACATATGTGTACAACTCCGAATACTGTAGCCGCAGTTTCGCCGAATTGTGAGATATGTGGACGCAAGGACACCAATCCGCCGAATGCAATCTGTTAAATGAAACCAACACTGAGCAAGTGAACTATACCCAAGGGAACCCATTTTCTAACACATATAACCCTGGATGGAGGAATCACCCAAACTTCTCCTACAAAAATAATAACCCTATTCAAAATACCGCACCTCCGAGACAACAAGGTTACCAAGCCCCTAGAACAAATCAACCTATGCAACCTGTACCGCCAAACCCGAGCTTTGAAGAAATTGTAAAAGATTTCATCGTTGCTCAAAAACAGAAAAACAAAGAGTTCATGAACCAAAGCGTCCATGTTAACGAACTAATTACCCAGTTAGGAACCAAGGTTGATCAAATCATTACTCATAATAAGATGCTTGAAACCCAAATCTCTCAGGTAGCGTTAAACCAAGCCCCACAGACTACCCCTGGAGGACAGTTCCCTGGACAACCTCAACAAAACCCGAAAGGGCAAGCTAATGCCATTACTCTACGAAGTGGAACCGCTTATAAGGAGCCTTTAAACCCTAGATTAAGTGAGCCTGAAACTTCTGAGAGGAGTGAGGAAAAGGAACCAGAGAAGCCTGAAACCCCGGAAAGTCAAGAAAAAGGAGAAGAACCTAAAAATAAAACCTATGTACCACCACCGCCATACAAACCACCAATACCATACCCTCAAAGATTAAAGAAAACCCAAATCGATAATCAATATCAAAAATTCGTTAAGGTTATAGAAAAACTTCACGTAGAAATCCCCTTTACAGAAGCCATCACCCAAATACCTTCTTATGCTAAGTTTCTCAAAGACATACTTACGAATAAACGTAGACTTGAAGATCCGAAACCCGTGGAATGTAATTCTATTTCCGAAGATAGGTTAGCAAAGAAAGATAAAGATCCCGGAAATTTTTCCATTCCTTGTATTTTAGGGAATCATGTCATCGAAAAAGCTTTTCTAGACTTAGGAGCTAGTGTGAGCTTAATGCCTTTAGCAGTTTGTGAGAGATTAAACTTAGGAGAATTACAACCTACTAAGATGTCGCTTCAATTAGCCGATAGATCCGTTAAATACCCTATAGGCATACTTGAAGACGTCCCTGTTAGGGTGGGTCAGTTGTTTATACCTACTGATTTTGTTGTCATGGACATTAAAGAAGATGACGACATACCAATCCTCCTAGGTAGACCGTTCTTATCGACTGCTGGAGCCGTAATAGATGTTAAAAAAGGAAAACTAACTTTTGAGGTAGGTGAAGAGAAGATAGAATTTATATTGTCAAAATTTCTTATGGCACCTGTGATAGGAGATTCTTGTTATGCCTTAGATATCATCGAAGAATGCATTAGGGAATTAGAACAAGAAGAAGAAAATAAATCTATAAAATTGCCATCAACCCTTATTTTGGAAGATGACAATTATAAAACACCCTACATTGATGATAACCTTCACGAATGTTTATCTCTTACCCCAGATCCTATGCCTTGCCCTATGAAACCGACCGTAAAACTTAAGGAACTGCCTAAAAACCTGAGATATGAATTTCTGGATGAAGATATGAATCGTCCAGTTATAGTCAGTGCTACCTTAAACCAAAAAGAAACCGATCAATTATTAGAAGTTTTACGTAGGTACCCCTCAGCCTTAGGATATAAGATCTCTGATCTAAAAGGAATAAGCCCATCCGTATGCATGCATCGGATTTTGCTTGAAGAAGATTCAAAACCTTCCAGAGAACACCAACGTAGAATAAATCCTATAATGAGTGCGGTAGTTAAGACTGAAGTTCTTAAGTTACTAGAGGAAGGTATAATATATCAGATCTCGGACAGTAAATGGGTAAGTCCTGTGCATGTAGTACCCAAAAAGGGAGGCATCACAGTCGTGCAAAACGAGAAGGGCGAACCTGTAGCAAAAAGAACCGATGGAGGTTGGCGTATGTGCATAGATTATAGAAAATTAAATAAAGCAACTAGGAAGGACCATTTCCCATTACCATTCATAGATCAAATGTTGGAGCGCCTAGCCAGACACTCTTACTTTTGTTATTTAGATGGATATTCAGGATTCTTCCAAATACCTATTCACCCCGAAGATCAAGAAAAAACTACCTTTACATGCCCAGTTGGAACTTTTGCCTATAGAAGAATGCCTTTTGGACTTTGTAATGCTCCTGCAACTTTCCAACGCTGCATGATGTCTATCTTTGCTGATTATTTAGATGGAATTATGGAAGTATTTATGGACGATTTCTCAGTTTGTGGATCAGATTTCAAAAATTGTCTTGTCAACCTTGAGAAAATCCTGGAGAGATGTGTGGAGGTAAACCTTGTGCTAAATTGGGAAAAATGTCATTTCATGGTCACCGAAGGGATTGTTTTAGGACATATAGTTTCCGAAAAAGGTATAGAGGTAGATAAAGCAAAAATAGAAGTCATAGAGAATCTAAAACCGCCAAAGACTATCAGGGAGATAAGAAGTTTTCTTGGACATGCCGGATTTTACCGACGTTTCATCAAAGATTTCTCCAAAATAACAAAGCCCTTAACTGGTCTTTTAATGAAAGATGCTGAATTTATCTTCGATGAAAAATGTACTGAAGCATTTAATCTTCTGAAGGAAGCTCTGACTTCAGCACCTATAATGAAACCCCTGATTGGTCAGAACCGTTTGAGATAATGTGTGACGCCAGTGATTACGCTGTTGGAGCCGTTCTAGGTCAGAGAAAAGATAAGAAGATACATGTGATTTATTATGCCAGTAGAACCCTAGACGCTGCACAGCTCAATTACGCAACAACCGAAAAAGAGCTCCTAGCTGTAGTTTTTGCAATAGACAAATTTAGATCTTATCTAGTAGGAGCCAAGATTATAGTTTATACCGACCATGCTGCCATTCGTTACTTACTAAGCAAAAAGGATGCCAAGCCTAGGTTACTTCGATGGATTCTATTACTGCAAGAGTTTGATTTGGATATCCGTGATAAGAAAGGCACTGATAATGTGGTAGCTGATCACCTATCTAGGCTAGAATACCTGAAACCTGATCCAGTTCCCATAAATGACGATTTTGCCTATGATAGACTGATAGCCCAACTAGAAACCATTGAAGAAGATAACCCAGACCCTCATGAGCATTTTCAAAAATCCTTAGCCATAAGTGATGTACCTTGGTATGCAGACTTTGTTAATTATCTAGCCGCTGACATCATACCCCCTGATCTAAACTACCACCGGAAGAAGAAGTTCTATAGTAATGTGAGAAACTTCTATTGGGACGAACCATTTCTTTTCAAGAGAGGTAAAGATGGCATTTTCCGCCGTTGTGTTCCAGAAGAAGAGGTAAATAATATAATTGAGCATTGTCACTCTGCACCCTATGGTGGACATGCAAGCACATCTAAGACCTACGCCAAGATTCTTCAAGCTGGCCTATTCTGGCCTACTATGTGGCGTGATGTCCATGCTTTCATTGTCAAGTGTGATAGATGCCAACGCACAGGAAATATTTCGAGACGTAATGAAATGCCGTTAAGAAATATCCAAGAAGTAGAACTCTTCGACGTATGGGGTATAGACTTTATGGGACCGTTCCCACCATCTTTTGGAAATCAGTACATCTTAGTAGCTGTTGACTACGTGTCTAAATGGATTGAAGCTATCGCCGCACCCACAAACGACACCAGAGTAGTCATCAAATTATTCAAAAATTATATATTTCCCAGGTTTGGAACACCCCGTTTAGTCATAAGCGATGGAGGATCGCACTTCATATCGAGAATATTTGATAAACTTTTAAGCAAGTATGGAGTTAAGCATAGAGTAGCAACACCATACCACCCACAGACCAATGGACAAGTGGAAGTATCTAATAGGGAGATAAAACAAATCCTCGAGAAGACTGTCTCTATATCTAGAAAGGATTGGTCACAGAAACTTCAAGAAGCATTATGGGCCTATAGAACCGCTTTCAAAACTCCTATAGGAACAACCCCTTATCAACTGGTCTATGGAAAATCATGTCACTTACCTTTTGAATTGGAACATAAGGCCTATTGGGCCATCAAAACTTTGAATTTGGATTACTTGACAGCTGGTGAGAAACGTATCCTTGACATCCACAAATTAGAAGAGCTCAGACAATCTGCCTACGAAAATGCCATCATATACAAAGAAAGAACAAAAGCTTGGCATGACAAAAGAATCATAAGAAGAGACTTCAAAATAGGCGATCCTGTTCTCCTGTTCGATTCTAGGTTACGACTTTTTCCAGGTAAACTCCGTTCGAGATGGACTGGCCCTTTCGAAGTATCTAAGATCCTGAGATCCGGTGCTATTGAAATCAAGAACCAGACATGTAAACCGTTCATCGTCAATGGACAGAGGTTGAAGCCCTACGAAGGAGGTGACATCCCGACAACATACACCTGCCATACTCTGAGTGATCCACCATATCCTTCCAATGATGTTTAAATATCGGTCGTCGAGCTAATGACGTTAAACAAGCGCTGCATGGGAGGCAACCCATGGTTTTTCTTATTTTTTGTACTTTTTATTTTTTACTTTTACTTTATTTTGTTTATATTATTATTATTATGTCAGGACTAACGATTGAATGTTTTATGTGCTTTCAGGACTTGTTTGCTAACCTTGTACAGAATGCAGAACCCTGATGACATGCACGTGGCCTTTAGAGATGATGCACAAAGAGAGCGTTACTATGTTCACATGAGACGCCCTATGGCTCCTACCAGGTACCCTGACCATGACTGCATGGATGCCTTGGGGATAGAGCCAAGCGTCAGATTTTTATGCCATCAACTCCAGTGGGAACAGTTTGACTACAGGAACAACACTTATAGGAACTTGACTCTTGAGTTCCTCAGCTCGTTTCATTATGACCCCTGGGCTGGACCCGATGGACTCGCTGTTTTCAGGTTGTTCGGGATTGACTACTCATTCTCTCACAAGGAGTTTGGTGATTTGCTAGGTTTCCAGACTACTCCTGATGCTATTCCAGATACACCGATGGGGTATTTTATGAGCAGAGAAGTGGAAAAGTTTTGGACTAAAATATCCGGCGGAGGGAGCCAAGATCCTTCTACCCAGTTTTCTCAGGTAATCCACAACCCTGCATTGAGGTACTTCCAGATGATTCTAGCACATTCTTTCCTAGGTTTTCCAGATACAGAGACACTGCTAAGTGAAGAGGAGATTTTCCTACTGTTTTGTGCGACTCAGTCTCGCCCTGTTGCTTGTGGCAACTTTCTGTTAAAGGGCTTGGCTAGTGTTGCCAGATCATCCGTAGGCATCATCCATGTCGGTGGGATTGTTACACAGATTGCTACTGCATTGGGTCTGTCTCGCAAGTTATTGCACCTCAGGACCTTCTGCTTCTACACCACCCTGGATATTGATTTTTGTCTTGATAGAGGACTGATGAGGAGGGTTTTTTTTGAGCCCAACATGTTTAGACTGCTGATCGACGGCGAAGCGATACACTATTTCACATTACCAGATCAGCTGATGACCAGTGTCCATGATCCTGAAAATTGGAGTTATGCTCTAGAGGGTTATGGAGAGACTGTCGAAGAGCCGAAATCGCCTCCCGCCGCTGAGTACACTCCTACACCTCTTACTCCCCAGATCACTGTTATGTCTAACAATTTGTCTCTGCAGCCACCTGACCTACAAACACAGATTTATGAGCTCCGTAAGGAGACTGCCCTGCTCAAGCAGGAAGTGGCAGACTTAGAGTTGCAGATGCAGGTTTCTGATCTCACTCATGCCTCAGAGACCGATGCTCTACATCAGGCGATTGAAGAGCTTCGGAGGGAGATAGCTGAGTTTCGTGGATCAAGCCAGGAAAAGACGCCTACCACATGACTCATTCTACCCTGACAGCATTACCCCTACCCTGACAGCATTACCCTAGTATTTTATTTATCGCATTTCCAGACATATTTTACTTTACTGCAGCTTTTATATTTTCATGCACTCTGAATTTCTTATATATATACATATTATGCACTAATGTTAACTTTTTCTTTTTCTTTTGTTTCTTTAATTATTTTATTTTTTTGTCGTGCAAAGAAAAAAATATAAGACAAAAATATTTTCATTTTTGTCTTTACAAAAAAATATGCAAGCCTCAAGCCTTGAAAAGAAGAAGAAAAACGCTATTCAGACCCCCCGGAAGACAAAGGTGCAAGAAGGCCCAAAAGGAGGATCCAAAACCACAAGGCCCAGGAATTGGCCTTGTGGCGGGCGCCATAGGCCCTGTGGCGGACGCCACACCGTACCAACAACAAGTACGGGGCTGAATCCCCATTTCCACCATTTTCATCCCTTTCTTCACCAAAAACCCATTTTTCCAACCTTCCAAATCCTCCTTGAACCCCATTAAAGCTCCCTCATTTCCAAAATACCCACCATCCATAAAACATATCCAACATCCATTTCCATTTTCATCCATCAAAAAACCAAAAAAATCAAAACTTTATCATTCCCTCATAAACCACTTTTTCTACCATTTTCACTACCTAAGGAGCATTCAACAATGGAGTTCAACGGATTTCTTCTTCGTGATGGAAGACCGGGCGAAAGGCAACGGAAAATTATTCAGAGGCTTCAAAGTCGAGAAATTCTCTCGACTAGGTACGTCGACGATAACTGTCTGTATGCTTTGGGTATTTATCATAGTGTTTTTAATTTATTAGAATTTCTAGGCTTGCATAATATTTTCATTAATCAGGAACCTACCTATGAGCGACTGACAACCGAGTTTTTGAGTTCTTTAATATACACTGTCAGTCCTAACACTGCTAGCACTGTTGGTACTGTTATTTTTAGACTGTTCGGAATTGAGTATGAATTCAGTACCGACAATCTAGCAGGTTTGTTAGGAATCCCTCATAGGGAAGGTGCAATTTGTGAGGCACCTTTGGATGCGGAGTGGTCGGCCGAGGTATTTACCTTCTGGCAAAGGCTTTCAAGTTCTTCAATTATTTCTTTCGAAGGGATACTTGCGTCGACCATTCACAACCCGGCCATAAGAGTTTTTAGACTTCTTTTGGCATGTACTATTTTTGGCCGGGAAAGTCCAAACAAGGTAAATGCTCGTGAACTCCTATTTTTGCAAGGATGCCTCACTAGAACCCACATCAATCCGGTCCCGTTTATGCTTGCTCATATGACTTTATTTACTAACAAAACAGGACCGATTGTTTTTGGAGGGCTTGTTACGTATATTGCTCGGGCTCTTGGCCTGAACGATGAGATAGCTACACTTGAACCACTACCTCCTCGCACAATTAATTTAAAATTTCTGAAAGACATGAAATTGTGCCGAGCAAGGAGAGAAGGTGGTTATGAGTTGATGGTTCATGGGGTAGCTATCCCATCTGTTGCTTTACCATGCAGTAGACGTACTGATGTACGTGATGAAAGGAACTGGACCTATGATCTTAATGCTCCACGTGTTTTGGGTCCACTTCCTCCTAATATTCCCGATGGGGAGGCACATGACACTGATGATGAGTATGATCGGAGAGAGCAGTCTCCCATCCCTCACATGTCCCCCCATCGTCCTTCACAGTCACACACCGCACCATCTTCCTCTAACCCTGTTGCAGGTACTGCTCCTGGATTCCATGTCACCGAGGAGATGTGGCGTGATATGACAGCTAGAGAAGAAAGGCGTGATGGCCTTCTCTCTACTATTTCACAGCAGCTGACGGACAATATGAGCTTCATGCAACAATCGCGATTGGTTTCGGATCGTGCCTATAGCAACGTTTGCCGTACCTTGAACGATATCTCATTAGAGCAGAACCGTCAGAGAGAGTTCAACAGCCAACACTACCAGCTTGTCGAGGCCACTCAGGGTTCCATCTTAGGTAACCTTCGAGAGGTTCGGAGTGCTCAGGCTGCTTTATCAGCACGACTCGACCGGAGGGACCAGCATCGTAGTAGATCCCGTCGTTCCAGACCATCACATCAGGACGGCGAAGGCACCAGTGCCCCTCCTCAGTAGTCTTTTTCAGGTTACCCCCCTTATCTTATTTCGAAACATTGGGGACAATGTTCGATCTAATTGTGGGAGGGGATTTTATTGCTTTCTGTCATTTCCCTTTTTAGTTAATTATTTCCTTTCAGTTATTTCCTTTCAGTAATTTAATTTTCTTAGATAATGCATGAGTCTGACGAGTCACCAGTATAGTGTCTTTTTAGTTCATCTTCATTTTTTCCCATTTCCTTAGCCTTACCAGAAAATTTTTAAAAGAAAATGATGTTGTTTCACATGTTTTTTGGGCTTTGGGACAGGTTTAGATTAGGATGTAGTGACCTAGGTCAACTTTTTGAAACATCAGAACCATTTTAGCACCATAGACCTCTTGAATATAGGAATCACTCCTAAACCCCACCACCTTGGCCTTTACTATCATTTTAAAAATTGTCCTAAGTAGTTTATCTTAGCAGTCAGCTCCGGCTTAAGCATGCTCTACGTAGGGGGCCGATGAACATAAGTGAATGATCCAGTACTTTTAAAAAAAAAAAAAAAAAAAAAAAAAAAAAAAAAAAAAAGGGCAAACTCTGGTATAGGTGACCCTCACAAAGTCATTTAAACCGAAAAAAAAGAGAAAAAAAAAAAAAATTTTGCAAGTCACCTATTGTTAGTTGGTTCAGAGGTATCTGGCACTGAACTTGGTAGGGCGGATTACGATCCGATCCCCCGCAGCTACATTTAGGCGAAATAAAACAGGTTTACACATGCTTATGTGCCAGAAACCTTATGTTATGGATCAGAATCACTAACCGGTCACTCTACTATGAAGCATGTACAGATAACGGGCTTAATGTGATTGCGCCTGAATGAAAAGGACACAAAAAGATGAGAAGATAGGCCTAGGTATTGTGGGATGATATGGAGTGGTTAATATAGGATTGAAGTTTGTGTTTGTGTTACTATGGTACCCTTGGTTCACTTAGTTAGTATCTGTCACTGCATCCTGACTTGAACTTAGAATCCCTTTAGCCCAAAGACAAGTGTTGACACCATATTTTCTTAAGCTTTAATGTTTGCTTGAGGACAAGCAAAGGTTTAAGTGTGGGAGAATTTGATCACACTAAAATTCACCGTATTTCTGACTCCGATTTCGCATGCATTCTTAGCTTTTATTGTTGTTTTGCTTTGTTATTTCTTTGTTTTCTTATGTTTTCAGGTTTTTATAATAATCGGAGCTTGAATCGGGAAAAGGAGCGAAAAAGGAGTGAAAACGGGCGAAAACCTAGAAATTCAGCGTTTTGCACTTACGACACCCACCGTGGCGGGCGCCATGGGGTTAGCCATGACGTGGCCACGTCTCAAGACCACTCCTCAACCACCAAGACCCACGATCCCCACTCCATCATCCCCTGTAGGGACCATGGCGGGCGCCATAGGCCTGTGGCGGGCGCTACAAGGCCAAAATCAGTAACCTCCACTTTTTAGTGGAGGGGCGTCCCTGTCATTTCATGCTTTCAGTTTTTACTATAAATAGGACCTTAGATTTTCGTTTTTCTTCACCCAGAATTAGAATTCTCTAGGCATATATCAGTTATAAAGCAGTTGCCATTCCACATCGGGGTGCCTCTGCAATCGAGTGATCGAGTCTGTAATCTGTCTGTGGTTCGAGTTTTGGAGCACTCTGGAGGAAGTTAATCCTGCCGCCATTTTAATTCAAGTTCGTATTTTACTTTTATTTATTTCCTGCACTCGCACATTTACGTTGTTTATTTCCTGCACTCGCACTTTACTTTGTTTATTTCCTGCACTCGCACATTTACGTTGTTTATTTCCTGCACTCGCACATTTACGTTGTTTATTTCCTGCACTCGCACTTTACTTTGTTTATTATCCGCACTCGCTTTAAATTACTTTTATGAAAAACTATAAAAAGAATATTTACTTTATCATGTCTAACTAATTCTATAAAGGTTAGAATGTAAGGATCGTAATTAAACCAGTAATCAGTATAATTGTTCGTGGAAACACCTAAGGGCTATTTTATCTTTCAATTCAAGTAATTGTTTTTAACTATTTCAAAAACAGCCAAAAGCGCTTTGTCTAGTTTATTAGGAGATTTTAGATTAAAAAGAAAAGAGATTTTAAAACGATTTTCGGACGCGTTAGGAAGTTTAAACTCTGGTTCGTAAGAACCTCTTTTTGCTAAGAAGTCCAGGTTAAAATACTTTTCAACTTAGTTAAGATACTATATTTCTTAAAAATAGGTTTACTACTCTAACGCAGTACGCACCTTTTTATCCGTGACAATAGGAGGGGTTGATTAGAGAGTACAACTCGGTTCTGAATACGCGAAAGCGACAGTTCCTGTTAAATTAGTTCTTTTCAAAGGAGAAAACATTGCCCATAAGTAGTTCCACTAACAAGTACTGGATTATCATTGATTGCGTGAATTACATTCGAGCCTGTCTTTATTTATTATTTAAAATTATAATTTTATTTACCATTGCACCCTTATTAAAACCCTTAAAAATAGTTGCCTTAGATACACACCATAACAACAGGTTTGATAGATTGACACTTGGTCTCTGTGGATTCGATAATCTTTTATATTACTTTGACGTGATTCGTACACTTGCGAAAAACACGCATCACCGTCCTCTGGGGAGGAGTTGCAGGAGGCGGAGAAGGTTGATTTTGAGCAGCCAGAAACTGCTCCATCAGAGCACTCAAACGGGCAACTTCTTCCTTCAGCTCTCTGTTCTCTTGTTCCAATTGATCCATCACTCTAGCAGAATTGGCTCTGGTATAGTACCGGTGAGTCAGCTTGTCTTCAAAATAAATGAAGAACACAGAGTTAGGCCACAGATAAGAAGACCAGGAACAACCTGCTTATGCAAAATGATGCATGTGATGCTCGTGCATATGCTTTGTTTTTATTTTCAAGGAACCCTTAGGGTATTGTTTGCAATTTTGAATATTTAAGCATTTAATAGCATATGGAAAATATCTCATCAAATATATTTGAAACAAAGAAATACATCATTTTTGATTATTACAAGGGAAAAGGAAAATGAACATCCTATGGATCCCTAAAAGCTCGGGATGCTGGAAGACGAGATACACGAAGCTTCTTGATCTCTCTCTCATAAGCTGCTTCCATGTCTGCTTTCTCCTTAGCGAGTCGATCGTACTTCCTCTTCCAGAATTTGGAAGACTGAGGAAGTAGAGAAGTCCAAGTATCATTCGGATCATCGATCACCTGATGCTCAAGAAACTCGATCAACGCGTCCTTCTCCTTGATTTGCTGAAGCAATTCTTCTCTTTCACGGATCCAGGCACGTGAAAGGTCTTCTTCTCTCAACTCCTCTACAGCTTGGGTAGGGAGGGTTGAAGGCCCAGCCACATCTAACGGTGTAGGTCTCGGATGATCGTATGGCATAAGGTACTCAGAAGCTCTCTGTCTGACCCAAGAAGTATATGGCTCCAAAGCGATGCAGTTCTTCGGATCCAATTCGTTTCTACCCTTCTTATGAATATTGCGCCAAGCGCGGACCATCCTGGCTTTCAGGCCTTGGGGATCTTTACCCTCCTGAAAGAACACACCTTCTAACAGAATGTTATGAGGTTTATCCTTTAGGGGGAACCCAAGCTAACGACGTGCTAAGATAGGATTGTAGCTGATCCCACCACATGTACCAAGAAGAGGCACATTAGGGAATTCACCGCAATAATCAATGATCTGAACTGTATCATACACGCGATCAGACCAAGAGATATCATCATTAGTGAGAGACATGAGTCTCTAAGACCACCGTAGACATCCCTTGTTCTCCTTGAAAGCGAGCGTCTGCGGCAAGTGCGAAATAAACCACTTGTACAGCAGAGGCAGACAGCACACAATAACTCCTCCACCCTTTGCATTCCTCAGGTGCAAAGAGACATAGGCATCACCCAACAGAGTCGGAACGGGATTAAGAACTGAGAAGATCCTAATGGCGTTCACATCCACAAATTTGTCGATGTTGGGGAACAATACCAACCCATAGATGAGCAGCACAAATAAAGCCTCAAAGGCATCCTCACTCGTGGCCTTCCCATAAACGGTAGCTTGAGCGAAGAGGAAATCTGAAGGAAGACCCTGAATTCCACCTTTGGTCGTCATATGAGCTTTAATCAGGGATTCATCTATGTGCAACAAGTTCGCAATCTCTCGAGCAGTCGGTACATGAACCGGCTCAATCATCCTTAATATCAACCATCCATTTTGGTGGATTATGGTTTTCACCTTATCAACACCCAAGTTCCATTGATATTAAGGATGTCTGAACGACTCAACCATTAATCACGGGTTTGCTGAGAGTCACGAGCATGGAGTCTCGGTTAAGAACCACCCCAAAGGGAGTGTACTAGGGTTTAAACCTGCCGAACATGTTCTACCAAAGGTTCCCATAATCATCGTCCCATCTTTCGGATATTATCGGAGGAACGAATACTCGTATTCCAAAAATATTCTCGAGAGAGACTCTTATGAGCGTAGTATCGCGTAACAATCGCATCAGATCTGACATCTGAACGACCTCCGCACTACATCCTAATAATAGGCCAAGATGGGCTTGGTAAACTAAGGTCCTTGGCTTCGACGGCACATGATTGAAAGAATAATGCCTAACCACAAATAACTTGTGTGGCATTATTAATCCAACATGACCTCCACCAAGTGAATGGACTCGCAAGTCAACTGGCTAAGGAATACTCCACACCAGTCGACAAGACTATGCCATTCTCCTATCCTAACGTGCAGTCGAGTTCGGGTATAGAACTCATCTCACAGAGACCACCAAAGCAAACATCAATTGTATATCAAGCAATTCAAACATTACAATCAAATACAGTTATCCCAAATTGTACAAAAATATGTCATATAACAAATAAACAAATATCATACAACAAGGGTGAAAAGTAGGCAAAACCACCAGGGATGATGTTATCCCCAGCAGAGTCGCCACTTTTCTGTAGCGGTGTATTCATAACTTCATGATTTATTGATTAAACCAAAAGCAAAGCATACAATGAATCGAGTCGCCACCGCACTTTTATTTATCCAAAGGATTGGCTAAAAAGCGAACAAAAGTCTAAGAAGTTTTACACATAGAAAACTAATGAAAAGATCAGAGAGTCCGGGTAAGGGGTAAATTACGCAATGGGAAGGTGTTAGGCACCCAAAGCGTCCTAGGTACTCCTAGGGAGCCCTTTTCACAATTGTTGTATGAAATGTTATTTGTTATGAAATATTTATTGTGCAAACATGGATTGAAGGGATGAGAAAAGAATATACAATTTTTATTGTTTTTGTGTTTGAACGGATGAACCCGTTGCCTACGTACCTTTCCATGTAAGGTAAAGGATCAAAATACCGTAGTTCGGCTAAAAGGTTTCCAAAAGTGTGTGAATTGATTTTAAAACAAAAGCCCTAAGATCCTTCTTTATCCACGGGAGAAAACTCAACCTTATACAAATAAACAAATCCACCATGTGAGAAAAGCTTCGACGTACTAGAGGGGTTAACCCTGTTTTCAGTACGGAAGTCTTACAGTTCGATCACTAAGGACAAAAGGTGAGATTAACATCAACCAACCAGGATAAATCAAACATATGGCTAATGTATGAAAACATATCAATAATGGACAAAGCCACAAAACAATTGAATGAGTTGGATTAACCAATTAGAATTTATTCACAAAAAGTGGTCAAAGTATGATTAGAATTTGATTCAAAGGAGTATTAAGAAAATGAAGTTTGAAAAGTCAAAGGCATAGTGCCTAGGTTTCTAATTTGAAAAGACATGAAAATGTTTGCACAATATTTATTTCAAGTTTTTGAAGTCAACATGTGAAAAGGGAGTTTTAGAACAAAAAAAAAAGGGTGAGATGGTGAAAGAGTGTAAAACTTCTTAGATGTTCACCTCTTGAAATCATATGGAAGATGATTCAAGTGTGTCCTCTGGAATAGGCAATGAGCAATAACAAATAAGCAAAACAAATGGATACCGGATGCCAATTACTGGACTTACACCAATCTCACTGAAGCACAAAAGAAGAATGGATACCGGATGCCAATTACTGGACTTATACTAGTCTCACAAAGGAAAGAAAGAAAACAGGATACCGGATGCCAATCAACTGGACTTATACCAATCTCCTACCATATCACAGGAAACAAATGCCAATAACTGGACTTACAATTGACTCCTCAATGATCATAGGAAACAACTGCCACTAAATGGACTTACAGTTGACTCCTCAAAATAGGATGATCACACAGATATGAACAATGATTATGCAATTATGTACAATTAATGATGATAAATGCACAAAGGCACACATAAGCAAACTATGCACAAATGAATCAAGCAATCAGACAAACAAGTCAAATAGCACACACTATACACAAGCAATTGGGCTTAAGCAAGGTTAGGCATTAAAGCCAACTAGAATGGGGTAATATGAGCTCTTAACCCTAACATTGAGAGTTAGGGTGAAGCCAGCTGAAATGGAGATGAGGGGTGTGCCTCATAGCTTCTATCCCTGGTTAGGGAGAGCTTCAAATGATAGAAGGTGTGGGAGTTCAGAAAGTTGGAACTCTCTCCACAAGCGAATGACTCTATAGGATCTTGGGTTAATATCCACAATGCATCAACATGTAATGTGAGCAAAGGGATGACACACTGACTAGCAGGAGATGGATTACACATCTCTTTTATCTGCCAATTGCCTTATCAAAGGACTTTTCCTGCTTAGCACAAAGAATAAACACACAAGAACATGGCCTCTTAAGGAGGACTTCAGACAGGTGCCTGACCAAGTAACAGGCCAGGTCTTCCAGACTACATGAAGAAGAGAGGTTATACCTAAGTGGTTAAGCAACCAAGCAAAAGCAAGTTCAAATTGAACTTAAGCAACTAATGTACCTGTTGAAACATCAAACAAATCAGTATGCAACTCAGACAATCAAACAACATTAATATCAACAGTCAAACCCAATAAGCAAAGGCATAGGCCACAAGCACAACTCAAGTGAGTTAACAAACCTACAAAACACACATTAGTGATCAAAAGCAAGTATCAAATGCTCTCAAGATGAGGCATCATCAATTGTGTAACTTGGATGTGTAACCTGAAACAAAGCTTCAAACATGAGAGGCAAACCACTAGGTCAAAGCCTAGGGTCAAAGATGGAGAAAAAAATTTAAAACAGAAGCTGAAAATTGACATGAATCAAACTCAACCAATTAAGAACATAATCCAGAAGGTCTTATGTCAATAGCATCAACCAAAAGTATTTCTCAAATCAAATAAGGCAAAGCATGCAAGTTGGAAGCACATTGAAGCAACAGAATGAAAAAATGCATATTAATTCCAAAATGGTTCAATTAATCTCAAGAAAAATCATGGCTAAATAGAACACACCAAAAATCAAGGCATTTGGACAAGTTTAAGCATAGTAAAGAAAATGCATAAGGCAAGGTAACCAAAACAAGCTCAAATGGGGCACAACTTGGCACACCAACTTAGCACAAGCCTAAAACAGATTTGGTACAAGGTAAAGACCTCAAACCAAAGCCAAAACAATCTTCAACATGTCTAGAAACAATGTGCAAAATTTCACATTCATATGATAAACCATAAGCATTTCACAAATCATGGAAGTTCAAGACTATTCAAAAGTTCACAAATGGCACTCCAAAAAGAAAAATCTAAATCAAATCAGAAATCAATCCAAAAATTTCCTAAAAAATCAGGAGCATTCACAATATCCATAAGAAGCATCATACAAAAAATCACATCATTTGGAATTTATTTGGCATGGCAAAGAGATCAATCAAGTTGAGCAAGCAAAGGTGTGACACACATTGTCACACCTACATTCAAATGATCATAAAACAGAAACCACAAATGATAAAAATGCAAACTCAACACCAAAATGTCAAGCCAAGAGTCTAGTTTAAGCATGTCAATTTTCAGATTCATTGGATAAACAACCATCATTTCACAAATGCAAAAGCAAGGCAATGTCCAAAATGCACACATATACAAGAACCTTAGGGAAAAAATTAAATCAGCCAGGCACAACTTGAATTATCATGTTGATAAAAAACTAGAGAGAAAAAGAAAACCATTGCAAAAATCCCCATATTTTTTGGATCCATATTGAATTTATTATGATTTTTCAAAGATTGCAAAAAAATGAAATGAGAATTGAATGGAAAATGAAATAATAGAATTAATTGGATTATTATTTGAAATGGTGATTTGGCGCCTCATGCTGAAACGCAACGTTTCAATTCGTTTGAAACCTGGCCAATCAGCGAGCACGCATGGCGTCAGCATGCATCCAATGGCAATAAACCCTAAGATCAAAGGCAACGGTTTTCAGAAACTTTAGGAAACAGAAAAGCGTGGCAAAACAAAAGTCCAAAACCGTGGCCAAAACACCTGGTTCATCTTCTTCGCGTTTCCAGAAAAAACAGCAAGCAATCATGAACATGTGATGAACATATTTTCCAGAATTTGAAAATGAACACATAATCGTGAAGCACACACATCAAGGAGCATGAATCAATCAATAATCAAGCCTCTAACATCCTAAATTGCATGGATCGAGCAAAGTAAATTTTCACAACAAAACTTCAAATCTTCGAAACTCATTGGATATGGCATGGAATCAAGTGAAACAAAGCTCAGAATGCTCACACAAACACGATCTACAAGTTTATCATAATGAAATTAAGAATAGAGAGAATCGATTTAACACCTCTTGGAGAGCAGCTTTCGAATTCAAGCGTTTCAGGTCCTTGCAATGCTCCAATCGTGTCCTAGCAAGCTTGTATGAGTGAAAGGAGGAGGTCTTGATGTTCAATTGGCTTTGAATCCACATATTTGAGATTTCACCATTGATGTTCTTCAAGCTTGAGCTGCTTCAAATGGCACGGATTCATGTGATTCTTGCTTGCATCTTGCTCTATGATGATGCTAGATGATGAATTAAGCAAGGAAATGCAACTTGATTTGAAGAAATTGAGAGAAAGAATGAGAGAAAAATTTGAGCAAAAATTCTAGATCTGAGATTTGTGAATTGTGGTTAGCAGAATTCTGTTAGGTTTTAGCTTATATACTCCCTACTAAACATGCTTAATTAAACTCTAATCAAATGCTAATGGAAATTAGGGAAAATGGAGGTGTTTTGCAAATTTGGTCATTTCACCCTTGCATGGCAATTAGGCGTGAACAGTGCACGAAATGCAATGGTTTTTCACTTAAAAGGATATTTTGAAAACATTGGCAAAGGCAAAATACTCAAATTATGCACCAAATTCAAATGTTGAATTTTCCCTCCAAAAATCCCAAAATTGGCAAGTGATTATGAAATGACAAATTATGCAATTTTATGCAAGATTTGGAAATTATAGGTCATGACAAGAATTTAGCAAAAAGAGCCATGCAATTTGGAGCTTTGGTTTGAAAGTTATGCACTTTTGAATCTCCATGTACACCTTGCCATGTTTTGATCATATCTCCCTAACCACACCTGAGAAATTGATGATCTTGGACTTTTTGGAAATGGGAGAGAAAGATCTACAGCTTTCATGTTCAACAAAATTTCATTTGAAGCTTTCTTGATGATGTAATCTTGAGGAGAAAACCTTTCTATTTTTGGCAACTTCGAATTATATGTCACTTTCTATTTTTGGAAAGTTTTGACCTGACTTTATTTTCTTCAATGTTGATGTTTGAAATGTCAAATGGGACTTGTTTGAACATGAATGAAGTATTTCTAGGCTCTTCCCACCTCCAAAATCCACAGTTGACCTGGCAGTTGACTTTTCTAGGCCTCAGTTGACTTGACTATGCTCAGATGAATTTCAAGCCTCTACCACTTGGGATTTTGCTTCAAAATGATGTCATAGCTCATATGAACTCTTGTGAATGAATGTGGTGTCCAAATTCTCAAGAATGGCCACCACTTATGGCTCAATGGCTGCCTTTGACTGCTTTGACTGTTGATTGCTTCATCTGCAAGACAAAGGTTAGATGACATATTTTTGTACTTTTGGTTAGTGAACAAATGAAAAGCAATGATATACAAATGCAAAACATGCTTGGTGATCAAGAATCACTCTCAAAAGATAACCTACCCTCAGGGGAGTAGCAAGGTGCACAATGATCCTTGAGGCAATGAAATGACATGATATGATGCCATGAGGGATCTTAGGGACAAAATTGGGGTCTTACATAAACCCACTGAGGACTACTCCCCAGCAGAGTCGCCACTTAATTTCTAGAGCGGTAAATTCATCACCATCAAGCTATGGATAAGATTAACGTCAATAAAACCAGAGTCACCACCGCGCTTTTATTTTTTCCAAAGGAAAAGGGAAAAGTACGAACGAAACCCAAAGATAAGAAGTTTTCAAACCAAAACTAATAAAATGCCAGAGATTATAGGTAAGGGGGTTGGTTACACAGAGGGAAGGTGTTAGCACCCAAAGTATCATAGGTACTCCTAGGGAGCCCTTTTTTGTATGGATATTATTTTGGGTATAAATGATGTTTGATAAAATATAGAGTGTGGGGATGAGAAAAGAATTTATTGATTATATTTTTGTGGTAAGTCCCTCAATTCTTGTCTAAATGAAGTGATCTTGAACTTTTTGGAAATCTAACATCAAGGGGAACAACTTTGATATTGAACACTTTTTCATTTGGAGCTTGGATCATGATGAATTTTGAGGTGGAAGTTGGAGAAATCGAACATAGTTGAAAATTTTCTAAGTATAAAGTCAAATGAGAACTTTTTTCTATGTTGAATAACTTTTGCTATGAGCTCCATATGGAAATGGTTTCTTCATCAAAGTTGTATCTATTTCATTCCTCTTCAATTTGGTCACATATTTGACATCATTTGGATTTGGCATGAGGGAGTTATGTATTTTAGAAGTTGAGGAAAATTGCTTGTTTAGTGGTGATGGCCCAAAATGACCTATAATGTTTCCTCTTGGCACATGCCATTGCAAGTTCAATTTTTCATTTATAATAGAATCAAAGTTGGATAATACATATTGAAATGTATCATAAAACTTGGATGTTATTCATATCATAAAAATTGAGCGAGTTATGGTCCTTGGAAGTTGACCTCCTAACTAGGGCAAAGACAAAATGACCTATAATGTTTCACCATAAAAAAATGACTTTCCAAGCTAAACTAGATCTTGATGCAAACATGAAAGTTGTTTAGAATGTCATAAAGAGTGACATTGCTCTTCTACTAATTTTCATATGAAAACAGTTGTAGGAGATAGGGTATAGGGAAACCCAATTTTGACCAGTTGACTTTCTCTAGTCAACCTCTTTAAACCAACTTGCAAACTTGAAGTTCTCTTGATCTTTAGAGATCACGGAGGATCACATATGCATAAGATGATTTATAATTAAGTATACTTTGATATATTTGACCAATTGTTGAAGAAACTTGTTGAGGAAGTCACACAAGATACTCAAATGATTTAGGGCTTCCAAGGCAAACAAGCTTCAAACTCTTGATGAATTCTTGATCAAAATGATAAATTAAGAACATGGGGATCCGTATATGATGTTTAGAACCAATGGTGAACCATTAAATGACTTATCTCTTGCTATGAGGGTCTCAAACCCTAGTTGTGAGCTAGATAGGGCATATGTTGATGCACACACTACTTACGAAGCTATACATAGACATATTTTTGGTGTTTTGGTTAATAAACAAAAGAAAATAAAGTATGATACAATCAAATGTGTCTGGTGGTCTCTCCCAATGCGAACCCAATTAATGAAGGGTAAGGAGGATGCCAAGGTGTGATCCCAAATCCAATGCAAATGATGAGATATCATGAGGGATCTTAGGGTCAGAATTGGGTCTTACAATTGCCCTTATTTAAGGACATTTTGGATGAGGATGTGAAGGTTAAAATCTTCATATCAACTTAGTAGAATTGAACTAAATAACAACATCAAGAAACAAGTTTTGGTTCCTAAGAGACCTCAGGATGCACATGATATGAATGTTGATATAATATTTATGAGGAATATATTTCCACAAAGGAAAAGAATCCGAAGAGACTAAAAGTCCACAGGAGTATAATGTATTCCGTAAGGAAAAAACTCTTTGGGCAGATAGAGACTCTAGGAGGTAAAAGTTATGCCTAGGCCAGGCTATGACATGAAAAACTGCAGGGAGACATGAGGTGATTTCCATGAAAATAAATCAACAGAAAAATATAGACTTAGGATAAAGAAATCTGCAGGGGAGAATAGTGGATCAGAACAAAACTGAAATAGTCAAGCCAAAAGGGAATTTGATTTCACAAAGAAATATGATCTCAAACTCAACTAGGGAATAAGAACTTCACCACATGAGTAAAAAAGACATATTATCTTCCACTGGTTACTGGGTAAGAATATAATAGACTCTGACAGAGGGACATTCGTTACCGGTTAGATTAATCATATAATGAATGACTCGTTGACGGAAATAAGGCGCATTCATTACCGGTTACTGGGTATGAACGACCTAATGGGGAAAGGAAATCAAATAGGATTTATAACTACCTGCTACTGGGCAAAAGACCAAAGAGAGAGTATCCGTCACTAATTAAAGTGAACATATCCAGGATAAACTCAAATGATGAATATTCATCATCGGTTAGGACAAATATTTGTTATTGGTTAGGGTAAACATATCAAGGATAGACTCATAGGGGAAAATAGGATTTTATATCTAGCTGTTACTAGGTCGAAGGCCGCAAAGAAGAAAAAATATGTCACCGGTAAAAGTGAATATATCAAGGATAAACTCTCTGTGGAATAAAATAGGGATTACGACTACCTTTTTACTGGGTATAATACCAAATAGGAAGAGTATTCGTCATTGTTTAGGATGAACTTATCAAGGATAGACTTGTCGGGGTAACATCAAAACGAATCCTCTAGGGAAAACAAAGGGGTAAATTACCTTTTACCGGGTATTGGGTGAAGGTAAAGTACTCAATCATCAACAAGTATATTACTAGTTACTGGGTAATAAACTCTCGTGGACCAAAATATCTATCTAGGTAAGAGCTAGAAAGAGACGCTCAAACAAGACTCAACCCAATAAGGATGTAACTTAATGGGAGTGGTTCCATCTAGATGATACTCTAGGAAGGAAACTGAAATAATGATCATCCACAAGGAAATAACTCAGTGGGGAATGAGAAAGAATAAATTCTTTCTTCTTAAGGGGCTGACACTCTCCAATTGAAAGAGGACAGACACACCAAAGCTGTATGGGGAAATAATATCACCAAAGCAGGGGATCCGGAAAAAAATCAATCCCATAAAATGCACAATGAAATATTTGATGTTGTGATTTATGCATGAGTATGCATGCGTGATTATGATTATACTGACAAAACAGCACAACGGAGACGATTAATGAAGATCTGAATCATTACTACAAAACAACCGGCTAATCTCAACAAAATGGAAACAACCACTGGAGATTCTGCTAGGGATGAACATAAATTGTCTAGCTTAGAATATATCAACTCTTGTTGTGGAAGACACGGAGAACATGTTTCCAACCAACTCACTGTAAACTTCACGGGTAAGAGAGCACTGCTGAAGTGTAAACATGGATCTGCTGAGGATCCTAAAACGAGTCAACATTGCAGGGAATTTTAAGTCAACACCATATCAAATGGGAGACAACCTTGCAGAGGACTTAATTAATACTGCTCAGAAAGAAACACTTCCAGGAATTAGGGAACTTTTATTAGACGACGAAACTCCTCTTATGGATTCAAGAGGTAAAACTCTGAATGGGGAGTCGTGCAAATTGTTGGGGATACCATGACCTACCGAAAAAAATTAAAGACCATCAGACTCTTAATAATCATCACATTCTTCTTAAAGATTGCGAAATAAACCAATTCGAAGGCAAAGATAACCGGATCTGACTCACACAGGGGAGAAACGACCTCGGTTATGCAACACAAACAAATGGAATTGGGGATCTGGAGACCAAATAAAGGTTTCAATATATCCATGGTTTAATCATTAAGTCACAAACTTGGGAATGCAATACATGGATACCTCAGTCGAGGAAGAGGAATTGTAAAGGGGACTAATCATCAACTCAACCGGGGATAATAGGTTACTTGGGGAGCAACTTGTTAACCATGCTGGGAACGAACGCCGAACTGTTGGGGAGGAAAAAGTCATCAAACCAACTTTTTGGGGAAGACAAAAGTGATTCACACTTCAAGACTTACTTGTTCTTAGATAGTCGTTGACATTTGTAACGGTAAATTCATGACCATCAAGCTATGGATAAACTTGACGTCAATAAAACCAGAGTCGCCAGCACACTTTTATTATTTCCAAAGCAAAAGGGAAAAGTACGAACAAAACCCAAATATAAGAAGTTTTCAAATAAAAAATAATAAAATGGCATAGATTATAGGTAAGGGGGTTGGTTACACAAAGGAAAGGTGTTAGCACCCAAAGTGTTCTAGGTAGTCCTAGGGAGCTCTTTTTTGTGTGCAAGTGATTTGGTCTAAATGATGTTTGATAAAAAATAATGAGGGGATGATAAAAGAATTCATTGATTATATTTTTGTGTTTGACAAGACCTTCGGTTTTGTGCCTACGTACCATAATAAAAATGAGGGATCAAAACCTCGTAGTTCATCGTAAAATTTTTAAAGAGGTTGGTAGGTTGATTTTAACAAAAAATTAAATGAAAAGGCACAACGAGGCCAAAGATTTGAATGGGGTGTTAATTATTTTGGTATTTTGAAATTTAAGTCAATATGGTTATGTTTATTTACAAATTTGATTAAGAAAAAGTTGAAACTTCATTTGCATAAGGCCAAAGTTTCTAATCATTAAAATATGTCTATGTTTGAAATCACAAGCAAAGAAGGTTTTTGAAAAGAGTGAGAGATTTTGAAATTAAAGAAATGGTAGGAGATGAAGAGACTACCCTAAGCAAAAATTTAAAATTTAAGAGTTGAAAAGATTTGACCACTAGGATGCAATCCAACGGACAAGAATGTCATACATAAACCCATTTTGCTTTGGACTTTGATCAAGCTATAAGAAAAAAGGAATGATAAATATCTAGACATCTTAGAGATTAAGTCATCAAATAAATATAGCCATATCCAAGCAATCATTCCAATAGCTAGCAATCTTCAGTGTCTTCCAATGTAGCAGATAAAATATTCCTTAATCAACTCATAACAAAACATCAAACATAGACCACAACAAAACAAAAATTAAGCACATAGACAAAGTAGCGTATGAATCAAAAAGATCCAAGGTCTTGCATTAGACAAAAATCACTGTCAAAGATTGCTCAGTCTCAGATGTTGGCATTAGCCAAGTCCTTTAGCATATGGAATGTTGCCTAATTCGAAGTCCAAAAAGCTCAGATTAAGTCCCAACAGTCCACCAAATGTTTTTAAGGGTTTTTATTGTTATTAGGTATTTTATGGTCCTAAGACCTTAAACAAAAACAAAACACACAAACAAATATATACAATCACAAGATATGACTCAAATGAGCAAAGTGAAAATGACTTGAAACATAAACAAGTTGCATGAAATGTAAATGGCAATGAATGATAAATGACTGAAATTTAAATTTGCAAAAAGTAAATGACTTGAAAGTGAAGTAATATGAATAAGATTTAGTCAATGGTTAGTCAAATGTTAGTGTTGCATTTTAGTTTTGTTAAGTCATTCTTTGGAGAACACTCAACCATTCATTCATAAGTATGAATCCTTAAACCAAGATATCTTCCATGAGAAGGGCTCCAACTTGGAGAATTCAATAAGTATGCCACTAACACTCTTGAAAGGAAATAATGTCAAGTTTCCACACAATCCCATAAAGAATGGAAGACTTACAATATCACATACTAGAATGTTATGCCTTAAGGGTCAAGTTTAGCTATATGGTAAGCAATCATAATTGGACTTATGTAGAAGTCACAACTATCTGAGGTCGGTTAATAAAAATATAGGTGTTAATGCATGTTAGAGAATTGGTACAAAGAACTAAACTCCTAAAACATACCATACACTAAAATAAAATGGGAAGGACCTATCTCAGTCAGACTTGTATTGATTCATCTGACACAAGGTCACTGATGAATCAATTTTCATTTAGACATTAGATATTTCATTGGTCAAATGAGGGAATGGGTAAGAATAGGGATGAAGATGAAGAGGGAGGGGGAAATAGAATCACAAATTGATCATGAGAGGAATTTCATCTGATCAATACCATCAATTCATTTTGGGAGATGAAATGTACATTTCATCAATCCCCTAAATCCAATGGTTTTGATCAAACAAAAGTCAAATCAACCATGACCAAGGCCCAAACAGAAAGTCAAACATCACAAGACCATAAAAATGGCTTAACATAATTTTTAAACATTTAATCAATTAAAAATAACATTTAAAATGAATTAAAATGCATTTTAATTTGGTCAAAACCTCAAATCCCTTCAAAACACCAAATAAATGGCCAAGAGATTTATCCTAGGTCAAACAAGGTCAAAGGACCTTACACAAAATATTTCACAATTTTTAGAAAGTCAGAAGTAGTTTAAAACAATTAAAAATATGCACTAAAACATTTAGTTCATGAAAAATACCAAAATTAATTTTAATTTAAAATATCAAAGAGAAAAATATTTAAAGATTTTTGGTGAAAGTCCCTTATTTTTTGGATTAAAAATGAAATTTCTATGAATAATACAAAAAACAAGGGACATCAAATCTCCCTCATTAATTGAGGTGACAGACCTGATGGCCAAGCGCGCGCATTCCACCAAAGACCTGAGTCAATGCACCACACCAATGCTAATCAGAACCAAGGGCCAATAATAAAATAATTTAAAAGGATCAGATGGTTTGGAAGGTGCCAACACACTATCGAAGCTAGGGCTCCGGTCATCTTTTCCGGTGGACCTCACCGGACTGGTCCACCATAAACCATCACAAGAATGATAACTAAGGATTTGATTTTAAAGGAAAAATGCTCAGGAGCTCGAATATGACCTCCATTTCATCCAATTCCAAGTATATTTAAAGATACATGGATTTGAAATTTGAGGTTCATGATCTGACTTACTTCGATTTGACCTCAAAGAAACTCAATCTTGTTGCCTACATTGGTAGGACTTCGGCCAACAAAAAATCAAAGAGAATGGTGGAGAATTAAGAGAGATTCGAAGGCTCAAAGTTTCTGAAAAATCATCTTCGGGTTGCTTGAATCTGACTTCATCTTGCTTCCAATTTGCCTTGGCTTGACTCTAGAAGCTTGCAAGATGTCAAATTGATCAAAGAGAGGCTTGGATTCTTGGAGTTTCAATCTCAAAACATAAGGAGAATTTTAAACTCGATTTCAAGTGAAATCTTCAAGTTTATCCTTTAATGGAGGCTAGGGAGGCAATGGTTCAAAGCTAGGGCAAGAAGGGATCCTCTTTCTGATCACAATGGGCATGTATTTATAGGGTACCAATTTTATTTTCACACACTTTTAAATTTTTCCAATTTTATCAAATTTGGTGCATGGATACTATAAGACCCAATTTTGACCCTAAGATCCCTCATGCTATCTCATCATATGCATCAACGTTAGGATCACACCTTGGAATCCTCCTTACCCCTCATTCATTGGGTTTGCATTGGGAGAGATCACCAAGCACATTTTTGATTGTATCATACTTTGTTTTTCATTATTTAATAACCAAAATACAAAAAATATGTCAATGTATAGTTTGTTACTTTTATAGGTAGTGTGTATACTCACTTATGCTTTATCAAGCTTATATCTAGGTTTTGAGACCCTCAGTGCAAGGAGTTCAATCATGAAATGGTTCACATTGGCTCTAAGTATCACATATGGATCCCCATGATCTTCAGATGTTATTTTGATCAAGAAATCATCAAGAGTTGGGATTTTGTTTTCCTTGGAAACCCTAATTCATCTAGGTATCTTGTGTGACTTCTTCAACAAGTTTCTTCAACAATTGATCAAATATTTCAAGGGATATTTCACTATATATAATCTAATGCATATATGATCCTCCATGATTCCCAAAAGTCAAGAGAATGTCATGTTAGCAACTTGGTTCATGGTGGTTGACCAAAGAAAGTAAACTTGTCAAGCTGCCGAGAACGGATGTGATAGTTTGAGAAAGGGTATTCAGCAACTGATAGATGAAGGTTGTCTTCAGTTCGACCAGACTCGTCCAGTGAAGAATGATGTGTCAACAGTAACGTTTTATTTCACTCCTGAAGAAATATATGTTCCCGAGAGACCCGCTCCGACAACAATATATTTCCCAGAATGTCCAGCAGCAATTTACTCTGACAACCCTCAACCGACTTTGATTGGTCCGATCACCATTACGGTACCAGGACCTGTTCCGTATGAGAAAGACAATGCTATCCCGTGGCACTATGGGGCTGATATCTACTGCCAGGGGCAGAAAGTTAACAAAGAAGACATTGACATTGGTAGCTCAGCTGTAGACAATGTTGGAGGGATTGGTGGCTTCACTCGCAGTGGACGCCTATTTGCACCATCAACATTACGCACGAATATTGAAGCTGAGGCAGCTGCCGAGGCTAAAGGAAAACAGGTAACCACCGAAGAGGTTACTACTGAGGAAGCTCTTCCTAAGACCGCATTCGAGAAGGAAGTGGATGAGTTTATGAGGATTATCAAGAAAAGTGACTCAAGGTAGTCGACCAGCTAAATCAGACACCCTCAAAGATCTCCATTCTCTCATTATTGATGTGCTCTGAGGCTCACAGAGAAGCCTTGTTGAAAGTACTGAATATGGCCTATGTTCCACCAGAGATAACTGTTAACCAGCTGGAGTCGGTAGTTTCGAATGTACACACTAGCCATGCGCTAGGTTTCACCGATTATGACCTAACATCTGAGGGCAGGAATCACAACAAAGCCTTGCATATCACAATGGAATGCAAAGTGATGGTGCTTTCCCATGTCTTGGTTGATACAAGCTCTTCTCTGAATGTTCTTCCAAAGAAAGCCTTGATGAAGTTGGATTGCGATGACGCCACCCTGACGCCGAGTAATTTGGTTGTGAGGGCTTTTGATGGCTCTAAGTGAGCTGTCTATGGCGAAGTTGAGTTGCCAGTTAAGATTGGACCGCAGGTGTTCAAGAGCACCTTCTATGTGATGGATATCCAGCCTGCCTACAGTTGTCTGCTAGGTCGGCCTTGGATTCATGCTGTCGGTGTTGTTACTTCTACTCTCCACCAGAAGCTCAAATATGGACTAAAAGATCAGATCGTCACCGTCTGTGGTGAAGAGGATATTTTTGTTAGCCACCTGTCTACGTTTAAGTATGTGGAGATGGATGGCGAGATGCATGAGATGCTGTGTCAGGGCTTCGAAGCCATAAACATCAGTGAGGTCGCGCCCGAAACTGTCTTTTCACCTGAGTTTGAGAAGGTCGTGACTTCTATCTCTTCATACAAGCAAGCTGTCGAAGTGGTTAAGGCTGGTAATGCCTAAGGCTGGGGCAAATTTGTGGAGCCAATCATAAAAGAAGACAAGTTTGGATTGGGGTATACTCCGGGGTCTCAGAAGAATGAAGCTGGTACTTTCTCCAGCAGGGGTTTGGTTTCTCCCCACACCCTCAATGCTGCAGATGAAGACAAGGCTGACAGCGACTGTGACTTAGATAGCTGGATTCGCCCGTGTGTCCCAGGAGAAAAGTTCGACAATTGGTCGTCTGAAAAAGTCGTCCGGTTTACTCTACTGAAGGAGTAATTTTTATTGTTATCCTTTTATCACATGCATAACAAAGTCTTACACTTTGACCAAGGTGTAATGACTCATTTGTAGGGCCATCCATTTAGTTACATTTCGCAATTATTTTCATCATCAATAAAGGACAGCTTTTGCAAACAATTTTGGTTTCTCTTTCTTTCAATTATTTTTACTTTTACAAAAACGGCAATGTTTCTTTTTCATGTTTCTTTTTCGTTTTTCTTTCCAAAAAACACCTCGTAAAACTGATCACCCGGATCTCACTGCTAACTGTAAGACCCCAATTTTGTCCCTAAGATCCCTCATGGCATCATATCATAACATTGCATAAGTCTCAAGGATCATTGGACACCTTGCTTCCTTCCCTGATGGTGGGATCTTCTTGAGAGTGGTTCTTGATCACCCAGCATTTCTTGCATTTGTATGTCATTGCTTTTCTTTTAATCACTAACCAAAAATGTACAAAAATATGTCACCTAACATTTGTTTTGTAGCTTACACAGTCAACAGGTCAAGGCATCAGGTGAATTCATGGTACAAAGAGCAGATGGTTTTTTCTTGAGATATGGATCATGTGATCATCTTATTGAGCTTATATGAGCTAGAGGTTCATTTTGGAGCAAATTCCCAAGTGGCAAAGGCCCCAAATTCATCAGAACATTTTCAGGTCATCTAAGGGCTAACACATTCAACTGAAAAGTCAACTGTGGACTTTGAGTGTGGGAATTGAGTTTCTTCATCCCATTCATGTTCAAACGATGCTTATTCATCATGTCAAATGCTTACATTGAAGAATTTGAAGTCAAGTCAAAAGTTTCCAAAAATGGAAAGTGACCTATAATTTCAACTTTCCAAAAATGGAAGGTTTTAGGTCCAACTTCAACTCAACTTTCCAACATCAAATAATCTTCAAATGAAATTTTGCCCAACATGAAAGTTGAAGATCTCTCTCTCCCATTTCCAAAAAGTCCAAGATCATGAGCATCTGATGAATGGTTGAGGAGATATGGTCCAATCATTGCCAAGTGTACATGGAACTTCAAATGATCACTTTGCATGAATTGTTATCACATGATCACTTGCTATTCCATGCCTTTTTTGGAGGGAAATTCAAAAATTCAAAAATAGTGCATTGAGTGGACTTTCTACCATTGCCATTGGGTTTAAAAAATGATTTTAAGTGAAAATGATCAAGGAAGTGGTACTGTTCACGTGGGATTGGTCCATGCACCATGCATTTTTGAAATTTTGCAAAACACCTCATTTCCATTAACCAAGTTAATTATGGATTAGCAAAGTTGATTAGGACTTCATATAAATACTCTAATCATAACAAAATTGAGGGAGGTTAATAATTTTTTCACATTTCAAGATCCAAATTCTCTCTCCCTCCAAAATTTTCTTCCATTCATAATTCAAATTTTCTCTTCCTAACTTTGCAATTTCTCTCCATATTCTTGTTCCTTGGCTTTGATTTTGTGCAGATCAAGCTTTGAACTGGTGGATTCGTGCAAGAATTGTGCATAGCAAGCTCATGAAGATGAAGATGGAAATTCTGTTTTGAGCTAGATCCAGCACCTTTCAAGCTCCAATTTCTTCCTCAAACATCATCACAAGCATTATAGAGTGGATTTGGATCACTACAAGCTGTGGATCATGCATTTCCAAGATACTGCTCTTCAAGAGGTCAAGTTTCGAACCTCTTAATTCTCAAATTCATTGCCATATTCTTATAGATCTAGGTTTGCTTATGATTCTGGTGGAAAAATCGTGTGAAATGATGCACTATAGCATGAGATATGTGTGAATAAAGTTTTGCATCCAAAAATGTTCTTGCTCGATTCTCTCTATTCTTGATGAATTAGGATTAGATATTTGTTGATCTATGATCTCCATTGAATATGCTTCATGATGATGTGCTTCTTTTGGATTTCTGGAAAATTCTGGAATTTAGCTTGAAGTTCATGCTACTGTTCATCTTCTTCTTCATGAAGAAGATGAAGATTTTCATATGTAGCGTCCGTGCTTCCATGTTAGCGACGGACCTGGTTATTTCCGCGCTGGCTTAGGGTTTTGTTTCTATTGGTCCACGTCATTGCCTTGTTAGCTGATCCATTGGTTCACATTAGTCTGACCGAGTCCACATAAGCATTGACCAACCAACGCATTAATGAAACGACCGTGTTTCATGTGTTGGCGCGCACTTCTTTTGAATACGTACATACTTCGATTCCTGGCGCATGCAATATTCAAATGTTCATCATATTTTTTTGCTTTTCCCTCCATTTGCCATGCTACATGCTTTATTTGATCTTTATTTTTTTCATCAACTTAGAAAATGCATAACAAATTGAAAAATGATCCAAAAAATACCTTGTTTTTTGCTACTTGTTCCTTAGAATGTCTAGAATTTAATGATGATAATTTCAGAAGTTGTGCATGGCTGGATTTTTGTTTGTGCTATAATCTTTGATCATGTGTACATTTGTGACCTTGCCTTATTCATCTTATTGTGAAATGCTTGATTTTAATCCAAATGGCTTGAAATTTTACATGATGATTCTAGACATGTTAATGGATGTTTTAGGCTTGGTTTGGTATTTTTCTCATTTACCATTTCAGTTTTATGCACATGTTTGCATGGTGTGACAATGTGTGTCACACAATTTGATGTTCAACTTGTGCAATTTAATTTCCATATCAAATGATCTTTGATGCTTCTGATTTTTTGTATGATGTTTGGTTTGGATGTGTTGAATGCTCAAGAATGTTCCCAGAATTGTTTGAATCATTTCTGTTTTGATTTGGAATTTTCATTCATGATGTCCACATGTGAGCTTTGAATTTGTCTTTGACTTCTATTGCACATGAAATGCCTTTGCTTAATGATTTTGTTTTGGTCCTTTTTAGGACATGTTAATATGTGGTTGAAGTTGCATTGTGTTGAATTTCAGCTCCTGTTTTGGATTTTTTCTTCACCTTTGACCCTAGGCTTTGACCTAGTGGTTTGTACTTACATGTGAGCTTTGAATTTTAGGACCAAGCACTTAATCTCCATGGTTGATGTTGCTTTATCATTTGAATGTTGATATTTGCTATTGATTGCTAACGTTTGGTTGTTTTGTAGGTTGATGATAATTCACTTGAGTTTGCCTTATGGCTTATATGTTATACATTGGGATTGTCTGTTTGTTATTGACTGTTGTCTGTTTGTCTGAGTATTGTACTTATTGGTTTAGTTGTTTCCACAGGTACCTAAGTTGCTTTAAGTTCATTTGAACTTTGCTTGTCGTTGGCATACCACTTAGGTATAATCCCTATTCTTCATGTAGTCTGGAAGACCTGTCATGTTATTTTGGCAGGCACCTGTCTGAAGCCCTCCTTAAGAGGCCATGTTTTTGTTTGTTTAATTTTGTGCCAAGCAGGTTAAGTCCTCTTATGAGGAAATTGGCAGATAAAAGGGATGTGCAATCCACCCCCTGCTATTCAGTTGTGTCATTCACTTTGCTCACACCATGGGTTGATGCATTTTGAATAAAAACCAAAGATCTTGTAGTGTCAGTCATGTGGAGAAGAGTTCCTTCATTCTGAACTCCCACACCTTCTATTTGATTAAAGCTCTCCCAGACCAGGGATAAGAGCTATGAGGTACACCCCTCATTCCCATCTCATCTGCTTCACCCTAACTCTCAATGTTAGGGTTAAGAGCTCAAAATACCCATGACAGTAATGGTTTGTTTGTCAAGGTTGATATGACCCCTTGACTAAAACCTAACCTTGATTGAGCCTCTTGGTTGAGTATAGTGTGTGATAATTGACTTGTTTGTTTGCTTGTTTGCCCATCTGTGCATAATTGTTTGTGTGTGCCTCTGTGCATTGTTATCATCTTTAAACATTAATTGTATATCGTTTCATGATCATTGTTCATACTTTGTGACATTTTGTTTTGTCCATTGAGGAGTCAATTGTAAGTCCATTTATTGGCATTTGTTTCCTGTGATCTGGTTGGAGTTTGGACTAAGATCATTGATTGGCATCCCATTTCCATGGAGTCGAGTGTAAGACCATTTATTGGCAACTTGTTTCCTTTTGCTTATTGCATTTTGTTTGTTTATGTGAGGAGTCAGACATAAGACCATTGATTGACCGTCTGTTTCCTGTGATCATTTTGTTGTGAGGAGTCAATTGTAAGTCCAGCTATTGGCAGTTGTTTCCTATGATCATTCCTTGGAGTTGAGTGTAAGTCCATTTATTGGCAACTTGTTTCCATGTTATCTTTGCTTTGTGAGACTAGTATAAGTCCATAGATTGGCATCTGGTATCCATGCTGCATTTGTTTTCTTTGTTTTGTGAGACTAGTATAAGTCCATAGATTGGCATCTGGTGTCCATGTTTTCTTTGTTTTGTGAGACTAGTATAAGTCCATTGATTGGCATATGGTATCCATCTTGGTTTTGTGAGGCTAGTATAAGTCCATTGATTGACATCTGGTTTCCATTTATGTTGGCTTTTTCTGATTCATTGTTTATATGTTATCTGCTTGTTGCCTTTTCCAAAGGAATCACTTGGATCATCTACATATGATCTCGAGGTGAACACCTAAGAAGTTTTACTTCCTCACCCTCCCATCCTTTTGTTTCTTTAAACCTCCATTTGCATGTTAACCCAAACCTGAAAATTATTGTGCAAACATTTTCATTGTTTTTCAAACTAGAAACTTAGGCTTTAGGCCTCTGATTTTCAAACTCCATTTTCACTATACTTCTTTTGATTGAATTCTAATCATTCATTGACTTCATTTTGTGAATAAATACTCATAATTGGTTAATTTCACTCATTCAATTGTTTTGTGGCTTTGTCCATTCTTGATAAGTTTTCATACACTAGCCATAGATCTCAATTATCTTAGTGGTTGATGTGAATCTCACCTTTTGTCCTTAGTGATTGAATTGTAAGACTTCCTTGCTTATTATAGGGCATGGTCCCTCAATAACAAGTTGAAGCCTTTCTCACATGGTGGATGTGTGTTTGTATAAGGTTGAGTTTTCTCCCGTGGATAATGAAAGACCTTAGGGCTTTTGTTTAAAATCAATCCACTTATTTTTGGAAATCTTTTAGCCGAACTACGGCGTTTTGATCCTTACCTTCCATGGGGAGGTACGTAGGCAACGGGTTCATCCGTTCAAACACAAAAATAATAAAAATTGTATATTCTTTTCTCACCTCTTCCCTCATGTTTGCACAATAAATATTTTCATAAACAATATCTTTTAACAACAAGTTGTGAAAAGGGTTCCCTAGGAGTACCTAGGATGCTTTGGGTGCCTAACACCTTCCCTTTGCATAATGACCCCCTTACCCAGATCTCTGACCTTTTCATTAGTTTTCTATGTGTAAAACTTCTTAGGCTTTTGTTCGCTTTTTAGCCATTCCTTTGGATAAATAAAAGTGCGATGGCGACTCTATATCTTTGTATGCTTTGCTTTTGATTTAGTCAATAAATCATAAAGTGATGAATACACTGCTACACTAACGACACTGCTATGGCCAGGTATGACTTCGACAATCCAATCTATCAAGCCGAAGAAGGGGCTGAGGAAGATTGTGAATTGCCTGAGGAGTTAGCCAGGTTGTTGAAACAGGAGAACCGAGCTATTACACCTTATCAGGAGGTGATTGAGACCATCAACATTGGTACCAAAGACGACAAGAAAGAGATCAAGATCTGGGCCAGTCTACAGGCCGAGAGGAAAAGACCGTTGATCATGTACTTGACTGTGTTAGAAGGGGCAATGGGTTGTGTGCTCGGTCAGCATGACGAGTCCGGTAGAAAAGAGCATGCAATATACTACCTTAGCAAAAAGTTTACCGACTGTGAACAAAGATACTCACTGCTCGAGAAAACTTGTTGCACTTTGGCATGGTCTGCTCGCCGACTAAGACAGTATATGTTGACTCACACAACTCTATTGATATCAAAGATGGATCAAGTCAAGTACATTTTTGAAAAGCCAGCGTTTACCGGAAGGGTTGCTAGGTGGCAAATGATGCTGACAGAGTATGACCTCTAATACACTTCACAAAAAGCCATCAAAGGAAGTGTCTTGTCGGACTATCTTGCCGAGCAACCGATTGATGATTACCAACCTATGAGGTTCGACTTTCCTGATGAGGACATCATGTTTCTCAAATCGAAAGATTGGGAGGAACCACTCCCGAAGGAGGGGCCTGACCCTGAATCCAAATGGATTATGATGTTTGATGGGGCGGTTAACGTCAATGGTCGCGGAGTTGGTGCAGTGTTGATCACGCCGGAGGGGGTTCATATGCCATTTTGTGCCAGAATAACTTTTCCCTGCACCAACAATGAAGCCAGACGAAGCAGAATGGGTCCGTTCTCGATACAATCAGCTGAGCCTAGTTGAGGAAAAGAGACTAGCAGCTATATGCCATGGCCAACTATATCAGAGACGGATGAAGAGAGCATTTGATCAAAAAGTGCGCCCTCGGGAGTATCAAGTCGGTGAATTGGTACTCAAAAGAATTCTTCCTCCCAACACAGATCACAGGGGCAAATGGACACCGAACTATGAGGGTCCATACGTAGTTAAAAGAGTTTTTCTCTGACGGAGCTTTGATGCTAACAACCATGGATGGCGAAGACTTCCCATCCCCTGTCAACTCAGACGTAGTTAAAAAATACTTCGCATAAAATAGACCCGCTGGACATTAAAAAGAAGAGTTCAGGCAAAAAAGGGCATCCCGACGAACCAAAAAAAAGAGAACAAAGAGGTTCGGGCAAAAATTAGGGATATAAAAAAAAATGTACACCCGGTGAGTCGAAAACCCGAAAGGGCGACTCAGGCAAAAAAGGGTATCCCGGTGGATTGAAAACCCAAAAGGGCGGTCCACGCAAAAGTTAGGGAATAAGCGAATGACTGCAATCTGAGTTCATCCGTGTTATATCACCGTTTCATTCAATCCGGCAATCTTCGAAGGTTAAAGATCGACTAATCATCCACTTCAGAAAGAAAGATGAGCATAGCGTCTTGAGGTCATACAAACCATAGCAGAGTCGAAACTCAGTGGGACCCCGTATCCACATTGCCATTAGGATAGTTTCTTTTGTTCAATTTATAGCGATCACCTCTTTTCAGGGATCAGCTTCCTGATGTGCTCGCCTATTCCTAGCACAAATTTTTTCAACCAACAAAAGTCGAATATTCAGTTAAAAAAGCCTCTTTATTTTTCATTTATCAGTTTGGTTGCAAAAGATGTTTGAATTCTTGATGAAACATATTGCATCTGAATATAATGGTGGCTTTTGCAGATGATTTGCATAGGAAAACATTTAAAATTGCTTTGAATGTGCTTAATCCCGAACGGTGAATTCAAACCGAGTAATTCCCCCGGAACATACGTGTGTGATTGCAGGTCACAGGAACCGGATGCCAAGTCGTGAATCCTCATCCCCAAGCGGTTGACAAAGTCTCTCCTTAGCAGAGCAGGTTCCCCAGTAGAGTTGACAGTATCCAGACTGTATATCCCCAGTAGAGTTAATAGTGCCAGACTGTATCTTCCCAGCAACAGCAGAGTAGTTGCATACCCAACAGACAAGAGGGTGGTGTTCCCAGTGTTCATCTCGTCCCCAGCAAATTATCTTTTTTAACAGATTTGTTTTAATCCCCAGCCTGAGGACAATTAGCAAGTTCATATCCCCAACAAAGGTCGATTCCTACGACATTTCCCCAGGAATTGCTTTCCTCACAGACTCTCCTCGCAGAGCCTCGCCAAGCAAAGTTTCCATAGTTGATACTTCCCCAGCAAGGTCAACTTTTCAAAAAAGGCCGATTTATTTTCGGTGGCTCCCCGGTCCCGACAGACAGATCGTTCCCCACAGAGCATTCAAGGATTGATACAGCGATCTGCTCCCTGCCAGAGTTGCTTCCCCAAGCAGATTTCTTTCTTCTCTTGCACCATGCATAACATTTGCATTTGCATTTGCATGCATATCAAACATACACATAAGCTGATAAAGAGGTTCTTCAAAGCAGACTAAAAAATTACTTTACAACCAAAGTCATGAGATTCGGCCAGAGGATCAAGTGTGTGTGTGACCCAGCATGAGGGTCATTTCGAAGATTCAGCCTGAGAATCATTTTCCAGAGATCCAGCCTGAGGGTCATTTCGAAGATTCATCTAGAGAGTCGACTACGAGCGTTATTTCCCTAGCAAGCCAGCTGGAGGAATAGATTGACAGCTCAACAGAAAATCAACCTACAAAAGGATCCAACCCGCGGATCGCATTAAAAAAACAAAGTCTAATCGAAGAGTCGTTATAACATGTTCTAGCCTGAAGAATATGTACGAAGCCTAAAAGTGGGATATTCTCGAAGCTGCATATCTAACATGAAGATTGTAGATTTCGAAAGAGGGTCAACCAGCGCATGCCCCAGATGCGATATCCTGATGATGGGAATTTATCATCAAAACAATCCAGATCTAGAAGAGGAAGTATGATCAACTCGCCAAAGAGAAGGTCGATATGGAGGCAGCCTACGAGAGGGAGGTGAAGAGGCTTCGCGCATCTTATCTTCCTGTGTCCCGAGCTTTAGATGATTGTTTCTAGGGATCCATAGGATGATTTTCCTTTTCTCTTGTATATGATTGACGATGCTTCACTTCTTTTCCCTGATATTATTTGATGAGATATTTCCACATGTGATAAAATGCTTAATATTTCCAAAATTTGCAAATAAAACTCTACAGTTCCTTTGAAATAAAAAACAAATCATATGCACAAGCATTGCATGCATCATATGCATAAGCAGGTTTTGTTTCCGGTCCCTTGCCCTGTGGTCTAACTCTGTGTCCTTCATTTATTTTGAAGACAAGCTGACTCACCGGTACTACATCAGAAGCTGAAATTTGAGAAGAATAAGAAACTAGTAGTGGTAGGGGGAGAAAGGGCTCTCCTGGTTAGCCGTTTGTCTTCCTTCTCTTATATAGATGCTGAGGTTGAAGTTGGAACTCCTTTCCAAGCTTTATCTATTGCTGAGCCTATTGAGAAAAGAGCCCCTTCATTTGCTTCCTACAAAGATGCAAAGTTGGCCATTGAGCGTGGTGCAACTGTTGGTTTAGGAAAGGTTTTTCTTCTGGTACTTTCAACAAGCAAGGGTTATTCAAAAGTGGAGGTTCCATCCACACTGGTCTAGATGAGGAGGCTGCTGCCGTTTTAGAAGAAGATACAAAGCATTCTGGCAACTTCATTATCCCTGGTGGGGTCTGCAACAATTGGGTCGCTGTGGATGTTCCAACAGTTGTCCATAAGTCAACGTAATAATCACTTTGTTTAAAAACCCATCTCCCATGCCAAAAGGAGGAGTGATGACATTGTTGGCGCATAAATACAATGATATTTTCATTCAATAAATTCATGTTAAATGTTTGTTTTTCCATTTATTTTCTCTTTTTGCTTTTTGCATGAAATTGGTGATCACATAAAACCCTAAAAAAATAGAATAAAATCGATCTTTTCATATGCATAATGATTTGCCTTGTTTGAATCCTGAAGCTTTTCATATCCAAAATCATTATGCAGGTTGATTTCTAAACCCATTGAACATAATGACCTAACACCATCTCCCAGTTTTGAATTCCCTGTATTTAAGGCAGAGGAAGATGATGTTGAAGAGATTCCTGATGAGATCACCCGGCTACTTGAGCATGGAGAGAAGATCATTCAGCCGCATCTTGAGAATTTGGAAACAGTCAACTTGGGGTCTGAAGATTGTGTGCGAGAGGTAAAGATTGGGGCATTTCTGGAAGAATCTGTTAAGAAGGGGATGATTAAGTTGCTACGAGAATATGTTGACGTCTTTGCATGGTCATATGAAGACATGCCTGGTCTAGATACTGATATTGTGCAACATTTCCTACCTTTAAAGCCTGAGTGCGTGCCCGTGAAGCAGAAACTCAGAAGGACTCATCCCGATATGGCAGTAAAGATCAAAGAGGAAGTTCAGAAGCAAATTGATCCGGGGTTTCTTGTGACTTCTACATATCCTCAATGGGTGGCCAATATTGTGCCTGTGCCTAAGAAAGATGGAAAAGTCCGGATGTGTGTGGACTATAGAGACTGGAATAAATCTTGTCCGAAAGATGATTTCCCTCTACCACATATTGATATGTTTGTAGATAATACAGCTAAATTCAAAGTCTTCTCGTTTATGGATGGATTTTCTGGATATAATCAGATTAAAATGGCACCCGAGAATATGGAGAAGACAACATTCATCACACCTTGGGGAACATTCTGTTATCGAGTGATGCCCTTCGGTTTGAAGAACGCCGGAGCCACGTATCAACGAGCTATGACTACCTTGTTCCATGACATGATGCATAAGGAGATCGAGGTGTACGTTGACGATATGATTACTAAGTCAAGATCGGAGGCTGTACTCCCTGTAGAGGTGGAGATCCCATCAATGAGAGTCTTGATGGAAGCCAAGTTGACCGATGCTGAATGGGTTCAGAGTCGTTATGACCAGCTGAATTTGATTGAAGAGAAGAGATTGACTGCCATGTGCCACGGTCAGTTATATCAGCAAAGGATGAAGAAAGCTTTTGATAAGAAGGTCAAGTCTCGTGTGTTCCGAGAAGGCGACCTTGTGCTCAAGAAAGTCTTGTCTTTCGCGCCCGATTCCAGGGGCAAGTGGACTCCAAACTATGAGGGTCCGTATGTTGTTAAGAGAGCCTTTTCAGGCGGTCCTTTGATACTTACAACTATGGATGGGGAGGATTTCACTCGTCCTGTGAATTCAGATGCAGTCAAGAAATACTTCGCCTAAAAAAAATTTAAAAAAAAACTGAATAGCTTGCTAAGTCGAAAACCCGAAAGGGAGGCTTAGGCAAAAATGAGCGTCTCGGTGGATTGAAAACCCGAAAGGGCGATCCAGGCAAAAGTTAGAGACACACAAAAAAAATTATGATATATGTATCCCGCTGGATTGAGTACCTCATCCTGGGGCAATCTAGGCAAAAATTAGGGATTTGGCAAGTAACTGCATCCTAACAAGACTTTGTTCTACAACTGTCGTCCGTCAGAGATTCTTGCTCATTATCAACCAAAGCTTCAAATACATCGGATTCAGAATTTGTGGAGAAATGGTCATTATGTTCAACGTAGCCCCTTTTCCAATATATATCACCAATTTCAAATTTGTAAAGATCTATGGAGTCTTGCCATTCGCAGACTACCATTCTATCAAATAAATTTGAGCCTTTTATCCAATTATTGGCACTCTTATCTGTTTCTATTCAACAAATGTTTTGCATGTTTTGATTAAGAAAATATCATTGTTTTAAACAATCAAATTTTTCATAATTTGTTTTTAAACAAAGTGAACATTCACAATGACGAAAGGATACTAAGGAGATCCTCAGTGCTCTCCCAAGGGTGGTACGATCCCCAACAGAGTAAGATTTTTGTCCATATTCCTGGCATGACTGTATCTCCCCCCTCCGGAACCTTTTGTGGTTTATCCTACCAAGTGGATTGCTTGTTGAGAGTCACCTCTCTTCCCTTCAGCAGAGTATCAATCTTTCTTCCTCAGCAGCTCGAATCTCTTTGAGCAAGAGCGGTATTTGGTGGTGGATCCCGATAAGTCCTTTATCTCCTCGGATAAATTCCCTAGTAGAGTTGTTGGTGTGGTGGACCTTGTCTATGATAACTCCCGTCCCCAGCTAGAACGACTGAGGTTCATCCCCTGCAGAGTTCTTTGCTTCCTGGTATCTCTGATCCCCAGCTGATTGGATACTCTCCGGTGAACTTGGCTTTCTCTCTTGAGATGCAGTACCGGGTGGTTGATTCCTGGACCTGGTTGTGTTAGATATGTCTGTTTGTCAGCATACATCATACATAAACCACGCATATACATGCATAACTATAACATTTAGATATTCATGTTGCATTCTTTGCCATATATCGTTGTTTGTTGTCTCCTGCTAGTTGGTGATAAAATTTTTCCCTAGGCAGATGTGTGTGTCTGATCTCTCCATATAGAGTCAGCTCCATAGGTAGAAAGCGTCTATCCTTTCTTCCATATTCCCCATCGGGTTATATCCTCGTGGATGTTGAGTGTTTTTGTTCCTTCCCAACACATATATTTGGATGGTTTTCCCCATTGAGTTATATCCTCACCGGGACAAGTCTTGATTTGGTGTGCCTATCTAGTTTGTTCCTAGATCGGTCTCTTGAGACTCTTTTCCTGTTTCCCCGTGGTAAATGAATAATTGCTCAATAATTAGTAATTATTATCCCCGGTGGAATTTGTGGTTTTCTGCCCTTATACTGGTAGTCATAAACCTGTTCTCTTTCCCCTGTAGAGTTAACCTTTTATTATCATAATCAAAGACGGTTACTTTTCTGTGGTTTCCTACCCATTATCCGGTAGGTGTAATCCCCTCCTTAACGGTTATCTTCATCCAATATTCGGTGTTGATATTCCCTCTTCTGCTCGGATAATTACCCTGATTGTGCAATTTATCCCCAGTGGGTCATCTCTCGTCTACCCTGTTGTTGTTGGGGACGATTGTTTCTCTCCTGAATTGGGCATCATTATATACCTAGTTTCGGTGTCCCGATGCCTTTTCTTTTCGGTCGATTTATGCTTTATTAACCCAGTAACCGGTTGTGGATAATCGCCCATGCGAGTATATTATCTACGTTCTGACTTTTATAGATGATGTATCTCGTGCACTCTCGGGTCTGAAGCCTTTTGTTCTTCCCCAGTTGAGTAAGATTTGTATCCCCTTTGTGGAGTCGAATATCCATCATGTAATCGAATTTGCTTTTAGCCCTCTTGCGGATGATGAGTGTCTTGGGAATATTCCACAATTCACCCCTTGGTTGGTCACCTATTATATGCCCAGTAACCGGCATCACTGGTGTTCCTTACCCTCTGCTCCCTATTATGACTTTTAGTCCCCTGTGGAGTCAGAATCCCTGAGTTGAAATATACCTTGTAGGTCTTCCTCAGACGTTTTGAAGTTTCGATATCTCTCACCCTTATTCCGGTCTTAGATATTCATTTCTTCCTGATCTTGTTGTATCTCTCACCCTTATACCAGTGTTCGGATCACATGTCTCTTTGAGCTTATTACCCAGTAACCGGTAATACCTCATCTCGCTGCTTCCCCAGGAGAGTCTTTTTAGACATCCCCAGCAAGGTCCCTTAGTGGATTGTTTTTGTCTGGATTTTTTATCCGAAGTACCCGTTGTGGATAATTTCGCTGTATTGGCATATTCCCCAATACCCGCGCTTTTGAGTCAATTCAAGCCTTTCCATTGGTTTATTCCCTTCGGAATCCCGCTCCCCAAGCTTTGAGTCGTGCCCTGCTCACGCATTTCTTTCTTATCCACATAAGAGTCCCCATGATTTTGTCCCATAGAATGTATGGCTCATATGGATTATCAGTGGCTTCTGATTTCTTTACTCCTTTGTGGACACATATCCCCACAGATTTTTTACCATTTGCATGCACACATCTGCATCATGACGTCTCTTAGGGACCAAAATTCGTCTCTTTGTTATTATTTAAGCCCATTCTACCCCGTCGAGACGAAGACTTTAACCTTCACTTCTTCGGCTAGAATGACCTTAAATAGGGGCATCTGTAAGACCCCAATTTTGACCCTAAGATCCCTCATGGCATCATAACATTGCATTTGCATAGCCTCAAGGATCATAAGCATCTTGGTTTCCTTGCCTTTGGGTGGGACTCCTTGTGATTGGTTTGAGATCACCAAGCATACTCGAATTATATATCATTGTTTCTCTTATTTTTATTTACTAACCAAAAGTACAAAAATATGTCACTAATATCTTTTGTAGCTTGAGCAATCACAAGGTCTGAGTTGTCATGCTCGCTAGGCGAGCAAATCATTCGCTAGGCGAAGCGCGCGCATCTTGGAAAATAACAGAAAATTTTGGGCTTGACTCTGAGCCCACCAAGCCACCAATATCAGGTTATGAATACCAGAGCTTCATTTGAGAAAAACAGACTGGAGACTATTACAAACCCTGGATTATGAGAGAGAGATTACCTGACAGAGAACTCAGAGCAACCTCCAGACCCTAAAGAGAACTCATCGGCACAGAATCAGCTCTATCTCATACAAACCCTGAAATCACCCTGCAAACCGAGCCATGCCATTCGATTTTAATCGGTCTCTCCCATCAAGTTTGCCATTATTCCCATTACTCTATGCTTTGAATTTGAATACTCTGAATGCATGAGGTAACATTAGGTTTTGCCCACGGGTTTATAATTGTGCATGAATATGTAAACAATGCCTTGAATGTTTAATAGTTTCGTCTCTGAGATGGATGGCATAGGGTTTGGAGTCCCTAAAATCGTACTGTTATCAATGGGAAATCCAGAACCCGCAGGCGCTCGCTAGCACCTTCGCTAGGCGAGCAGGCAGTGAAGCTTCGCTAAGCTTTCGCTAGGCGATGCAGTAGCGATCGCGACAACATTTGTTTTTTCTGTTTGCTCTAATCTGTTTTGTGTTTGTCATGGCATTGCTTTATCCTAATCCCGTCATATTACTCTAACCTGTTTGTTGAGTGTTTGTGAGGGCTCACATACTCTTGCAGGGATAGCTTGCTTAGTGTTCCACTTTATTTGTGGGAGACCCCCTGGAGGTTCATTCCGATTACCTGTACTGACTCACTTTCTTTGATGGTGTTAGCTTGGAAGGATCTGTGGATTTCTTGTTTCTTGAGTTGCTGTTACTCCGGATCTTTATCCGTGTGGTAGACCTTAATCCCTTTTACATCTTTTAGCATTTTACTGCTTTCTTAGCTGGAAGACCTCGATATGAGGCAATGTTCTTGTGTGTTACTTCTGTTCGGTCGGTCAGTGGAGAGGGTTCCCCCTTTCTGAACCCCCACGCCTTGTCATGAGCTCACCCTGTCCAGGGTTAAGAGCTATGAGGTTTCATCCTCATTACCCTTTTTGCATAAGCATCCCTGAACACCAACAACTCATTGATTTTTCTTTTCCTAAGAACATGTTTACTCCTTCTACTATAGGCGAGTAAGTCTCCAAAGGTGGAGCATCCGGTAGATTGCGTAGTAACGTCGTTCAACCCTTACCCCGTAGTTGGTTGAACTATGTTTTGCTCTGATTTTCATCCCATATGAGATACGTAGGAATAAGACGCGATGTCTTAGAGAGCACATTTCCCCTTAACCCATAGGTAACCGAGCTACGAAGACTCTGATTCTCAGATTCAGATGAGATACGTATGCAGTGGATGCGACATCCGTGCGAGTCTTTTTCTTTTGACCCTTCTTTTAGTAAGTAGTACATTAGATAAACATACACGCTTTTCTCATCCCTTCAATCATGTTTGCACAAATAAAATTTTCAAAAAAATACCTACTTTACAACAAATGTGAAAAGGGTTCCCTAGGAGTACCTAGGATGCTTTGGGTGCCTAACACCTTCCCATTGCATAACCAACCCCCTTACCCAGATCTCTGACATTTTTACTAGTTTTTGATTCGATAAAACTTTTAGGTTTTTGTTCGCTTTCTAACCATTCCTTTGGATAAATTGAAGTGCGGTGGCGACTCGACTTATATGATTTACCTTGGATTTAGTCAATATCTCTAATGGTGACGAATACCCCGCTACAGCCTCCTATCGAGGCCTTCCAGCTAAGAAAGCGGTAAAATGCGAGAAAAATAAAGGGATCAAGAGATCTACCACACGGATAAAGATCCGAAGTAACAACAACTAAAGAAATAAGAAACCCAGAGATCTCCCAAGCTAGCACCATCAAAGAAAGCAAGTCAGCACAGGTAATCGGAATAAACCTCCAGGTGGTATCCCATAAATAAAATGGAATACCAAGCAAGTCATCTTTCTAAAGTCATGTGAGCCCTCACAAAAACTCAACAAACAGGTTAGACTAACAGGATGGAATCAGGAGAAAACATGACGAACAGAAAACAGATTACTGAAAACAGAAAAAAAAATTATTGTCAGGCTCGCCTAGCGAAGGTGCTAGCGAATGCCTGTGGGTTTTGGGTTCTTCATGGATAACAGTACGATCTCAGAAACCCCAAACCCTGTGGCATCCATCTCAGAAATTAAGTGATTAAAACATTCAAGGTATTGTTCTACGCATTCATGCACATCTAAATCCGTGGGCAAAACCTAACGATACCTCATACATTCAGAGAATTCAAATTGAAAGCATAGAGTAATGGGAATAAGGGCAAACCTGATTAAAATCGAATGGCACGGCTGGGTTTGCAAAGCAAGGTTAGGGTTTGCGTGAGACGGAGGTGAAAAAGTGTGTGAGTCGGGGTGAACTTTTCAGAGCTTCCTGGAGGTTGTTGCAGATTAGTTCGTCTCTCTCCTTCTCTCCCTCTTTTTTTCTCTAGCCTTTTTCTCCAGCATTTTGTTTCACTGAAACTCTAGTATTTATAACTTGATTTTCGTGGCTTGGTGGGCTCAAATGAAGGCAACTCAAGCCCATGACTTTCTGTTATTTTTTCTCAAAACGCGTGGGCTTCGCCTAGCGAAGGATCTGCTCGCTTAGCGAGTATGACAGCTCAGGTTCGCTAGGCGAACCATTCTGCTCCCCTAGCGAGCATGACAGCTCAGGGACAGATTCTCTCTCCTTCAAGACTAGCGTTCTGAGTGATGAATAAACCCCATTTGAACCTATTGGAAGTAACTCAAGTCTTTCCCTTGCGTTGATTGATCACCCGGATAGAACCCACAAAGTGTCTTGGATGATGCTCAAGCTTCTTGGATCTGATTCTGATTGATATGATGAAATGCAATATGAAAATGTTAAATGACCTAAAAATGAATGCATGAATGAGGAGGGCAAATTTTGGGGTGTTACAGCTGCCCCTATTCAATCATCAGCTAACCCGAGCAGGATGAAAGGGAACAGCTTATCAGACAAACAGGGTGAGCTGTGATTGAATACCAAAGACAGACCGAAAATTTGCGCTCTGAGAACACCACAAATCTGATCCTCTGGGTGAATCTGAATCAGTCTTCTAACTTAATCTGGAGTTTCGATCCTCTGGCTGAATCTATACTCAATTTAGTCCTCTGGTTGGATATTAATCTTGATCCTCGGGCTGGATACGTTTTTGATCCTTGGGCTGGATACGATTTTGATCCTCGGGCTGGATACGATTTTGATCCTCGGGCTGGATACGATTTTGATCTTCTGGCTAGACCTGACTTCGATCTTCTGGCTAGATCTACTTCGTTTCGATTCTCTGGCTGAATCTATTCTCTTTTGATTCTCTGGCTGAATCTATTTTCGGTCTTTGGGCTAGACATGACTTCGATCTTCTGGCTAGATCTACTTCGATCTTCTGGCTAGATCTAACTTCGATCTTCTGGCTAGATCTTCTTTGTTTTGATTCTCTGGCTGAATCTATTTTCGGTCTTCGGGCTAGACATGACTTCGATCTTCTGGCTAGATCTACTTCGATCTTCTGGCTAGATCTACTTCGTTCGATTCTCTGGCTGAATCTATTCCGATCTTCTGGCTAGATCTACCTCGTTTCGATTCTCTGGCTGAATCTATTTTCGGTCTTCAGGCTAGACCTGACTTCGATCTTCTGGTCAGATCTTCTTTCTTTGATTCTCTGGCTGAATCTATTTTGGGTCTTCGGGCTAGACCTGACTTCGATCTTCTGGCTAGATCTGGATTGATTTGATGATAAATTCCCATCATCAGGATCTCGCATCAGAGGCATGCGCTGGTTGACCCTCTTTCGAAATCTACACCCAACCTTCATGTTAGATATGCAGCTTCGAGAATATTCCACTTTTTGGGCTTCGTACATATTCTTCAGGCTAGAAGATGTCGTAACGACTCTTCAATTAGATTTTGTTTTTTTAAATTGTGATCCGCGGGCTGGATCCTCTTGTAGGTTGATTTTCTGTTGAGCTGTCAATCTACTCCTCTAGCTGGCTTGCTGGGGAGATAACGCTTGTAGGCGACTCTCTGGCTGAATCTTGAAAATGACCCTCATGCTGGATCACACACTTGATCCTCTGGCTGAATCTCATGACTTTGGTTGTAAAGTAACTCTTCAATCTGCTTTGAAGAACATGTTTATCGGCTTATGTGTATGCTTGATATGCATGCGAATGCAAATGTTATGCATGGTACAAAAAGAAATCTGCTTGGGGAAGCAAACTCTGGTAGGGAACGGATCGTTGTATCAATCCTTGAATGCTTTGTGGGGAATGATCTGTCTGCTGGGACCGGGGAGCCACCGAAAATAAATCGGCTCTTTTTGGCCTTGCTGGGGGAGCATCAACTATGGGAACTTTGTTTGGCGAGGCTCTGTGAGGAGAGTCTGCGGGGAAAGCACTTCCTGGGGAAATGTCGTAGGAATCGACCTTTGCTGGGGATATGAACTTGCTAATCGTCCTCAGGCTGAGGATCAAAACAAATCCATTAAAAATACTCTACTAGGGAGTGAGATGAACACTGGGGACACCAATCTCCTGTCTGTTGGGCATGCAACTACTCCGCTGTTGCTGGGGATACAAGGTGCAACTCTACTAGGGGACATGCTGTGCTGAGGAGAGACTCTGTCAACCGCTTGGGGATGAGGATTCATGACTTGGCATCCGGTTCCTGTGACCTGCAATCACACACGTATGTCCCGGGGGAATTACTCGGTTTGAATTCACCGTCCGGGGTTAAGCACATTCAAAGCAAATTTAAATGTTTTCCTGTGCAAATCATCTGTAAAAGCCACCATTATGTTTAGATGCAATATGTTTTATCAAAAATTTGGACATTTTTGTTTGCAAACAAACTGATAAATGAAAAATAACGAGGCTTTTTAACTGAATTATTCGACTTTTATTGGTTGAAAAACTTGTGCCAGGAATAGGCGAGTACATCAGGAAGCTGATCCCTGAAAAGAGGCGATTGCTATAAATTGAACAAAAGAAAACTATCCTAATGGCAATGTGGATAATGGGTCCCACTGAGTTTCGACTCTGCTATGGCTCGTATGACCTCAAGACGCTCTGCTCATCTTGCTTTCTGAAGTGGATGACTAGTCGATCTTTAACCTTCGAAGATTGCCGGATTGAACGAAACGGTGATATAACACGGATGAACTCAGATTGCAGTCATTGGCTTATTCCCTCTTTTGCGTGGACCGCCCTTTTGGGTTTTCAATCCACCGAGATACCCTTTTTTGCCTGAGCCGCCCTTTCGGGTTTTCGACTCACTGGGTGTACATTTATTTATTATTTTTTATATCCCTAATTTTTGCCCGAACCCCTTATTTATTTTTTTTGGTTCGCCGGGATGCCCTTTTTTGCCTGGACTCTCTTTTTTTGTCCAGCGGGTCAATTATGCGAAGTATTTTTTGACTGCATCTAAGTTGACAAGGGATGGGAAGTCTTCGCCATCCATGGTTGTTAGCATCAAAGCTCCGCCCGAGAAAACTCTTTTAACCATGTATGGACCCTCATAGTTCGGTGTCCATTTTCCCCTGTGATCTGTGTTGGGAGGAAGAATTCTTTTGAGTACCAATTCACCGACTTGATACTCCTGAGGACGCACTTTCTGATCAAATGCTCTCTTCATTCGTCTCTGACATAGTTGGCCATGGCATATAGCTGCTAGTCTCTTTTCCTCAACTAGGCTCAGCTGATTGTATCGAGAACGAACCCATTCTGCTTCGTCCAGCTTAACATCCATCAGGACCCGCAAAGAAGGAATTTCGACTTCAACAGGAAGAACTGCTTCCATGACATATACAAGCTGATAAGGTGTTGCCACGGTGGATGTTCTAATTGAAGTTCGATACCCATGTAATGCAAACGGTAACATCTCATGCCAGTCCTTGTATGTTACCACCATCTTTTGCATGATCTTCTTAATATTCTTGTTAGCTGCCTCAACAACGCCATTCATCTTTGGCCTGTAAGGAGAAGAATTGTGATGCTCGATTTTGAAGTCCCGGCAAAGCTCTGCCTTCATTTTGTTATTGAGATTCAAACCATTATCAGTAATGATCCGCTCGGGAACTCCGTATCTGCAGATGATATCTCTTTTCAGAAATCTGGCTACCACCTGCCTCGTAAAATTCCTATAGGATGCTGCTTCCACCCACTTAGTGAAGTAATCAATAGCGACCAAAATGAATTTATGGCCGTTGGAAGCAGTCGGTTCGATCTTGCCAATCATATTAATGCCCCACATTGCAAAAGGCCAAGGTGACGACATGACATTCAATGGGCTTGGAGGCATATGCACTTTATCTGCGTAAATCTGGCACTTGTGACACTTTCGGGCGTATGCGCAACTGTCTGCCTCCATTGCTAACCAATAATACCCCGATCTTAACAACTTTTTAGCCATTGCATGTCCTCCGGCATGGGTACCGAAAGATCCCTCATGTACTTCTTGCATTAACATGTCCGCTTCCTGCTTGTCCACACATCTGAGCAAGACCATGTCGAAATTTCGCTTGTACAGAGTATCATTTGAGTTCAGAAAGAAGCTTCCGGCTAACCTCCTCAACGTCTTCTTATCGTTCGACGACGCCCCAGCTGGGTACTCTTGACTCTTCAGGAAACGCTTGATGTCATGATACCACGGCTTATCATCAGATACTTCATTGGCAGCAAACACATAGGCGGGTATATCAAGCCGAGATACATCAATTCTGGGTACGTAGTTCCAACATAGAACCTTAATCATCAAAGACAAGGTAGCCAAAGCATCAGCAAATTGGTTTTCTTCACGAGGAACGTAATGCAGCTTCACCGTCGTAAAGAAAGTCAACAATCTTCTCGTGTAGTCTCTGTAAGGAACCAAATGAGATTGATGTGTATACCATTTCCCGTTGGTTTGATTGATGACCAAAGCTGAATCCCCATATACATCCAGGGTTTTAATCTGTAGATTGATGGCTTCCTCAAGTCCTAGGATACAAGCTTCGTATTCGGCTTCATTGTTGGTGCAGGGAAAAGTTATTCTGGTACAAAATGGCATATGAACCCCCTCCAGCGTGATCAACACTGCACCAACTCCGCGACCATTGACGTTGACCGCCCCATCAAACATCATAATCCATTTGGATTCAGGGTCAGGCCCCTCCTCCGGGAGTGGTTCCTTGCAATCTTTCGATTTGAGAAACATGATGTACTCATCAGGAAAGTCGAACCTCATAGGTTGGTAATCATCAATCGGTTGCTCTGCAAGATAGTCTGACAAGACACTTCCTTTGATGGCTTTTTGTGAAGTGTATTGGATGTCATACTATGTCAGTATCATTTGCCACCTAGCAACCCTTCCGGTAAGCGCTGGCTTTTCAAAAATATACTTGACTGGATCCATCTTTGATATCAATAGAGTCGTGTGAGTCAACATATACTGTCTTAGTCAGCGAGCAGCCCATGCCAAAGCGCAGCAAGTTTTCTCGAGCAGTGAGTATCTTTGTTCACAGTCGGTAAACTTTTTGCTAAGGTAGTATATTGCATGCTCTTTTCGACCTGACTCGTCATGCTGACCGAGCACACAACCCATTGACCTTTCTAACACAGTCAAGTACATGATTAACGGTCTTCCCTCTACTGGAGGCATTAGAATTGGGGCTCCTGCAAATACTCTTTTATTCTTTCAAAGGCTTTCTGACAATCATCATTCCACCTGACCTCTTGCTCTTTCCTCAGCATTTTGAACAATGGCTCACATGTGGCCGTAAGATTAGATATGAACCTTGAAATGTAGTTCAATCTGCCCAGGAAGCCACGAACCTCTCTTTCTGTTTTAGGTGCAGGCATTTCTTGAATAGCTTTTACTTTCGCAGGATCCACCTCTATCCCTCTTTCACTTACAATGAAACCTAACAGCTTACCAGTTCGCACTCCAAAAGTGCACTTGTTCGGATTCAGCCTTAACTTGAACCTCTTTAGACGTTCAAACAACTTCTGCAGATTGTCCAGGTGTTCTTCTTCTGTTTGGGACTTGGTAATCATATCATCCACATAGCATTCGATCTCTTTGTGAATCATATCATGAAAAAGTGTTACCATAGCCCGTTGGTACGTTGCCCCTGCGTTCTTCAACCCAAAAGGCATGACCTTGTAACAGAAGGTACCCCATGGTGTGATGAATGTCGTTTTCTCCATGTCTTCCGGTGCCATCCTGATTTGATTATAACCGGAGAAACCATCCATGAAAGAATATACGGAGAACTGAGCTGTGTTATCAACCAAAACATCGATGTGAGGTAATGGGAAGTCATCTTCGGACTGGCTCTATTCAGATCTCTGTAATCGACGCACATCCGTACTTTGCCATCCTTCTTGGGTACTGGTACGATATTGGCAACCCATGGTGGGTAACTGGCCACAGCGAGAAACCCTGCGTCCCATTGTTTCTGAACTTCTTCTTTGATTTTCATTGCCATGTCAGGATGAGTTCGGCGTAACTTCTGCTTCACTGGCGGCCTATCTTCATTCAACGGTAACCTGTGCACAACGATGTCCGTATCCAAACCTGGCATATCTTGATAGGACCAAGCAAAGATGTCGACGTACTCACGAAGCAAACTGATCAACTATTCTTTCACCTCGGCCTGTAGATTGGCCCCGATCTTGATCACTTTCTTGTCATCTTCGGTACCAATGTTGACGGTCTCAATCACCTCCTGATAAGGTGCAATAGCTCGGTCCTCCTGTTTCAACAACCCGGCTAACTCTTCAGGCAATTCACAATCTTCCTCAACCCCCTCCTCCGACTTGATAGATAGGATTGTCGAAGTCATACTTGGCCATAACAGTGTCGTTAGCAGTGAGATCCGGATGATCATCTCTGCATATTGGAGGATCATGCTTTACCTTAGAACGAGATCTTTTTTTTTGGAAAGAAAAAATGAAAAAAAGAAACATTGCCATTTTTTGGTAAAAGTAAAATAATTGAAAGAAAGGGAATACAAAATTGTTTGCAAAAGTTGTCCTTTATTGATGATGAAAATAATTGCGAAATGTAACTAAACGGATGACCCTACAGATGAGTCATTACACCCTGGGCAACGTGTAACACTTTATTATACATGTAATAAAAGGAAAACAATAAAAATTACTCTTTCAGTAGAGTAACCCGGACGGCTTTTTCAGACGACCAATTGTTGAGCTTTTCTCCCGGGACACACGGGCGAATCCAGCTATCTAAGTCACTGTCGCTATCAGCCTTGTCTTCATCTGTATCATTGATGATGTGGGGAGAAACCAAACCCCCGCTGGAGAAAGTACCGACTTCATTCTTCTGAGACCCCGGAGTAAACCCCAATCCAAACTTGTCTTCTTTGATGATCGGCTCCACAAATTTGCCCCAGCCTTGGTCATTACCAGCTTTAACCACCTCGACAACCTGCTTATATGAAGAGATAGAAGTCCCGACCTTCTCGGACTTAGGTGAAAAGACAGCTTCGGGCGTGACCTCACTGAATTTTATGGCTTCGAAGCCCTGACACAGCATCTCATGCATCTCGCCATCCATCTCCACGTACTTAAATGTAGACAGGTGGCTAACAAAAATATCCTCTTCACCACAGACAATGACGACTTGACCTTCTAGTTCATACTTGAGCTTCTGGTGGAGAGTAGAAGTAACAGCGCCGGCAGCATGAATCCATGGCCGACCTAGCAGACAGCTATAGGCAGGCTGGATATCCATCACATAAAAGGTGCTCTTGAACACCTACGGTCCAATCTTAACTGGCAACTCAATTTCGGAAAAGACGGATCTCTTAGAGCCATCAAAAGCCCTCACAACTAAATTACTTGGCCTCAGGATGATGCCATCACAATCCAACTTCATTAAGGCTTTCCTTGGAAGAACATTCAGAGAAGAGCCTGTATCATTCAAAACATGGGAAAGAACCACCCCTTTGCATTCCATTGTGATATGCAAGGCTTTGTTGTGATTCCTGCCCTCAGATGTCATGTCATAGTCGGTGAAATCTAGCCCATGGCTAGCATTTACATTCGAAACTACCGACTCCAGCTGGGTAACGGTTATCTCTGGTGGAACATAGGCCATATTCAGTACTTTCAACAAGGCTGCTCTGTGCGCCTCAGAGCACATCAATAATGAGAGAATGGAGATCTTTGAGGGTGTCTGATTTAGCTGGTCGACTACCTTGTAGTCACTTTTCTTGATGATCCTCATAAACTAATCCACCTCCTTCTCGAATGCGGTCTTAGGAGGAGCTTCCTCAGTAGTAACCACTTCGGTGGCTACCTGTTTTCCTTTAGCCTTGGCAGCTGCCTCAGCTTCAGTATTCGTGCACAATATTGATGGTGCAAATAGGCGTCCACTGCGAGTGAAGCCACCAACCCCTCCAACATTGTCTACAGCGGAGCTACCAGTGTCAGTGTCTTCTTTGTTAACTTTCCGCCCCTGGAAGTAGATATCAGCCCCATATTGCCACGGGATAACATTGTCTTTCTCATACGGAACAGGTCCTGGTACCGTGATGGTGACCGGATTAACCAAAGCCGGTTGAGGGTTGTCAGAGCAAATTGTAACTGGTGCGGGACTTTCGATGTTCACCGTTGCTGGTTTTGTACTTTCTGGGAAATATATTGTTGTTGGAGCGGGTCTCTCGGGAACATATATTTCTTCAGGAGTGAAATAAATCGTCATTGTCGACACATCATTCTTCACTGGACGGGTCTGATCGAACTGAAGACAACCTTCATCTATCAGTTGCTGAATACCCCTTCTCAAACTGTCACATCCATTCTCGGCAGCTTGACAATTTCTGCACTCTTTCCCACAGCCCGGGAAAATCTGTCCTTTCAAAAGTCGGTCTTTAACCACCGATAGCGACGTCTTCACATCAGAAATCAAATTCAATGTTTCCCCACTATCAACAACATTAATCCTCTGCCCGTCGGGGGCTGGCATCGGGTTTTGGATAACATTAGGCACCAGAGAAAAATTGATAGCCTTGGCGTCTCTCAAATCTTGTACCTTTAGCTGGAGAGCCTTGCAGTTATCTGTAGTATGGCCAGGTGCGTTGGAGTGAAAAGCACATCTGGCGTTGACATCAAAACCCCTAATCAAATATGATAATGCAAATTCTGAAATTATATGAATGTGTATGTATGTGTATGTATGATGATTATGCTGACAACACGATCACAAAGGATACAAAGGCGTCGCAAAGAATTTGAATCATCGGTACAATCCTCGGTCATTCCACAAAATACGGAGACAACTGCTGGAGAACAGAGAGATCAACATCCCAAAGGCTCAACTCTAGCTGGGGAAGGAGGAGATCTGCTGAGGAAAGAACATCAAATCTGTGGGGAATTTTAGGTCAACACCATAAAAATGGAAGATAACCCTATAGAGAATAATCAAAAGCTGCTCAAAAAGTAGGAGAAAACTATGACTAGGAGCAAGTTCAATGGCGATTGGCGAGGAAACCAATGCGATCTACTGGGGAAGATCAACCATCTCTACTGAAGATCCGCCTTGCTGAGGAAATACGAACTCCGTTGTGGAAGGCCGAAAATCCGTCGGGGATAACAACACAGTGAGGACAAGGAACAAAGCTCCATTGGAGATCAAACACTCCGCCGTGGAACTGAATCAACACAAACGTCTAGGGATACCCGAAGGGTTAACTGCTTGGGGAACCTTCGATGTTTCGTACTTAAGGACTTTCTATCCATCAAAATGCTGTTGATATTTGTTTTTAATTGCCTTGAAAAAATCTTGCTTTTATATATTTAAAAAAAACTGATTTTGATTACAAATTTAATTCCAAAATGATCATAATAAAATTTTAAAACTATTGGCTGAAGTAAATAAGAGTAGAAACAATTGGATAAAAGCTCAAATTTATTTAATGGAATAGTAGTCTACAAATGACAAGACTCCATAGATTTTTACAAAGTTGAAAATGGTAATTTACATGGAAAAGGGTTACATTGAATACAAATGATCCTTAATCCTTCTACCAACTCTTGATATCCAATGTGCTCTTGACCGCTGCTAGGATGAGCTGGTGACGACCCTTGTGCTCAAACAAGTCTTTGAAACCTTGAAGATCTACAGAGTGCAGTTACTTTCCATAATCCCTAATTTTTGCATATGTTTCCCCAAAGTGGGGTACTCAACTTATCGGGAAATTCGTTCTGTTTTATGTCTCTAATTTTTGCCTGGATCGCGCTTTCAGGTTTTCAATCCACCGAGACGCTCATTTTTGCCTAAGCCGCCCTTTCGAGTTTTCAACTTAGCGAGCTGTTCTTTTCTTTTTAGGCGATGTATTTCTTGACTGCATCTGCATTCACAAGACGAGTGAACTCTTCACCATCCATAGTTGTAAGAATCAAAGCACCGCCTAAAAAGGCTCTCTTAACAACACATGGGCCTTCATATTTAGGAGTTCATTTTCCCCTAGAATCTGGTTTGAAAGATAGAATCTTATTGAGCAAAAGGTCACCTTCTCTGAAAACATGAGGTCTAACCTTCTTATTAAAAGCTTTCTTCATTCTCTGCTGGTATAACTGACCATGACACATGGCAGTTAACCTTTTCTCTTCAATTAAATTCAACTAGTCAAACCTGGTCTGACACGATTCAACCTCAGTCAACTTGGCTTCCATAAGCACATGCAATAAAGGAATCTTAACCTCTACGAGGAGCACTGCTTCCATACCATACATAAGAGAGAAAGGGGTTGCCCCTGGGAGCATCTCATGCCAATCCTTGTACGTGACAACCATCTTCTGAATAATCTTCTTGATGTTCTTGTTCGCAGCTTCAACAGCCCCATTCATCTTAGGTCTGTAGTGAGAAGAGTTATTGTAAGACCCCTATTTTGTCCCTAAGATCCCTCATGGCATCATAACATTTCATTTGCATAGCCTCAAGGATCATTGAGCATCTTGGTTCCCTTTATCTTTGGGTGGGACTCCTTGTGAGTGATTTGAGATCACCAAGCATGTTTGAATTGTATATCATTGCTTTTCTCATTTTATTTACTAACCAAAAGCACAAAAATATGTCACTAACATCTTTTGTTTGTAGCTTGAGCAATCACAAGGTCAAGAGCTTCTAGGAGGTCATTGGTGCAAAGATATGGCCAAGAGAAGATGAAAGCAAGCATGGTAATGGTTCCCAAAGCTCTCATCCATCAAATATGCCTCCCTAGCATCTTAATTCATCATTTTGATCAAAGCAGGTCAAAGGGTTGGAGGTTTGTTTCTCAAGGAAACCCTAATTCATTTGTGCACCCACAATGCCTTGCTCATGAAGCAACCTCTACACATGGTCAAATACAATCAAGGGAAGTTCTTTAACTCTTCATTTCATGCATATTTTATCAAGATATGACTCATGGACTTGAGAAGTTGATCAGTCAATTCATCTAACTATTTTGAAATGCACTGATACCTAACTTTTTATGTGTTGGCCAAATTGAGATGATTCAAAAATAAACAATGTTCTTAAGGACAATATTAACAATTTTCATGTTCATCAAAATTTTATTTGAAGCTTGTAAAACCATCTGACAATCCAATACATTATAGGTCATTTTGACTGAAACCCTAATTTTGGGTCAACTTACCAAGGACATAACTCATTCATTTTGTATGATTTTGAGATGGGGTCAAATGCATTGGAAAGCCTAAGAGGTCTACTTCAAATTTTATGTTTAACACAATTTCAAAATATCAAAGTAAATACATGTGATAATGCAAGACATTATAGGTCCTTTTGGGTCAAAGGCATTAAAAGTCAAAAAAGTCCAACTTCAAGTGCCCATAACTTCTTCATCAAAAATCCAAATGATGCAAAATATAAGTCCATTTTGATTGTCTTGAAACGATATACAACTCTAATGTTGGAGGTTTTTCCATTTGAAGCTTGAATCATCAAAATAGAAGGGCTTGAAAGTTGGCCAATTTTAGAAACCTTGCCTTGACATGTTTTGCACATCACACTTTAAACTCAAATTTTATAAATTTCCACACTCCAAATGAGTTTTTGTCCAACATAACATTTGTTACTCATACAAAGACCTTTCTAACCATTATCCATATGCCTATGCTTGGATTTTCTAAATGGTACTTTCGAAGAGATGATTGTTTAGGTACAAATGGAGAATTCAGTTGAAATCTTGTTACATGAGCAATTGCCTTTGCATTTCACACGTCCAATTCCTTTTGGCTGATGCTCAGAGTTCATTTGGCATTGTTTTTGGGCCTTGTGCATGATCATGCAAGCCCATGCAATGAAGCTTCACATGCCATGCACACGGATCATTGCACACTTTCCTTGCCTCTTCCTCTATAAATAGAGACTCCATTCCCTCCATTTCACACGCCTAATTCAACCTGAAATGCTGCAAAATTCTCTCCCTAACCATCACTAAAGAAGCAATTGCATTTTTCTCAAAAATTTTCAGATCTAGAATTCAGCTTCATCTGGTTGTATTCTTAGATCTAATGCTTCTAGACCTTCACCATACATCTCATTGAACTTCTGTTTTGGTAAAGCAAGCAAGGCAACAAGCTCAGGCTACCAGAATTCAAGCACACACTCCAATTGGTATTTTCTTCGATTCTCCTAATCCTTTGACCTATTGGCTTAGATTTTGTGTTGGCTGAAGTCCTCTCAATGGAGGCATCATGTTTATGCTTTTAATTTTTGAAATTCATTGAGTTCATGATGAACACCAGATTTTTCCATCTCTGATTTCTCACACTATAGAGATCTAGAAGGAAAATGGATGGTACAGGGATGATGTACATCATCCCAGCTTTCTAATGATGTATAGATCGCCCGTTTTGATGGAGGTTTGAGTTTCTGCAATTTGGCCGGAATCCTGAAGCTCACCGGAGAAAACGGTTGCTCCGGTGGCTTCATCATCTCCAGTTTGAATCCTGGCCATTGGATCTATTTCCCAGATTGAATCTTAGCCATTGGTTGTTATGACTTTCTATTGTTTCACATGTGCACGCATTGACCGTGGTTCACCATAGGCGCGCGCCTTAGGAGCGTGTGATCTGCCAGCTCAATTAATGAGCTCAGATCCAACGTTCCTCCTTTTTTTGCATTTTATAATTTCTGTTTTTATTTTCTTAAATTCCTTTTATTTCAAAAAATCATATCTCTCTCATTTTTTATCCAAATATTATGGGACCAATTGCATTATTTCCCAAATAAATTCTAGTTTCTATTTCTGATTTTTAATATTTTTTATTTCATCATTTGGTATTTTTTGTGAATTTTCTCTTTTCTGGTTATTTTTAATTCATTTTAAATAGTTTTTGATATTCAAAAAATATAAAAATATTTTCCTAACCTATTTGAATGATGATGGATCTATGAAAAATATTCTCATCAATTTTTGAATTGATTTGAGATTTATTTGAGATTTTAGTTCAATTAGGTTATTTTCATTCATTTTTAATTGATTAAAAATAGTTTCTGACTTTTAAAAATGCTGAATTTTTTTGTCAAACTTTGTTTGACCTTGTTTAACTTAGGATAAATCACTTGGACCTTTCAAGGTTGATTTGAAGTGATTTTGAAGTTTGACCTTTCCATTTATTTTAATTCAAGTTTATCTTTAAGTATTAAAAAAATTCCAAAAATATTATATTCTTTTCTTGACTTCCAATCTTCATCTCACTTATATTTTTGATTGTTTGACCTTGACTTTCAATGTTATTGGTCAACATATGAGGATTGGTACATGATGTTTCATTTAATGCACTTTACTTTTGTCATTTCCATTTCTCTTATTCATCTCCTTCTTCTTCTTCTTCTTTTCTTTTTGATCAATGAGTTGAAGGTTGATAAGTTAGCATTGATTAGGGAGATTTAACCTTCCTTGATTCAAATCTAATTCATCTTGATCAATTGATCAAGTGAATGGCTTTGCATTAAGGATAGGTTGTTTCCTAAATCATGAAAAGGACTTAAACCAATACAAGATCAATTCTCTTCTCCTTGTTGGCATGGCAAGTTGTTGGGACTTGGTTTACTAATCAAGACTCCTAACTTGTGTTTGTTGCCTACATTATTATTGACCGGCCTCAGATAGTTGTGACTTCTACATAAGTCCAATTACGATTGCTTAACATAGCGCTAAATTTGCCTTATGGCACACTAACTACTAACACTAACTATTGACAATTAACATTTACTTTATGCAATTTACTATTCTTGCACATATTATTCATTTGCTTTTCTCTTTGCTCACTTGAGCACATGTTTATGTTAATTCCATTTGCCTTTTGCTCACTTGAGCACATAATTGTGTATATATTATTTTGCTTGTGTTTTGTTTTGATTGTGGTGAACCAAATGCAAGGAAATGGACTTAGTTTCTAGGACTTTCCCTATGCAAAGAAATGGAGAATTGGACTTAGTTTCTAGGACCTTCCTTATGCAAAATTGGAGTAAAAGGATCTTAATGGTGAAGATGGATTAGAAGAACCAAATCTCTAAACTCACTCTTGTCCATTCTTGTTTTACTTCATGGAACTTTTGATGTGTGTGCTTTTGTGCCAGGAGTTTCCATTTTGAGCTTAATTGGAGGACTATTGCCATGTTCATCTAAGTGGAAGATACAAGACACATTGAGGATCTTCTATGAGACTTGTTTGATTGCTTATACTTTGTGGTTTCTTATTCCAAAGGATGGGAGCTACTTGGATCATCAATATGATCTCAAGAGAGGAACTCCTTGTGTGGTTCATTTCTTTCCCTTTACCTTTTTGCTTTTGCTTAGGACTTAGCCCTTCTTATTCTTCTCTCCACTCTAACCCAAGCCAAAACCTTTTGTGCAAACATTTAACATTTGTTTTCAACATTAGAAACCTAAGCCTTATGCTTTGATTTTTAAACTTTCTTTTCCTAATACTTATTTTGAATTGAACCTTTTAAGTCAACTTTGACCATTTTTTATATACTTCTAATTGGTAAATATAACCCATTCAAATGTGCTTTTGTGGTTCCAATGGCCACTTTCTTAAATCAATTTTCCATAACCTTTAGCTATTATGTTTGAGTTATCCTTGAGGTAGATGTAATACTCACCTATATCCTTAGTGATGGACAATGAGTCTTCCATGCTTATTATAGGGTTAACCCCTCACTAGCATGTTGAAGCTATCCTCACATGGTGGATTTGTGGTTTGGTTGAGTTTTCTCCCCTTGATAACAAAAGACCTTAAGGCTTTTGGACCAATCAATTCAACAACTCATTTTGAGATTTTTACCCCGAACTACGAGGTTTTGATCCTAATCTTTTTATAAGATGGTACGTAGGCAATGGGTTTATCCATTCAAACACAAAAATATAAATAACTTGTACATTCTCTCCTCATCTCTTCAATCATGTTTGCACGAACATATTTTCACAAAATACCAACCTTACAACAAGTATGAAAAGGGCTCCTTAGGAGTACCTAGGATGTTTTGGGTGCCTAACACCTTCCCATTGCATAACCAACCCCCTTACCCAGATCTCTGTTCCTTTTACTAGTTTTTGTTAAAACTATTAGGTTTTTGTTCGCTTTCTAACCATTCCTTTGGATAAATAGAAGTGCGGTGGCGACTCGACTTGTATGATTTACCTTGGATTTAGTCAATATCTCTAATGGTAACGAATACCCCGCTACAGAAAAGTGGCGACTATGCTGGGGAGGTTTGCCTAGTGGGTTTTCCCTACTTTTCATATTTGTTGTATTATATTGTGTATTTGCTTTGTGACATATTTTTGTGCAATATGGGATTACTGTATTGTGTGTAATGATTTGAATTGCTTGATATTAATTCCTTGTATGCTGGTGATCTTTGTGAGATGAGTTTGTAAGACCCCAATTTTGGCCCTAAGATCCCTCATGGCCCATATCATATCATATCATGGCCTCAAGGATCACTGCATGCCCTGGTTTCCCTCCTAGTGGGTAGGTTGCCTTGTGAGTGTGGTTCTTGATCACCAAGCATGCCTTGCATTTGTATATCTTTGCTTTTCATATGTTTACTAACCAAAAAGTACAAAAATATTGTCATCTAACCTTGTTGCTTGCAGCTGAAGCAGTCATCAGCCAATTAGGTCAAAATCAGTCAAAGTCAGGCATTGCAGTGCCTGGTGGCCATTTTTGCAGAATTTGGGCACCATGATCAATAATCAAGAGTTCATATGACTTGGGACATCATTTGGAACCAAGATATCAAGGGATTAGGGTTTGGAATTCATCAGAATATGCTTCAGTCATGCAAAACCCTAGAAAGTCAAACTTGGTCAACTGTCCATTTAATCAGGGATTTGATGATGGGATTTGGTCTGAGAGGTCTCATTCATGTCTATATAAGCTTCATATATCATGTCAAGCATCCACAGTGAAGAAAATGAAGTCAGACAAGAAATTTCCAGAAATGGAAAGTTGACCTGTAATTGGAATTTACCAAAAATGGAAACTTCTTGATCCTCAACTTACATCATGATACAAGCTTCAAATGAATTTTTGCCCAACATGAAAGTTGAAGATCTTGTTCTCCCATTTTCAAAAAGTCCAAGAACACTCAAATCCCATGGATGGTTTGCAAGATATGATCAATTCAATTTCAAAAATTTGTGAACTTCAAAGAGCCATATCTCATGAACCATAAGGCCAAATTTGATGGGGTTTTTTCCTACAAACCACATTTCATCTCCTCTTTCCAAAAATATAAATTTCATCCATCAAAACCTCACCATGCAAAATGGCAATTTTGGACTTGTTTCATTTAAATTCAAGTTTGACCAAAAGTTGACTTTTCAAATTAAAGGTTTTCAGCACATTTGGCCAATTGGGAATTGTTTGGAAGGCTATTTGCAACATGTTCCAAGCCCAAATTCGTGCTCATGCTACTATCATACCACCATTTTGGCCAAAGGTGCAAAATTAGCAATATGGCTTCATTAAAGTAAAACAAGCTTAGCACTTCATGAGCAGACATAAAACAGCAAATATATTGGTCATGTACAGCCTGTTTTGAAGCCCAATTCGTGTACAACCCACACCCTCCACTTCCATATTTTCAAAACTTAGCAAAATGCAAATCATTTCATTAAAACTAAACCAACTTAGCACATGGATTAACAATGCTAAACAGTCACATATAAGCAACTTTTCTGCTCATTCCAACCCTAGAGACTAGAGAAACAGCCACACATAACCAGAAAACACACACTCTCTCATTTCCCATTCTGGCTCGATTTACTTTTTTTGCCAAAAAAACTCCAAAATACTCGAGCAGCTTTTGATTGTTCCATGACCTAGACAATATTTGGAGGCTTTTCCAAGCACAGTTCATCACCTGCAGCCATCTTCTTGCTCTGTTTTCTTCATGGACATGAAATGGTGGATCTAGATTTGCAAGGTTCTAAGCATCACTGAGCTGGTTTTCTTCAAGCATTCAACATTGCCAAGCATTATCTTCTTCTGTTTCAGCTTATATCACTCCAAACAACACTGTTTTCATTTTTCTTCAAAACAAGTACTTTAGTTGCTTAAGTTCTTTGAACTTGCTTGCTTTGCTATTTAGCAATTGCTTTTGAGGTATAATTACTTTCTTCTTCATGTAGTCTGGAGACCCGGTCTGTTATTTGACCGGGCAAACTGTCTGAAGTCCTCCTTAAGAGGCAATGCATGTGTGTGTTTAAAATTGTCCCAAGCAGGAAAAGTCCTCCAAGTAAGGCAATTGGTGGAAGGTAGGGATAAGCAATCTATCCCCCACTATTCAGTGAGTCCTCTCTTTGCTCCCATTACATGGTTGAAGCATTGAGATAAAAACCCAAGATCAATCGAGTCAATAATGTGGAAAGAGCTCCATCTTTCTGAGCTCCCACACTTTCTGATATGCTCTCCCTGATTAGGGATAAAAGCAATGAGGCACACCCCTCATCTCCTATTCATCTGCTTCACCTTAGCCTCTCAATGGCAAGGTTAAGAGCGACCTTTACCTATTACAGTGGACTTTCATAGTCAAACCCTCTTGTGTGAGCCCCCTTGTTTGGCTATAGAGTGTGTTGTTTGATATTCATTGTTTGATTGATTGCTTCATATGCACCTGTTTGCTTATATGTTGTGCATTTATCATCATCAATTGCCATTAATGCATGATCATCTCATTTGTCTTTGTGATGCTATCATTGTTGCTTACCCATTGAGGACAATTGTAAGTCCATTGCTTTGGCATTTGCTCCTATGATATGGAGGGATAGAGTGTAAGACCTCATTGGTCACTCATATCTTCTGTTTTATCTATTTGTATGTGAGGATACAGTTATAAGTCCCTGTAAGTTGGCATCTGTTGTCCTGTGATCATAATTTGATCTGTTTGATTTGTATGTGAGGATACAACTGTAAGTCCCTGCAAGTTGGCATTTGTTTTCCTAGGATCATACTGTGTATGTTAGAGTAAGCCCAGACAGATTGGCATCTGACATCCATGCTTTACTTTCTCTGTTTATGAGAGGTTGCAATTATAAGTCCCTGTAAGTTGGCATTTGCTTTCCTGTGATCATAAATTGATCTGTTTGATTTGTATGTGAGGATACAGTTATAAGTCCCTGTAAGTTGGCATCTGTTGTCCTGTGATCATAAATTGATCTGTTTGAGTTGTATGTGAGGTTGCAATTATAAGTCCCTGTAAGTTGGCATTTGCTTTCCTGTGATCATGTGTTGCTTTTGTTCTTGTATGTGAGGATCCATTGTAAGTCCCAGTAATGTGGCATTGGTATTCCTATGATCATATGTGTGGAGTTAACCTAAGTCCAGATAGATTGGCAGTTGACTTCCATATTTCTCTCTTGTTTTCTTCTGTGGAGACTAGTGTAAGACCATTGAGTGGCCTCTGATATCCTGTTCTGTTTTAGGAGACTGGTGTAAATCCATTTATTGGTATCCGGCATCCGCCTTTATTTCTTTGTTAGGAGATTAGTGTAAGACCATTGAGTGGCCTCTGATATCCATTTTTGTTTTAGGAGATTGGTATAAGACCAGTGATTGGCATCCGGTATCCGCTTTTCTTTTGCTTTCTTGTTTGTTTGTTGTTATCCCTTGCTATTCCAAAGGACACACTTGAATCATCTTCTATATGATTTCAAGAAGTGAACCTTCTAAGAAGTTTTACAATCCATCTTCATCCATTCATCCTCATTATGTCCTAAACCTTTTCACACTTTATTTTCAAATTTGACATAAGTGTTGTGCAAACATCTTCATGCTTTTTAACTAAAAACCTGGACTCAAGTCCTTGACTTTTTTCAAACTTCATTTCATAATACTTCTCTTGAATTAATCTTAATCATACTTTGACTCTACTTTCATAATCACAATCAATTAACTTCACTCATTCACTTGTTTTGGCTTTGTCCATTGTTAATCTTTTCATGCATTAGCTATAGGTTTGATTTATCTTAGTGGTTGATGTTAATCTCACCTTCTGTCTTTAGTGATTGAATTGTAAGCCTTCCTTGCCTATTATAGGGTTAACCCCTCCCTGGCAAGTTGAAGCTGTTCTCACATGGTGGACGTTGTTGTTTGTATAAGGTCGAGTTTTCTCCCATTGATAATGAAAAGCCTCAGTGCTTGTGTTTAAAATTGAATCCACCAACTTTGGAAATCTTTTAGCCGAACTACGGCGTTTTGATCCTTACCTTTGATGGAAGGTACGTAGGCAGCGGGTTCATCCGTTCAAACCCAATAAAAGTTGTATATTCTTTTCTCATCATCCCAATCATGTTTGCACAATGTTTATGACATAACAAATAACAATTTTTACAACAAGTGTGAAAAGGGCTCCCTAGGAGTACCTAGGACGTGATGGGTGCCTAACACCTTCCCATTGCGTAATTTACCCCTTACCCAGACTCTCTGATCTTTTTATTAGTTTTCTACGTGTAAAACTTCTTAGGCTTTTGTTCGCTTTTTAGCCAGTCCTTTGGATAAATAAAAGTGCGGTGGCGACTCGAAATTTCAATGTATCTCTTGCTTATGATTTAATCGATAGATCATATAGCGACGAATACACCGTCACAGAAAAAGTGGCGACTCTGCTGGGGATAAGAATCTATCCTTGGTGGTATTGCCTACTTTTTCACCCTTGTTGTGATATATTATTATTTGTTATCTGACATATTTTTGTACAATTTGGGATAACTGTATTGATTGTAATGTGTGAATTGCTTGATATACATTGTTGTTTGCTTTGGTGATCTGTGAGATGAGTTCTATACCCGAACTCGAGTGCACTCTAAGATAGGAGAATGGCATAGTCTTGTTGACTGGTGTGGAGTATTCCTTAGCCAGTTGACTTGCGAGTCCATTCACTTGGTGGAGGTCATGTTGAATTAATAATGTCACACAAGTTATTTGTGGTTAGGCATTATTCTTTCAATCATGTGCCGCAGAAGCCAAGGACCTTAGCTTACCAAACCCATCTTGGCCTATATTTTTAGGACCGTAGTGCGGAGGTCGTTCAGATGTCAGTTCTGATACGATTGTCACGCGATACTACACTCATAAGAGTTTCTCTTGAGAATATTCTTGGAATACGAGTATTCGTTCCTCCGATAATATTCGAAAGATGGAACGATGATTATGGGAACCTCTGATAGAACATGTCTGGCAGGCTTAAACCCTAGTACATTCCCTTTGGGTGGTTCTTAACCGAGACTCCATGCTCGTGACTCTCAACAAACCCGTGATTCGTGGTTGAGTCGTTCAGGCACCGTTAATATCAATGGAACCCGGATCAGGTGTAAAACCTAAAATCCACCAAAGCGGCTGGTTGATATTAAGGATGTTCGAGCCGGTTCATGTACCGTTAATATCAATGGAACTTGGGTGTCGATAAGGTGAAAACCTAAATCCACCAAAATGGATGATTGATATTAGGGATGCATAGAGCTTTCCCACGACCTTTGTTTGGTGTGACTTGCTTGATCCTTGAGTGTGATTGTTGCATTCATACATTCATGCATTCATCTGCATCCATGTCATCAGAAAAAAGAAAATTTTCAAGGAACTCAAAGGAGTTTATTTGCAAAAAATTTCAAACATGAAAAAACCGGGAAAATTTTTTTACCTGATATATCTTATGAGATATTCTCATATATGATCAAATTCTTAGCATTTCAAAGTTTGCAAATAAAACCCTCGAGTTTCTTTGAAATAAAAAACAAGCATATGCATAAACACTTCATGCATCATTTGCATAAGCGGGTGTTTGATTCCGGTCTCCCGTCCTGTGGTCTGACCCTGCGATCTTCATTTATTTTGAAGACGCACTTCGCCGGTACTATACCAGAGCCAACTCTGCCAGATTGATGGATCATCCTGAGCAAGAGAATTGTGAACTCCGAGGAGGATTTTGCCAGACTTAGTACTGTTGATGGATTTATTCCTGGTTAACCAATCCCGGGTTGGCATTGGCTACTGTTCTGGGGCATTCAATGAGCAAGGTTTGTTCACCAGTGGAGGATTCATTCACGCCGATCAACCTGAAGAAGAGGCTGCTGCTATCATTGAAGAAGAAGATGCAGAAGATCTGAACAATTTCATCATTCCTGGTGGTGTCTGCCACAATTGGGTCGCTGTGGATGTTCCTACGGTCATTCATAAGTCAGCGTGATTTGTTCATTTTGCTTAAAACCCTTCTCCCATGCCAAAAGGAGAAGTGATGTCATTGTTGGCAGCATTTAATACAATGATGTTTTCATTCAATTAATGCATTGCTTAAACATTTGTTTTTCCTTTGTTTTCACTTTTTGCTTTTGCATGAAATCAGTGATCACAAAAAGCCATGAAAAACAAAAACAACATTTTTCATCTGCATAAATGATTTGCTTGTTTAAAATTCAAAAGCTTTTCATTATCCAAAATCATTATGCAGGGATTTCTAAACCCATTGAACATAATGATCCAACGCCATCTCCCAATCTTGAAGTCCTTGTATCTAAGGCAGAGGAAGATGATGTTGAAGGGGATTCCTGATGAGATTACCCGCCTTCTTGAGCACAAAAAAGCTCATTCAGCTGTATCATGAGAATCAGCAAAACAGTTAAACTGGGGCATTGCAAATGCAATCGAAAAAAAAAAAAAAAAAAAAAAAAAAGAGAGAGAAAGAGGGTAAAATAAGAAAAAAATAAAAAAAAACAGGAAAAAATTTTCAAAATTTTTCCAAGGGAAAAAAAAAAGTAAATTATACCCTCAAGTCCCTAGTTGACTAATGCTGAATGGATTCAGAGTCGTTATGACCAGCTGAATTTGATTGAAGAGAAGCGATTAACTGCCATGTGTCATGGTCAGTTATATCAGCAGAGAATGAAGAAAGCATTCGATAAGAAGGTCAAGCCTCGTGTGTTCCGAGAAGGTGACCTCGTGCTCAAGAAAGTTTTGTCTTTCGCGCCCGATTCCAGGGGCAAGTGGACTCCAAACTACGAGGGTCCATATGTTGTTAAGAGAGCCTTTTCAGGCGGTGCTTTGATGCTTACAACAATGGATGGGGAGGATTTCACTCGTCCTGTGAATTCAGATGCAGTTAAGAAATACTTTGCCTAAAAAAAAAGTATATGCAAATGAAAAAAAACAGAATAGCTCGCTAAGTTGAAAACCCGAAAAGGGCGGCTTAGGCAAAAATGAGCGTCTCGGTGGAGAACCCGCAAGGGTAATCCAGGCAAAAATTAGAGACTTGAAAAAAGATATATTTGCATCCCGCTAGATTGAGTACCTCACTCTGGGGCAATCTGGGCAAAAATTAGGGATTTTGGCAAGTAACTGCATCCTGACAAGACTTTCTGTTCACAGTCGTCATTTCGTCAGAAGATTCTCGATTCGTCGTCAACTGAAGCTTCGAATACATCGAGATTCAAATTGGTAGAGAAAAGATCATTATGTTCAATGTAGCCCTCTTCCAATATATATCACTGATTTCAAATTTGTACAGATCTATGGAGTCTTGCCATTTGCAGGCTACCATTCTATCAAATCAATTTGAGCTTTTTATCCAATTATTTGCACTCTTATTTGTTTCAATTCAACAAATGTTTTGCATGTTTTAAATTGATAAAATGTCATTGTTTTAAACAAATCAAATTTTTCAAAAACATTGTTTCAAACAAAGTGAACATTCACAAGATTGAAAGGATACTCAAGAATATCTCAGTGCTCTCCCGAGGGTGGCATGATTCCCAACAGGTAAGACATTTGTTCATATTCCTGGTTTGGTGGTATCTTCTTTCTTCAAATTTTTTGTTGGGGTTGTTCCTCAAACAGAGTTGTTGTTGGGGTTGTTCCCCAGTATAGCCGCAAGCAGAGTGTTGTTGAAGACTTCGTTTTCTCCAGCAGCAGTTTTTCCCAGCATGGGTATTTTCTTGTGAAGTTTCGGCGGTTGATGGTTTGTCATCTCGGTGCCCCGTCACTTTCTCTAGTGGGTCGTATACCCCAGACTTTATTTGTCTCCTCAGCACAGTCATGAGTAGAGCTGTTATTGATATCCCCTTCGGAGTCGCGAGTAGAGTTGTTATCACTCTTCCCAATGCAGTTGCCAGCGGGATTGTCTGTTTCCTCAGCATGATCGCCTTCTTTTTGAAGACTCGGTAAGTCAGCGGTTGGATACCCGGTACTTTACCTCTTCCCCGGCGAAGTCGTCTGTGGAATTGTTGCTATCTCTCCGTCAGAGTTTCTCTCTTCAACAGAGCAGGATTTATTTTCCTATTTCAGTGGTTGATTGGTTTGATATCCCAGTGTATTACAACCATCTTTTCCTCAGCTTAGTCTGCAGAGTGTTTGTTGTGGCAGTTTCGCCTGTTGAATACTCCTTCAATCCCCGGTATGGTCGGATGATGGCTTTGGCATCCCGAGAATGGATTGATTTCCTGACTGTTTGTGATCCCCAGTAGAGTGGTTTATATTGCAGAATCTACTTGTTGTGATCAGTTTGCTGTGTACTCTCCCCAAGTGGAGTGGTTTGTTGCAGAATCTACTTGTTTTATTTGTCCTCCCTCAGTGGTTTGTTCCCCAAGGGAGTAGCCGACAGTTTCTCCCCAATAGAGTTGCTTATGCAGTTAGATTCTATTTGGATGATATCATTCTCCCTCAGTGGGTTGTTCCCCAGCGGAGTTGTGTGGGTTTGCTTCTACAGCAGTTCGTGCTTGTGCAGTGCACTTGTTTGTTTCTCAGTTGACACTGGGATGTCCTGCAGATGCTTTGGGACTTCTCTTGTTCCCCTACAGATTTGTCTTAGTGGCTGTTTTGCCCGTTGTGACTTTCTGTACCCTGATTGGGTTGTTTCCTGATATCTCTGATCCTCTGCTTCTCCAGCAGTACCCGCAGATCTTTGCTTTACAGCACATAGATCTCCGCAGATTGGCTCTCCAGCTGGTTTTTTCCCCTGGAAGTATAATACCGGACGTTTGGTTCCTGAACCTGTTTGTGTTAGAATTGTCTGTTTTGTCAGCATTCATCAAACATAAATTACGCATATTCATGCATATTCATAAACATTCAGATATTCATGTTGCATTTCTTGCCATATATCTTTGTTTGTCGTGTCTCCTGCTATGGTGATATAGATCTCTTTACAGATCTCCCCAAGCAGATGTCGGGTGTTTAAAATCTCTCCATATAGAGTCAGCCCCATAAGCAGAAAATGTTTGTCTTTCCTTCTGCAGTTCCCCACTGAGATATATCCTCGTGGATGACGGTTTCTTCCGTTTCCTCCCAACACATATATTGGGATGGATTTTCCTATTTGAGTTATATCCTCATTAGGACGTGTCTTGATTCAGTCTGTCTTTTCGGATCATTCCCGAATTGGCTATTCGTCGAATGTCTTGTGCTTCCCAGTGGGTTGTTCCCCAGCGGAGTAGTTTTGGGCCTCTACCCTCATACCGGTAGTTATAAGTCCTATTGTTCCTGGCTTTCTTGACAGAATTTGTGGTTATACGCCTTTTATTCTTCAGCCAGAGTTTTTGGTTTTCTACCCTCATACCGGTAGTCGTAAATCCTATTTCCCTGCTCTTCAGCAGTTTGTGGTTTGTTATAAACCCTATTTTGGTTTCCCGTGCGGATTTGTGATTTGTTCTATCCCCACGCGGAGTTGTTGGTCTTCTACCCCGTATTCGGTAGATGTAAACCCTAATTTTCGTGGTTATCTTCATTCAATATTTGATGTTGATTTTCCTTTTGCCTGGATAAGTTGTTCAGATCAGCACTTATATCCCCCAGCAAGTTTTTGTGGATAATTGCCGTATGCTAGCAATTTTATCCCCAGTGGGTCCTTTCACCGTTTGCTAGTGATTTGTTCCCCGGATCATTGGTTGTATACCAATGCACCCCCAGCTAGTCCCTGTGGATAATTGCCGGATGCTTGCAATTTATCCTCAGCAGATCGCCTTTCATTTACCCTGTTATCGGTAATGTCTGTTGCTCCTTTTGATTGGTCATCATTATATACCTAGTTTGGTATCCCGATGCCTTTCTTTTCGGTTGATTTATCCTTTATTGACCCAGTAACCGGTTGTGGATAATCTTCCATGCGAGTATATTATTCACGGTCTGCCGGTAATGAATAATATATCTCATGCGCTCTTTAGTTGGAATCCTTTGTTGATTTTCCCCAACTGAGCAAGATTCGTATTCTTTGTAGAATCGAATATCCATCCTTTAACCAATTTGTGTTTTGGATGATGAGTGTTTTGGAAGTGAAAACCAACTCACGTTTTCGGTAGATCACCTATTATATACCCAGTAACCGGTATCCCTGGTGTTTCTTACCATGCGAGTATATTATTCACGGTCTGCCGGTAATGAATAATATGTCTCATGCGCTCTTTAGTTGAAATCCTTTGTTGATTTTCCCCAACTGAGCAAGATTCGTATTCTTTGTAGAATCGAATATCCATCCTTTAACCAATTTATGTTTTGGATGATGAGTGTTTTGGAAGTGAAAACCAACTCACGTTTTCGGTAGATCACCTATTATATACCCAGTAACCGGTATCCCTGGTGTTTCTTACCATGCGAGTATATTATTCACGGTCTGCCGGTAATGAATAATATGTCTCATGCGCTCTTTAGTTGGAATCCTTTGTTGATTTTCCCCAACTGAGCAAGATTCGTATTCTTTGTAGAATCGAACATCCATCCTTTAACCAGTTTGTGTTTTGGATGATGAGTGTTTTGGAAGTGAAAACCAATTCACGTTTTCGGTAGATCACCTATTATATACCCAGTAACCGGTATCCCTGGTGTTTCTTACCATGCGAGTGTATTATTCACGGTCTGCCGGTAATGAATAATATGTCTCATGCACTCTTTGGGTTTGTGTCCCCAGTCGAGTAAGATTCGTTTTCCCGTTGTGGATTCGAATGGCCATCCTATAAACAAGTCTGCTGTTCTAGCTTTCTTCAGGGTGATGAGTGTTTTGGAAGTGAAAACCAATTCACGTCTTCGGATCTTATCCTATAAACAACCCAGTAACCGGTTCAGGATAATTTTTCTTTTCGAGTATATTATTCACGGTCTGCCGGTAATGAATAATATATCTCGTTCACTCTTGGGTCAATCCTTTGTTGCTTTCCCCTCAGAGTAAGATTCGTATTCTTTGTAGAATCGAATATCCATCCTATAAACAAGTTTGCTTTTCTAGCTCTTTTCAGGATGATGAGTGTATTGGAAGTGAAATCCAATTCACGCTTTGGTCGGTCACCTATTATATACCCAGTAACCGGTATCCTTGGTGTTCCCTCCTTTATGCTCCCTATTATGACCTCGGTCCCCCTGTGGAGTCAGATTTTCCTGATTTTTGTTACCCTTATACCGGTAACATCTCATTTCTTTGTTGCTTCCTCAGTGAAGTCTTCTGTTGCTTCTCCCCCAGGAGTCAGCTTGTGTCTCTCCAATGGATTTATTTTCCTTTGGAATTCTTTTCCCCAGTATGAGTCCTTCACTCCCCAGTGAGATCTCCAGTCTGTTTTCTTTTCCCTAATCAGAGTCGTGTCTTGATCACGTATTGTCAGTTTTGTTTATCCCCAACTAGAGTCTTGTTAGAGTCTCTGTTCCTGGTGAGTGTACTACTCCGATGGATCGTCTTTTCTTCTGTGTGAATCATATTCCCCACAGAACTTGTGTCTTTTGCATGCATACATTTGCATCATGAGGTCTCTTAGGGACCAAAATTTGTCTCATTATGGTTATTTAAGCCCATTCTACCGCGTCGAGATGAAGATTTCTAAACTTCACTTCTCCGGCTAGAATGACCTTAAATAGGGGCATCTGTAAGACCCCAATTTTGGCCCTAAGATCCCTCATGGCCCATATCATATCATATCATGGCCTCAAGGATCACTGCATGCCCTGGTTTCCCTCCTAGTGGGTAGGTTGCCTTGTGAGTGTGGTTCTTGATCACCAAGCATGCCTTGCATTTGTATATCTTTGCTTTTCATATGTTTACTAACCAAAAAGTACAAAAATATTGTCATCTAACCTTGTTGCTTGCAGCTGAAGCAGTCATCAGCCAATTAGGTCAAAATCAGTCAAAGTCAGGCATTGCAGTGCCTGGTGGCCATTTTTGCAGAATTTGGGCACCATGATCAATAATCAAGAGTTCATATGACTTGGGACATCATTTGGAACCAAGATATCAAGGGATTAGGGTTTGGAATTCATCAGAATATGCTTCAGTCATGCAAAACCCTAGAAAGTCAAACTTGGTCAACTGTCCATTTAATCAGGGATTTGATGATGGGATTTGGTCTGAGAGGTCTCATTCATGTCTATATAAGCTTCATATATCATGTCAAGCATCCACAGTGAAGAAAATGAAGTCAGACAAGAAATTTCCAGAAATGGAAAGTTGACCTGTAATTGGAATTTACCAAAAATGGAAACTTCTTGATCCTCAACTTACATCATGATACAAGCTTCAAATGAATTTTTGCCCAACATGAAAGTTGAAGATCTTGTTCTCCCATTTTCAAAAAGTCCAAGAACACTCAAATCCCATGGATGGTTTGCAAGATATGATCAATTCAATTTCAAAAATTTGTGAACTTCAAAGAGCCATATCTCATGAACCATAAGGCCAAATTTGATGGGGTTTTTTCCTACAAACCACATTTCATCTCCTCTTTCCAAAAATATAAATTTCATCCATCAAAACCTCACCATGCAAAATGGCAATTTTGGACTTGTTTCATTTAAATTCAAGTTTGACCAAAAGTTGACTTTTCAAATTAAAGGTTTTCAGCACATTTGGCCAATTGGGAATTGTTTGGAAGGCTATTTGCAACATGTTCCAAGCCCAAATTCGTGCTCATGCTACTATCATACCACCATTTTGGCCAAAGGTGCAAAATTAGCAATATGGCTTCATTAAAGTAAAACAAGCTTAGCACTTCATGAGCAGACATAAAACAGCAAATATATTGGTCATGTACAGCCTGTTTTGAAGCCCAATTCGTGTACAACCCACACCCTCCACTTCCATATTTTCAAAACTTAGCAAAATGCAAATCATTTCATTAAAACTAAACCAACTTAGCACATGGATTAACAATGCTAAACAGTCACATATAAGCAACTTTTCTGCTCATTCCAACCCTAGAGACTAGAGAAACAGCCACACATAACCAGAAAACACACACTCTCTCATTTCCCATTCTGGCTCGATTTACTTTTTTTGCCAAAAAAACTCCAAAATACTCGAGCAGCTTTTGATTGTTCCATGACCTAGACAATATTTGGAGGCTTTTCCAAGCACAGTTCATCACCTGCAGCCATCTTCTTGCTCTGTTTTCTTCATGGACATGAAATGGTGGATCTAGATTTGCAAGGTTCTAAGCATCACTGAGCTGGTTTTCTTCAAGCATTCAACATTGCCAAGCATTATCTTCTTCTGTTTCAGCTTATATCACTCCAAACAACACTGTTTTCATTTTTCTTCAAAACAAGTACTTTAGTTGCTTAAGTTCTTTGAACTTGCTTGCTTTGCTATTTAGCAATTGCTTTTGAGGTATAATTACTTTCTTCTTCATGTAGTCTGGAGACCCGGTCTGTTATTTGACCGGGAAAACTGTCTGAAGTCCTCCTTAAGAGGCAATGCATGTGTGTGTTTAAAATTGTCCCAAGCAGGAAAAGTCCTCCAAGTAAGGCAATTGGTGGAAGGTAGGGATAAGCAATCTATCCCCCACTATTCAGTGAGTCCTCTCTTTGCTCCCATTACATGGTTGAAGCATTGAGATAAAAACCCAAGATCAATCGAGTCAATAATGTGGAAAGAGCTCCATCTTTCTGAGCTCCCACACTTTCTGATATGCTCTCCCTGATTAGGGATAGAAGCAATGAGGCACACCCCTCATCTCCTATTCATCTGCTTCACCTTAGCCTCTCAATGGCAAGGTTAAGAGCGACCTTTACCTATTACAGTGGACTTTCATAGTCAAACCCTCTTGTGTGAGCCCCCTTGTTTGGCTATAGAGTGTGTTGTTTGATATTCATTGTTTGATTGATTGCTTCATATGCACCTGTTTGCTTATATGTTGTGCATTTATCATCATCAATTGCCATTAATGCATGATCATCTCATTTGTCTTTGTGATGCTATCATTGTTGCTTACCCATTGAGGACAATTGTAAGTCCATTGCTTTGGCATTTGCTCCTATGATATGGAGGGATAGAGTGTAAGACCTCATTGGTCACTCATATCTTCTGTTTTATCTATTTGTATGTGAGGATACAGTTATAAGTCCCTGTAAGTTGGCATCTGTTGTCCTGTGATCATAATTTGATCTGTTTGATTTGTATGTGAGGATACAACTGTAAGTCCCTGCAAGTTGGCATTTGTTTTCCTAGGATCATACTGTGTATGTTAGAGTAAGCCCAGACAGATTGGCATCTGACATCCATGCTTTACTTTCTCTGTTTATGAGAGGTTGCAATTATAAGTCCCTGTAAGTTGGCATTTGCTTTCCTGTGATCATAAATTGATCTGTTTGATTTGTATGTGAGGATACAGTTATAAGTCCCTGCAAGTTGGCATCTGTTGTCCTGTGATCATAAATTGATCTGTTTGAGTTGTATGTGAGGTTGCAATTATAAGTCCCTGTAAGTTGGCATTTGCTTTCCTGTGATCATGTGTTGCTTTTGTTCTTGTATGTGAGGATCCATTGTAAGTCCCAGTAATGTGGCATTGGTATTCCTATGATCATATGTGTGGAGTTAACCTAAGTCCAGATAGATTGGCAGTTGACTTCCATATTTCTCTCTTGTTTTCTTCTGTGGAGACTAGTGTAAGACCATTGAGTGGCCTCTGATATCCTGTTCTGTTTTAGGAGACTGGTGTAAATCCATTTATTGGTATCCGGCATCCGCCTTTATTTCTTTGTTAGGAGATTAGTGTAAGACCATTGAGTGGCCTCTGATATCCATTTTTGTTTTAGGAGATTGGTATAAGACCAGTGATTGGCATCCGGTATCCGCTTTTCTTTTGCTTTCTTGTTTGTTTGTTGTTATCCCTTGCTATTCCAAAGGACACACTTGAATCATCTTTTATATGATTTCAAGAAGTGAACCTTCTAAGAAGTTTTACAATCCATCTTCATCCATTCATCCTCATTATGTCCTAAACCTTTTCACACTTTATTTTCAAATTTGACATAAGTGTTGTGCAAACATCTTCATGCTTTTTAACTAAAAACCTGGACTCAAGTCCTTGACTTTTTTCAAACTTCATTTCATAATACTTCTTTTGAATTAATCTTAATCATACTTTGACTCTACTTTCATAATCACAATCAATTAACTTCACTCATTCACTTGTTTTGGCTTTGTCCATTGTTAATCTTTTCATGCATTAGCTATAGGTTTGATTTATCTTAGTGGTTGATGTTAATCTCACCTTCTGTCTTTAGTGATTGAATTGTAAGCCTTCCTTGCCTATTATAGGGTTAACCCCTCCCTGGCAAGTTGAAGCTGTTCTCACATGGTGGACGTTGTTGTTTGTATAAGGTCGAGTTTTCTCCCATTGATAATGAAAAGCCTCAGTGCTTGTGTTTAAAATTGAATCCACCAACTTTTGGAAATCTTTTAGCCGAACTACGGCGTTTTGATCCTTACCTTTGATGGAAGGTACGTAGGCAGCGGGTTCATCCGTTCAAACCCAATAAAAGTTGTATATTCTTTTCTCATCATCCCAATCATGTTTGCACAATGTTTATGACATAACAAATAACAATTTTTACAACAAGTGTGAAAAGGGCTCCCTAGGAGTACCTAGGACGTGATGGGTGCCTAACACCTTCCCATTGCGTAATTTACCCCTTACCCAGACTCTCTGATCTTTTTATTAGTTTTCTACGTGTAAAACTTCTTAGGCTTTTGTTCGCTTTTTAGCCAGTCCTTTGGATAAATAAAAGTGCGGTGGCGACTCGAAATTTCAATGTATCTCTTGCTTATGATTTAATCGATAGATCATATAGCGACGAATACACCGTCACAGAGTTCTATACCCGGACTCGAGTGCACTTAGGATAGGAGAATGACATAGTCTTGTTGACTTGTGTGGAGTTATTCCTTAGCAAGTTGACTTGCAAGTCCATTCACTTGGTGGAGGTCATGTTGGGATCAATAATGTCACACAAGTAAGTTGTGGTTAGACATTACTCTTTCCAATATAGACATTTGAAGCCAAGGACCTTAGTTTACCAAGCCCATCTTGGCCTATTTTTTAGGATGTAGTGCGAAAGTCATTCAAGTGTAAGATTTGATACGATTGTTACGCGATACTACACTCATAAGAGTCTCTCTTGAGAATATTTTTGGAATACGAGTAGTCGTTTCTCCGATAATATCCAAAAGATGGGATGATGACTATGGGAACCTCTTGTAGAACATGTTTGGCAGGTTTAAACCCTAGTACATTCCCTTTGGGTGGTTCTTAACCTAAACTCCGTGCTCGTGACTTGCAACAAACCCTTGATTCATGGTTGATCCGTTCATATATCCTTAATATCAACGGAACTTGGGTGTTGATAGGGTGTAAACCTTAATCCACCAAAATGGATGATTGATATTAAGGATGATATGATCCATCCCATGACCTTTGTTTGGTGTGCCTTGCTTGATCCTTGAGTGTGATTGTTGCATCCATGCAATAATGCGCTCATTTGCATCCATATCATCAAAATAATAAGAAAAATTCTCAAGGAACTTAAGGGGTTTATTTGCAAAATTTTCAGACATGGAAAGACAAAGAAGGAATACCAAGAAGTATAGTTTCAGACAACCAGATCTGAAAGAGTTAAGGAATCTGACATCCTATGTACTAGATCCCTTGGGTTTCAAGGCTCGTTTTGGGAAGCTTCTCCCTCTTCTGACTACTCAGGTGGATGAAGGACTGATGAGTGTATTGGTGCAGTTTTATGATCCCTTGTACCGTTGCTTCACATTTCCGGACTTTCAGCTCTTGCCTACCCTTGAGGAGTATGCTTGTCTTGTGGGTATACCTATCCTGGATCAGTTGCCGTTCAGTGGCTTAGAGAGTATTCCTACTTCTCAAGAGATAGCTGACATGTTGCACATAGATGAATCTCTGGTGGGTGCTCATATGACTACCAAAGGTGGAATTCAAGGTCTCCCTTCTGAGTTCCTCATTGCTAAAGCTACTGTTTATGGGAAGACCATGAGTGAGGACGCCTTTGAGGCCATATTTGTACTTCTCATCTATGGGTTGGTATTGTTCCCCAACATCGACAAGTTTGTGGATGTGAACGCTATTAGGATCTTTTCTACTCTCAATCCCGTTCCGACTCTATTGGGTGACACTTATTTCTCTTTGCATATGAGGAATGCAAAGGGTGGTGGCGCCATTGTGTACTGTTTGCCTCTATTGTATAAGTGGTTTATTTCTCACTTACCATAGACGGTCGCTTTCAAGGAGAACAAGGGATGTCTACGGTGGTCCACGAGACTCATGTCTCTCACTAATGATGATATCTCTTGGTACAACCGTGTGTATGATGGTGAATTCTCCAATGTACCTCTTCTTGGTACATGTGGTGGGATTAACTACAACCCTGTTTTGGCACGTCGTCAGCTTGGGTTCCCCCTAAAGGATAAACCTAATAATATTTTGTTAGAGGGTGTGTTCTTTCAGGAGGCTAAAGATCCCCAAGGCTTGAAAGCTAGGATAGTCCGCGCTTGGCGCATGATTCATAAGAAAGGTAGGAAGGAGTTGGTTCCTAAGAATTGCATTGCTTTGGAGCCTTACACTGCTTGGGTAAGGAAGAGAGCGTCTGAGTATCTCATGCCTTACGAGTATCCGAGACCTACACCTATGATTTTGGCTGGGCCTTCAACCCTCCCTAATCAAGGAGTTGAGGAGTTGAGAGACGAAGACCTGTCACGTGCCTGGATTCGTGAACGTGAAGAGTTGCTTCAGCAAATTAAGGAGAAGGACGCTTTGATAGAGTTCCTTGAGCATCAGGTTATTGATGATCCTAATGATGCATGGACTTCTCTACTTCCTCAGTCTTCCCGATTTTGGAAGAGGAAGTACGATCTACTCGCCAAAAAGAGAAGGCGGATATGGAGGCAGCTTATGAGGAGGAAGTAAAGAGGCTTCGTGCATCTTATCTTCCTGTGTCCCGAGCTTTAGATGATTGTTTCTAGGGATCCATAGGATGATTATTTTCCTTTCCTATTGTACATGATTGACAATGTTGTACTTCTTTTCCCCAATATTATTTTATGAGATATTTCTATATGCGATAAATGTTAAATGATTCCAAAATTTGCAAATAAAACCCTAGAGTTCCTTTGAAATATAAAAACAAATCATATGCACAAGCATTGCATGCATCATGTGCATAAGCAGGTTTTGTTTCCGGTCTCTTGTCTTGTGGTCTAATTCTCTGCTCTTCATTTATTTTGAAGACAAGCTGACTCACCGATACTACACTAGAGCCAACTCTGCAAGACTGATGGATCATCTAGAGCAAGAGAACCGAGAACTCAAGGAGGAAGTAGCCAGATTGACTGCCATGATGGAGTCATTCATGGCTGCCCAGAGCCAGTCTTCTCCAACGCCTTCAACTCCTCCCCAGAGGACGGTTATCTCTGAGATCGTCTCTTCAACTGTGCCTGCTGCCAGTGCACACTTTATTCCGACAGCCATGCCAACCGGGTTTTCATGGGGGATGCCTCCTAATTTCATGCCTGAGGGTCTCGCTCCCACTTTTGCGTCTCTGCCGGCATCTAGCCCGGTCCTTGCTGTTCCTCCTCCTGTCGTGCATACTCTTCCCAGGGTAGACGACACCATCTATCATTTTGAGCCGTTTGAGGGCCCATTGTCGCATCCGCGAAAAACAACCGGCGGGAAAAACAAAACAAACAGAGCCGCCACCTGTCGCATTACGCGAAAAACCGGCGGGAAAACAAAACAACAGAGCCGCCACCGTGCGTTATTTATCCCAAAAGAGGGAAAGGAAACGCTCGAAGTAAACCTGGAAAAGACACGGTGTCGCGACCAAAGAGAGATGGGATCGGGAGTCGGTTATGCGAAGGGAAGGTATTAGCACCCCTATGCATCCGTCGTACTCGACGGGATCCACGCACAAAAGGAAGGATAAAGGTTGCTAAACGCTGCTCAAACATCAAACACTGGCTGAAAGAGACACAGAAAACAAGAGAAACTAACTCGGCAGGATATCATGTCCTGGGCCTACGTAGTTTGCCAGGCACAGACATCAGAGTCGACGTAGTTCGGGACAGGGGAAACGTGCTCGCTAGGATGTCGCATCCTATGCATACGTATCTTCTCGGACTAAAGAAGAATCAGAGCACTCGTAGCTCGGCTAACGCACGCCAAACAAAACCACACAGGAAATCGACTGCCAATCGCTGGACTTACGACAAACTCCACACAAACAGGCAAACATGGAAACCGAATGCCAATCGCTGGACTTACATCAGACTCCAAACCAAACACACGCACACTGGAAACCAAATGCCAATCGCTGGGCTTACATTGGACTCCAACACACACAAAGGGACAAAACAAAAAAGGCGCCCGGAGAGATCAGCTCATCTCCTGCCTACGTACCTCATCTGGTATGAGGACCAGGGCGACGTAGTTCCCCTACACAGGGACAAAGGACTAGCCTAACCAGATACAAAGAGAAAACACAAACTACTAGGGAGACTACGACTCGAGCCTAGAAGTTGTCATGCATACGATCCCTAAGTTAAGGTTGCTATCTAACTTGCACAGGGAGCAAGCTATCCTAAACAACACAAACAGTCATACAGAAGCACAAAACAAGCACACACACTATATACAAACAGAGGGGCTCAAACAAGGCTAGGCATTAAAGCCAACTAGAATGGGGTAATATGAGCTCTTAACCCTAACATTGAGAGTTAGGGTGAAGCCAGATGAAATGGAGATGAGGGGTGTTCCTCATAACTCTTATCCCTGGTCAGGGAAAGCTTCAAACAATAGAAGGTGTGGGAGTTCAGAAAGTTGGAACTCTCTCCACAAGTGAATGACTCTATAGGATCTTGGGTTAATATCCACAATGCATCAACATGTAATGTGAGCAAAGGGATGACACACTGACTAGCAGGAGATGGATTACACATCTCTTTTATCTGCCAATTGCCTTATCAAAGGACTTTTCCTGCTTAGCACAAAAATAAACACACAAGAACATGGCCTCTTAAGGAGGACTTCAGACAGGTGCCTGACCCCATAACAGGCCAGGTCTTCCAGACTACATGAAGAAGAGAAATTATACCTCAATGCTCAAGCAACCAAGCAAAGCAAAAGCAAGTTCACAATGAACTTAAGCAACTAATGTACCTGAAAAAAAATCTAACTCAATCAGTATACAACTCAAAAAGTCAAACAGACAACCAATAGTCAACAGTCAATAGTACACAGTCAAACAAGCAATGCAACAATGTGCAAGGCACAAGCTCAAATACAAATGTCTTGGCATCAACCTACAAAACAACTCAAGATTAGTCAACATTAACCAATTAGTCAACTCAAGCAAATGAATCAATCCAATCATGGCCATGTGCTTCTTAACCTGAAAACAAAGCTCAAACATGAGAGGCAAACCACTAGGACAAAGCCTAGGGTCAAAGATGGAGAAAAAATTTAAAACAGAAGCTGAAAATTGACATGAATCAACCTCAATCAATTAAGAACATCATCCAAAAGGTCTCACATCAATATCATATATCAAAAGTATTTCATAAACCAATCATGGCAAGGCATGCAAGTTGAAAGCACATTGTGACAACAGAATGAACAAATGCACATTAATTCAAAAAAAATCATGGCTAAGCAGAACACTCAACATGATCACCACACCAAAAATTAGGGCAATTGAGCAACATTAGGCATGGTAAAGAAATTGCATAAGGCAAGGTAACCAAAACAAGCTCAAATGGGGCACAACTTGGCACATCAACTTAGCACAAGCCTAAAACAGAATTGGAACATGGTAAAGACCTCCAATCAAATCCAAAACAAACTTAAACGTGTTTAGAAAGAGTATGCAAAGTTTCACATTCATATGATAAAGCATAAGCATTTCACAAATCATTGAAGTTCAAGACTATTCAAAAGCTCACAAATGATCATCCAGAAAGAAAAATCTCAAACAAATAAGAAATCAATTCAAAAATTCCACAAAAAATCATGAACGTTCACAACATATACAAGGAACATCATACAAAAATTCACATCATTTGGAATTTATTGGGCATGGCAAAGAAATTAATCAAATTGAGAAAGCAAAGGTGTGACACACATTGTCACACCTACATTCACAAGATCATAACTCAGCAACCACAAATGATAAAAATGCAAACTCAACACCAAAATGTCCAGCGTGAAGTCTAGTTTAAGCATGTCAAATTTCAAAAGCATTGGATTAAAACTCATCATTTCACAAGAGATATAGCAAGCAAGGTACAAAATATGATACATGCACACAAACCCTAGGCCAAATTAATTTTCATCTGAGCACAATTTCTGGAAAAATCATCAAAAAATATTAGACACAATAAGGAGAACAATGCAAAAATCCACACATTTTTTGGATCAATATTCATTTATTTATGAATTTATGAAGTGGAAGGAAAAAATAAAAAACATGAATGAGCATGGCACATGAATACATGAAGAATAAGAAATAATGCATGTCATATTTGAGTTTGTGTCAAAGGCTGGAATCGAACTGAGTAGGATTTTGAATTGGAGCGTGCTTCATAGTGAAACGCAGCGCTTCACTTAATGCGCTGGCATGGTCAAAGGTGACATGGCTCGGGTCAAACATACAGGAGCCAATCAAAAGGCCACGCAATTGCTAAGCTGGACCAATACATGTCCATAAACACATAAACACATGCAGAAACGCGCTAGGCAAGATCAAACAGAGTTCTAGAAGCGAAACCCTAGCAACTTCATCATGTTCATCATACCTCAAGAACATAGTTCTCAGAAACGCAAAATAAGCACATCATTATGTTCATCTCTCATCATACATCAACAATCCATGCCTAATTTGTTCTAATTCAACATATATTCAAAGATTGAAGCCATGAAGTTTCACATGTCAAACTTAAATCTAGCATAACTAACTCAATTCTTCATGAAAATTAATGATCTAAAGCTCAGTTTTCTCAGTGTTCCAAGATCTATCATAATCACATAACAATTTCATGAATTAAGAGATGCGATTTCTGACCTTGATGAAGATGCAGAAGTGGAACAGCTGGATTCAGGCCTTGAACAGCTCAAACAGATGATCCTTAGCTCTTGTATGATTGAATGGAGGAAGGTTCGAAGGTTAATTGTGCTTGATCTTTCCAAAATTTCCAACTGCCATGGATGAGTGTAAGCTTCGAGCTGCTTCAAATCTGCATGAATTGTGATGGTTCTTGCTTCAAACATGCGCCATAATCCTTCCAGATGAGGATTTGATCAATGGATGATGAATTGGTTTGAAGAAAATTGAAAAAGTTTGAGAGAGAAAATTTTAGATCTGAAAATGTGATGTTGCCAATGCAGAATTCTGTTAGGATTAGGTTTATATATGCTCTGTTAAACAAGTTCTTAATCACAATTAAGCCAATGCAAGTGTTATTAGTGAAAACAAGGTGTGGATGCAAATTGGACAATGCACCTTATGCATGAGATTACCAATGGAACAATGCACGTTTTTTGCTTTGGACTCACTTGAAATTCTGTTTGGAGCCAAATGCAAGTGATGGAATGTATGGACAATGCATTATTTTCAAATTTGAATTTTCCCTCCAAAATTCAAATGAAAAACCAAAAAATTATATGATGAGAATGCATGGCATATGATGCATGATTTGGATAGTACATGTCAAGACATGAATGTACAAAAAAGAAACACTTCATTTGGCCTTATGGTTTGAAAGTTATGCATGTTTGAAGTTCAAATTCACTTGGCCATGATTGATCCATATCTTTTCAACAACACATGAGAAATTCATGATCTTTGACTTTTTAGAAAGGGGAGGGAAAGATCTTCAACTTTCATGTTGGACAAAATTTCATATGAAGCTTTCTTGATGATGTAATCTTGAGGAGAAAACCTTTCCATTTTTGGCAACTTCAAATTACAGGTCACTTACTATTTTTGGCAAGTTTTGATCTGACCTCAAATTCTTCATTGTTGATGTTTGAAATGTCAAATGAGACTTGTATGGACATGAATGAGGCCTCTCTAACCATCTCCCACCTTCAAATCCATGATTGAATGGACAGTTGACTTCTGTTGACTTTTTAGGGTTTCAGATGACTTGCACATTGACTGATGAGCTTTGAGCCTCCAATTCTTGACCAAACCACTTCAAAATGATCCCTAGGTCACATGAACTTTTTGAACCAACCCTAGGGCTTTGCTTCCATAGGAAATACACTTGCTTGCTTGCACAACTGGATCTCCTGACCAATCTTGACTGATGAACTGATGAACTATGCAATGGACAATGCAATGTTATGCAGTGGACAATGCAATGCTAATGACCTAAAATGAGAATGCATATACAAAATGGGAGGTGCAAATTTGAGGTGCTACAGCTGCCCCTATTCAATCAACTGGGAACCCGAACGGATGAGAGCAACGGCTATCAGACCTTCAGGGTAAACAGGGATTGAATACCAAGAACCATAGAAATTTGCACACTGCGGGGGATGACTTATGATATTTGCACTCCACAGGGGGTAATACAAAGAAAAGCCAAGTAACCAGACAAGACGTTTACCGACGACTCTTGGGGATTTGATTTTTATCAAAAGAAAAGGATACAACCAAACGTCAACGGACGAGAGGGAAAAACTCAACGTTTATCGACACCAACAGAAAGGTGACCAGACATTAACGAATGACTGGAAAGGACTCGACCAAACGTCAACGGACGAACGGGAGAAGCTCGACGTTTATCGACACCAACGGAGAGGTGAATCCCTTCACTGGGGAGGGAAATCCAATACTTGCAACCGGAAACCAAATAGGATGTTTACCGACGACTCTACTGGGAATCTCTGGCTGGGAAATTACCAGACATTGACCGATGACTGGGATAAGACTCGATGTTTACCGACATCGAAAGATGATGTTTACCGACACCAAGCAAAGATGACCAGACATTAACGAATGACTGGGAAATAGGATGTACAACTAGACGTCAGCGGACGACTAGGCAAAAAACTCAACGTTTATCGACACCAACGGAGAGGTGAATCTGGGGAAAAAGTTAACACAAACAACCGTCAACGGACGATCGGGAAAAACTCATCGTTTATCGACACCAACGGAGAAGTGATTCTGAGGGGAAAGATATCACTATACGTCAACGGACGAATAGGAAAAACTCAACGTTTACCGACACCAACGGAGAGGTGATTCTTCTGGGGAGAGAAAATATAACTCAACCAAACGTCAACGGACGATTGGGAAAAACTCAACGTTTATCGACACCAACGGAGAGGTGAATACTTCACTAGGGGAGGAATAAGGGTATTACGAACATCGAAAGATGATGTTTACCGACATCAAAAGAAGACCAGACATTCACCGATGACTGGGGTAGGACTCGATGTTTACCGACACCGAAAGAATGGTGTTTACCGACACCAAAGAAGACCAGACATTAACGAATGACTGGGGCACAACTCGATGTTTACCGACACCGAAAGAATGGTGTTTACCGACACCAAAGAAAGAACACACACGGGTGCTGACATGATACTTACCAGTATCACACGATGACATCTGCATATGCCAGGGCAAGGCTAAACACTTGCTGGGAATCTCACTGGGGAGAATCAGGCTTTCCTTTCACTGCGGGTGAGGAAATAAGCCTCTCTGGGGAAATATCAATCCTGAATGCTGTCAAGAGCAACTGTAGCAAATGTGCTGTATAGATGTTGAACAATGATCCGCCTCTGCCGGGGATACGGTCTGATTAGGTCTAACACATGAATGCATATGTTTGAATTTTTCTATGGCGTAATGCTCCCTATCGAATGGAAATGCTACGCAATTTTGAGGATGCAATGATTACTACATGCAAAATGCAAAATGATGAACTCCTGCTGGGGAGCCAAAACTGATCAGATACTCCAACTTTGTGGGGAGACTCTGCCTGAGGCATATTCTGCGGGGGGGAAAAGGATCCCAATCGACTCGGGGGACTCCGCTTGGGAAACAATCAATGCTACTTTGCTGGGGAAAGCTACCCACAGGTAGGATAAACTTTGCTGGAGATAATTTTCCGACCCTGATCCACTCGGGGAACCTGCTGGGGAAAACCAATAACACCAATCTCTGCTCGGGAGATCTACTAGGGGAAACCCACACGACCCTGATGGGAACAGGCACACGCGACCCTACTGGGGACAGGCCTACACCATTCTGCTGAGGAGAGCAAAACTCTGTTGGGGATATAAATATATCAGACCACGCTGGAGATAGACATCCACGACCCTGCTGGGGACGAGCATTCACGATCACGCTGGGGATACAACATCCTTCCCACTCAGTGGGGATTAACGATCTTCAGACTCAGCTGGGAATTCGATAACCTTCAGACTAGCTGGGGAGTAAACCCACTTCCCGGCCTGCTGGGGACAGGCAATCCTTAGATCTGCTGGGGATATAAGGCACTCTCCACAGGCGTCTCTGCAGGGGAACACAACTCTGATAGCTCTCATACTTGCTTGGAAAAATATCTGCTAGGGAAACGTCCTCACAGATGACAACCTGCAAAACGACACAACATACATGCCCCATGGGATTGCATGGACAAGATACGCTCAAGGGTTCTCAACATTCAAAATGATTTTCAAATGTTTTATCTTTCTGCACGTTATTGTTTAGCCTTCATGTTTTTATATGCAATGTTTATCAAAAATTCGGACGTTTTTGCAAACAAAACAATAAAATACAAACAAGAGAGCAATTTATCTGAATAACGACTTTTATTGATTGAAAACGGGCCTGAAAAGGCGAATACATCGGGAAGCAATTCCTAGAAAGAGGTAATTGCGCACAAAAGGAAAAAAAATCTATCCTAATGGCAATGTGAACACGGCATCCACTATTTCCCAATTCTGTTATAACTCACAGATCATCAGTTTTCCGCCCAACTTCCTTGCTTTCTGAGAAGAATGACTGGACCGATCACATCTTTCGAGACGGCAGACGATGAAGCGCGATGAAGTACAGACAACTCAGACTGTAGTCTTCGCTTTAATCCCTCTTTTGCCTGGATCGCCCTTTCGGGTTTTCAATCCACCGGGATACCCATTTTTGCCTAAGCCGCCCTTGCGGGTTTTCGACTTACCGGGTGTACAAATTCTTTTCATTTTATCCCTAATTTTTGCCCGAACCTTTTCTTTCTGTTTTTTGGTTCGCCGGGATGCCCTTTTTAGCCTGGACTCTTTTATTCTTTTTGTCCAGCGGGTCAATTTATGCGAAGTATTTTTTGACTACATCTGAGTTAACAGGGGACGGGAAATCTTCACCATCCATAGTTGTAAGCATCAAGGCTCCACCGGAGAAAACCTTCTTCACAACATATGGACCTTCATAATTAGGAGTCCACTTGCCCCTGTTATCTGTACCGGGAGGAAGGATCCTCTTCAAAACTAAATCACCAGTCTGATAGCTCCGAGGACGCACTTTCTGATCAAAGGCTCTCTTCATCCTTCTCTGATACAACTGCCCATGGCACACCGCTGCTAGCCGTCTTTCTTCGATAAGGCTCAACTCATTAAACCTTGTTCGAATCCACTCAGCTTCGTCAAGCTTGACATCTAACAAAACTCTCAGAGAAGGGATCTCCACTTCAACAGGTAGGACTGCTTCCATACCATACATAAGGGAGTACGGGGTTGCCCCGGTCGACGTACGTACTGATGTACGGTACCCATGCAAAGCGAAAGGTAGCATCTCATGCCAATCCTTGTACGTCACGACCATCTTCTGCACAATCTTCTTAATATTCTTGTTATTGAGATTCGAACCATTATCAATAATGATTCTCTCAGGAACCCCATAATGACAGATGATTTCCTTCTTGATGAACCGGGCAACCACTTGTTTGGTAACATTAGCATAGGAAGCTGCTTCCACCCATTTGGTGAAGTAATCAATCGCAACCAGGATGAAGCGATGTCCATTAGAAGTAGTAGGCTCAATCTTCCCAATCATATCAATGCCCCACATGGCAAACGGCCAAGGCGAATTCATGACATTCAGAGGGCTTGGTGGTACATGCACCTTATCAGCATAGATTTGACACTTATGGCACTTCCGAACGTACTTGAAACAATCGGATTCCATAGTCATCCAGTAATAACCGGCTCTCAACAATTTCTTAGACATTGCATGACCACCGGCATGGGTACCAAAAGAACCCTCATGGACTTCCTGCATCAACAGGTCTGCTTCGTGTCTATCCACGCATCTGAGCAAGACCATGTCAAAATTCCTCTTATACAGCACATCATCCTGATTCAAATAAAAGCTTCCAGCTAGCCTTCTCAGGGTTTTCTTGCCATTCTTTGATGCACCTTCAGGATAATCCTGGCTCTTGAGGAAGTTCTTGATATCATAGTACCACGGTTTCTCATCAACAACAGACTCGGCTGCAAACACATACGCAGGCCTCTCGAGTCGATTCACCGCAACATGTGGCACATGATTCCACCAATGAACCTTGATCATAGAAGACAAAGTAGCCAAGGCATCAGCCATCTGATTCTCATCCCGGGGGACGTGATACAACTTCACCTTCTTGAAGAACGTCAGTATTCTTCTGGTGTAATCTCTATAAGGAATCAAATGCGGCTGGTTGGTATTCCAATCTCCATTGACCTGGTTGACCACTAGAGCGGAATCTCCAAATATGTCAAGCGTTTTGATCCTCAGATCAATGGCTTCTTCTATCCCCATGATACAAGCCTCATACTCAGCCTCATTGTTGGTGACGTCGAAAGTCAATCTGGCAGAAAAAGGTATATGAGCCCCTTTTGGATTGATAAGCACTGCACCAACACCATTTCCATTCACATTCACAGCCCCATCAAACATCAATGTCCACTTGTCATCAGGATCCGGTCCTTCCTCGACAAGAGGTTCTTCACATTCTTTCATCTTAAGATACATGATGTCTTCATCAGGGAATTCAAACATCATCGGCTGATAATCATCTATCGGTTGCTCGGCGAGGTATTCTGACAGAATACTACCTTTGATGGCCTTCTGCGACGTGTACTGGATATCATACTCTGTTAAAATCATCTGCCAACGGGCAACACGTCCGGTGAGAGCCGGCTTCTAAAAGATGTACTTCACTGGATCCATCTTAGAAATCAACAAGGTAGTATGGTTCAGCATATACTGCCTTAGTCGGCGAGCAGCCCAGGCCAAAGCACAGCAAGTTTTCTCAAGCTGCGAATATTTAATTTCACAGTCGGTAAACTTTTTGCTAAGGTAGTATATGGCATGCTCTTTTCGACCAGACTCGTCATGCTGTCCCAATACACACCCCATTGAGTTCTCGGTCACTGACAGGTACATTATCAGCGGTCTCCCTGGAACTGGAGGTATCAGGATTGGAGGTTTCTTCAAATATTCTTTTATCTTGTCAAAAGCTTTCTGACAATCATCATTCCACCTGATTGCTTGATTCTTTCTCAGCAATTTGAATATCGGTTCACACGTGGCAGTTAGGTGAGATACAAACCTTGCAATGTAGTTCAATCTCCCTAAAAACCCACGAACCTGCTTCTCAGTTTTCGGTTCAGGCATTTCTTGAATAGCTTTGACTTTTGCTAGATCAACCTCAATCCCTTTCTCACTGACAATGAAGCCCAACAGCTTACCTGATCTCGCCCCAAACGTACACTTGTTCGGATTCAACCTCAGTTTGAATTTTCTCAATCTGTCAAACAACTTCTGCAAATTAACCAGGTGCTCCTCTTCTGTCTGCGACTTCGCAATCATATCATCCACGTACACTTCGATCTCTTTGTGCATCATGTCATGAAAGAGAGTCGTCATAGCTCTCTGATAGGTAGCACCGACATTCTTCAGCCCAAATGGCATCACCTTATAGCAGAACGTGCCCCAAGGTGTAATGAATGTCGTCTTTTCCATGTCTTCTGGCGCCATCTTGATCTGATTATAACCAGAAAAACCATCCATGAAAGAGAAAATCGAGGATTGAGTCGTATTATCAACCAATACATCAATGTGAGGTAATGGGAAATCATCTTTCGGACTCGCTCTATTCAAATCCCGGTAATCGACACACATTCTGACTTTGCCATCCTTCTTCGGCACTAGAACGATGTTGGCCACCCATGGGGGATAAGTGGTTACTGACAAGAAACCAGCGTCGAACTGCTTCTGAACCTCTTCCTTGATCTTAACAGCCATATCAGGACTAGTTCTGCGAAGCTTCTGCTTGACTGAAGGACAATCTTCTCTGAGAGGTAGTCTATGCACCACAATATCGGTATCCAACCCAGGCATATCTTGATACGACGAGGCGAATATCTCCACATGCTCTCTCAGCATCTCAATCAACCTGCTCTTGACATCTTCTTTCAAAGCAGCCCCGATCTTGATATCTCTTCTGGCGTCCTCAGTACCAAGATTAACAATCTCCAACTCCTCCTGATGAGGTTGGATGACCCTTTCCTCTTGCTTCAACAATCTGACCAATTCTTTAGGGAGCTTACAGTCTTCCTCACTCTCCTCTTCAGCTTGGTAGATGGGATTATTGAAATCATACTGAGCCATAAAAGAACTGTTCATAGTGGATTCCGTGAGATCACTCCTGCATGTTTAATGCTTTATTTTAGAAAAAAGAGTCCAAGAAAGTCACAGAAAAACAAAAACATTGCCATTTTTATATTTTTTTGAAAAATGAAAACAAAAATAGAAAGACAGGGTTCACCAAATTGTTTGCAAAACGTCCTTTATTAATGATAATCATTGAAAACATGATGAGGCCCTACAATGAACCATTACGCCTTGGGCAGAACGTAGGGTTTTGTGCAGAATGAAAAAACAAAAGAAAATTACTCTGTTTGAAGAGTAAGTTGGACCACACCTTCTGCTGTCCAGTTGTCGATCAATTCCCCTGGTGCACACGGGCAAACCCAGTTGTCGAGATCACAATCACTGTCACCGTCTTCCCTACTGGCCGCAAAGACGTCACCGTGATTCATCAGCCCAGCGCTGGTAAAGGTACTCGGACCTGTCTGCACATTCTGCTCCGCTTGCAAGGGTTGATAGCCAATTCCGAACTTATCTTCCTTGATAGGCAAATCCACCATCTTGCCCCAGCCTTCTGCCTTACTAGAGTTGACAACTTCTACCGCCTGCTTATAAGACGCAATTGAGGCACCTGGCTTCTTCTGATCAGCGAAAGCCACCCTCTCAAGAGCAACAGTCTCGAACGCCTGGCATAAGGTTTCATGGATCTCGCCATCCACCTCTACATATTTGAAAGAGGATAGGTGACTCACCAGAATATCTTCTTCACCGCACACGGTCACAATCTGACCGTTCTAGACATACTTCAACTTTTGGTGGAGAGTCGACGAGACTGCCCCAGCTGCGTGAATCCACGAACGCCCCAACAAGCAACTATAAGCGGGATGGATGTCCATCACATAGAAGATAATATCGAATACCTCCGGACCGATTTTCACTGGCAAGGTGACTTCACCAAAAGCAGAACGTTTGGATCCGTCAAATGCATGTACAATCAAGTCACTCGGAGTGAGCACAACCCCTTCAACAGCTATCTTCTTCAAAATCAGCTTGGGCAACACGTTCAGCGACGAGCCAGTGTCTACCAACACGTGAGACAAAACAGCACCCTTGCACTCCATGGTGATATGCAAGGCCTTGTTATGGTTACGCCCCTCAGGCGCTAAGTCTAAATCAGTGAACCCCAAACCATTCCTGGTGCTCACATTGGCAATAACCCCTTCCAGCTGGTTGACGGAAATCTCTTGAGGCACGTAAGCCATATTCAACATCTTCAGCAAGGCATTACGATGTGCCTCAGAGCACAAAAGCAATGAGAGTATTGAAATTTTGGACGGAGTCTGATTCAGTTGATCTACAATCTTGTAGTCACTCTTCTTGATTATCTTCATGAACTCCTCCACGTCTTTCTCGAATGAACCCTCAGGTACCTCCTTCTGAGTTGGTTCTTCGTCAACCACAGCCTGTTTACCTTTAGCCTTGGCAAGAGCCTCGACATTATTGTCTCTTAAAGGTTATGGAGCAAACAGACGTCCACTTCTGGTAAAACCTCCTGGTCCACCGACATTGTCCACAACTGGACTCACAACCGCAGGAGTTCTACTCGGCACACCAATAGTCCCAGGCGACTGATTTGCTGGCCTAACTTGATTCTCAGCCCTTCGATTGCTGCGATACGCGTTGTCATACCTCCACGGCACAGCCCTACTATCAACAACCCTTCTACCCGAAGTACTGACAGTTACAGGAGCAGAAATGGTAACAGGGGTACCACATGTTGCAGACGCACTACCAACCCTCTGGCCACGTCCTTCAGACGGTTTGAAGTAAATGGTGACGGTTGACACTACCCCACGATCTATGACAGCCCGACTGGATTGCAAACAGCCCTCATCCATCAAACCCTGGATACCAACCCTCAACCGATCACAACCATTCTCAGATTCTGAGCAGTCTACACAGCCCTCACAACATCCCGGATAAACACCTCCATTCAACAAACGGCCCTTTACAACCAACAAAGAAGTCTGAACATCTTCAACACTGACCACCAAGTCTTCAGCTTCTGCCCCTTCGACATTGTTTACTCGGTGTGCACCATGCGGAGGCATAGGGTTATTTACAACATTCGGCACAGGAGCAAAATTGATAGTTTTAGCGTCAATTAGGTCCTGGACTTTATGATGAAAAGCCCTGCAGTTCTCAATGTGATGCCCCGGTGCAGCAGAATGAAAGTCACAACGCTCGTTGGCATCATATACAGGTGGTATTTTTGTCAACGGTGCCATGGTCCTCAATTCAACAAACCCTAGTCTGAGCAACTCAGGTAGCAACTCAGCGTAGGTCATCAGTAAAGGGTCAAAACGCCGATCAGGCATCCTCTGCCTTGGCTGATACGGACGCTGCTGTTGTTGTTGTTGTTGCAGTGGTTGTTGTTGAACTCTCTGTTGTTGCGGTGGTTGACGAGGTTGAGGTGCTGGAATGGTCACAGCAGCAACCTGACGATATTGATTTCTGTGTACATTCCTTCTACCATGTTGTACCGCATTGGTTTCACCCTCTCTCCTGCGAGGTGCCCCAGCAAACGGTTTCTTTGAAGACGAGGAACCCACATCCTGAATCTTACCAGCTTTGATAAGGCTTTCTGTCCTCTCTCCACAAATAACGACATCTGAGAAACTACCGAATGGGCAACTTCCCATCCGGTCCATGAAAACACCTTGAAGAGTACCAATAAACATATCAGTTAACTCCCTCTCCAGCATATGGGGTTGTACTCTAGCAGCCAATTCACGCCACCTCTGGGCGTACTCCTTGAAGCTCTCTACGGATTTTTGACAAAGACTCTACAACTGAGTCCGGCTCGGCGCCATGTCCATGTTATGTTTGTATTGCCTCAAGAAGGCCTCACCCAGATCCCTCTAGCATCGGATAGAATCTCTCTTCAGTTCCATGTACCAATCCAAAGATGCCCCAGACAAGCTATCCTGGAAGAAATACATCCACATTTTCTCGTCGTCAGTATAAGCAGAGATTTTCCGATAATATGCCTGCACATGGGTGCGAGGGCAAGAAGTACCGTTGTATTTATCGAAAGACGGCGCCTTGAATTTATAAGGGATTCTCAAACCTTCCACTAACCCCATGTTGGTCACATCAAAACCCAGGGAATTCTGACATTCCATAGCTCTGATTTTCTCAGCGAGGGCATCAACTTTACGATCCCTATCCTCGACTCTTCCAACCACTTCATCATCTTCACTAAGCAAAGTGAACATGTCCTCTTGTCTATCAACAATCGGAGCAGGATGACGAACAGGAGCCCGGGTAGCTCTGGCATTGACAGTCTCTGCAGCAAGAGGTTGTCCGTTGATTCTGATCCCCCTTAACTCGTCACCCACAGCATAGTCATTGGCGGGAGCAGCAGCAACATTATCATGAACGGGTACACCCACTGGTGAAGCACGGTTAGACGGCGGAATCACGGCTTCCTGTCTCTGAACCAGGGCTCGAAGTTCTTCTTGACCTTGCGCAACCCCTTGCATCATCGTCATAAACTGGGCCATGTTTGCCCTCATCTAAGCCAACTCCGTCTGAACTTGGTCCATATTCCTTTGATGATTCAGTCTGGTTGAATAACGATGCGGTCGCTGATCAGCTATCCTGCCTGACACAGGAACCAGAGTGAGAAGTCACGAACAAGAATACCTGTTATGCAAAATGATATGTGTATGATGCTAATGCATATGATGCACATGATATGTTCATTTCTCAGGCATTCAAAGAGCCTGATTCATCTTCAAAAGATGGCAACCTGCATCAAGAACGCACAGAAGCACGGGAACAACATACATAAGAGCAATGAGTACAAGGCGAAACCAACATCCTCATCTATAGATAAGAGCAACAGGATCATACAACAAAGTCAACAAAGATCCAAATGATTCAAAATACAACAAATGAATCCCATCCAACAAGCCTGGAGGTGATTCTTAACATAAACATCAGAAATACAAGCTAAGACAAACGACTTCCAGGAATGAGAGTCTTTAAGTAATGACACTGGTCTATCAACAGGTCACACTCTGAACATTCTGGCAAGGGAGTGAGCTTCTCCTTCAACTGTCTTCTGAGCTCTACAACTTCTGCTCCAAGTTGGTCCTCTGATGCACGTCTCAAGTCCGCCTCCTTCTTCAACTGGATGTCTTTGTCTCTGAGTTGCTTCTTCAAGTCTTTGATCTTCTTCTGGTAACTGGCTTCAACTCTCTGCAACCTCAAGCATTCCCGGTGCTCTGCATTCAACAAGTTCTCCATCTCTTCATAAGATCTCCTCTTGCTCCTTACTCCACCAATATCCACACTCTAGATGTCTCTGAGTTGATGAGTCAAGTTCAACCTATCAGCTTTGGCTTTGTACAACTCCATCTGGGCATCTTGCTCTTTCTCTTACAACCTACGGTTCTCCATCAAGGCTTGCTTGTACTGCTCAGCAGGTACACTCTCAGCAAGGATCAAAGGTGGTTGTACTTGCAAAGACTCCAACCTATCACAGGGCAACAACAAAGTCTCCACTCTCTTCTTGACCCACTCAGTGTAATCAGGCATAGCAATGGCAAACTTCTTCCCTAGAACAGCTCCATCCTTGACACCAATGGTCTTCCAAGCCCTTCCTATCTGCTCCACTCTAGCAGGGTCATCTCGCTTCTCAAAATACACACTCTCAACTATCTCAGCTTCAAGTGGTCTTCCATTCATCACAAACCCCAACTGGCGAAGAGAAAGAACTGGATTGTAATTGATGCACCCCTTAATCCCTACAAGTGGAACATTACAAAACTCTCCACAACTCATAATGACGTTACACACATCCATCCGGTAAGATTTCCACCTGATATCATATGAGGTAAGAGACATAACCCTCTGAGTCCACTTATGAGTGCTCTGAGCATCCACAAAAGGTCCACTGACTGGCAGAAGAGACAAGAACCATCTGAGCAAAAGTGGGAGACAGCATCTAATGGCTCCACCCTTACCATGCCTACTGTGAATAGCATAGTAGGTGTCAGCTAACAAAGTAGGAACCGGGTTTCCTCCAAGAAAGATAGTGACTGCAGCATAATCCACAAAGTTGGGCATACTCGGGAATAACACAATCCCATAAATCATAATGGCCAACTGAGCCTGAAAAGCTTCCCAATTTCCCTTCTCTGCTTCTTCTCTAGCAATCCTCAACAGAAACTTCAAAGGCAAACCCACAACATCCCCACTGGACCTCCAATTATCACTAACTTCCTTGATACCCAAATGGAAAGCTCTGGCAACAACCCTAAAATCAACCTCCTTAGGCACGTCCAAGAAAGGAACCTGATACCGGATAGGAACATTCAACAGAATGGAGTACTCCTCAAGAGTAGGCGCCAACTGATAATCCTGAAAGGTGAAGCAACCGAGCTCTGGGTCGTAGAACTGTAGAAGAGTCTGCAAAGGCACTGGATCAACTACCATCTTCAACAGTGTCAGAATATCCCCATACTGATCAACAAACCCCTTCTAATTACCACTGGTCACAACGTTGCTCAACTCTATCAGCGATGTCAAAGGCTCACGGTGAAAGCTGTAGGAACAAGTCTTCCGCTTCATCTCTGGGACTGTTGCCATCTCTATCAGTGAACCGAACTCCTGAATGAACCTGAGAAATGATATGCATGCAGAGATTAGTTTTTCTCTTTTCTTTTTCTTTTTCTTTTTTTTTGATTGCATATCTTTTTGAAAATAAACATGCTATGATGCAAATGATGCAGACAAGACTGGCAGGTTGTGCATCTCAGAACACAGGATCAAAGCTTCGGTTTGAACTCGGAACCACAATTCATCTGAAACCCAAAGTCATTTGATACAACCCAAAATGAAGAACCAGTCACCAACAGGACCACAAGTCACCAACAAGTCACCGACAAGTCACCAACTGCACCTGTAATAATGATCATTCCCTCCCCACTCACGGGTGTATTCTAGGCCAGGGTAAGGTCGAGAGGAACGCAACATAAATAACCCTTTCATAGAATATTATCATATACACACCCGAAGTATGTAACGATAATACCCCATCAGAGTCTGAACTGCTCGTGATATCAAGTTCCGCTAAGTGGCGCAATACCACCCGCTTTCACTCATAGTCTGGGTATTGGGCCTTTTACCTCAAGTAACTCCCACCCCAACAGAGAAACAACACAGCACAGCCAGATGAACAGATGAATATGAATGAATGCAAACATAAATGCAAACATAAATGCAAACATAAATGCAAACAATAAATAAATGAATGCAACAAATAAAACAGCAAAAGCAACCAAACCCTATCCTAGAGAGCGCTAGGAGAGACTCACTTAGGGAAGATGGACCAGCAAGAGGTCAACTTCTCTTGTCCCCAGCAGAGTCGCCAGCTGTCGCATTACGTGAAAAACCGGCGGGAAAACAAAACAACAGAGCCGCCACCGTGCGTTATTTATCCCAAAAGAGGGAAAGGAAACGCTCGAAGTAAACCTGGAAAAGACACAGTCTCGCGACCAAAGAGAGATGGGATCGGGAGTCGGTTATGCGAAGGGAAGGTATTAGCACCCGTACGCATCCGTCGTACTCAACGGGATCCACGCACAAAAGGAAGGATAAAGGTTGCTAAACGCTGCTCAAACATCAAACACTGGCTGAAAGAGACACAGAAAACAAGAGAAACTAACTCGGCAGGATATCGCGTCCTGGGCCTACGTAGTCTGTCAGGCACAGACATCAGAGTCGACGTAGTTCGGGACAGGGGAAACGTGCTCGCTAGGATGTCGCATCCTATGCATACGTATTTTCTCGGACTAAAGAAGAATCAGAGCACTCGTAGCTCGGCTAACGCACGCCAAATAAAACCACATAGGAAATCGACTGCCAATTGCTGGACTTACGTCAAACTCCACACAAACAGGCAAACATGGAAACCGAATGCCAATCGCTGGACTTACATCAGACTCCAAACCAAACACACGCACACTGGAAACCAAATGCCAATCGCTGGGCTTACATTGGACTCCAACACACACAAAGGGACAAAACAAAAAAGGCGCCCGGAGAGATCAGCTCATCTCCTGCCTACGTACCTCATCTGGTATGAGGATCAGGGTGACGTAGTTCCCCTACACAGGGACAAAGGACTAGCCTAACCAGATACAAAGGGAGACACAAACTACTAGAGAGACTACGACTCGAGCCTAGATGTTGTCATGCATACGATCCCTAAGTTAAGGTTGCTATCTAACTTGCACAGGGAGTAAGCTATCCTAAACAACACAAACAATCATACAAAAGCACAAAAGAAGCACACACACTATATACAAACAGAGGGGCTCAAACAAGGCTAGGCATTAAAGCCAACTGGAATGGGGTAATATGAGCTCTTAACCCTAACATTGAGAGTTAGGGTGAAGCCAGATGAAATGGAGATGAGGGGTGTGCCTCATAACTCTTATCCCTGGTCAGGGAGAGCTTCAAACAATAGAAGGTGTGGGAGTTCAGAAAGTTGGAACTCTCTCCACAAGTGAATGACTCTATAGGATCTTGGGTTAATATCCACAATGCATCAACATGTAATGTGAACAAAGGGATGACACACTGACTAGCAGGAGATGGATTACACATCTCTTTTATCTGCCAATTTCCATATCAAAGGACTTTTCCTGCTTAGCACAAAAATAAACACACAAGAACATGGCCTCTTAAGGAGGACTTCAGATAGGTGCCTGACCCCATAATAGGCCAGGTCTTCCAAACTACATGAAGAAGAGAAATTATACCTCAATGCTCAAGCAACCAAGCAAAGCAAAAGCAAGTTCACAATGAACTTAAGCAACTAATGTACCTGAAAAAAAATCTAACTCAATCAGTATACAACAACAAAAATTCAAACAGACAACCAATAGTCAACAGTCAATAGTACACAGTCAAACAAGCAATGCAACAATGTGCAAGGCACAAGCTCAAATACAAATGTCTTGGCATCAACCTACAAAACAACTCAAGATTAGTCAACATTAACCAATTAGTCAACTCAAGCAAATGAATCAATCCAATCATGGCCATGTGCTTCTTAACCTGAAAACAAAGCTCAAACATGAGAGGCAAACCACTAGGACAAAGCCTAGGGTCAAAGATGGAGAAAAAATTTAAAACAGAAGCTCAAAATTGACATGAATCAACCTCAATCAATTAAGAACATCATCCAAAAGGTCTCACATCAATATCATATACCAAAAGTATTTCATAAACCAATCATGGCAAGGCATGCAAGTTGAAAGCACATTGTGACAACAGAATGAACAAATGCACATTAATTCAAAAAAAATCATGGCTAAACAGAACACTCAACATGATCACCACACCAAAAATTAGGGCAATTGAGCAACATTAGGCATGGTAAAGAAATTGCATAAGGCAAGGTAACCAAAACAAGCTCAAATGGGGCACAACTTGGCACATCAACTTAGCAAAAGCCTAAAATAGAATTGGAACATGGTAAAGACCTCCAATCAAAGCCAAAACAAACTTAAACATGTTTAGAAAGAGTATTAAAAGTTTCACATTCATATGATAAAGCATAAGCATTTCACAAATCATTGAAGTTCAAGACTATTCAAAAGCTCACAAATGATCATCCAGAAAGAAAAATCTCAAACAAATCAGAAATCAATCCAAAAGTTCCACAAAATATCATGATCATTCACAACATCCACAAGGAACATCATACCAAAATTCACATCATTTGGAATTAATTGGGCATGGCAAAGAAATTAATCAAATTGAGCAAGCAAAGGTGTGACACACGTTGTCACACCTACATTCACAAGATCATAACTCAGCAACCACAAATGATAAAAATACAAACTCAACACCAAAATGTCCAGCATGAAGTCTAGTTTAAGCATGTCAAATTTCAAAAGCATTGGATTAAAACTCATCATTTCACAAGAGATATAGCAAGCAAGGTACAAAATATGATACATGCACACAAACCCTAGGCCAAATTAATTTTCATCTGAGCACAATTTCTGGAAAAATCATCAAAAAATATTAGACACAATAAGGAGAACAATGCAAAAATCCACACATTTTTTGGATGAATATTCATTTAGTTATGAATTTATGAAGTGGAAGGAAAAACTAAAAAACATGAATGAGCATGGCACATGAATACATGAAGAATAAGAAATAATGCATGTCATATTTGAGTTTGTGTCAAAGGCTGGAATCGAACTGAGTAGGATTTTGAATTGGAGCGTGCTTCATAGTGAAACGCAGCGCTTCACTTAATGCGCTGGCATGGTCAAAGGTGACATGGCTCGGGTCAAACATACAGGAGCCAATCAAAAGGCCACGCAATTGCTAAGCTGGACCAATACATGTCCATAAACACATAAACACATGCAGAAACGCGCTAGGCAAGATCAAACAGAGTTCTGGAAGCGAAACCCTAGCAACTTCATCATGTTCATCATACCTCAAGAACATAGTACTCAGAAACGCAAAATAAGCACATCATTGGGTTCATCTCTCATCATACATCAACAATCCATGCCTAATTTGTTCTAATTCAACATATATTCAAAGATTCGAAGCCATGAAGTTTCACATGTCAAACTTAAATCTAGCATAACTAACTCAATTCTTCATGAAAATTAATGATCTAAAGCTCAGTTTGCTCAGTGTTCGAAGATCTATCATAATCACATAACAATTTCATGAATTAAGAGATGCGATTTCTGACCTTGATGAAGATGCAGAAGTGGAACAGCTGGATTCAGGCCTTGAACAACTCAAACAGATGATCCTTAGCTCTTGTATGATTGAATGGAGGAAGGTTCGAAGGTTAATTGTGCTTGATCTTTCCAAAATTTCCAACTGCCATGGATGAGTGTAAGCTTCGAGCTGCTTCAAATCTGCATGAATTGTGATGGTTCTTGCTTCAAACATGCGCCATAATCCTTCCAGATGAGGATTTGATCAATGGATGATGAATTGGTTTGAAGAAAATTGAAAAAGTTTGAGAGAGAAAATTTGAAGAAAATTTTAGATCTGAAAATGTGATGTTGCCAATGCAGAATTCTGTTAGGATTAGGTTTATATATGCTCTGTTAATCAAGTTCTTAATCACAATTAAGCCAATGCAAGTGTTATTAGTGAAAACAAGGTGTGGATGCAAATTGGACAATGCACCTTATGCATGAGATTACCAATGGAACAGTGCATGTTTTTTGCTTTGGACTCACTTGAAATTCTGTTTGGAGCCAAATGCAAGTGATGGAATGTATGGACAATGTATTATTTTCAAATTTGAATTTTCCCTCCAAAATTCAAATGAAAAACCAAAAAATTATATGATGAGAATGCATGGCATATGATGCATGATTTGGATAGTACATGTCAAGACATGAATGTACAAAAAAGAACCACTTCATTTGGCCTTATGGTTTGAAAGTTATGCATGTTTGAAGTTCAAATTCACTTGGCCATGATTGATCCATATCTTTTCAACCACACATGAGAAATTCATGATCTTGGACCTTTTGGAAAGGGGAGAGAAAGATATTCAACTTTCATGTTGGACAAAATTTCATTTGAAGCTTTCTTGATGATGTAATCTTGAGGAGAAAACCTTTCCATTTTTGGCAACTTCAAGTTACAGGTCACTTACTATTTTTGGCAAGTTTTGATCTGACCTCAAATTCTTCATTGTTGATGTTTGAAATGTCAAATGAGACTTGTATGGACATGAATGAGGCCTCTCTAACCATCTCCCACCTTCAAATCCATGATTGAATGGACAGTTGACTTCTGTTGACTTTTTAGGGTTTCAAATGACTTGCACATTGACTGATGAGCCTTGAGCCTCCAATTCTTGACCAAACCATTTCAAAATGATCCCTAGGTCACATGAACTTATTGAACCAACCCTAGGGCTTTGCTTCCATAGGAAATACACTTGCTTGCTTGCAACACTGGATCTCCTGACCAATCTTGACTGATGAATTGATGAACTATGCAATGGACAATGCAATGCTATGCAGTGGACAATGCAATGCTAATGACCTAAAATGAGAATGCATATACAAAATGGGTGGTGCAAATTTGAGGTGCTACAGCTGCCCCTATTCAATCAACTGGGAACCCGAACGGATGAGAGCAACGGCTATCAGACCTTCAGGGTAAACAGGGATTGAATACCAAGAACCATAGAAATTTGCACACTGTGGGGGATGACTTATAATATTTGCACTCCACAGGGGGTAATACTAAGAAAAGCCAAGTAACCAGACAAGACGTTTACCGACGACTCCTGGGGATTTGATTTTTATCAAAAGAAAAGGATACAACCAAACGTCAACGGACGAGAGGGAAAAACTCAACGTTTATCGACACCAACGGAAAGGTGACAAGACATTAACGAATGACTGGAAAGGACTCGACCAGACGTCAATGGACGAACGGGAGAAGCTCGACGTTTATCGACACCAACGGAGAGGTGAATCCCTTCACTGGGGAGGGAAATCCAATACTTGCAACCGGAAACCAAATAGGACGTTTACCGACGACTCTACTGGGAATCTCTGGCTGGGAAATTACCAGACATTGACCGATGACTGGGATAAGACTCGATGTTTACCGACATCGAAAGATGATGTTTACCGACACCAAGCAAAGATGACCAGACATTAACGAATGACTGGGAAATAGGATGTACAACTAGACGTCAGCGGACGACTAGGCAAAAAAATCAACGTTTATCGACACCAACGGAGAGGTGAATCTGGGGAAAAAGTTAACACAAACAACCGTCAACGGACGATCGGGAAAAACTCATCGTTTATCGACACCAACGGAGAAGTGATTCTGAGGGGAAAGATATCACTATACGTCAACGGACGAATAGGAAAAACTCAACGTTTACCGACACCAACGGAGAGGTGATTCTTCTGGGGAGAGAAAATATAACTCAACTAAACATCAACGGACGATTGGGAAAAACTCAACGTTTATCGACACCAACGGAGAGGTGAATACTTCACTAGGGGAGGAATAAGGGTATTATGAACATCGAAAGATGATGTTTACCGACATCAAAAGAAGACCAGACATTCACCGATGACTGGGGTAGGACTCGATGTTAGCTCTTAACCCTAACATTGAGAGTTAGGGTGAAGCGGATGAAATAGGAAGTGAGGGTAAGACCTCACAGCTCTTATCCCTGGTCTGGGAGAGCTTCAGACAAATGAAAGTGTGGGAGTCCAGAATGCGGGACTCTACTCCACATGACTGACACAACAAAGATCTTGGGTTAATATCCACAATGCATCAACACAAGGTGTGAGCAAAGTGGATGACACACTGAATAGCAGGAGATGGATTACACATCTCTTGTATCTGCTAATGCCTCTTCACTTAGGAGGTCTTTGTATGTACAAGGCACAAAGATAAACAAACACAAGCATTGCCTCTTAAGGAGGGCTTCAGACAGGTGCCTGCCCTCATAACGGGACAGGTCTTCCAGACTATATGAAGAAGAGATATTATACCTAAGTGGTTAAGCAACCAAGCAAAAGCAAGTTCAAATTGAACTTAAGCAACTAATGTACCTGTTGAAACATCAAACAAGTCAGTACACAATTCAAGTAATCAAACAGACAGCAATCATCAGACAATAGTACACAGTCAGACAGACAAGCAATGCAACAATGTGCAAGCCACAAGCCAATGGGCACAACACAAATAACTTGGCATCAACCTACAAAACAACACAAGGTTAGCCAATCATCAACCAATTAATCAATCCAAATGAGTGAACCACTTTAGTCATGGCAATGTGCTTCTTAACCTGAAATCCACAATCCAAACACTGAGACCAAACCACTAGGCCAAAGCCTAGGGTCAAAAGAGGGTCAAACATTCAAAACAGAACATGAAATTTAACATAAATCAATTACCAAATCCATTTCATGAATCAAACATGGCAAGGTATGAAAGTTGTGACCACATTGTGATATCAAAAGAAACAAATGCAGATTAAATCAAAAATGATTCAAATAATCTTGGCAAAATTCATGAGTAAACAGAACATACAACATGATCATCACACAAAAAATTAGAGGCATTGGACATCATTAGGCATGGCAATCATATTGCATAATTCAAGACAAACATAACAAGCACATGTGTGACACCAATTGTCACACCAACTTAGCATAGGCCTAAAATAGAAATGAATCATGGTAAAAACCTCAAACCAAAGCCAAAACACCATTCAACATGTCTAGAAATAGTGTGCAAAATTTCACAAGCATTGGATAATCCACAAGCATTTAATGATCAAATGAAATTCAAGGCACGTCAAAAGCTCAAATGTGACCATCCAGCATGAAAAATCTCAATTAAATCAGAAATGATCTCAAAAATTCCAACAAATATCATGAGCAATCACAACATTCATATCAAGCATCATACAAAAAATCAGGACAATAGGAATTCATTTGGTAAGGCAAATACATCAATCAGTTTGAACCTCATAAGGTGTGACACACATTGTCACACCTAACTTAACATGATCATAAAACAGAAATGACACATGATAAAAATACCACATCAACACCATAATTTCCAGCAATGAGTCTAGTTTCAACATGTAAAATTTCATGAGCATTGGATTAAATATGAGCATTTCACAAATGATAAAGCAAGGCAATGTCAAGAATGCATACATGTACACAAACCCTAGCACAAAATAATTTCCAGCCATGCACAATTTATGGAAAAATGTTCATAAAATACTAGACAAAAAATGTGACATAATGCAAAAAACCACATATTTTTTGGAGCAATTTTCTATTTGTTGTGAATTTTTAAAGTTGAAGAAATAATGAAAAATGCTGAAGAGCAAGCATGGAACAAATGGAGGAAAGTTGGAAAATATGGCAAGTCATTTGAATAAACCACGCTGGCCAGGGATCGAACCCGGCCACAATTCAAAATAATTTGCGCCAGGCTGCTGCATGAAACGCAGCGTTTCATTAAACGCTGGTTCAGCCAATCAGAGCGCTGCATGAGCGAGCGCATGAGACAATCAGATTTAACCCTAGCAAACACCTAAGGCAACGGTATAGCATGGCCAAAACAGATCAAAACCGTTCTCTAATCCCTGCACTTCATCTTCTTCAATCAGCACGCGCATGAACAGTGTCACTCAAGAACAATTTTTCCAGTTTTCAAAATTAAGCATATCAATGTGAAGATCCTTCAATGTACATCATGAATCCATGCCTAGTTTATCCTAATTCCATCTATCATGAGAGAATCGAATACATCAAGTTTCATGCATGAATCTTTAAATCAACATAACTCAATGAATATGGCATGAAAAATCACGATTCAAAGCTCAGTTTAATCAGCTCACTAAGATCTACAATAATAGCATAAGCATTTTAAGAATTAGAGAGATCGAAATTGTGACCTCTTGATGAGCAGCTTTGGAATTCAATGGATTCAAGCCTTGCAATGCTCCAATGCTTCTCTATGATGCTTGTACAGTGGATTGGAAGAGAAATTGAGGATTAATTGTGCACGATTTCAACAAATTTTGGATTCACCATTAATGCTTCATGCTTTGAATGTGCTTCAATTCAGCTCTGTTTCAACCAGTTCCACATGCAAATCTCCTTGATAATACTCCAGGATGATGAATCAAGCAAGAGAAATGCAAGTTGTTTGAAGAAAATTGAAGAAATGGTGAGAGAAAATTTTGATGAATTTTGGTGATTCTAGATCTAAAATTGGGTTTTGTGAAAAACAGTTAGAGATTAGGCTTATATATGCAATGCTAATCATGTTTAATTAATCTTAAGCCAAATGCAAATGGAATTACTGAATTATGGAGTGTAAGTGCAAAAATGAGTTTTCACCCTATGCATGAAAATGCATGGTGAATAGTGCACGAATTTCCCTTCAAATTCACTTCAAATGATGTTTTGGAGCCAATGGTGATGGTCACATGTGCAAATGATATACAAAATTTAAACTTTGAAATTTCCCTCCAAAAATCAAGTGAAATTCCAAATATTCATGTGAGTGTAATGCATGTCATGTAATGCAAAATTTGGAAACTAGAGATCATAAGGAGAAGAATGCAAAAAGAGCCACTTGAATTGGAGTTTTGGTTGAGAAATTATGCCCATTTGAAGTTCAATGTTCACTTGGCCAAGTTTTGATAATATCTCCTTAACCACACATGAGAAATTGATGATCTTGGACTTTTTGGAAATGGGAGAGAAAGATCTACAACTTTCATGTTCAACAAAATTTCATTTGAAGCTTTCTTGATGATGTAATTCTGAGTTGAAAACCTTTCCATTTTTGGCAATTCAAATTACAGGTCACTTTCTATTTTTGGAAAGTTTTGTCCTGACTTTATTTTCTTCAATGTTGATGTTTGAAATGTCAAATGAGACTTGTTTGAACATGAATGAAGTATTTCTAATCACTTCCCACCTCCAAATCCAACAGTTGACTTTGCAGTTGACTTTTGCAGTTGATAGATGACTTAGCCATGCACAGATGATTTTGAGCCTCAACCACTGGATGAAATGGTTCCAAAATGAAACCCTAGCTTATACAAGCTCAATAAAATCACATGATGATCTCCACCTCAATAAAGACCTCACCTCCTTGAGAAACCCTGATTGGCATAATGCAACTAATTAGGGTTGACCAGAGGTCAAAACCCTAATCCCAAGGAACCTGATCAGCAATAATGAAATCTTTGCCAAGGACATAACCATGATGATGATGATGTACCCTTTCAACCAAGATAATACCCAATCTCCTTGAGAAACCAAGAAACCCTAATTGAAGCACAAACCCTCAGATGGCTAGTGATCAATTCATGAGACCCTCAAGCTTGCATCTCTTAACCTCTCCATCTTCTGATAAAGACCTAGGAGGATGACTTGCTTATTGTTTCCACATGATATGCAAAGATGTAATGCCTAATGTCCTACAAAATGAAAAGCAATATGCAAAGCTAGTCCCAAGAGAGGAGGGCAAATTTTGAGGTGTTACACCCATATGTCTATGAGAAGATGGACGCCATGAATGATCAATTTCTTGAGCTTCGCAAGGAATTGAAGACTCTTAGAGGAAAGGATCTTTTTGGCAAGTCTGCTGCCGATCTTTGTTTAGTTCCCAACGTGAAGATCCCTGTGAAGTTCAAGGTCCCTAACTTTGAAAAGTACAAAGGAAATACTTGTCCTCTCAGCCACCTGGTCATGTATGCTAGAAAGATGTCAACACACACTGATAACGACCAGTTTCAAATGATGTTTTGGAGCCAATGGTGATGGTCACATGTGCAAATGATATACAAAATTTAAACTTTGAAATTTCCCTCCAAAAATCAAGTGAAATTCCAAATATTCATGTGAATGTAATGCATGTCATGTAATGCAAAATTTGGAAACTAGAGATCATAAGGAGAAGAATGCAAAAAGAGCCACTTGAATTGGAGTTTTGGTTGAGAAATTATGCCCATTTGAAGTTCAATGTTCACTTGGCCAAGTTTTGATAATATCTCCTTAACCACACATGAGAAATTGATGATCTTGGACTTTTTGGAAATGGGAGAGAAAGATCTACAACTTTCATGTTCAACAAAATTTCATTTGAAGCTTTCTTGATGATGTAATTCTGAGTTGAAAACCTTTCCATTTTTGGCAATTCAAATTACAGGTCACTTTCTATTTTTGGAAAGTTTTGTCCTGACTTTATTTTCTTCAATGTTGATGTTTGAAATGTCAAATGAGACTTGTTTGAACATGAATGAAGTATTTCTAATCACTTCCCACCTCCAAATCCAACAGTTGACTTTGCAGTTGACTTTTGCAGTTGATAGATGACTTAGCCATGCACAGATGATTTTGAGCCTCAACCACTGGATGAAATGGTTCCAAAATGAAACCCTAGCTTATACAAGCTCAATAAAATCACATGATGATCTCCACCTCAATAAAGACCTCACCTCCTTGAGAAACCCTGATTGGCATAATGCAACTAATTAGGGTTGACCAGAGGTCAAAACCCTAATCCCAAGGAACCTGATCAGCAATAATGAAATCTTTGCCAAGGACATAACCATGATGATGATGATGTACCCTTTCAACCAAGATAATACCCAATCTCCTTGAGAAACCAAGAAACCCTAATTGAAGCACAAACCCTCAGATGGCTAGTGATCAATTCATGAGACCCTCAAGCTTGCATCTCTTAACCTCTCCATCTTCTGATAAAGACCTAGGAGGATGACTTGCTTATTGTTTCCACATGATATGCAAAGATGTAATGCCTAATGTCCTACAAAATGAAAAGTAATATGCAAAGCTAGTCCCAAGAGAGGAGGGCAAATTTTGAGGTGTTACACCCATATGTCTATGAGAAGATGGACGCCATGAATGATCAATTTCTTGAGCTTCGCAAGGAATTGAAGACTCTTAGAGGAAAGGATCTTTTTGGCAAGTCTGCTGCCGATCTTTGTTTAGTTCCCAACGTGAAGATCCCTGTGAAGTTCAAGGTCCCTAACTTTGAAAAGTACAAAGGAAATACTTGTCCTCTCAGCCACCTGGTCATGTATGCTAGAAAGATGTCAACACACACTGATAACGACCAGTTTCAAATGATGTTTTGGAGCCAATGGTGATGGTCACATGTGCAAATGATATACAAAATTTAAACTTTGAAATTTCCCTCCAAAAATCAAGTGAAATTCCAAATATTCCTGTGAATGTAATGCATGTCATGTAATGCAAAATTTGGAAACTAGAGATCATAAGGAGAAGAATGCAAAAAGAGCCACTTGAATTGGAGTTTTGGTTGAGAAATTATGCCCATTTGAAGTTCAATGTTCACTTGGCCAAGTTTTGATAATATCTCCTTAACCACACATGAGAAATTGATGATCTTGGACTTTTTGGAAATGGGAGAGAAAGATCTACAACTTTCATGTTCAACAAAATTTCATTTGAAGCTTTCTTGATGATGTAATTCTGAGTTGAAAACCTTTCCATTTTTGGCAATTCAAATTACAGGTCACTTTCTATTTTTGGAAAGTTTTGTCCTGACTTTATTTTCTTCAATGTTGATGTTTGAAATGTCAAATGAGACTTGTTTGAACATGAATGAAGTATTTCTAATCACTTCCCACCTCCAAATCCAACAGTTGACTTTGCAGTTGACTTTTGCAGTTGATAGATGACTTAGCCATGCACAGATGATTTTGAGCCTCAACCACTGGATGAAATGGTTCCAAAATGAAACCCTAGCTTATACAAGCTCAATAAAATCACATGATGATCTCCACCTCAATAAAGACCTCACCTCCTTGAGAAACCCTGATTGGCATAATGCAACTAATTAGGGTTGACCAGAGGTCAAAACCCTAATCCCAAGGAACCTGATCAGCAATAATGAAATCTTTGCCAAGGACATAACCATGATGATGATGATGTACCCTTTCAACCAAGATAATACCCAATCTCCTTGAGAAACCAAGAAACCCTAATTGAAGCACAAACCCTCAGATGGCTAGTGATCAATTCATGAGACCCTCAAGCTTGCATCTCTTAACCTCTCCATCTTCTGATAAAGACCTAGGAGGATGACTTGCTTATTGTTTCCACATGATATGCAAAGATGTAATGCCTAATGTCCTACAAAATGAAAAGTAATATGCAAAGCTAGTCCCAAGAGAGGAGGGCAAATTTTGAGGTGTTACACCCATATGTCTATGAGAAGATGGACGCCATGAATGATCAATTTCTTGAGCTTCGCAAGGAATTGAAGACTCTTAGAGGAAAGGATCTTTTTGGCAAGTCTGCTGCCGATCTTTGTTTAGTTCCCAACGTGAAGATCCCTGTGAAGTTCAAGGTCCCTAACTTTGAAAAGTACAAAGGAAATACTTGTCCTCTCAGCCACCTGGTCATGTATGCTAGAAAGATGTCAACACACACTGATAACGATCAGTTTCAAATGATGTTTTGGAGCCAATGGTGATGGTCACATGTGCAAATGATATACAAAATTTAAACTTTGAAATTTCCCTCCAAAAATCAAGTGAAATTCCAAATATTCATGTGAATGTAATGCATGTCATGTAATGCAAAATTTGGAAACTAGAGATCATAAGGAGAAGAATGCAAAAAGAGCCACTTGAATTGGAGTTTTGGTTGAGAAATTATGCCCATTTGAAGTTCAATGTTCACTTGGCCAAGTTTTGATAATATCTCCTTAACCACACATGAGAAATTGATGATCTTGGACTTTTTGGAAATGGGAGAGAAAGATCTACAACTTTCATGTTCAACAAAATTTCATTTGAAGCTTTCTTGATGATGTAATTCTGAGTTGAAAACCTTTCCATTTTTGGCAATTCAAATTACAGGTCACTTTCTATTTTTGGAAAGTTTTGTCCTGACTTTATTTTCTTCAATGTTGATGTTTGAAATGTCAAATGAGACTTGTTTGAACATGAATGAAGTATTTCTAATCACTTCCCACCTCCAAATCCAACAGTTGACTTTGCAGTTGACTTTTGCAGTTGATAGATGACTTAGCCATGCACAGATGATTTTGAGCCTCAACCACTGGATGAAATGGTTCCAAAATGAAACCCTAGCTTATACAAGCTCAATAAAATCACATGATGATCTCCACCTCAATAAAGACCTCACCTCCTTGAGAAACCCTGATTGGCATAATGCAACTAATTAGGGTTGACCAGAGGTCAAAACCCTAATCCCAAGGAACCTGATCAGCAATAATGAAATCTTTGCCAAGGACATAACCATGATGATGATGATGTACCCTTTCAACCAAGATAATACCCAATCTCCTTGAGAAACCAAGAAACCCTAATTGAAGCACAAACCCTCAGATGGCTAGTGATCAATTCATGAGACCCTCAAGCTTGCATCTCTTAACCTCTCCATCTTCTGATAAAGACCTAGGAGGATGACTTGCTTATTGTTTCCACATGATATGCAAAGATGTAATGCCTAATGTCCTACAAAATGAAAAGTAATATGCAAAGCTAGTCCCAAGAGAGGAGGGCAAATTTTGAGGTGTTACACCCATATGTCTATGAGAAGATGGACGCCATGAATGATCAATTTCTTGAGCTTCGCAAGGAATTGAAGACTCTTAGAGGAAAGGATCTTTTTGGCAAGTCTGCTGCCGATCTTTGTTTAGTTCCCAACGTGAAGATCCCTGTGAAGTTCAAGGTCCCTAACTTTGAAAAGTACAAAGGAAATACTTGTCCTCTCAGCCACCTGGTCATGTATGCTAGAAAGATGTCAACACACACTGATAACGACCAGTTTCAAATGATGTTTTGGAGCCAATGGTGATGGTCACATGTGCAAATGATATACAAAATTTAAACTTTGAAATTTCCCTCCAAAAATCAAGTGAAATTCCAAATATTCCTGTGAATGTAATGCATGTCATGTAATGCAAAATTTGGAAACTAGAGATCATAAGGAGAAGAATGCAAAAAGAGCCACTTGAATTGGAGTTTTGGTTGAGAAATTATGCCCATTTGAAGTTCAATGTTCACTTGGCCAAGTTTTGATAATATCTCCTTAACCACACATGAGAAATTGATGATCTTGGACTTTTTGGAAATGGGAGAGAAAGATCTACAACTTTCATGTTCAACAAAATTTCATTTGAAGCTTTCTTGATGATGTAATTCTGAGTTGAAAACCTTTCCATTTTTGGCAATTCAAATTACAGGTCACTTTCTATTTTTGGAAAGTTTTGTCCTGACTTTATTTTCTTCAATGTTGATGTTTGAAATGTCAAATGAGACTTGTTTGAACATGAATGAAGTATTTCTAATCACTTCCCACCTCCAAATCCAACAGTTGACTTTGCAGTTGACTTTTGCAGTTGATAGATGACTTAGCCATGCACAGATGATTTTGAGCCTCAACCACTGGATGAAATGGTTCCAAAATGAAACCCTAGCTTATACAAGCTCAATAAAATCACATGATGATCTCCACCTCAATAAAGACCTCACCTCCTTGAGAAACCCTGATTGGCATAATGCAACTAATTAGGGTTGACCAGAGGTCAAAACCCTAATCCCAAGGAACCTGATCAGCAATAATGAAATCTTTGCCAAGGACATAACCATGATGATGATGATGTACCCTTTCAACCAAGATAATACCCAATCTCCTTGAGAAACCAAGAAACCCTAATTGAAGCACAAACCCTCAGATGGCTAGTGATCAATTCATGAGACCCTCAAGCTTGCATCTCTTAACCTCTCCATCTTCTGATAAAGACCTAGGAGGATGACTTGCTTATTGTTTCCACATGATATGCAAAGATGTAATGCCTAATGTCCTACAAAATGAAAAGTAATATGCAAAGCTAGTCCCAAGAGAGGAGGGCAAATTTTGAGGTGTTACACCCATATGTCTATGAGAAGATGGACGCCATGAATGATCAATTTCTTGAGCTTCGCAAGGAATTGAAGACTCTTAGAGGAAAGGATCTTTTTGGCAAGTCTGCTGCCGATCTTTGTTTAGTTCCCAACGTGAAGATCCCTGTGAAGTTCAAGGTCCCTAACTTTGAAAAGTACAAAGGAAATACTTGTCCTCTCAGCCACCTGGTCATGTATGCTAGAAAGATGTCAACACACACTGATAACGACCAGTTACTCATCCACTACTTTCAGGACAGTTTGTCCGGTGCAACCCTGAGATGGTATATGGGGTTAGACAGTGCGAACATCCGATCCTTCAACGACCTTGGCGAGGCCTTCGTCAAGCAATACAAATACAATGTGGATATGTCTCCCGATCGGGATCAATTAAGGGCCATGTCTCAGAAGGACAAAGAAACATTTAAAGAATACGCCCAGAGGTGGCAGCACAGATCGTACCTCCGCTAGAAGAGAAGGAAATGACCAAGATCTTTCTGAAGACCTTGAGTTTATTCTATTATGAGGGGATGATTGCTAGCGCTCCTTCTGACTTTTCCGAGATGGTGAATATGGGGATGCGTCTAGAAGAAGGGGTTAGAGAAGGGCGTCTGACTAGAGAAGAAGGCTCTTCTGCCAAACGGTATGGGGCGTTTGCAAAGAAGAAAGATGGAGAGGCACATGCCGTAACCTCCCATGTGAAACCAAGAAGACCCTTTGTGAGGAGGAAGACTGTGCATCTCGCCAGTAACCAGCACCAGGTGGCTCATATAGCACATGTTTTCAGAGACAATCAACAATATCAGCATCATAGCAACCATCAGCAACCACCTCAGCAATATCAACAACAACAACACTGTCCGCAACAGCAGGCCTACCAGCCTCGAAACAGTAATCAAACCAGCACGAGTTATGAGAGGAAAAGGGTCACCTTTGATCCTATTCCAATGACGTACGTAGAGTTATATCCCTCTTTGATAGAGAGGAAGTTAATTACTCCGAGAGACCCACCGGCTATACCTGCTAACCCTCAGTGGTGGTATAAGCCCGAATTGCATTGTGTCTACCATTCTGGTGCTCCCGGCCACGACGTAGAGAATTGATAACCTTTGAAGACCAAGGTTCAAGACCTTGTGAAGTGTGGCATTCTGTGTTTCGAGGACGTAGGTCCTAACGTGAAGAAGAACCCATTGCCCGAGCATGGGTGTCATACCCCAAAATTTGCCCGTTAATATTACAAGGCATTTTTCAAGGCACTCCAACGTATTTTCAAGACACTGATCTTAAAGGAACGAAGACCCAGCACACAAGTGGCCAAATTCAGAAAATGGCCTAAACTGGCTTGCTCGCTAGGCGAGCAAAATCCTTCGCCTAGCGAACCCCTCGCTACACCACTCGCCTAGAGAAGCTTGCGAATACCAGAATTTTTGGGCTTCATTCTGAGCCCAATAGGTCACAAATAGCATTATAAATACCAGCACTTCAGTCAGGAAAAAAAAGAAAAAACGAAAACGGAGGAGAAAGGCAAACACCCACAGACAGCAAACCCTGGAGGCTAACCCAGAGAATTCAGAGCAACCCTAAAGGAAACCCTGAAGGAAACTCATCTGCACAAAGGTTACCTCCGCCCAATTCAATCCGGCGCCAACCCCAAGAGTGACTTGCCAATTCAAGGTTGCAATTCAATTGCAAACAGGTTTGCATTACTATTACCGCTTTATGTTCTTAATTTACATGTGATATCATAATTGAATTCATAAATATATTTGAGGTTTTGCCTATGAATTTAAATATATCTGAATATCTTGAATGTTTAACCATATAATTTCTGTAATGGAAGCCATAGGGTGTGAAGCCTGCTGAGATCGTACTGTTTTAACATTCAAAACCCGCAGCTGTTCGCTAGCATATCGCTAAGCGAACATGTAGCGAGTGTTCGCCAGGCCCTCGCTAGGCGAGGCAGCAGCGAACATGACAGTCGCTGTTTTTTTTCGTTCTGTTTTAATCTTTGCTCATCTGACCTGTTTTATTATAACCATGCATTGTTTATCTGATACTATTACTGCTTTGTTTGGTGCAATTCTCGATTGCACCCTGATTTGGTATTCTGACCTGTTTGCTGAATTTTGTAAGGGTTCACATATCCCCGGAAAAGGTAGCTTGCTAGGTATTCCACTTTATTTGTGGGATACCCTTGTGAAGATTCATCCTAATTACTTAATTGATTTTTATGTGGAGATTCATCCTAATTACCTAATTGAGTGTAAAATATGGCCTTTGAATATGTGATCTTGGACCTCTCTTTGTTGCCTTACGGTATTACGGTATTACGGTATTACGGTCATGTCCCGCGAATGTGGGGATACACTTAGCAAAGACCCTTCGATTAAATCATCATGTCCCTATAAGATAAATCATAGTCCCTCGGATGTTGCCTGCGAATATATGATTTTGTCCCTCGATGACCCTTCGTTGTAGCCTACGGTTAAATGATGATCGTCCCTTCGAATGCTAAGGTATCCTTACAAATGTTGCCTTCAATGATCAATCGATGACCCTACGATGTCCCTTAAATCCAAAAGGACAAGACTACTTACTTCTCAATAGTAAGGACAGTTTTACCTTCATAAGGATAGGAAATGCCCATAAAGACCTTAGGTAGGTATAACTCTTAAATGCTGAATCACAACTTAAAATACTTTTCCTACATCACACTTTGCAAAACATTTACTAGAAAATCACCACTTGGTATACATTCATACTAGAATCATTGCCAAGTTATATTTTTCTAAACAGCTTTCAAAGTTAAACGAGATAAATACTTTGTATACATTCGTACAAGAATCATTACAAAGTTAAACTCTCTTTTCAAAACATTTTCTAAGCAATTCACGAACACTTTTTCAGACAAGAAAAAGATAAGTGATCAAGCATTTAAGAGCCCATGGATAACCATGGATACAAAGGGTGCTAACACCTTCCCTTTGTATAATGTACCTCCCGAACCCAAAATCTAATTAAGGTCTTTCCTGTTCTTTTCCACCTGTCCTTATTGGATAAAAGAAAAGTCGGTGGCGACTCTTGCTATCCGCGACATTTGCTTTCCGAAGCAAAAACACACAAAAGTCAGTTCACCGTATGACAGAACTGGCGACTCTGCTGGGGATGAACAAAGAGAGGTTACCTTAAAAAAAAAAAAAAAAAAAAAAACAAAAAAACAAGATCACTTATTTGAATTGTCTGATTTATTTTTAAGGGATTGCTTGGGTATATTGTGCTTGAGTGAAAGATCCTACACCCGGACCTAGAGTACCTTAGGTAAGTAGCAAGAGATCATCACGACTATCCGGCGTATACTGGAATGGTTAAAATGATGGCTACGGTTAATGTGACACTTTGGATGTCCTGATGTTCCTCATGTTTACTTGAGGAAAAATTTGGCATCCGCGTGGTGTCATCAAAGCATTAACCAGACCTTTAGAACCCTAATTGACTCATCCTAGCCATTAGAAAGTAGTGAGATAACTGACTTCGGTTCCGACTGGGGTTGGTTGAGACTCGATACTACACTCCTCGAGATTGGACTTTAGGGAAGCTTCGCTCAACCACTTGGTGTTGCACTGAAGTGGACTTAAAGGAAGGTCAATGATTGGAGATCCTTTTAGAACCCGGTTACTATTCTAGGACAGGTTGAACCAACCAAACTTCAGTGGGAAGGGTACTTACCTATGGGACTCATGCAAGCCTTAAAACTTAGGAATGATGGTTGTGTGACTTGCTTGTGCTTGTTATTTACTTAACATCATAACATCATAACATCATAACATCATAACATCATAACATCATGACATCGTGGCATTGTACTAACCATTTCAAGGACTTAGGGATTTGACTTTGCTCTGTTTAACAGGGTTATGGCTTCCAGGAAGACTATACGGATTAATTTCGTAGTGATCTCTCCTCAACTAAAGAATTTAGTGTCAGAACTTCCTGATCAGGCTCAGTTCATCAAGAAACATGGTTATCTCCTCAATTTGGTTACCATTGGTTTCAAAGAAGATATGATGAGAGTTCTATTCCAGTTCTTCGATCCCAAACATCATTGCTTCACCTTCCCAGATTATCAGTTGGTACCCACATTAGAAGAGTTCTCTAGGTTGCTTGGGATACCTATCCTTGATCAAACACCTTTCAGTGGTTTAGAAAAGATTCCGAAGTCTGAAGAAGTTGCCACAGCTTTTCACATGACAAAGTCCGACATTGAAACCAATTGGGTAACAAGAAGTGGAATTAAGGGTTTACTTGCCAAATTCCTGATAAATAAGGCCCGAGAATTCTTAAAAGTTATGGATGTTCATGCTTTCGAAGATGTCCTAGCATTACTAATCTATGGTTTGGTGTTATTCCCTAATCCAGACCAATTCATAGACATGAATGCTATTAAGATATTTCTCACTCATAACCCTGTGCCTACCTTGCTTGGAGACATTTTGCATTCCCTCCACACCCGTACTATGAAGAGGCAAGGGACTCTCATGTGCTGTGTACCTTTATTGTCTAGGTGGTTTATTTCGCACCTTCCTCAATCAGTCTTGAAGAACGAACAGAATTTGAAATGGTCTCAAAGGATAATGTCGCTCTCCCATTCAGACATCCGTTGGTGTCCGCATCTCAAGGAAAATGTTATCATTATTGACCGTTGTGGAGAATTCTCTAACGTACCACTCTTGGGGATAAGAGGAGGTATTACTTATAACCCAGCTTTAGCCCTACGTCAATTTGGTTGTGCTCGAAGAGATGGTCCACATGAAATAATTATCCAAGGCACTGTGTTTGACTATGACAACGATTCTCAAGGTCTCCGTCAAAAGTTTGTACGAGCTTGGGGCATGGTGAAAAGAAGTACTTTAGGACAGAAAAACTCTATTCCTATGGAACCTTATCTCAGATGGGTACGCGCCAGAGCTCGTGAACTTGTCATGCCATATCTTGCAGTCGGACCACTGATTGTTGAACCAGGAGTTGAAGGAGGTACTCCTCAGATCATTCCTTATCCAGATATGCCTACCGATGTTGAAGAATTGAAGAGATCCTGGATCCAGTTGAGAGAGGAAAGGGATACTTTTGAAGCCCAGTTCGGTGCAGAAAGGAAGAAAGTGTTAGAACTTGCCAGCCAGCTTAATGAGGAACGAAGACTCAATGCATATCTTCGCCCGAAAAGAAGCCGTCCCTGGGAGACTTGAGCTTTCATTGTTTTTTTTATTTTGTTGTAATAAACGTTGATTAAAGAAATTATTAATAAAAGTTCCTCTCTTTTTGGTGGTTTACGCAAAGTTAAATTCCAAAAATCCTTGAAAACATTTCATACATTGCATAGCATAACATAACATTGCATAACAGGTATCCTAAAAGATCAATATTCTCACGGTCTTCCTTCTAAACAGAAAAATGGCCCTCGAACAAACTGTCAAGGATCTCCAGGCTCAGAATGCTCAATTCCAGGAGATGATCTTGAGCTTATCCAAAGGGCATGAGGAACTGAAGGCTCTCTTGCTCGAGAAGAAGAAAGACAAGAAAGCTGTGAGTTACATTAACCCGGGAAGAAGGCTTAAAGGACAAGCCGCAGGAGTCAAGATTAGAATTCCGAAGGATCAAGAAGATGAGACAGAAAATGATTCGGAACATGAGAATGCTGATCCTTTCAGCCAGGAGGACGACGATGAAGATTATGAGAATGAACAATACTCTCCAAAAGATGATAAGTACAAGCTGCTGGAAGAACGTATGCTAGCTATGGAAGGTCAGAAGGCGCCCGGTCTGGATTTCGAAAGCTTGGGTCTAGTCTCTGATGTGGTCATTCCTCGCAAATTCAAGATCCCCACGTTCACTAAATATGATGGGGCATCTTGTCCTCAGATGCATCTGAGAGCTTACGTGAGAAAGATTCAGCCGTATACATCTGATAGGAAGCTATGGATCCATTTCTTCCAAGAGAGTCTGTCTGGCACACAGTTGGAGTGGTATTATCAGCTCGAGAGCTCTAACATCCACACCTGGACTGATTTAGCGACAACTTTCTACAAGCACTACAAGTTTAATTCTGAATTGGCACCTACTCGGCTACAGTTGCAGAATATGACTATGGGATCTAAAGAAAGCTTCAAAGAATATGCTCAAAAATGGAGAGATTTGGCTGGCAGAGTCAAACCCCCTATGACTGATCGAGAATTAGTGGACATGTTCATGGGCACATTGACGGGCCCGTTCTACAGCCATTTACTGGGAAGTTCTTCATCGGGTTTCACTGAACTCATATTGACAGGTGAACGTGTTGAAAGCGGCATTCGAAGTGGAAAGATACAGGCGGCCACCTCTGCAAGCACCAAAAAGTCCTATCAGGGAAAGAATGAATCAAGTGCTGTGTACAGTGAAAGGGGTCGTAACAAGAAAAACCGTGACCATACCATTGGAGCAGTTACAATTGCAGCACCGCCAGCTCAAAACTTCCAGCACAGGCAAGACAGGCCAAGAAGGCAGTTTACCAAGATCAATATGACTTTAGCACAGGCACTGCAGGGTATGCTAAAAGCAAATTTGATTACCCTCAGAGGTCCTCCTACGAATCCCAATACTACTTCCCCTCGCTATAATCCCAATGCCAGGTGTGCGTATCACTCCGATAGCCCCGGGCATGATACAAACGATTGCTGGTTGTTGAAGAATAAGATTCAGGATATGATTGACGCTGGAGAAATTGAATTTGATCCTCTAGAGACTCCTAATGTCATCACTGCTCCTATGCCTAACCATGACAAGACTGTTAATGCTGTGGATAACAATTCTCACATTTCTAATGTAGCTGACTTAGCATCTCCTCTCCTGATCATCAAGAGGAATTTGTTACAAGTTGGTTTATTTCCAGGTTGTGCTGAAAGTTGCGATCTCTGTATACTCCAACCCAATGATTGCTTGAAGTTGAGAAGTGGTATTCAACGGCTGATGGATGATCGTACAATTCTCTTCGAAAAGATTCCTAAGGTGGAAAACCCTATTGAAGAAATAGCTATGATTGCTAGGTCCAAAGTTCCCGTGAAGATTACCGCTACTAGGGCACCTGTGAAGATTACTGCTGAGCCCAAGGTGGCTCCCCTAATCATTACTGCACCTGGCCCAGTACCGTATTCCTCAAATAAAGCTATTCCGTGGAATTATGGAGGTGATGTTTACATCCATGGCGTAAAGCAAGTTGATAATTCTGCTAATCCTAATGGCATTGTTGGGACTAGTAAAATTACTCGAAGTGGAAGGATCTTCTCTCCAGAAATCTTACCTCCCGCCCCTGAAACTCGAGGAAAGGAACCAGTCAACCCTTCTCAGTCAGAGACACCGGTCGAAGTTACTACCGAAGATGTTGCCAAACAAGAAATGGAAGAAGTGCTGAAAATCATCCGCAAGAGTGATTTTGATGTGGTAGAACAGTTGGGGAATACTCCGTCTAAGATCTCGATGTTATCCTTGTTGTTATCTTCTGAATCTCATGCCAATGCATTGATTAAATTCTTGAAGACTGCTCATGTACCTCAGGAGACATCTGTCGACCAGTTCGAAAATTATGTTGCTCACTTGGCTGTTGACAATGGCCTAGGCTTTTCCGATGCTGACCTGACACCAGCAGGAAAGAATCATAATAAAGCTCTGCATATCTCCATTGAGTGTAAGGGGATCACCTTGTCTCATGTGTTGATCGACAATGGCTCTTCTTTGAACGTGCTACCGAAAGCTGTGCTCGATAAACTTGATTGTAAAGGCATTGAACTGAAACCTAGTGACGCTGTGGTGCGTGCTTACGATGGTGCGAAGAGCGTTGTCCACGGTGAAGTGGTTCTCCCTATCAAGATAGGACCTCAAGTCTTCAACACTATCTTTCACGTAATGAACATTCGTCCTGCCTATTCCTGCTTGCTGGGACGCCCTTGGATTCATGGGGCAAGTGTTGTAGCTTCGTCTCTCCATCAAAAGCTGGGGTATCCAATAGAGGGTAAGATCGTCACTGTGTGTGGGGAAGAAGAGTATATTGTCAGTAGTGTGCATACCTTCAGATATGTCGAGATGGATGGTGAATTCTTTGAGACTCCTTCTTAGTCATTTGAAGTAGTTCCTCCGACTAGTCCTGTCCTTAAGCCAACTTCCTGTGTGCCCAAGGTTATTCGTGCTCCTCCTGCTATGATTTCTCTGAAGGACGCTCAAGCCGTGGTTGAAAATGGTGGTCTTACTGGTTGGGGTCAACTGATCGATGTCCCGTACAAGTCTGATAGATTCGGCCTGGGGTTTAACTCTGAAAAGATGGTCAAAGATCAAATTAATGCTGTAGAAGATGCTGATAGCGATTGCGACCTGGATAGCTGGATTTTCCCAACAATTGGTGACGGACTCAATAATTGGAAGGCTGAAGACACTATCCCGATTTCCTTTAGTCAGGAGTAATTGTTATTGTCTATTTTAGTGTTGCAAATTTTATATTTTTACAATTGAACTTCTTAAAGCATTGTGTCTATGCCCGGGGCACAATAGCTAAGTTGTTAAGGGTTTTGTCATTTTCATAAGCATATTCACATTCAATAAATCAATGGACTTTTTGCATTCAAATATTGTGCTCTTTATCTTTCCTGTCATCTTCCAAACAAGCTATGTTTTCTTACACACACTCACGTAACAAATTGCAGATCCATACCCACTCTGGATCCTGTTGATAATAGTTCTACTATTGTTCATTATGACTTTGAAAATCCGATCTACCAAGCTGAGGATGGAAGTGAGGAAGATTGTGAAGTACCTGGAGAACTTGCCAGACTGTTACTGCAAGAAGAAAGGACTATACAGCCGCACGAGGAGTCAATTGAAACTGTAAATCTGGGTACCGAAGTAGACAAGAAAGAAGTCAAAATAGGAGCAGGCTTGGAAAATAGCGTCAAAGAAAGATTGATTCAGATGTTACATGACTATATAGAGATTTTTGCTTGGTCTTACGAAGACATGCCAGGACTGGATACTGATATAGTAGTGCATCGTTTGCCGATGAAGGAAGATTGTCATCCTATTGGCCAAAAGGTTCGTCGCATGCGTCCTGAAATGTTTGAGAAAATCAAAGCCGAGGTTATGAAACAATTTGATGCAGGTTTTCTGGCTGTTACTTCTTATCCTCAATGGGTTGCTAATGTGGTACCAGTGCCAAAGAAGGATGGTAAGGTGCGAATGTGTGTAGATTACAAAGATTTGAATAAAGCAAGTCCCAAGGATGACTTTCCACTTCCGCACATTGATGTTCTGGTAGATAACACCGCTCAACACAAGGTATTCTCATTCATGGATGGATTCTCAGGTTATAACCAGATTAAGATGGCGCCTGAGGACATGGAGAAAACTACGTTTGTGACGTAATGGGGCACTTTCTGTTATAAAGTAATGCCATTCGGTTTAAAGAATGCAGGGGCAACGTACCAGAGTGCTATGGTGGTTTTGTTCCATGATATGATCCATCATGAAATAGAAGTATATGTGGATGACATGATAGCGAGATCTCATACTGAAGAAGAACATCTCGATCATTTATACAAACTGTTTGAGAGGTTGAAGAAGTACAAGTTGAGATTGAACCCGAACAAATGCACCTTTGGAGTAAGATCCGGTAAGCTCTTGGGCTTTATTGTCAGTGGTAGAGGAATTGAGGTTGACCCGGCTAAGGTGAGAGCTATTCAAGAGATGCCAATTCCCCGTACAGATAAAGAAGTCAGAGGTTTCATGGGACGTTTGAATTACATTGCCCGATTTATCTCCGCTTTGACTGCTACCTGCAAACCCATCTTCAAATTGCTGAGGAAAAATCAAGAGATGATATGGAATGATGAATGTCAAGAAGCTTTTGACAAAATCAAGAAATATCTCCAGGAACCTCCAATTCTGATACCACCAGTTGAAGGAAGACCTCTAATCATGTATTTGACCGTGTTAGAAAGTTCAATAGGGTGCGTGTTGGGGCAACATGACGAGTCTGGTCGAAAAGAGCATGCCATATACTACCTTAGCAAAAAGTTTATCGACTGTGAAACAAGATACTCACTGCTTGAGAAAACTTGCTGTGCTTTGGCCTGGGCTGCTCGCCGACTAAGATAATATATGTTGAATCATACCACTTTATTGATTTCTAAGATGGATCCTATCAAATATATATTCGAGAAACCTGCCCTCTCCGGAAGAATAGCAAGATGGCAGATGATTTTAACAGAGTATGATATCCAGTATACTACCCAGAAAGCAATCAAAGGAAGCGTGCTAGCGGATCATTTGGCTCATCAAGCAGTTGATGATTACCAATCTATGAATTTTGAATTCCCAGATGAGGATGTCATGCTTGTTACTGATTACGAAGAACCTGGACCGGATGAAGGACTCGAACTGGGATCCCGATGGACTATGGTTTTTGATGGGTCTTCTAACGCATTGGGCAATAGTGTTGGTGTTGTAATCATTTCCCCCAAGGGTTGCCATACGCCTTTCACTGCTAGACTATGTTTTGATTGTACCAATAATATGGCTGAGTATGAAGCATGTATTTTGGGACTCAGAGCTGCTATAGACCTGAGAATCAAGTTTTTGAGTGTGTACGGAGACTCAACATTAGTAATCAGTCAGATCAAAGGAGAATGGGACACTAAACATCTGAATCTCATCCCTTATCGAGAGCAGGTGTTGACATTAATCCCATACTTTGAAGAGATTACATTCGAACATATTCCACGAGAGGAGAATCAGTTGGCAGACGCATTGGCTACCATGTCATCTATGTTCAGAGTCAGATGGGACAGTGAAGCTCCCAGGATCACCATTGAACGATTAGATGAACCAGCATATTGTTATGAACTTAATACTGAGGGAGTAGAGGAGAAACCTTGGTTCCACGAAGTAAAAAGATATTTAGAAGCTCAGGAGTACCCTAAAGGGGCATCCATCAATGACAGGAAATTTCTGAGGAAGTTCTCCGCTAAATTCTTTTTGAGTAATGGGGTATTATACAAACGTAATCATGATTCGACTTTGCTTCGCTGTATGGATAAAAAGGAAGCAGAAAGGATTATGGAAGACATGCATGACGGTATTTTTGGGACTCATTCTAGTGGACATACGATGGCCAAGAAGATTCTGAGATCAGGGTATTATTGGTCTACCATGGAAGCTGATTGCCACCATCACTCCAGGACTTGTCACAAGTGCTAGGTCTATGCAGACAAAGTACATGTACCTCCTGCTCCATTGAACGTGTTGACAGCCCCTTGGCCCTTTGCAATGTGGGGCATTGATATGATTGGAGAGATTAAACCTACTGCTTCTAACGGACATCGTTTCATTCTTGTTGCTATTGATTACTTTACAAAGTGGGTAGAGGCAGCCTCATTTGCTTCTGTTACCAAGAATGTGGTGGCACGGTTCATCAAGAATAGTCTTATTTGTCGATATGGCATCCCTGAAAGAGTTATCACTAATAATGGTACCAATTTGAACAACAAGATGATTACTGAACTCTGTACGCAGTTCAAAATAAAACACCATAACTCTTCTCCGTACCGGCCAAAGATGAACGGCGCCGTGGAGGCTGCTAATAAGAATATCAAGAAGATCATACAAAAGATGACAGTAACATATAAAGACTGGCATGAGATGTTACCGTTTGCTCTCCATGGTTATCGCACTTCAGTGCGCACTTCGACAGGGGCAACTCCGTTCTCTTTAGTCTACGGAATGGAAGTCGTTTTACCAGTGGAAGTTCAGATTCCCTCTCTAAGAATCATGAAAGAGGTGGGCTTAGATGAAGATGAATAGATTCAGACTCGACTCGATCAGATAAATTTGATTGATGAGAGGAGACTTGCGGCTGTTTGTCATGGGCAGATATATCAGAAGCGCATGACCCAGGCATTTAACAAAAAGGTCAAGAGACAGGTGTATCAAATTGGCGACTTGGTGATCAAGCGTATCATTCTACCACAAGGTGATCCCAGAGGCAAATGGACTCCCACATACGGAGGGCCATTTGTAGTTAAGAAGGTATTCTCTGGTGGAGCCATGATACTTGCTACAATGGATGGCGAAGATTTCCCGCATCCTGTGAATGCGGACATAGTTAAAAAATACTACGCATAAAAGAGACCCGCTAGGTCGACGTACCTAGGCAAAAGTAAGGGCATCCCGGCGAACCAAAAGGGTTCGGGCAAAAATTAGGGATAAAAATATAAAAGTGTACACCCGGCAAGTCGAAAACCTGAAGAGGCGGCTTGGGCAAAAAAGGGTATCCTGGTGGACTGAAAATCTGAAAAGGCGGTCCAGGCAAAAATTAGGGATCAAAGCGTATGACTATGTCCCGTTCTCAGTCAGCTCCACCCAAGGTCAGAAGGACTGAACAAGCCAATCACTTTTATTCGACAGCATGGAGATGAGAGGCTTGAAGACATGATGACAGTAGTGGAATTAAAATCAATAGGACTTTTTCTGCATAGCTTTCTCTTTTTTTTTCTTGACGATTTCCTCTTACTAGGATTTCTGTCTCCTTGTACACAAATTGCCTATTTATAGGCCCTCTTTCAAAAAATATCAATACAATTTTATTTCGAAAAAATGCTTTTGTTTTACTTTCTCTGTTTTGTTTGCGTAAACGTCCATTGATTTAGTTTGAATTGATATATGCATTTGAATATGATTGATGTTTATCAAATATACATGCACAAAATAGCAACAGCAATTACTAAAAGACTTCAGGTTCGAGGAGAAGGTCCAACCATGCGTTCCAATGAATCCGGTTGCTAATTCTATTCCCCAACAAAAAACCAGCTATTCCCCAAAAGAGGTTGGCATCACCAGACAGACTGGTCATCTCTCCCATCCCCAGCCGGGCTCTGTTGAGTGTTTTCACCATCAGACAGAAATCAAGTATCCCCAGCTAAGAAAGGGTCATCAATACAAATATCTCCAACCAGAAGACTGAGATTTATTTCCCCAGTAGAGTTCCCTGGAAGAACTTGTCAGACGCATAATTCATTCATTACATCATTTCACAGCATACACATGCATACAATGTTTGCATTTATTTTCGAAAGCATAAAACATCTTATGCATCATGACATGGCACGAAGCTAACTTTATTTTTCAGGTTAATTATCCTCCAGATACGGTCAAAATAAAGATCTATTCAGACAAACAGCTTTATCGGTTACATTCAAGATTCATTTACATCTCTCAGATACGATCCACATGAACATCCATTCCGACAAGCGCTCTGATATCCTCCTAATGGTGGCATCTTTAAGCCCATCCCAGACATTTATTGCGAATACAACGTATACAAATATTGTCAGATATAACCTAACGTACGGTTCATTCTGATTCAGCCTAACGTATGGTTCCTCCAACTGTTCCAATACGGTCTAGCGTACGACCCACTTGGATGTTCATCCCCTCAGATACGATCTAGCGTACGATCCATTCTGATCTTTATTCCTCAGATACTACCTAGCGTACGGTACATTCCGAAATGTAGTCTAGCATATGACTATCCCTTATCATCAGATACAGCCTAATGGACGGCTCATTCTGCCACTCAGATGCGATCTAGCGTACGATCCATTCTGATCTTTATTCCTCAGATACTACCTGGCGTACGGTACATTCTGAAACATGGTCTAGCGTACGACTACCCTTTCATCCTCAGATACAGCCTAATGGATGGCTCATTCTGCAACTCAGATACGATCTAGCGTACGATCCATTCTGATCTTTCATCCTCAGTGAAGTCACCCGCCTAAGGGACAACTCACTCTGCTATTCAGATACGATCTAGCGTATGATCCATTCTGATCCTTTATCCCCAGCAGCGTATGACACACTCTGACTCCCCGGCGAAGTCGACAACCTAATGGATGACTCATTATACGGTCTAGCGTACGACCCGATGTGGCACCCATGTCTCCAGATATCGTCTAATGTACGACGCACTTTGAAGCTCTCATCATCAAACCTTCTGGATGGCATCTCTAAGCCCATCTCCATCAAGACTAATTGACAAGTGCAAATTTTTGGGGCATTCTAGGTGTTCAATAATCTTCCACCTCCAGACCACGAATGGTGTACATACCATTCTAATTCTCTCGGTTCAAGAATATTGAACAGGGGCAGCTGTCATACCCCAAAATTTGCCCGTTAATATTACAAGGCATTTTTCAAGGCACTCCAACGTATTTTCAAGACACTGATCTTAAAGGAACGAAGACCCAGCACACAAGTGGCCAAATTCAGAAAATGGCCTAAACTGGCTTGCTCGCTAGGCGAGCAAAATCCTTCGCCTAGCGAACCCCTCGCTACACCACTCGCCTAGCGAAGCTTGCGAATACCAGAATTTTTGGGCTTCATTCTGAGCCCAATAGGTCACAAAAAGCATTATAAATACCAGCACTTCAGTCAGAAAAAAAAGAAAAAACGAAAACGGAGGAGAAAGGCAAACACCCACAGACAGCAAACCCTGGAGGCTAACCCAGAGAATTCAGAGCAACCCTAAAGGAAACCCTGAAGGAAACTCATCTGCACAAAGGTTACCTCCGCCCAATTCAATCCGGACCCAACCCCAAGAGTGACTTGCCAATTCAAGGTTGCAATTCAATTGCAAACAGGTTTGCATTACTATTACCGCTTTATGTTCTTAATTTACATGTGATATCATAATTGAATTCATAAATATATTTGAGGTTTTTCCTGTGAATTTAAATATATCTGAATATCTTAAATGTTTAACCATATAATTTCTGTAATGGAAGCCATAGGGTGTGAAGCCTGCTGAGATCGTACTGTTTTAACATTCAAAACCCGCAGCTGTTCGCTAGCATATCGCTAAGCGAACATGTAGCGAGTGTTCGCCAGGCCCTCGCTAGGCGAGGCAGCAGCGAACATGACAGTCGCTGTTTTTTTTCGTTCTGTTTTGATCTTTGCTCATCTGACCTATTTTATTATAACCATGCATTGTTTATCTGATACTATTACTGCTTTGTTTGGTGCAATTCTCGATTGCACCCTGATTTGGTATTCTGACCTGTTTGCTGAATTTTGTAAGGGTTCACATATCCCCGGAAAAGGTAGCTTGCTAGGTATTCCACTTTATTTGTGGGATACCCTTGTGAAGATTCATCCTAATTACTTAATTGATTTTTATGTGGAGATTCATCCTAATTACCTAATTGATTGTAAAATATGGCCTTTGAATATGTGATCTTGGACCTCTCTTTGTTGCCTTACGGTATTACGGTATTACGGTATTACGGTCATGTCCCGCGAATGTGGGGATACACTTAGCAAAGACCCTTCGATTAAATCATCATGTCCCTATAAGATAAATCATAGTCCCTCGGATGTTGCCTGCGAATATATGATTTTGTCCCTCGATGACCCTTCGTTGTAGCCTACGGTTAAATGATGATCGTCCCTTCGAATGCTAAGGTATCCTTACAAATGTTGCCTTCAATGACCAATCGATGACCCTACGATGTCCCTTAAATCCAAAAGGACACGACTACTTACTTCTCAATAGTAAGGACAGTTTTACCTTCATAAGGATAGGAAATACCCATAAAGACCTTAGGTAGGTATAATTCTTAAATGCTGAATCACAACTTAAAATACTTTTCCTACATCACACTTTGCAAAACATTTACTAGAAAATCACCACTTGGTATACATTCATACTAGAATCATTGCGAAGTTATATTTTTCTAAACAGCTTTCAAAGTTAAACGAGATAAATACTTTGTATACATTCGTACAAGAATCATTACAAAGTTAAACTCTCTTTTCAAAACATTTTCTATGCAATTCACGAACACTTTTTCAGACAATAAAAATATAAGTGATCAAGCATTTAAGAGCCCATGGATAACCATGGATACAAAGGGTGCTAACACCTTCCCTTTGTATAATGTACCTCCTGTTGAAAGGTATATCTTCGGCAAATATTTTTATATCGTATCCACAGAGATTGGTTGATATTACCGCCGTTCTATAATCCGAATGTTATAAGTTTAGAAAGTAACAGGGTTGTTTTGTTTGGAAAAATATCTTGTGAGTAAATGTTAACAAAAACTATGAAATGGTTTTAGTCAAATATAAAAGCTTGGAAAGATTGGAGTTCATTATTTCAAATGCTTATGATTCCTTATGATAAATAAATAGATTCAAGATTATTGATGATGTTCAAGTATCCTCTCAAAGTCATTTATGTCTAAATGATATTGTGATAATCACTATATTGATCCTTAGACGATCTCTCCACCTAACTATCAATATAGCAATCTTTAATGCTTAATACCAAAGAAGAGTAATGAATAAATCTATCTCTACAACTTATTCACTACTTGAAAATCTGTTTTATGTCAAGACTCAAATAATCTCTCTCGACAACTACTCAAATCTGGTTTTCAACTTAGGGAAAAAACAGTATTCAATACATCAACAATCTTTATCATAAATATAAATCAAATGGAATACATAAACATATGAGAATAGCTACTACCTCCAATCTTGACAAAAGGGAGTTTAGCTCCTCATCACCATTGTTACAAAGCAGAATGTTAAAGAAGAGAAAACTCTGTTTTCTCTCTTACAAAAGTCTCTCAATGTCAATATGTGAATGATAATGAATGAATCCCTAGAATAATGTATTTTCTCTCCTAAAAGAGTTGACATTTCCTTAATTGGTCATTCTCATCCAATGCAGAAAAGCAATTCCAAAGCAGACCCAAAATGGCAAAAACAGCTGGCCTTCAAAACAACACTTTTGACCCAAAAATCAGTTTCCTGGATTCGCAGGGTTCGCGGGGCGAACTTTGTTCGCGGGGCGAACTGGTCCTATCATGCAGTTCGCGGGGCGAACTTTGTTCGCGGGGCGAACTGAAGCTGCCTCAGTTTCCTTGTTTTGCAAGCTTCATCCAAAATCTTCCATATTATGATGCTGCAATCCAAAGCTTTCTCATCTAAAAATTCTACAAAACTAACAAATATGTGAAATAACTATTCAAAACAAAATAAATTAAACCTAATTGCATTTATACAAAATAGTGAGAATAAAAGTGTGTAATTACATCAAAACTTGGTAAAAGGGACCAATAAATTGATATAACAAGTAGTAATAATTGGTCCCTAACAACTCTCCCCAACTTAGCATTTTGTTTGTCCCTAAACAAAAGTTTCCACCCTTACAACCAAAGCAATGACACAAAAGATTTAAGCAACATTTTATCAGGGACATTCAAATGGTTCAAAAGTGTTTGGCACTTTCTCGATCCACCTATCTCAATTCTCGACAAAACATGACTAAGAGAAATGGTTGAGTGCAAAAATCATTCCAAGGAATTCAAAGCCAAATATGTCAAAATTGAATCAAACTTACACACACATCATAATAATGATGAATAACATGAAGGGTTACTTTCACTCATCCAAGCAATTAAATCAACAACAACTCAAATCATGCGGTTATCACAACAAGTACCAAATCATGTGAAAAATAAGAATCAAGAGGTCTTTCAAAAGTTGTAATGTGGCTTAGGTTACAAGAAAGGATATGATTAAGAGAATTTACAAAGTTGCCTATCCTAAGGGAGCATTCCCAAACATTCAACTCTACACAATTTCCTTTTCCTTGGTCCCTATCTTTTTCTTTTTCTTTTCAACTCCACACAACCATGAGCATTTTCTTTGCTTGTCTTTTTCTAATATATTTTTTTTTTATGCTCTATGGTTTCAAGGGTATTTTCTTTTCTTTGTTTCTTTTCAAATTTTCACCCTTTCATAACAATTCACTTTTCCAAGTTTCTAATCAACTTTTCACTTTACTCTCCCCAACTTAGATTCCAAAACCAAATTTATTCAATAATGCTCCCTACTTAGACATAAGCAAAAGGCAAAATTTTCAACAACTCGATTTAAGGTTTCAATTGACACGAAAGAAATTAGGATTCATTTATTCCACAATTTTCAATTGATTTTTCAATGATCAATAAAATGAATCCTAAATTAAGCTCAAAGGGGTTTAACTAAGGATTATTCCTCACAAGGTTAGTTGATTCAAACTTTTTGGTCAAGTGGTTTTTCTCACAAACAATGCCTCTATCATTTTCAAAAAATTTACACACAAATAGCTTGATGCATGATTTAGCATGATAAGAATGAGTTAAAATAATGCTCGGTTTCCCGCTTTTTAGTGTACAATGGAAAGTCTCCTCACAACTGGCTAAGTCCTATTTTGATTCAAAAATGACATATACTTCAATGAATTTATGACATGGAATTTGCACACACCATCAAACTACTCATGTTAAGTCTAGAAAGCGATAAAGTGTACCTTGAAATGCCGACACTAATTCTTATCATCACCACTCGAAGTGTCCTATGCTTCTTTCTTTGCGATCATTTCTCGGTTGCTTAAAGCTTGACTTATGAGTAAGAACAATTAAACAAAAATGTTGTCAAACCAATATTTGATTAAAACACACTTAAATTTCAAAAAGTATTCATGCAATTATCAAGACAAACTCTAAAATTCAACAAACTCCTCAATCTTCCTTCAACTCATCGCCATGGTTTACACCACCTCCTGCACCCCCCCAAAAAATTCGGCCTGCCCTCAGGCCACTTAGCATAATCAACAAAATCCTCTTAGGAAGGGAATGGAGAGGGGAAGTTTTGAAATTTGGAGGTTTGGATGTGGAGTAGCGAGGTTGTTGAAAGAATCTCCTAAGTTCGTCAAAATAGGAATGAAACGAAAATGACATAAAACAAAAGTTTTTTTTTTATTTTTTTTTTTATTTTATTTTTTTTATTTTTTTTTATTTTTATTTTTTATTTTTATTTGTTTTTTTTATTTTTTTTTTTCAGTTCGCGTGGCGAACTTTGTTCGCGGGGCGAACTGAAGGAAATTTCAAAAAAAATTAGTTCTGTTATTTACTGTTCGCTGGGCGAATTTGTTCGCGGCGCGAACTGAAGCTGTGAATTCAGTTCGCGGGGCGAACTGTAAAAACCAGAACCCAATTTTTTCAAAATTTAACACAGCAAAAACTCACACAGCAGAAAAAAATTAAAATACAGACTTACAACGTTGGGTTGCCTCCCAACAAGCGATTTGTTTAACGTCGTTTGAGCTCGACGGTCCACTGATTAGCCCGCTTTAAATAGAGACACGACATCCACATCACGATTTATGTCGCCACCATGGTAAACTTTGAGTCTTTGACCATTTACGGTCCAACTCTCTTGTGACTTTGGATCCTCGATTACAATGGCTCCATAATTCCGCACTTCCTTGACAACGAACGGTCCTGACCCTTTTGGCTTCAGCTTACCCGGGAATAACTTGAACCTTGATTTGAAAAGCAGTACCATTTGTCCGACATGAAACTCCTTGCGACGGGCCTTTCCATCATGGTATCTTTCTTCAATTGCATCATTTCGGAATGAATCATGTTTGTCATGTGGATGCTTCATAGCTTTAAAAAGATTGAAGGTCACCTCTTCGTGTTGCACTCTCACCTTCATTAGTCCATCATCTACGTCAATCATCATCCGAGCTGTTTTCATAAAAGGTCTTCCAAGAATTAGGGGCACATCACGGTCCTCATCCATCTCCACTATTACGAAATCTACCGGAAACAAGAATTTGTCCACCTTCACTAACATGTCTTTAGCAATTCCGTATGGTAAAGTGGTAGACTTGTCGGCTAGTTGTAAAGTCATTCTCGTCGATTTAATCTCAACATTCCCTAATCTTTTAACAATGGAGAGAGGGATTAAATTTATACTAGAGCCCAAGTCAATCAAACCATTTCCAGTGTATGTGCTTCCAATGGTCACCGGTAGAACAACCCGGCCCGGATCGGACTCCTTCCTTGGGAGAGTCTTTTGGATGATAGCACTACACCGTGCATCAAGCAGTATGGTCTCATCTTCCACGTGCCTCCTTTTCTTTGTAAGAATGTCCTTCATGAACTTGGCATACCGTGGCATTTGTTCTAATGCATCAGCAAATGGAATGTTGATTTGAAGCTGCTTGAAGATGTCCATAAACCGTGCATAATGTCTAGCGTTATCCTTCTTTGATGGTGCGTGCGGATATGGTAGATGTTGAACTGGAATGACATTCACTCCTTTGTCTCCTTTTTTCTTATTTCTTGGTTCGATTTCCTTATGCATTTCCGCTTCACACCGCTGCTCTTCCATCAGTTGTTGGTTCTGCTGTTTTCGCGGCGCGAAGGGAGATCGCGACGCGAACTGAGCAGTTTCTACCACTTTCTTCTTCCCACAAGCCACATCCTCATTTTCCAGCACAGCATCCATATCATTCTCAACTGTAATTTCCTCACCTTTTTTACTTGTCAACTCTCTACCGCTTCTAGTAAAAATTGCTTTGCAATGCTCCTTTGGATTAGTTTGAGTATTAGCGGAGAAAGAAGATCCTGCAGTTTGTTCCGACAGCTGTTTCGCAAGTTGACCTATTTGATTTTCCAAATTCTTGATTGCTGCTTCATTACTCTTCTGATTTGCCATGGAAGCTTGCATGAATTGTTGAAGAGTGTCCTCTAGCTTGGAACTTCCTCCTTGCGATTGTTGGCCTTGAGAATTGGGGTGTTGATAAGGACTTTGCTGCTGAAAATTTTGATTGTTGAACCTTGTTGGTTGGTAACCTTGATTGTTCCTTTGATAGCCTTGATTTTGATTGTTCACATAACTCACTTCTTCTAGCGGAGGGCAAAAACCAGTAGGATGATCTCCTTGGCATAACTCGCAACATGCTACTTGATGTCGAACTTGAGAACTTTGAATCTCCTTCATTTGCTGTGGAAGCTTGGCCATTTGTTGAGTGAGAAGCTCCACTTGTTGAGAGAGTAGCTTGTTTTGAGCAAGGATGGCATCATTGGTATTTAATTCAAGAACTCCCGGTTTACGTTGTGAAGGACTACGGTCATGTTGACTTTGACGATCATTGAGTGCCATCCGGTCAATAATAACGTTAGCTTCTTCCGCAGTTTTTGACATAAGAGAGCCACCCGCGGTAGCATCCAAAAGTGTTCTGTGAGTTGATTGGAGCCCATTTAGAAAAATATGGATTTGAGTGAGCTCATCAAAACCATGACCCTTGCATTTTCTCAACATTGACTTGAATCTTTCCCAAGCCTCATTTAAAGACTCGTTGCTTCCTTGAGTGAATACCGCAATAGCCGTTTTGGCTTCCATGAATCGGGATTGAGGGAAATATCTTTCTAAGAACTTTTCTTCTAACAAATTCCAATCCGTCATAACTCTTGCTGCTTGATCAAGGTACCACTCTTTTGCCTTTCCCACTAAGGAGTGTGGGAACATCCTCTTGAATAATGCTTCTTCACCCGCTTCATCAATTCCCGTCGAACCCGCAATCTCATAGAATTTGATGAGATGGGAGTACGGATCTTCATGATCCATTCCGGTGAATGGATTTGCATAGAGAAGTTGGAGGATTCCGGTCTTCATCTCCGTATTTCTTCCTCCACGGGCAAATTGAGCATTCCTTCTTGGACTATTAGCGGACATTTCGGTACGATTGTCATCCGCCATGTTTCCTTCACAAGCCTCTACAACCACTTCTTCGATTTGAACAAGTGCGGAAGTAGATGCTTCTTCTCTCCGGTTCCTCTCTTCGGCTAGTTTCCTTCTTCTTCGTGTTTTGCTATTGAGCTTCCGAAGTGTTCTTTCAATTTCAGGATCGAATTGAAGTTGCTCCTCAGTTGCTTTTCCTCGCATGCACTAGAATCTTCAAAACTAACAAACCAAGTGAAACAAAAGAGGGATAACAATAAAAGTAACAAAACTTAAAACAATGAATTATTGCAATGCTTGTAATATCGACACCAATCCCCGGCAACGACGCCAATTTGTTGAAAGGTATATCTTCGGCAAATATTTTTATATCGTATCCACAGAGATTGGTTGATATTACCGCCGTTCTATAATCCGAATGTTATAAGTTTAGAAAGTAACAGGGTTGTTTTGTTTGGAAAAATATCTTGTGAGTAAATGTTAACAAAAACTATGAAATGGTTTTAGTCAAATATAAAAGCTTGGCAAGATTGGAGTTCACTATTTCAAATGCTTATGATTCCTTATGATAAATAAATAGATTCAAGATTATTGATGATGTTCAAGTATCCTCTCAAAGTCATTTATGTCTAAATGATATTGTGATAATCACTATATTGATCCTTAGACGATCTCTCCACCTAACTATCAATATAGCAATCTTTAATGCTTAATACCAAAGAAGAGTAATGAATAAATCTATCTCTACAACTTATTCACTACTTGAAAATCTGTTTTATGTCAAGACTCAAATAATCTCTCTCGACAACTACTCAAATTTGGTTTTCAACTTAGGGCAAAAACAGTATTCAATACATCAACAATCTTTATCATAAATATAAATCAAATGGAATACATAAACATATGAGAATAGCTACTACCTCCAATCTTGACAAAAGGGAGTTTAGCTCCTCATCACCATTGTTACAAAGCAGAATGTTAAAGAAGAGAAAACTTTGTTTTCTCTCTTACAAAAGTCTCTCAATGTCAATATGTGAATGATAATGAATGAATCCCTAGAATAATGTATTTTCTCTCCTAAAAGAGTTGACATTTCCTTGATTGGTCATTCTCATCCAATGCAGAAAAGCAATTCCAAAGCAGACCCAAAATGGCAAAAACAACTGCCCTTCAAAACAGCACTTTTGACCCAAAAATCAGTTTGCTGGATTCGCAGGGTTCGCGGGGCGAACTGGTCCTGTCATGCAGTTCGCGGGGCGAACTTTGTTCGCGGGGCGAACTGAAGCTGCCTCAGTTTCCTTGTTTTGCAAGCTTCATCCAAAATCTTCCATATTATGATGCTGCAATCCAAAGCTTTCTCATCCAAAAATTCTACAAAACTAACAAATATGTGAAATAACTATTCAAAACAAAATAAATTAAACCTAATTGCATTTATACAAAATAGTGAGAATAAAAGTGTGTAATTACATCAAAACTTGGTAAAAGGGACCAATAAATTGATATAACAAGTAGTAATAATTGGTCCCTAACACCTCCCGAACCCAAAATCTAATTAAGGTGTTTCCTGTTCTTTTCCACCTGTCCTTATTGGATAAAAGCAAACTCGGTGGCAACTCTTGCTATCCGCGACATTTGCTTTCCGAAGCAAAAACACACAAAAGTCAGTTCACCGTATGACAATGGGAAATCTCTTAACATGGTCCAGGGCTGCCCTGGCAAATACAAGGTCAAATATGTCAGTCATATCCGACAGTCTCTGGTCGAGATGCACCGTTTGCTGTGTGATTATAGTCACTATGAGCACGAGCATGATAGATGTTGAGTCTGCTCTGTTAGCCGATTGGGTTGTCGCCAGGTGCGTAAAGATCTTCAGGAAATGCTGGATGAAGGAGTCATTGAGATTCTTCAGAATAGGAATGTTGACGAAGATATGCCTGAGATCAATGTAATCTCCCCAGTATTCCGGATACCCGAGCCTGTTATCATCAAGTATGATGGTAGCAAGCAGAAGGTTTCTCCTTCTCTGATTATTAAACTTGCTGGTCCAGTGCCATACTCATCTGAAAAAGCAATTCCCTTTCGTTACAACGTTGTTGCTGTAGAAGATGGGAAAGCGGTGACTTTTCCATCCTCCTCTATTGTGAATATTGCTGACGTAAGTGGTTTGACCCGTAGCGGAAGTGTATTTTCAGCAACACCGAAGCCTCAAGCTAATGCTGATTTTGCTGAACGCCCGATTGGGAATGCTGTGAGACCTTCGAATCCGACACTTGCTGTTAAACCCTCCTCTGTACTAAAAGCTCCTACTTCTGTTGGCCCTAGTGGCAATGAGAAAGAAGATTGTGATGAGATGTTGAGGCTCATCAAAAAGAGTGAGTACAATGTTGTAGACCAGCTTCTACAAACGCCATCCAAAATATCTGTGTTATCATTGCTTCTGAATTCAGAACCACATAGAGAGGCTCTGCAGAATGTTTTGGATGTGGCATATGTAGATCATGATGTCACAATAGAGCAATTCGATAGCATTGTGGCAAACATTACCGCTTGTAACAATTTGAGTTTCTGTGACTCTGATCTCCCTGAGGAGGGAAGAGACCACAACCTGGCATTACACATCTCCATGAATTGCAAAGACGACGCCATGTCCAATGTGCTGGTGGACACTGGGTCATCCTTGAACGTATTGCCAAAAACCACTCTTTTGAAATTGTCATATCAAGTGCCTCCCATGAGGCAGAGTGGAGTAGTTGTGAAAGCTTTCGATGGGTCTCGAAAGACTGTGATTGGGGAAGTTGATCTCCCAATCAAGATTGAACCAAGTGATTTCCAGATTACCTTCCAGGTTATGGACATTCACCCATCGTACAGCTGTCCCTTAGGCAGACCATGGATTCACGAGGCTGGCGCCGTAACATCCACCCTACACCAGAAGCTGAAATTCGTGAAGAATAAGAAACTGGTAGTGGTAGGGGGAGAAAAGGCTCTCCTGGTGAGCCACTTGTCTTCCTTCTCGTACATAGATGCTAAGGATGAAGTTGGAACTCCTTTCCAAGCTTTATCTATAGCTTTGCCTATTGAGAAGAGAACTCATTCATTTGCTTCCTACAAAGATGCAAAGTTGGCCATCGAGTGTGGTGCAACTGCTGGTTTAGGAAAAATTATTGAGTTGGAAGACAATAAGTCCTGGGCTGGCATTGGCTTTTCTTCTGGGATCTTCAATGAGAAAGGGCTATTCAAGAGTGGAGGTTTTATCCACACCAATCAGGATGAAGAAGATGTTGCTGTCTTGGAAGAGGATGTAGAGGATTCTGACAATTTCATTATCCCTGGAGGGATCTGCAACAATTGGGTCGATGTGGATATTCCTACAGTTATCCACAAGTCAACGTAATGATCACTTTGTTTAGAACCCTTCTCCCATGCCAAAAGGAGGAGTGATGACATTGTTGGCAACATAAATACAATGATATTTTCATTCAATAAATTCATGTTAGATGTTTGTTTTTCCAAATTATATTCCCTTTTTGCTTCTTGCATGAAATTGGTGATCACATAAAACCCCAAAAAATAGAATAAAATCAATCTTTTCATCTGCATAATGATTTGCCTTGTTTGAATTCTAAAAGCTTTTCATATCCAAAATCATTATGCAGGTTGATTTCTAGACCCATTGAACATAATGACCCAACGCCATCTCCCAATTTTGAATTCCCTGTATTTGAGGCAGAGGAAGATGATGTTGAAAAGATTCCTGATGAGATCACCCGGCTACTTGAGCATGAAGAGAAGATCATTCAGCCACATCTTGAGAATCTGGAAACAGTCAACTTGGGTCTGAGGATTGTGTGCGAGAGGTGAAGATTGGGGCACTCCTGGAAGAATATGTTAAGAAAGGGTTGATTGAATTGCTACGAGAATATGTTGATGTCTTCGCCTGGTCATATGAAGACATGCTTGGTCTAGATACTGATATTGTGCAACATTTCCTACCTTTAAAGCCTGAGTGCATGCCTGTGAAGCAGTAGCTCAGAATAACTCATCTTGATATGGCAGTGAAGATCAAAGAGGAAGTTCAGAAGCAAATTGATGCGGGGTTTCGGGTGACTTCTAGGTATTCTCAATGGGTGGCCAATATTGTGCCCGTACCTAAGAAAGATGGAAAAGTCCGGATGTGTATGGACTATAGAGACTTGAATAAAGCTAGTCCGAAAGATGATTTCCCTCTACCACATATTGATATGTTGGTAGACAATACATTTAAATTCAAAGTCTTCTCATTTATGGATGGATTTTCCTGATATAATCAGATTAAGATGGCACCCAAGGATATAGAGAAGACAACATTCATCACACCTTAGGGAACATTCTGTTATCGAGTGATGCCCTTCGGTTTGAAGAACGCCGAAGTCACGTATCAACGAGCTATGACTACCTTGTTTCATGATATGATACACAAGGAGATTGAAGTATATGTTGATGATATGATTGCTAAGTCGAGAACGGAGGTTGAACATGTAGAGCACCTGTTGAAGCTTTTTCAGCGCTTGAGGAAGTATAAGCTTCGTCTGAATCCCAACAAGTGTACATTTGGAGTATGTTCTGGCAAGTTATTGGGCTTCATTGTCAGTGAAAGAGGTATTGAGGTTGATCCTGCAAAGGACAAAGCAATACAAGAGATGCCTGCGCCCAAAACTGAGAAGCAAGTCCGAGGTTTTCTTGGCCGCTTGAATTACATTTCCAGATTCATATCCCACATGACTGCCACATGTGCGCCTATATTCAAGATCCTTCGGAAAGATCAGTCTCATGATTGGACCAAGGATTGCCAGAAAGCCTTTGACAGTATTAAAGAGTATCTGTCTGAGCCTCCGATCCTGTCTCCGCCTGTGGAAGGAAGACCATTGATTATGTACCTGACTGTTCTTGAAGATTCAATGGGTTGTGTCCTTGTTCAGCAAGATAAATCAGGGAAGAAAGAGTATGTTATATACTACTTAAGTAAGAAGTTCACTGATTGTGAGTCTCGATACTCAATGCTTGAGAAGACATGCTGTACTTTGGCTTGGGCTGCTAAGCGTTTACGCCAGTATATGATAAATCATACGACTTGGTTGATATCCAGAATGGACCCAATCAAGTACATCTTCGAGAAGCCTGCTTTAACTGGGAGGATTTCCCGTTGGCAGATGTTGTTGTTTGAGTATGATATCGAGTATCGAGCTCAGAAGGCTATCAAAGGTAGTATCTTGGCTGACCACTTGGCACACCAGCCGATTGAGGATTATCAGTCAATTCAGCATGACTTCCCGGATGAGGAAATTTTGTATTTGAAAATGAAAGAATGTGATGAACCTACACTCGATGAAGGGCCAGAGCCTGGTTCCAGATGGAGTATGGTATTTGATGGCGCTGTAAATCAGTATGGAAATGGTATTGGGGCAGTAATCATTACTCCTCAGTGCACACATATTCCTTTTACAGCAAGGCTAACTTTCAAATGCACGAATAATATGGCTGAGTATGAGGCCTGTATTATGGGATTGGAGGAATGCATCGATCTAAGGATCAAGCATCTTGATGTTTATGGTGATTCAGCCCTTGTTGTTAATCAGATTAAGGGTGAGTGGGAAACGAATAAGCCTGGCCTCATTCCATACAAAGATTATGCGAGGAGGATTTCAACGTTCTTTACTGAGGTTGACTTCCACCATATTCCTTGAGATGAAAATCGGATGGCAGATGCTCTTGCTACGCTGGCCTCAATGATTATGGTTAAATTATGGAATGAAGTTCCCAATATCACTGTGATGCGCTTGGATAGATCAGCTCATGTATTTGCGGTTGAGGAAGTAAAAGATGATAAGCCATGGTATTATGATATCAAGTGTTTCCTTCAGAGCCAAACTTACCCACCTGGGGCATCTGTGAAAGATAGGAAGACTTTGAGGAGATTATCAAGCAGTTTCTACCTCAATGGCGAAGTGCTTTACAAGAGAAAGTTTGACATGGTTCTGCTCAGATGCGTGGATAGACACGAAGAAAACTTGTTGATGACTGAAGTTCGTGAAGGTTCATTTGGTACTCATTCCAATGGACATGCCATGGCTAGAAAAATGTTGAGAGCAGGCTACTATTGGCTGACAATGGAGTCTGACTGCTGCAAGTACGTGAAGAAATGCCATAAGTGTCAGATTTATGCGGACAAGATCCATATTCCTCCGACACTTCTGAATATGATTTCATCACCATGGCCTTTCTCCATGTGGGGAATTGACATGATTGGCATGATAGAGCCGAAAGCATCCAATGGACACAGACTTATTCTCGTAGCAATTGATTACTTCACCAAGTGGGTTGAAGCGACATCATACGCAAATGTGACCAGGCAGGTGGTCATAAAGTTTATCAAGAATCAACTCATATGCCGGTATGGTGTGCCAGATAAGATCATTACTGATAATGGATCTAACTTGAACAACAAGATGATGAAAGAGCTGTTTAGTGAGTTCAAGATAGCACATCATAATTCTTCTCCTTATAGACCTAAGATGAATGAGGCTGTTGAAGCTGCTAACAAGAATATCAAGAAGATTATCCAGAAGATGGTTGTTATGTACAAAGATTGGAATGAAATGATGCCATTTGCTTTGCATGGATATCGTACATCTGTCTGTACTTCAACAGGGGCAACCCCTTCCTCTCTTGTTTATGGCATGGAAGCTATACTCCCAGTAGAGGTGGAGATCCCATCAATGAGAGTCTTGATGGAAGCCAAGTTGACTGATGCTGAATGGGTTCAGAGTCGTTTTGACCAGTTGAATCTGATTGAAGAGAAGAGATTGACTGTCATGTGCCATGGTCAGTTATATCAGCAAAGGATGAAGAAAGCTTTTGATAAGAAGGTCAAGCCTCGTGTGTTCCGAGAAGGTGACCTTGTACTCAAGAAAGTCTTGTCTTTCGCGCCCGATTCTAGGAGCAAGTGGACTCCAAACTATGAAGGTCCATATGTTGTTAAGAGAGCCTTTTCAGGCGGTGCTTTGATACTTACAACTATGGATGGAGAGGATTTCACTCGTCCTGTGAATTCAGATGTAGTCAAGAAATACTTTGCCTAAAGATAAAAACAGATAGCTCGCTAAGTTGAAAACCCGAAAGGGGGGCTTAGGCAAAAAATGAGCATCTCGGTGGATTGAAAACCCAAAAGGGCGGTCCAGGCAAAAGTTAGAGACACAAAAAATATATACGTATCCTGCTAGGTTGAGTACCTCATCCTGGGGCAATCTAGGCAAAAATTAGGGATTTGGCAAGTAACTGCATCTTGACAAGACTTTTGTTTTATGACTGTCATCCATCAGAGATGCTTGTTCATTCGTCATCAACCGAAGCTTCGAATACATCAAATTCAGAATTGGTGGAGAAATGGTCATTATGTTCAATGTAGCCCTTTTCCAATATATATCACCAATTTCAAATTTGTAAAGATCTATGGAGTCTTGCCATTTGCAGACTACCATTCCATCAAATAAATTTAAGCCTTTATCCAATTATTTGCACTCTTATTTGTTTCTATTCAACAACTGTTTTGCATGCTTTAATTGAGAAAATATCATTGTTTTACACAATCAAATTTTTTATAAACTGCTTTTAAACAAAGTGAACATTCACAATGACGAAAGGATACTTAAGAGATCCTCAGTGCTCTCCCAAGGGTAGTATGATCTCCAATAGGGAAAGACATTCGTTCATATTCCTGGCATAACTGTATCCTCTTCCTCCAGAACATTGTTGTGGTTTATCCCACCGAGTGGAGTGCTGGTTGAGGTTATTTACCTCTCTTCCCTTCAGCAGAGCAGTTGATTCTTTCCTCCTCAGCAGAGATGTTCTCCTGGAAGATTCGATTTTTGGTGGTTGGTCCCCAGAATCCCTTTATCCCTCGGATAGACTCCCCAGTAGAGTGGCTTACGTGGCAGATTCTACTTGTGCATTAAACTCTTTTCCCTCAGCTGTGACTGATAATTCATCCCCTGCGGAGATATTGTTGTTTCCTGGTATCTCTGACCCCCGGCAGATTGGATACTCTCCGGTGATTCTAGCTTTCTCCCTTGAGATGTAGTACCGGGTGGTTGATTCCTGGACCTTTGTGTGTTAAATATGTCTGTTTGTCAGCATTCATCAAACATAAACCATGCATATGCATGCATAATTATAACATTCAGATATTCATGTCGCATTCTTTGCCATATATCGTTGTTTATTGTCTCCTGCTATTTGGTGATATAGATCTCCCCAAGCAGATGTGTGTGCCTGATCTCTCCATATAGAGTCAGCTCTATAGGCAGAAAGCGTCTATCCTTTCCTCCATATTCCCCACCGAGCTATGTCCTCGTGGATAATGGTTGTTTCTGTTTCCTCCCAACACATATATTGGGATGGGCTTCCCTATTGAGTTATATCCTCATTAGGACGAGTCTTGATTCAGTTTGCCTCTTTGGTTTGTTCCTAAATTGGCTCTTGTGACTGTTTCCTTTTGCTTCCCTGTGGTATAAATGAATAATTGCTCAGTAATTAGTAATCATTCATATTATCCCCGGTGGAGTCTGTGGTTTTCTACCCTTATACTGGTAGTTGTAAACCCTATTCTCTTTCCCTTGCAGAGTTAACCTTTGGTTTATCATAATCGATGACGGTTAGTTTTCCGTGGTTTCCTACCCAGTATCCGGTAGGTGTAATCCCCTCCTTGGTGGTTATCTTCATCCAATATTCGGTGTTGATATTCTCTCTTTTACCTAGATAGTTATCCTGTTTACGCAATTTATCCCCTGCGGGTCATCTTTCGTCTACCCTGTTGATGTTGGTAACGATTATTTCTCTCCTGAATTGGTCATTATTATATACCTAGTTTTGGTATCCCGATGCCTTTTCTTTTCGGTTGATTTATCCTTTATTAACCCAGTAACCGGTTGTGGATAATCTTCCATGCGAGTGTATTATCTATGTTCTGACGGTAATAGATAATATATCTCATGCACTCTTCGGTCGAAGCCTTTTGTTCTTCCCTAGTTGAGTAAGATTCGTTTCTCCTTTGTTGAGTCGAATGTCCATCCTATAATCGAGTTTGCTTTTAGCCCTCTTTCGGATGATGAGTGTCTTGGGAATATTCCCCAATTCATACCTTTTAAGGTCCTCCTCAAATGATTTTGGAGTTTTGATATCTCTCACCCTTATACCGGTCATAGATATTCATTTCTTCCCGAGCATGTTGTATCTCTGACCCTTATGTCGGTGTTCAGACTACATGTCTCATTGAGCTTGTTACCTAGTAACCGGTAACACCTCATCTCGCTGCTTCCCCAGGATAGTCTTTCCAGACATCCCCAGCGAAGTCCATTAGTGGATCGTCCTCGTCCGGATTTTTATCCGAAGTATCCGTTGTGGATAATTTTTGTTGTATTGGCATATTCCCTAATACGGGCGTCTTCGAGTCAGCTCGAGTCTTTCCATTGGTTTATTCCCTTTGGAATTATGCTCCCCAAACTTTGAGTCATGCCCTGCTCACGCATTTCTTTCTTATCCTCATAAGAGTCCCCAGGATTTTTGTCCCGTGGAATGTATCACTCGTATGGATTGTCAATGTCTCCGGATTTTCTTTACTCCTTTGTGGACACATATCCCCACAAAGTATTATCCCTTTGCATACATACATTTGCATCATGAGGTCTCTTAGGGACCAAAATTCGTCTCTTTGTTATTTTTTAAGCCCATTCCACCTCGTCGAGACGAATATTTTAACCTTCACTTCTCCGGCTAGAATGACCTTAAATAGGGGCATCTGTAATACCCCAATTTTGTCCCTAAGATCCCTCATGGCATCATAACATTTCATTTGCATAGCCTCAAGGATCATTGAGCATATTGGTTCCCTTTACCTTTGGGTGGGACTCCTTGTGAGTGATTTGAGATCACCAAGCATGTTTGAATTGTATATCATTGCTTTTCTCATTTTATTTACTAACCAAAAGCATAAAAATATGTCACTAACATCTTTTGTTTGTAGCTTGAGCAATCACAAGGTCAAGAGCTTCTAGGAGGTCATTGGTGCAAAGATATGGCCAAGAGAAGATGAAAGCAAGCATGGTAATGGTTCCCAAAGCTCTCATCCATCAAATATGCCTCCCTAGCATCTTAGTTCATCATTTTGATCAAAGCAAGTCAAAGTGTTGGAGGTTTGTTTCTCAAGGAAACCCTAATTCATCTGTGCACCCACAATGCCTTGCTCATGAAGCAACCTCTACCCATGGTCAAATACAATCAAGGGAAGTTCTTTAACTCTTCATTTCATGTATATTTGAACTTATTTGAGTGTCCTCAATCATCAATTCATCAAGATATGATTCATGGACTTGAGAAGTTGATCAGTCAATTCATCTGACTATTTTGAAATGCACTGAGACCTAACTTTTTATGTGTTGGCCAAATAGAGATGATTCCAAAATAAAAAATGTTTGTAAGGACAATATGAACAACTTTCATGTTCATCAAAATTTTATTTGAAGCTTGGAAGACCATCTTCTGTTCCAATACATTATAGGTCATTTTGACTGAAACCCTAATTTTGGGTCAACTTCCCAAGGACATAACTCATTCATTTTTTATGATTTTGATATGGGGTCAAATGAATTGGAAAGCTTAAGATGTCTACTTAAAATGTTATGTTGAACAAAATTTCAAAATCTCAAAGGAAATACATGTGATAATGCAAGACATTATAGGTCGTTTTGGGTCAAAGGCATTAAAAGTAAAAAAAGTCCAACTTCAAGTGCCCATAACTTCTTCATCAAAAATCCAAATGATGCAAAATAAAGTCCATGTTGATTGTCTTGAAAAGATCTACAACTTTGATGTTGGAGGTTTTTCTATTTGAAGCTTGCATCATCAAAACAGAAGGGCTTGAAAGTTGGCCAATTTTAGAAACCTTGCCTTGACATGTTTTGCACATCACACTTTAAACTCAAATTTCATAAATTTACACACTCCAAATGAGTTTTTGTCAACCATAACATTTGTTCCTCATACAAAGACCTTTCCAACCGTTACCCATATGCCTATGCTTGGATTTTCTAAATGGTACTTTCGAAGAGATGATTGTTTAGGTACAAATGGAGAATTCACTTGAAATCTTGTTACATGAGCAATTGCCTTTGCATTTCACACGTCCAATTCCTTTTGGCTGATGCTCAGAGTTCATTTGGCATTGTTTTTGGGCCTTGTGCATGATCATGCAAGCCCATGCAGTGAAGCTTCACATGCCATGCACACGAATCATTGCACACTTTCCTTGCCTCTTTTTCACACGCCTAATTCAACCTGAAATGCTGCAGAATTCTCTCCCTAACCATCACTAAAGAAGCAATTGCATTTTTCTCAAAAAATTTCAGATCTAGAATTCAGCTTCATCTGGTTGTATTCTTAGATCTAATGCTTCTAGACCTTCACCATACATCTCATTGAACTTCTGTTTTGGTAAAGCAAGCAAGGCAACAAGCTCAAGCTACCAAAATTCAAGCACACACTCCAACTGGTATTTTCTTCGATTCTCCTAATCCTTTGACCTAATGGCTTAGATTTTGTGTTGCCTGAAGTCCTCTCAATGGAGGCATCATGTTTATGCTTTTAATTTTTGAAATTCATTGAGTTCATCATGAACACCAGATTTTTCCATCTCGGATTTCTCACACTATAGAGATCTAGAAGGAAAATGGATGGTACAGGGATGATGTACATCATCCCAGCTTTCTAATGATGTATAGATCGCACGTTTTGATGGAGGTTTGAGTTTCTGCAATTTGGTCGGAATCCTGAAGCTCACCGGAGAAAACGGTTGCTCCGGTGGCTTCATCATCTCCAGTTTAAATCCTGGCCATTGGATTTATTTCCCAAATTGAATCTTAGCCATTGCTTGTTATGACTTTCTATTGTTTCACATGTGCACGCATTGGCCGTGGATCACCATAGGCGCGCGCCTTAGGAGCGTGTGATCTGCCAGCTCAATTAATGAGCTCAGATCCAACGCTCCTCCTTTTTTTGCATTTTATAATTTCTGTTTTTATTTTCTTAAATTCCTTTTATTTCAAAAAATCATATCTTTCTCATTTTTTATCCAAAAATTATGGGACCAATTGAATTATTTCCCAAATAAATTCTAGTTTCTATTTCTGATTTTTAATATTTTTTATTTCATCATTTGGTATTTTTTGTGAATTTTCTCTTTTCTGGTTATTTTTAATTCATTTTAAATAGTTTTTGATATTCAAAAAATATAAAAATATTTTCCTAACCTATTTGAAGGATGATGCATCTATGAAAAATATACTCATCAATTTTTGAATTGATTTGAGATTTATTTGAGATTTTAGTTCAATTAGGTTATTTTCATTCATTTTTAATTGATTAAAAATAGTTTCTGACTTTTAAAAATGCTGAAATTTTTTGTCAAACTTTGTTTGACCTTGTTGAACTTAGGATAAATCACTTGGACCTTTCAAGGTTGATTTGAAGTGATTTTGAGGTTTGACCTTTCTATTTATTTTAATTCAAGTTTATTTTTAAGTATTAAAAAATGCCAAAAATATTCTATTCTTTTCTTGACTTCCAATCTTCATCTCACTTCTATTTTTGATTGTTTGACCTTGACTTTCAATGTTATTGGTCAACATATGAGGATTGGTACATGATGTTTCATTTAATGCACTTTACTTTTGTCATTTCCATTTCTCTTATTCATCTCCTTCTTCTTCTTCTTCTTTTCTTTTTCATCAATGAGTTGAAGGTTGATAAGTTAGCATTGATTAGGGAGATTTAACCTTCCTGGATTCAAATCTAATTCATCTTGATCAATTGATCAAGTGAATGGATTTGCATTAAGGATAGGTTGTTTCCTAAATCATGCAAAGGACTTAAACCAATACAAGATCAATTCTCTTCTCCTTTTTGGCATGGCAAGTTGTTGGGACTTGGTTCACTAATCAAGACTCCTAACTTGTGTTTGTTGTCTACATTATTATTGACCGGCCTCAGATAGCTGTGACTTCTACATAAGTCCAATTACGATTGCTTAACATAGTGCTAAATTTGCCTTATGGCACACTAACTACTAACACTAACTATTGACAATTAACATTTACTTTATGCAATTTACTTTAATGCAATTTAATATTCTTGCACATATTATTCATTTGCTTTTCTCTTTGCTCACTTGAGCACATGTTTATGTTAATGCGATTTGCCTTTTGCTCACTTGAGCACATAATTGTGTATATATTATTTTGCTTGTGTTTTGTTTTGATTGTGGGGAACCAAATGCAAAGAAATGGACTTAGTTTCTAGGACTTTCCTTATGCAAAGAAATGGAGAATTGGACTTAGTTTCTAGGACCTTCCTTATGCAAAATTGGAGTAAAAGGATCTTAATGGTGAAGATGGATTAGAAGAACCAAATCTCTAAACTCACTCTTGTCTATTCTTGTTTTACTTCATGGAACTTTTGATGTGTGTGCTTTTGTGCCAGGAGTTTCCATTTTGAGCTTAATTGGAGGACTATTGCCATGTTCATCTAAGTGGAAGATACAAGACACATTGAGGATCTTCTATGAGACTTGTTTGATTGCTTATACTTTGTGGTTGCTTATTCCAAAGTATGGGAGCTACTTGGATCATCAATATGATCTCAAGAGAGGAACTCCTTGTGTGGTTCATTTCTTTCCGTTTACCTTTTTGCTTTTGCTTAGGACTTAGCCCTTCTTCTTCTTCTCTCCACTCTAACCCAAGCCAAAACCTTTTGTGCAAACATTTAACATTTGTTTTCAACATTAGAAACCTAAGCCTTATGCTTTGATTTTCAAACTTTCTTTTCCTAATACTTATTTTGAATTGAACCTTTTAAGTCAACTTTGACCATTTTGTATATACTTCTAATTGGTAAATATAACCCATTCAAATGTGCTTTTGTGGTTCCAATGGCCACTTTCTTAAATCAATTTTCCATAACCTTTAGCTATTAGGTTTGAGTTATCCTTGGGGTAGATGTAATACTCACCTATATCCTTAGAGATGGACAATGAGTCTTCCATGCTTATTATAGGGTTAACCCCTCACTAGCATGTTGAAGCTATCCTCACATGGTGGATTTATGGTTTGGTTGAGTTTTCTCCCCTTGATAACAAAAGACCTTAAGGCTTTTGGACCAATCAATTCACCAACTCATTTTGAGATTTTTACCCCGAACTACGAGGTTTTGATTCTTATCTTTTTATAAGATGGTACGTAGGCAATGGGTTTATCCATTCAAACACAAAAATGTAAATAACTTGTACATTCTCTCCTCATCTCTTCAATCATGTTTGCACGAACATATTTTCACAAAATACCAACCTTACAACAAGTGTGAAAAGGGCTCCCTAGGAGTACCTAGGATGTTTTAGGTGCCTAACACCTTCCCATTGCATAACCAACCCCCTTACCCAGATCTCTGTTACATTTACTAGTTTTTGTTAAAACTATTAGGTTTTTGTTCGCTTTCTAACCATTCCTTTGGATAAATAGAAGTGCGGTGGCGACTCGACTTGTATGATTTACCTTGGATTTAGTCAATATGTCTAATGGTAAAGAATACCCCGCTACAGTTATGATGTGCAATCTTGAAGTCTTTACAAAGAACTTCCACCATATTGTTATTCAAGTTCGATCCATTATCAGTAATGATCTTGCTTGGCACACCATAACGACATATAATCTAATTCTTGATAAACCTTACAACAACTTGCTTGGTTACATTTACATACGATGCCGCTTCAAACCATTTTGTGAAGTAGTCAAATGCCACCAAAATGTAACGATGTCCATTCGAAGCTTTGGGCTATATCATCCGAATCATATCAATTCCCCACATGGAGAAGGGCCATGGGGAAGAGATAACATTAAATAGTGTCGGAGGAACATGAATTTTATCAGCATATATTTGACACTTGTGGAATTTCTTCACAAACATGCAACAGTCAGATTCCATTGTCACCCAATAGTAACCTGCTCGCAACATCTTTTTCGCCAATGCATGTCCATTGGAGTGAGTACCAAAGGAACCTTCATGCACTTCGGTCATCAATAAGTCTTCTTCGTGTCTATCCACACATTTGAGAAAAACCATGTCGAAGTTTCTCTTGTACAGTACATCACCATTCAAGTAGAAATTGTCGGCTAATCTTCTCAAAGTCTTCTTATCTTCCAAAGATGCCCCAGGCGGGTAAATCTGACTTTGGAGGAAACATTTGATATCATAATACCACGGCTTCTCGTCTTTGATTTCTTCACCAGCAAACACGTGAGCTGGCCTATCAAGACGCATTACAGATAAATTGGGAACTTCATTCCAATACTTCACTACAATCATTGATGCCAATGTTGAAAGAGCATCTGCCATTCGGTTTTCATCTCGAGGGATATGATGAAACTCAACCTTTGTAAAGAAAGTTGAAATCCTCCTCGCATAATCTCTAGACGGTATCAAGCCAGGTTGATTCGTCTCCCATTCACCTTTGATTTTATTCACAACAAAAGCCGAATCACCGAAGACATCCAAATACTTGATTCTAAGAATCATGGCTTCTTCAAGCCCCATAATGCAAGCTTGATTTTCTGCCATGTTGTTTGTACACTTGAAAGTTAATCTAGCTGTAAATGGTAAATGCGTGCCTTGAGGAGTAATAATCACTTCCCCTATGTCATTTTCATATTGATTAACAACTTCATCAAATACGATGCCCCAACGGGAACCAGGTTTTGGCCCTTCTTGAAGCAATGGTTCATCACAATCCTTCATTTTTAAGTATAAAATCTCTTCATCAGGAAAATCATACTGCACTGACTGATAATCTTTAATTGGTCGGTGAGCTAAATGGTCAGCCAAGATACTACCTTTGATCGCTTTCTGAGATCGGTATTCGATATCATACTCTAATAACAACATCTGCCAACGGGAAGTCCTTCTAGTTAAAGCAGGTTTCTCAAATATATACTTGATTGGACCCATTTTGGATATCAACCAAATGGTATGATTCAACATATATTGGCGCAGACGCTTAGCAGCCCAAGCCAATGCACAATAAGTCTTCTCAAGCATCAAATACTGAGTCTCACAGTCGATGAATTTCTTACTGAGGTAGTAAATTGCAAATTCTTTCTTTCCAGTCTCATCTTACTGACCTAGAACACAACCCATACTATCTTTTAGCATAGTCAAATACATGATCACGGTCTTCCTTCAACAGGTGGAGACAAAATCGGAGGTTCAAGCAAATATTCCTTGATACTGTCAAAAGCTTTCTGGAAGTCTTCGGTCCAATCACAAGACTGATCTTTCTTAAGAAGCTTGAATATAGGCGCGCACATGGCAGTCATGTGGGAAATAAATCTGGAAATATAATTCAAGCGGCCGAGAAAACCTCTGACTTGCTTCTCAGTTTTGTGCGCATGCATCTCTTGTACTACTTTGACCTTGGCAGGATCAACCTCAATACCCTTCTCGCTGACAATAAAGCCCAACAACTTACTAGAACAAACACCAAAAGTACACTTATTGGGATTCAAGCAGAGTTTATACTTACTCAAATGCTGGAATAGCTTCGACAAATGCTCAACATGTTCCTCTTCATCAATCGATTTAGCAATCATGTCATTGACATCAACTTCTATCTCTTTATGCATCATATCATGAAAAAGAGTAGTCATTGCTCTTTAGTAAGTTGCACCATCATTGTTTAAACCGAAAGGCATCACTCTATAACATAATGTTCCCCAAGGTGTAATGAATGTGGTCTTCCCCATATCTTCGGGTGCCATCTTGATCTGATTATATCTGGAAAATGCATCCATAAATGAAAAGACTTTGAATTCAGCAGTATTGTCTACCAACATATCAATGTGTGGCAGAGGTAAATCATCTTTCGGATTGGCGTTATTGAAATCTCTTTGTCAACGCACATGCGGACTTTTCCATCTTTCTTAGGCACTGGAACATTATTGGCCACCCATTACGGATACTCAGCTGTCACAAGGAAACCGACATCAATCTTCTTCTGCACTTCTTCTTTGATCTTCACAGCCATATCAGGATGGGTTCTTCTCAACTTCTGCTTTACTGGCGGGCATTCTGGTTTCAACGGCAATCTATGCTCCACAATCTCAGAATCTAACCCAGGCATGTCTTGATAGGACCAAGAAAACACATATGAATATTCTCGAAGAAGATCAATCAACCCCTTCTTAACATCTGGACACATGAGAGACCCAATCTTGACTTCCTTCACATCATCCTCGGAACCCAAGTTGACTAGATCAATTTGCTTGGTCTTTTCACCTTGCTCAAGAAGACGAGATAATTCATCACTCACTTCTACATCACTTTCCTCCTCGGGTTCAAACACAGGGAATTCAAAATTATGAGAAGGAGAAGGATTATTGTATTCAATGGGGTTAGGAACCAACCTGCATAATTATTTGATATTTTGATTTTAGAGAATTGAATTTGTGACCAAGTATTATGCAGATGGACAATTATATTGTTTATTTATGTTTTTTTGTGATTAACATTTTTCAGAATAAAGCAAAAAGTAAAAACAAACATCATAGGAGAAGGATTTTTTTTTAAAAACAATAGAATTAATTTCATTAATGATCAAATTGAAATGCCCAAACAATGTTCACTTCTCCCTTAGGCATAGGAGAAGGATTTTTTTTAAAAAACATAAAACCAATTACTTAGATCGATGCAAAATAACAGGAATATCAACAACAATCCAATTGTTGCACGTCTTTCCATGCGTTACAAAGTTGTTGCAGTCTTCCTCTTCATCCTCCTCTAGCACAACAGCTAAGTGTTGTTCATTGCCATGAATGAACCCTCCGCTACGGAAGCTAAGTTGCATATCTTCAGATCTAACACTTGATAATCCTTTATGGAACCCCAAACCAGTTCTGCCCTTGTTGTCGGAGACCTCTACCATGTGCCCCCACTGAATAACAGTTCCTTCCTCAACAATCTTCTAGGCATCTTTTAATAAGGACATAGGTTCCCCAAATCTATTTTCAGAAGCAATAGATAAGGCTTGGAACAGGGTTGCAATCTCATCATTAGCCTCAACATACGAGAAAGATGACAAATGGCTAAACAATAGTGCCTTCTCTCCACCAACAATCACCAGCATGCCATTCTTGACAAATTTCAATTTCTGGTGCAACGTGGAAGTAACAACTCATGCCTCATGGATCCATGGCCTTCCCAATAAGCCACTGTAGGTCGGGTGGATGTCGATTACTTGAAAAGTCATCTGAAAATCACTCGACAATTACCGTTTTGCGTGAACCATCAAAGGCTTTGACAATTACACCGCTATACCTCATGGGTGCTCCTTGATAAGATAGCTTCGACAAAGTTGAATTTGGAAGCACATTCAGTGATGACCCGGGGTCAACAAGCACGTTTGACAAAGCATCTTCCTTGCAATTCATGGAAATATGCAAAGCCAGATTATGGTTTCTTCCCTCCTTAGGGAGTTCTTCGTTGCAAAAGCTCAGATTATTGCAAGAGGTGATGTTAGCCACAATGTGATCAAACTGTTCAACAGTAACATCATGCTCTACGAACACTTATTTTAGAACTCAAAACAGTGCTTCTCTGTGAGCTTCAGAATTCATCAACAGAGACAACACTAGGATTTTTGAGGGGGTTTGGAGCAGCTCCTCCACCATATTGAACTCGCTTCTTTTGATTAGCCGGAGTACCTCATCATCATCATTGGTTTTCAAATTGCTGTACTCACCAAACTTATCTTTTGAACAACCAACTAGATCTACAACAGGAACTTCCACTTTCTTACCAACAATTGATTCTTCTTTATCCTTTGGGAACACCGACCCAAACACTCGACCACTACGGGTCAGCTTTATAAGAACAGGAATGCTCACTACTGAACTGGTCGTAGGCAACGGGACCTCTTGACCATACTTCATCATTGTAGCATTATACTGATATGGCACAACTTTATCAGATAAATACGAGACTGGGCCCGCTAACCGTATTACCAACGGCGATACTGATCTTTGATCGTTGTTGTTACTGGCGTCATACTGGATTACCAACCGCTCTTGTTGCTTAAAAACGGGCACTATGACATTAACATCGTCATCTACATTACGGGATTGAATAATTTGGATCATGCCTTCATCCATCAGTCGTTGGATGTCCCTTTTCACAACTTCGCACCCCTCGGGATAACATTACAAACAACACAACCATCATGGTCATGCTCACATTTACTTACCAAACAAACATCCTTAGGCATCTTCACTAAGGACCTCCTGATAAAACGTACATCAAAAACTTTGAATTCTCCAAGACAACCGTCTACCATATTCACAGAAGAGTTTCCATGGGCGGGCAAAGGGTTTGCTTTCACATTTGGCGCACGGTCCTCGAAGGACACCATGCCACTATTCGTTAATTTCTGAACCTCATACTTCAATGGATAGCAGTTTTCAATACCATATCCGTTTGCTCCTTGATGAAAAGCACAACGGAGTTCAGGTTTATACCACCAAGGAAGTGGTTATGGAATCTATGGTGGGTTCCTCGGTTGAATTAAGTTCTTGAGAACTAACGAGAGATACAACTATGCATATGACATAGGAATCGGGTCGAAAGAGACCTTCTTCCTCTCAAAGTTCTTTTGATGATGATTGTTGTTGGTATTGTTGTGGTTGTAGGTGTTTGTTCGTTTTTGTGGTTGTTGTTGTTGATGTTGTTGTTGCTAAACTGGTGTTGCTTGTTGATTAGGAAATATCAGAATTATCGAGGATACTTGACGATGATGATATTGACGGGATGTTGGGTTCCTTCTGATCTGAGGCCTCCTCTACCTCCCACTACTTATTGCGTTCGTCTCACTATCTTTCTTCTTACTAAAATTACTGCCATACCTCTTGCTTGTTGATGCCTCATCTCTTGACAAACGCCCCTCTCAGACTCCTTCCTCAAGCCTCATCCCCATGTTTACCATTTCTGTAAAGTCACTGGGGGCACTATCAATCATTCGTTCATAGTAAAATGAACTCAGAGTTTTCAAGAAGATCTTTGTCATCTCTTTTTCCTCTAAAGGACGAGTGATCTGGGCAGCCAATTCCCTCCATCTTTGCGCGTACTCTTTAAATGTCTCTTTGTCCTTCTGAGACATAGACCTCAACTGGTCTCTATCAGGCGCCATGTCCACATGATACTTATACTGCTTAACAAAAGCCTCCCCAAGTCGTCAAGGTGCGAATGCTGGCACTGTCCAATCCCATGTACCAACGGAGCGCAGCGCCGGTCAGACTATCTTGGAAGTAGTGAATCAATAGTTGATCATTATCAGTCAGAGTAGACATATTGCGGGCGTACATCAGAAGATGACTGAGTGGACAAGAGTTCCCCTTATACTTTTCAAAGTCAGGCACTTTGAACTTCACCGGGATCTTGAGGTTGGGCACTAAGCACAACTCAGCATCACTCTTCCCAAACAGGTCTTTACCTCTCAGCGTCTTCATTTCCTTGCGCAGCTCAAGAAATTGATCTTTCATTTCATCCATCTTCTCATAAACATCCGGACCCTCAGACGACTCAGAATGATAAATGGTATCCTCTACGTGAGGCAAGGTGTGCACAACGGGAGGTGGCACGGACATGACCGGGCTAGATGCTGGCATGGAAGCAAAAGTAGGCGCAAAGCCTTCGGGAACAAAGTTGGGCGCCATTCCCCACGGGAATCTGGAAGGCATATTTGGCGCGAAGTGTGCGGTAGTAGTAAGCATGGTAGAGGTAGTCACCTCTGGAGTAACAATCCTCACGGGAGGAGTTGCAGGTGTTGGAGAAGATTGACTCTGAGCAGCAACAACTGACTCCATCATGGCAGTCAGGCGGGCGATCTCGTCCTTCGGCTCTCTGTTCTCTTGCTCCAAATTCTCCATATTTCTCAAATGATTGGCTCGGGTATTTTACCGGTGAGTCAGCTTGGCTAAAGCACAAAAGAAACACCAATTAGACATATGGCGAAAACCTGCTTATGCAAATGATGCATGAAATGCAATGCTTGATTATTTATTTTTGTTTTCAAGGAACTTACTATATTATTTGCAAATATATATATATATTCAAATGGAAATTGCAACAATTTGATATGACCAAAAATCTCTTTTTATTTATATAAATTGGAAGGATTACACTGAGTACAATTTCAGAAACCAAATGAAAAATACAAGAGAAAAAGATACTTGTCATCCTAAGGATCCCTAACAACAATGTCAGAAGATCTGGCTGTAGGCGCGTACTTCCTTCGAATGCGACGGATCTCGGTCTCAAAATAAGCCTTCATCTGAGTCTTCTCGAGGACAAGCTGATCAACAATCTTCTTCCAAGCAATGGAAGGCTGAGGCATGCTAGAAGATGAAACCTCGGGCTCTCTCTATCTCTTCGTCACTCGGTCTACAAGTAACTGAATAAGTGCATCTTTGTCCTTAGACTCCAATTGCAACTCTTCATGCTTCTTGCTCAAAGCATGGAAACGCTTTTCCCACATATCCTTCTCTTGCTTCATCTTAGCTAGTGCGTCTTCTTATCCTCTACATCTTGGTTAGGGAAAGTTAATGGCTCAACCACAACCATAGACATAGGTCTCTCACAATGATAAGGCATTTTCAACTCCAAATCTCTCTTCTTCACCCAAAGAGTGTAAGCTTCCAAAGCTACACAATTGCACGGACCAAGCTCGGATCTTCCTTTCCTATGCACATTATGCCAAGCATGCACAATCTTCTGCTTCAAATGTTGGGGATCTTTACCCTCTTGATAGAAAATACCTTCTAACAAAGTATTATTAGGTTTGTCTCTCAAGGGGAACCTAAGTTGACGACGAGCCAAAGCAGGGTTGTAGATAATTCCTCCTTGTGTACCAATGAGAGGCACATTAGAGAATTCACCACAACTATAAATAATATCCAAACTGCTCAATGACGGATCATACCAAACTATATCATCATTAGTGAGAGACATAAGTCTCCGAGACCACCGTAGACATTGTTTGTTCTCCACAAAAGAAGGCATCTGAGGCAAGTGCGAAATAAACCACTTGTACAAAAGAGGGATACAACAGACAATTGTTCCACCACCATTAGAATTCCTTATATGCAAAGAGATATACATATCACTGAACAAGGTAGGCACAGGATTCCCGATCAAGAAAAGTCTAATGGCGTTAACATCAACAAAAACGTCAATTTTAGGAAACAAATCTAATCCATAAATGAGGAACACAAAGATAGCTTCAAAAGCATCCACACTACCGGCTTGAGCAAAAGTAGTAGCTTCGTTGATGAGGAAATCAGATGGGAACCCAAATAATCCTCCTTTCTTCACGCAATGAGCCTCTATCTCAGACTTCTTCAAGTGAAGAGCTTCAACAATAATACTAGATTGGGGAATCACCTCCAATCCACTAAAAGGCACTCTACTAGAAATAGGTATCCCCAAAAGATGAGAATACTCCTCCATGGTAGGCATAAGCTGATAATCTAGGAAAGTGAAACAATGGTAGAGGGGATCATAGAACTGAACTAGCACACTCAAGAGTCCTTCAACCACATCAGCAGACAAGATGGAAAGAAGCTTCCCATGATGTTGTTTGAAGTCAATGGGATCTAATACAAAAGATGCTAGCTTCCTTAACTCTTTCAAGTCAGGACATCTGAAACTGTACTTCTTAGTGTTCCTTCGTCCATAATCCATAGTCTGAAAATATTTGCAAATGATACCTTAGTTCCTTGAAATTTTCGTGTGATGAATGTTATGATGCGCATGAATGCATGAATGCAACAATCACAAATAAGGGATCACACACAAGGCAAATAAAGGTCATGGGATGAATCAAGTCATTGTCAAGATCAATCATCAATTTTGGTGGATTATGGTTTACACCTTATCAAAACCCAAGTCAAGAGCATGGAGTTTGGGTAAGAACCATCCCAAAGGAGTGAACTAAGGATAAAAACTTGTGGGTCATGTTCTAAAAAGTTCCCAGAGTCTTAATTCCATTTATCGGATATTACATGTTAAGATGACTGACTCATCGACCCATAATATTCTCAAGAGAACCTCGTCTAAGTGTAGTATCGTGTAACAATTGTTATCAAGTTTACACTTGAACAGTCTCCGCACTACGTCCTAAATAGGCCAAGAGGGAGGAGATGTTCTACGGTCCTCAGCTTCTCAGACCCAATTAGAGATAGTAATGCCAAACCACAAGTCTCCACTGAGCAGATGGGTCTCAAGCCAACTTGTTAAGAACTAATCCACACAAGTCGAAGATGACTATACCATCTTCCTATCTTAATTTCACTCAAGTTCGGGTTAGAACTTATCTCACCACTCAGAGATCACCAAGCATAACAAGCAGATCATATCACACATACATATAAACAAACATCACATATATACAAATATATACACACTAAAAGTAGGCTAAACCCACTGGAGACTACTCCGCAGCAGAGTCGCCACTTAATTTCTGTAGCGGTAAATTCATGATCATCAAGCTATGGATAAGCTAGAGATCAAATAACTAGAGTCGCCACCGCGCTTTTATTGTTTCCAAGGGAAAAGGTAAAAAAGTACGAACAAAACCCAAAAGTAAGAATTTTTCAAATCAAAACTAATAAAATGTCAGAGACTACAGGTAATGGGGTTGTTTACACAAAGGGAAGGTGTTAGCACCCAATGTGTCCTAGGTACTCCTAGGGAGCCCTTTTTGTATGCATATGTACTTGATATAAAGTGATGTTTACAAACAAATAGAATGGGGGGATGAGAAAAGAATTCATTAATTATATTTTTTTTGTTTTACAAGACCTTCGGTCTTGTGCCTACGTACCAACATAAAAATGAAGAATCAAAACCTCGTACTTCGTGATACAAATTTAAAAGTGGATGCATTTCTTTTTAACAAAAATTGAGTTTGAAATTCACTAAGGCCTAAAAATGTTTTGAATGAGTTAGTTCTTTTTTGGATTTTTGAAAGTTTAAGTCAAGTATAATTACATTTATTCACAAGTTTGATTTAAGAAAAGAAGTTTGAAAAATGCAATGGCATAAGATAAGTTCAATCAAAGAAGGTTTTGAAAAAGAGAGGGAGAGATTTTGAAATTAAAGAAAGTGGGGAGAAGATGTAGAGACTATCCTATCTACAAAATTAAAAGTTTAGAGTTGAAAAGATTTGACCAAATGGGTAGCAATCCAATAGACAAGAACGTCAATAGAAACCCAGAATTCTCTTGGACTTTTAGAATCAAGCAACACACAAATGCACAATTATATTAACCTTGAAGAGCAAAGGCATCAAATAAAGATGGCCACATCCAAGCTTATCCATTCCATGATCTTCTTCAAAATAGCCCATGTAACAGATGAATTTCACAAGTCACAGGTTCAAAATAACAGCTTCACAATGATCATGTTGCAGATGAACTCAAAAGGATCTTGAATGATGTATCAGATGATGTTTCAAATTGCAAGCACTTGGTTTCTCAATAAGTTGGCATTTTCCAAGTTCTTTAGCATAGGAATACTGCCTAAATTCTAAGTCCACATGCCCAAGATCAAGCCAACAGTCCACACAAAAGTTTTTTAGGGTTTTTGTTGTTATTATGTACATTAATTGTCAAAGACCACCCAAACAAACAAAGTATACACAAACAAAATATATCACACAATATGGTTCAATGGCAAATGTATAAAAGCTAGAAGTGAATGGCATTAAAGTAAAGGGCTTGAAATTAAAAGTTAGTAGTTAATAGGTTAGAAGTTAGTATTGTTTTGCTTTTGCTTTTCATTTTAAGACATTCTTTGGAGAACACTCAACCCACTTATCACAAGCATGGCTCCTTGATCCAAGATATCTTCCAAAGGAAGAAAAAAAGGTCAAGTTTCCACATAATACCATGAAATAGGGGAGACTTACAATCTCACTAACTAGAATGCTTATGCCTTTTATGTCTCAAATTTAGCACTATGTTAAGCAATCGTAATTGGAGTTATGTAGAAGTCACAACTATTTGAGGTCGGGCAATAGAATTTTGGTGTTAATGCATGTTAGAGACATAGTATAAGAGACTATGCTCATGAAACATACCACACACAAAAAAAATATGCAAAAGGTGTGGCCTAATCTCATCCATACTCATGTTAATTTTTCAATCAACTAGCCTTAGGATTTTGAGATATCATAGGTCAAATGGAATCAATGAATGAAGAAGGGGAATGAGATGAAGTGGGAGGGGAATAGGTGAAAACACAAAGTGGTCAAAGGAGGACTTTTACCAAATTAATATCATTCATTCATTTTGGGAGATGGAATATACATTCTATCAATCCCCTAAATCCAATGAAATTAATTTGACAAAGTCAAATCAACCTTGACCAAGGCCCAACAACAATAATCAAACTCAAACAAGTCATCACAATTGGTCCACAATTTTTTTTTGGCGTTTAATCAAATTAAAAATACTAAAATAAGGCATTTAAATTAAATATGGTTTGTCAAATTCCTAAAACTTCATCAAAACACCAAAGAAATGGCCATGAGATTTATCAGAGGTTAAACAAGGTCAAAAGGCCTTGGAGATAAAATTTCATAATTTTTGGACATTTAAAAGTACTTTTAAACAATTAAAAACAAATGCAAAATCAATTAAATCATGAAAAATATTAATAATGATCCAAAAAATAATTTTAATTCAGAATATGAAAGAGGAAATTTTTTGGTGAAACTCCCATTTTTTTTGTATAAATATTAAAATTAATATGAATTAATGAAAATAAAAGGATTAAAATGAAAATTAAATGATTAGAGGAAACGTGGACCACTTGATCTCCCTCATTCATTGAGGTGGCAGATTAAATGGACACAAGCGCGCAATCCACGATACGCCTGAGTCAGCGTGCCACAGGAAAGGTAATTCAAACCAACGCACGAGATTATTTCATTTTAAATGGATCATGTGGCTCTGAACACGCCAACTAACCACCAGAGCTACAGCTCCGGTCTCCTTTTTAGGCGAGCCTCGCCGGACTGGTTTAGTCATAACCATCACCAAAATTAAAAAGAAGGACATGATTTCAAAGTAAAAATGGGACTGAGTACGAATCTAACCTCAATTTATCCTAACTCCAAGTATATTGAGAGATACATGGAGTTGAACTTTGAGGTACATGAACTGAGTTGCTTCGATTTGGCCTCAAAGCAACTCAATCTTCTTGCCTACTTTGGTAGGACTTCAGAAAACCAAAGAATCAAGAGAATTGAGCAAGATTGGCAGAGAATCTAAGAGATTAAAATATCTGGAAAATACCTTCAATGTAGGTCTGGATTCAGCTATTCTTTCCTTGGCTCGTGCTTGATCTCACTCCAAATGCTTGCATAAGAATAATTGAATGCTCAAAAGGTCTTGGATCCCTGGAGTTTTGAACCTCAAAACAGTGAGAATTCAAACTCAATTTCAAGTGAAATTCTCAGGATTATCCTTTGGAGTGAGAGGGTTAGAGGTTTGGGATCAAAGTTGGCGCGAACGTGTCTGAAATTCTGAGCATATGGAGCTCTATTTATAGCCAATTCAATTGATATTTGCACACTTGAAGTGAACTTCCAAAGTTAGCAATGTGTGATGCATGAGTGCATGGGCGTGTGCAGGCTGAAGTCATGTTGGAATGCTAGGCAATTGTACATGGATGCTTGAAGTTCAATTTTGCCAAATGATGATACCATGTTCAATCCATGCGCAGTCTATTCATTTCTTGTCCAAAATGAATGAACTTGGACCTTTTGGAAAGGTTAGATCAAGAGGAACAAGTTTCATGTTCAAAACTTTTCAAGTTGGAGCTTGGAACTTGACTAATTTTGAGGTGGAATTTTGGAAATTTTAAGATATTGAAAATATTTCTAAGTGTCAAGCCATATGTCTCAATATTCCACATTGCTTAACTTTTTATGTGAGTTTCAAATGAGAAAAGTGTCTTCACCAAAGTTGTAGCTCTTTCAAACACCTTTAAAATGGTAACCAATTTCATTTCATTTGGATTCGAAATGATAGAGTTATGAATTTTTGAAGTTTGGAAAAATCACTTGATCAATGGTACAGGTCAAAAGTGACCTATAATGTAACCTCATATCACAGGCTCATAAAAGTTGAATTAGCTCTCACTACAAACATAAAAGTTTAATTAGACCTCTTTAATTTGATTGTGCAACTTGGAAATATTTTATCTCATACAAATTGAGCAAGTTATGGCCTTGGGAACTTTCAAATTAGGGTTTAGACAAAATGACCTATAATGTCATTTAAACTAAGTTTTCTCTTGGAATAATTTTCATACGGTGAAAATTGTAGGAGATAGGGTGTAGGGAGACCCAGTTTTGATCAGATGAATTCATCTGGCCAACCACCATCAACCAACTTGTTAATCTTCAATTCGCTTGACTTTATAGGCTCATGGTAGATCATATATACATAATATGATGAATTTTGAACTGTCCCTTGAGAAATTTGATCAATTGGTGAGATAGCTTGTTGGAGAAGTTACTCAAGATACCCAATCAAACTAGGGTTTCCAAGGCAAATCACCCTTAAACTCTTGAAGAAAACTTGATCAATATAACATGTAGAGATCATTGGGACTCATATATGATGTTTATGACCATCCTTGAATCAATACATGGTTGTGCTCTTTGTCATGAGGGTCTCAAACCCTAGATGTGAACTTGATAGATCAATGGAGATCATGCCCTACCTATAAAGGATTTAGGCAAATGCAAAGACATACTTTTGGTATTTTGGTTAGTGAAATGATAAAATACAAGTATGATACAATCCGATAGTGCTTGATGATCTCTGCCAAAACAAACCCTATGAAAAAGGTGTAAGGAGGATACCAAGGTATGATCCCAATGTTAATGCATATGATGGAATTGCATGAGGAATCTTAGGGTCAAAATTGGGGTCTTACAACCACTACCGGTTACTGGGCAGAAGACCGCAAAAAGGAGGAAACCCGTCATCCATAGAAAGCCAAAAAGGGAGAATATCCGTCATAGGTTAGGATGAACATATCAAGGATAAACTACCGGGGAAACACAAGACGAATCCGATTGGAAAAACCAGAGGGAGTAGATTACTATCATCGGGTATTGGGTAAGAGTAAGGTACTCACAAATCAAGAAGAATATTACCAAATACTGGGTAACAGACTCTCAGGGGACCAAAAGCATCTATCTAGGTAAGGTCTAGAAAGTGATAGTCAATCAAAGACTCGACCTGTGAGGATATAACTCTAGGGGAGTGGTTCCATCCAGATAATCAACTTGGGAGGAAGCTGAAATGATAATCATCCACGAGGAAATAACTCAGGGGGGAATGGGAAAGGTTAAATTCTTTTTGCTTAAGAGGTTAACACTCTACAATTGAGGGAGGACAGACACACCAAATCAGCGTGGGGGAATGATATCACCGTAGCAGAAGACCAGAAAAAAATAATGAATCAAGAAGTGCAATAATAATGCAATAATGAAATTTATATGAATGTATATGTATATATATATATATGCCTATGTATATGTATATGTATATATGATGATTATGCTTGACAAAACAACCACAAAGGATACAAATGTCACTGATCTGAATCATCGCTATAACACTCGGCTAATCTCGATGGGATGGAGGCACCAACTGGAGAAAAAGAGTCGGGGACATACATAAATCATCCACCTCAAAATAGCTCGACCTTAACTGAGGAAAGAGAGAAGATCCGCTGAGGATCTGCATCATCAACTCGGCGGGGAATTTTAGGTTAACACCATATTAGAATGGGACACAACATTGGAGAGGACCACAAAATACTGCTCAAGAATCCATGATGACAGGGATCAGGAATGAACTATGCTGGCGACTTAAGGAGAAACAAAACCTTGCACTGGACCTATGCAAACCATTGAGAATACATGCTTACAACTCAGTTGAGGAGGAGATCTCAAAACTTAGTTGGGGAAACTGAAATGCTGAACAACTTGTTTGGGAAAGACCAACAATGCTTTGCACTCCTAAGACTTACCTACTCTTAGACTGCTGTTGATATTCCTTATTCAGATCGATTGCTCTTTTTAAAGTAATTGCTTTTGTAATTTTAAGAAAAAAATTATTTTGATTTTGATTGATTTTAAAATTCTCATCATAAAAATATATTTCTATTTAGCTGAAAGATAAATAAGAGGTGAAACAATTGGATAAAAAGCTCAATTTTATTTAATAGAATTGTAGTCCGTAAATGACAAGACTCCATAGATCTTTACAAAAGTTAAAAGATGTTAATTTACATGGAAAATGGCTACATTGAATACAATGACCACTAATCCTTATGCCAACTTCAATTTCCAATATGCTCTTGGCTTTGGTTGAAGATGATAAATCAGAACCAAATGACTTACTCAAAAGTGTTCTTAGATTGGAGATAAACCGAATGCAGTTACTTGCAATAATCCCTAATTTTTGTATAAATTTCCCCAAGTTAGGGTACTCAACCTATCAAGATAAATCTTTCTGTTTTATGTCTCTAATTTTTGCCTGGATCGCCCTTTAGGGTTTTCAATCCACTGAGATGCTCATATTTGCATAACCCTCCATTTCGAGTTTTCAACTTAGCGAGATGTTCTTTTCTTTTTAGGCTAAGTATTTCTTGACTACATCGGCATTCACAAGACAAGTGAACTCTTCACCATCCATAATTATAAGAATCAAAGCACCGCCTAAAAAGGCTCTCTTGACAACATATGGGCCTTTATAGTTAGGAGTTCATTTTCCCCTAGCATCAAGTTTGAAAGATATGATCTTTTTGAGCACAAGGTCATATTGTCGGAACACACGAGGCCTGACCTTCTTATCAAAATTTTTCTTCATTCTTTGTTGATATAACTGACCATGACATATGGTAGTTAATCTCTTCTCTTTAATCAAATTCAGCTGATCATACTAGGTCTGACACCATTACGCCTCAGTCAACTTGGCTTCGATTAAGATATGCAATGATGGGATCTAAATATCTATTGGGAGTACAAATTCCATGCCAAAAACAAGTGAGAAAGGGGTTTCCCCTATTGAAATGTGGATGGATGTACGATACCCATGTAAAGCAAATAGGAGCATCTCACGCCAATCCTTGTAGGTTACAACCATCTTCTAAATGACTCTCTTGATGTTCTTATTTGCAGCTTCGACGACCCCATTTATCTTAGGTCTGTAGGCAGAAGAATTATAATGTGCCTTTTTGTATTCTTTGCAAAGAGCTTCCACCATATTATTGTTCAAGTTCGATCCATTATTAGTAATGATCTTACTTGGCACACCATAATGGAATATAATCTGATTCTTGATAAACCTTACAACACCTTGCTTGGTTACATTCCCATACAATGCCGCTTCAACCCAGTTTGTGAAGTAGTCAATAGACCTCAGAATGAAACGATGTCCATTCGAAACTATGGGCCTAATCATACCAATCATATCAACTCCCTACATCGAGAAGCGCCATGGAGAGGAAATGATATTCAACAGTATCGAGGGAACATGAATCTTATTTGCATAAATTTGACACTTGTGGCATTTCTTCACAAACAGGCAACAATAAGATTCCATTGTCAGCCAATAGTAACCTACTTTCAACATCTTCTTAGCCATAGCATGTCCATTGGAATGGGTACCAAAGGAACCTTCATAGACTTCAGTCATCAACAGGTTTGCTTCGTGTCTATCCACGCATCTGAGCAAAACCATATCGAACTATCTCTTGTAAAGCACATCACCATTCAGGTAGAAGTTTCCAACTAATCTTCTCAAAGTCTTCTTATCTTTCAAAGATGCCCCATGCAGTTGATATCAAAATACCAAGGTTTTTAATCTTTGATCACTTCAACAACAAACACATGAGCTGGCCTATCAAGACGCATCACAATCAAATTAGGAACTTCATTCCAAAACTTTACCACAACCATCGAGGCCAAAGTTGCAAGAGTATCTGCCATCCGATTTTCATCTAGAGGGATATGATGAAACTCAACCTTTGTAAAAAAAGTTGAAATCCTTGCGTAATCTCTATATTGTATCAAACCGGGTTGATTCGTCTCCCATTCAACTTTGATCTGATTTACAACCAAAGTTGAGTCTCCATAGACGTCAAGATACTTGATTCTAAGATCAATGGCCTCTTCATACCCCATAATGCAAGCTTCATACTCAGCCATATTGTTCGTACAATTGAAAGTGAATCTAGTTATAAATGGAACATGTCTGCCTTGAGGAGCATTAATCACTTCCCCAATGCCATTACGATAATGATTAACAGCTCCATCAAGTACCATACCCCAACGGGAACCAGGTTCTGGCCCTTCTTCAACCAATGGTTCATCACAATCTTTCATTTTCAGGTACAAAATCTCTTCATCAGGAAAATCCTCCTAGTTAAAGCAGGTTTCTCAAAAATATACTTGATTAGATCCATTTTGGATATCAACCAAGTAATATGACTCAACATATATTGGCGCAGACACTTAGCAGCCCAAGCCAGTGCGCAATAAGTCTTTGAAGCACAGAATATCGAGTCTCACAGTCGGTGAACTTCTTACTGAGGTAGTAAATAACATATTCTTTCTTTCCAGTTTCATCTTGTTGTCCTAGAACACAACCCATACATTCATCAAGCATATCCAAATACATGATCAAAGGTCTTCCTTCAACAGATAGAGACATAATTGGAGGCTTAAGCAGATACTCTTTGATACTTTCAATAGCTTTATGGAAATCCTTGGTCCAATCACAAGACTGATCTTTCCGAAGAAGCTTGAATATAGGTGCACACGTGATGGTCATATGCGAAATAAATCTCGAGATGTAATTCAAGCGGTCGAGAAAAACTCTAACTTGCTTCTCAGTTTTGGGCTAAACCCACTAGGGAAGTATCAGAATTCCCCAGCAGAGTCGCCACTTTTCTATAGTGTGGTATTCGTTACCTTATGGTTTATTGACTAAAACAAAAGTAAACATACAATTCGAGTCGCCACCGCACTTTTATTTATCCAAAGGAAAGGCTAAAAAGCGAACAAAAGCCAAGTAAGAAGTTTTATCAAATCAAAAACTAATAAAAATGTCAGAGATCTGGGTAAGGGGGTTGGTTATGAAATGGGAAGGTTTTAAGCACCCAAAACATCCTTATTACTCTGAGTCCTTTTTGCAAATGTGTATTGTAGGTTGGTGTAGCGGGGTATTTGTTAGGTTTAGATTTATTGACTAAATCAAAAGTAAATCATACAACTCGAGTCGCCATCGCACTTTTATTTATCCAAAGAAAAGGTTAGAAAGCGAACAAAAACCGAGAAGTTTTATCAAATCAAAAACTAATAAAAATGTCAGAGATCTGGGTAAGGGGGTTGGTTATGCAATGGGAAGGTTTTAAGTACCCAAAACATCCTTAGTACTCTAAGGGAGCCCTTTTTGCAAAGTTGTATGGTAGGTTGGTATTTGTGAAAAATATTTGTGCAAACATGATTGGGGAGATGAGAAAAGAATATACAAATTATTTACAATTTTTGTTGTTTGAATGGATAAACCCATTGCCTACGTACCATCACAAAGGCAGGATCAAAACCTCGTAGTTCGGGGTAAAAATCTCAAAAGATTGGTGAGTTGATTTGATCAAAAGGAGATTCAGATCAAAATTGTTGAGATGTAAACCTTTGAAGTGCAGCTTTGATGAACACGATCCAACCAGACTCTTGCTTGCAGGTTGATCTTGAGATATGGTATGAGTGCAAGGCTAAGGAATAAGTATTGAAGATCAACTGATTTTGTTGAAATTCAAACTTGAAAAGAGAAGTAAAAATTCAAAATTCCTTTGGTGTGAGGTTGGGTATGGATTTCAGCAGAGCTTTAGGCGCCTTCTGGTTGATAATTGAATGAAGCAAGGTTCCTATTTATAGCTTAAATGCAAGGCAAGGTGAGGAGAAACTCGTGTGCATGATCATTGGGTCCTCCATGCATGGGCCTGTACACGCGCATGTGAGGCCCAAAACCAATTGGAAATGCAAGCTGAAGTCACTTGGAGTTGAAATTGATGTGCATTCTGAGTTGCATTGGCTTGTGCATGAAGTTTCATCATGAATTCCATAATTGGGCATAAATGTTCCCCTCTTTGAAAGTCACTCATAGGAAATCCAAACATAGTCATGTGAATAATGGTTGGAAAGGTCTTCTCATAAGGAACAAAAACTATGTTGAACAAAAATCCATTTGGAGTTTGGAAAATTGTGAAAACTGGCCATGAAGTTTGATGTACAAAACATGCCTTTGAAATATTTGTCAAAAGTGACCAACTTCAAGCCCTTCTTTTTCAATGATGCAGGCCTCAAATGAAAACGACTCTCACATCAAAGTTGTAGTTGTTTTCAAGATAATCAACTTGGACTTAACTTTTGCATCATTTGGAGTTTTTATGAGAAAGTTGTGGGCACTGGAAGTTGGACTTTTTCAAGATCCAATGGCTTTGGTCCAAAGTGACCTATAATGTTTTGTATTATCACATGTGTTTATTTTAGTATTATGATGTTTTGTCCAACATAACATTTTAAGCAGACATCTCAAAATTTCCCATGCAATTGGTTTCACCTCAAAATCATAAAAAATGAAGGAGTTAGGTCCTTGGGAAGTTGACCCAAAATTAGGGTTTCAATAAAAATGACCTATAATGTTTTGAGATGAATGATGACCTTCCAAGTTTCAAATGAATTTTTGGTAAACAGGAAAGTTGTTCATATGGTTAGTAAGAACATTTTATCTCTTAGGGTCATCTTCATGTGACAAACACATCAAAAGTTAGGTCTCAGTGGATCTCAGTTTGGTCAGATGACTTGATTGGTCAACATCTCAAGGCCAAACTTCAAATCTTGATGAATGAATGATTGAGGACACTAACATAGGCACATATATGCATAAAATAATGAATAAAAGAACTTCCCTTGATTTAATTTGATCATAGGTTGAGGTTGCTTCATGAGCATGGCATAGTCAATGCACAACTGAATTAGGGTTTCCTTGGGAAACAAGCCTCAAGCCCTTTGGGTTATCTTAATCAAATTGACAAATTGAGATGCTTGGGAGACATATATGATTATTGAGAGATTTGGGAACCATTTTCATGCTTACTTTCATCCTCCTCTGGCCACTTCATTGAGCATATGAGCCTTCTAGGAGCAAAGGATCTCATGATTACTTGAGCTTCAAAACAAAATATGTTAGTGACATATTTTGTGCTTTTTGTTCGTAAAAAAAATAAGGAAAGCAATAATATACAATTCAAGCATGCTTGGTGGTCTCAAACCAACTCAAACAGGTCCCAACCCTAGGGTTAAGAATCCAAGATGCTATGATCCTTGAGGCAAATGCAATGACCAATGACATGATGCCATGAGGGATCTTAGGGTCAAAATTAGGGTCTTACAGATGCCCCTATTTAAGGTCATTCTAGCTGGAGATATGAAGGTTAAAATCTTCGTCTCGACGAGGTATAATGGACTTAAATAATAACAAAGAGACGGATTTTGGTCCCTAAGAGACCTCATAATGCAGATGTATGCATGCAACAGTTAATACTCTATGGGGATATGTGTCCACGAAGGAAAAAAGAAATCAGGAGAAACTGAGAATCCATAAGAGTAATAGACTCACTAGAGAGACAAAGACTCTGGGGAAAATAGGGTAAGAATGCGTCAGCAGGTCATGACTTGAAAACTTGTTGGGAGACACGAAGGGATTCCATGAAAATAAATCAATGGAAAGACTCGAGCTGACGCCAAGATGCATGTATTGGGGTATATGCCAATACAGTAAAATTATCCACAAAGGATACTTCGGATAAAAATCCGGACTCAGGTGGGGATGTCCATAAAGGACTCAGCTGAGGAGGAAAGCAACGAGATATTACCGATTACTGGGTAATAACTCAAAGAGAGACATGTGATCAAACACCGGTATAAGGGTGAGAGAACAACACACTCATAGAAAAAAATATCTAAGACCGGTATAAGGGTGAGA